>NC_139000.1:3608450-4285325 GCF_964374135.1 Grampus griseus
GACTCAGGCGAGGCAGACGGGCCACAGGCCGGGGAGCCGGTGTGCAGAAAACGAGCCGCAACTCCCCAGGCGTCGAGGGGTGGTCGAAGCAGCCAGGCCCTCCCTTGGGCCCTGGGACCGTGAGCCGCCGGGGGCCGGGGCTGGGCTCTGCCTCGGAGCCTCCCTGCAGGGCCCTCCGCACGTCTCTCTTCCACTGCTCGGTCATCTTAGGTGGCCCTGCAGGCCAGTTCCAGAGGTGGGGATAAAGGCCTAAGACAAGAGTCCTGGAGGAGGACGGCTGCTCTGGCGAGGGTCCGGGCCCTCCCTGAGGAGCGAAGACCTGACGCTGCTGGGAGACAGCCGCCCCACCCCCTCTACGAGGCAAGTGACTCCAGGGAGGGGGCCACCCTGCCGGCCTCCCCCTCCGAGCCTGGAGCAGCTCACCTCGGCCAGGCACAGGAAGGGCCCCGGGAGTCGCCGCCCCTGCTGCGCGCCTGTGCTAACGAGAGCCTGAGCCTGTGAGGGCGGCCCGCGTCCAGCCCGCGGCCAGGGTGCAGACGGCCTGCTCTGGCTTCAGGCCCACAGCGCCTGAGGCTCACCAGCCCCGTGGCTGCCACATGGGGCTGCTGGCATCCGAGCCCCTCCCTAAGACGTACCCAGGTGGTCCCCAGCACCCATGCCCAGAGGCTGTCCCGGGAGGTGGGAGTCACGTAAAGGCACAGGGAGGGCAGAGCGGCCTCAGTCGGAGCCCCTCCTGGTGTCACAGGCGGGGCTGGGGGCTGTGTGAGGGGTCCTGGGCCTGCCCGAGGGAGGGGCCGCCGCCCCCTGCGCCCTCACCCAGGAGGGCAGCTCAGGGGACACCCACCTTGAGCTTGTACTTGTTGGAGGCCAACTTGCGTGCACTGGCCGACCCCGAGGGACCCAGGCCCTGCTTCAGGTCTTGCATGGTGACGAGCTGGCTGCCTGCGAGGGGACCACGGCAGGGCTTTGGAATACGGGGGTGAGTGTTTCTCCCGCCCCCCCTCCCCGGGGTGCGCGGGCCAGCAGTGCCCTGGAGTGACCTCCTCGGGAAGCCCCTTCCCATCCCGCCGTCCGGACGCCCATCTTCCCCAGCGCCTGATCCGCAGAGGGAGCCTGAGCCCCTTACTCGTTTTTTTGACGGTGATGGGGAGGCTGTAGTTGTAGGTGCTGCGCTTGGCCTTGACGGGCATGTCGCTGGGGGCGTAACCTGCCGGAGGGGGGGCGTGCATCAGCTGGGGTGGGCACAGAGCCCCTTCTGGCAGCCACAGGTGCACCGGGGTTCCCTGGGGCGGCTCCTGAGAAGGGGACTCAGGCCCCCCGCTGGAGTGACAGGAGCCGCCGCGTCCTGGTGCTTTGTGTGCGGGGGGGTCACCGTGGGCCAGGGACAGGAGACTGACGGGACGCCTGGCCTGCACCACAGGAGCTGTAAGGAGCCACTAGAGCATCACCACAGGAGCCAGGACGAGAGCTCGGGTCCTCGTGTCTGCGCTATTCTGTCCCTAACAGTCCCACCAAGGGGGGAATATATCCTCTCCACGTGGATATATTCGTATTACAGAAGAGAATGCTGGAAACAGAAAGCGATAAAGGGAAAAGGAAAGCAAGGGTTTCGGTAATTGTTTACCGTATTTCATTCCACAACGGATTCGGAAGTCAAGGACTTGATAAATCTTGGCGTCTGGGTGTTTTCGGGGGTCGTACCCGAATCGAATCCAGAGGCTTCTCCAGGGGCCTGTTATCTGGAGACAGAAAGGGCGGGAGTGCGAAGTGTGGTCACGGCCGATCCCCGGCCCCCCTGAGTTGCAGACCCAGGTGGCTGCCCACACGGGGCAGCACCACACCCCCACGAGCTGGGGACAGGCTCTGGAACCCTGACCCCCAGCTCGCACGTGTGGCTCGGTCACCTCGGGTAGGTCACTTGGCCTTTCCAAGCCTTGGTCTTCCAGTCAGATGGCGTCTTGGTGAGGATTAAATGAGACGGTGCCCCTGAAGCCCTCACCGCAGTGCCCGGCACAGAGAAAGAGCTCAAGAACTGTCACAACTGTGCTAATGGATGGAGGCACTGTCCCCAAACAGTGCTCCCGAGGTCCTTGTGTCCAGAAAGCCATCGCTGAAAGGCAGGCAGCAGCTCTGTGATGTCGGGTCTAAGCCCAGGAGGGATGAGCCCGTCTCATGCCCCCCACCTCCTGGCCATCACAGTCACGGTCACGCTGTCCGTCTGCCTCCCCAGGCCCCAGGTTGGACCCTTGGCCGGCAGGAGCTCATCCTCACAGCACCTTGGGGAATCTCAGTGATGACAGCCCCATCTCCATCCCTCCTGGACTGAGTCCAAGGCGCATGTGACCCCCACTGAACGCCCCTCAACCCAGGGAGAATGCGTGAAGGCAGGTGGCACTGTGGTTAGGGGCCCAGGCGCTGCAGCCAAACAGGCCGGGGTCCCCAGGGGGCTCTGCCACTCCCTGGCTGTAGGATCTTGGCCCATCAAGTCGCCATCTGAGCCGAGCCTCTTCATCAGAGGTCCAAACTCTGCTGCCATGCCCCACAGAAGAAGAAAGGATGCTATGCACATAGCACTTAACCCAGGGCCTGGTCCTTAGAAAGCTCTCCATACCAGGCCATTAAAAAATGTATAATCCCGGGCTTCCCTGGTGGTGCAGTGGTTGAGAGTCCGCCTGCTGATGCAGGGGACACGGGTTCGTGCCCCAGTCCGGGAAGATCCCACATGCCGTGGAGCAGCTGGGCCTGTGAGCCATGGCCGCTGACCCTGCGCGTCTGGAGCCTGTGCTCCGCATGGGAGAGGCCACAGCAGTGAGAGGCCCGCGTACCACAAAAAACAAAGTATAATCCCTTTAAGAAGCCATCCTCCAGCTGCTGGGACAGGGCCGCCTGCCCTTGCTGGGGCTCTGAGGCACGTCAGGGATCAGGACAGAGCAGGTGGGAAGCGGGGTGGGCGGTGGGTGGGCACTCACCATGTAATAGGCCATGAAGGGCAGCAAGACCTTGAGCTTGTCGGGGTGGACGCTGATGTTGGCCTTGACAGCGTTACGTGACCAGATGGGGCGGATTTCAAACAGCTGGAAGGTCAAGGCAGAGGCTGAGAAGAGCACCCACAGCTTCCCCGCCTGCCCCAGGCTCCCCGCACGGTCTGGCCCCAGAGGACCTTCCTGAGAGGAGTGGGGGTGGGGGGAGCAGGGGCCAGGCAGGTGGGGAGGGGCCTCTGCGCACGCCCACTCGTCCCACCCTGAGAAGCGCCCTGCTCGCCCAGCACGTGTCAAGTGCGGTTGCAGGGCCTGGGGGTCCTGAAATGACCATGAGAGACGCTGTCCCTGTCCTTAGATGGCTCAAAGGGCAGCGGGGAGGCAGAGGACCAAAGGAGCCAGAGCAGGACCAGGAGGGGGACGGGCCGGAGCTCTGGGCCCCTGAGCAGCCCCAGAGGGCAGGGGCCTGAGCCGGGATGTGACGAAGGCCGCAGGGGACGGCCCACCCCCTCCCAGTGGGGCTGGAGTGGGAGGGCCAGGGTGGGAGCGGCCCCGAGCCAGGTGGGAGATTGGGCTGTGTCCTGATGACAACGAGGGGCCTTGGAGAGTGGCCCCCACTTCCCCCCGACCCAGCAACTGCTAGAAACATAACAAGGTGTCCACCACTTAAGAAATAACATCCTACCCCACCCCCGTCCCGCACCAAGGGGACAGTCAAGTTCAACAGGGGCAGGGGCAAGGGTCGGTCAGCAGTGACGTGCTGAGAACCTACTGTCCACACCTGTGGCGACACAAGGACCAGAGTCCCCTGGCCTGGGTCTCCCAGAACCTGCAAGCCAGCGGGTAAGGCAGAAGGCCGCCTCCGCCCAGGGCCCCCCTCCAGCCCGGCTCTAACGGGGAGGAAGCACCGGGCCTGGTACACACCAGGTGCCCCATCTGGTGTGTTGCAGCCAAGGGCTGGATGAACAAAGCTTCCGGAATCCCGGAGCTCCACGCCGAGGTCACATGTGGACAACGTTTACCATCCCAAAGGGACCTCTTATGAGTTTTAAGGAGCACTTTGAACTCTGGGAGGGCAGGGCTTACACTGGCATAGCTTTAGATGTCACATCTGGAGGTGAAGAGTTCCCATGTGTTAATAAGTGAGCCTAAGACAAGGTGCGGCCAGTGAAGGTGTGGCCGGGGGGCCGGGCTCACCTGCCTCAGCTCCTCCTCCACCTTGTGGTCCACGGGGTTGGTGCACACCTTCCTCCAGGTCTGGGCCGCAGCCTCTAGCGGCTGCTCGGGTGCCTCATCCCCCTCGAAGTTGACAAAGATGGCATTGTGAGGGCGCCGGGCCCTGCTCAGGCCGATCAGGTTCTCCCCGGAGATGGAGGGGTTGTTGTAGCCTTCCCTAGGAGCAGAGAGCTGCTGAGGGCGGGGCCAGGCGTGGGCCCGCTGGACACGGGCAGCCCACGTGTGGGTGCGTTTCCCTGGAATCTGGGTGAGAAGCGGATCTCAGCCCCGGCCACTGAAGGCAGGCGCCTGTGTTCTCAGGCTGATGACCAGGAGAAGAGGGGGGAGCGAGTCCGAGTCAGCTCAGAGAGGCTCCGAAGCAGGGCCAGGCCAAGAGCCCCAGAGGCTGGGGTGTGGGGAAGGGCCCCTGCCGTGAGGCTGGTGGCCTCACGACGGCATCGCGTCGAGCACGGCACCGTCCAGCCAGTGAAAAGCTGGAAACAGCCCAGATGCCCATCAGGGCAGGGACAGTGGAATCAGCTGAGGCGCGGGCGGCCACACGGGAACCACCAATCAGCTGTCAGAGCGCAGCTGTGCTTACTGACGCCCACAAGTCACTTATCTAACCCTCGAAACAATCCTACGAGGAAGGACCCATTTCCCATGAAGTCACTGAGGCCACAGGGGTTGGAAACCTGCCTCGAGCCAGAGATCGAGGTGATGGAGCTGGGACTTGAGCCCAGGGAGGCTGGCGGGGCCGCTAACCTCCGTCCTGCTCGGAAGCATCTCAACGATACCGCGGTGAAGGGAGGACGTATACTACCAGACGCTCTCGTCACAGAGGCTAAAAGAAGACCTCTGGGGACCTCCCTGGAGGTCCAGTGGTTAGGACTGCGAGTTTCCACTGCAAGGGGCCTGGGTTCGAGCCCTGGTCAGGGACCTAGGATCCATCCCGCAGGCCGCACAGTGCGGCCAAAAACAAAAGGGGGGGGTGGGGCTCTGCCACCAGCCGTTAGCACAGAACACACAGGGTCGACGATTCCTAGGGGGCTCGGAGCGCTTCCCTCGGAGGTGGGACATCAGGAACATCACAGCTTCGCGAAAGCAGGGGGAACAGTACAAGGAGCCCCCATAAGCCCACCATCCGCTTCCACAACTGCCGTCACAGGGCCCATTTCACGCCATCCGGGCCCCACCCCAAACCCACTCAATTACTTTGCAGTGCATTTCAGAGTATGTCCTGGATGTCACACAGGTGATTAATACCTTTAAATTTGTTTCCTTTTACCGTAATCTCTACACGAGTGCATACCATCTGCGTGTTTATAAAGAACAACAAAGTGATGTTTCACATTGGGAAATAAAATTACAAAGACGGGGTCAAATCTGTGCCTTTGTTAAACAACATGACTCCATTTGAAGCCATCCTGAACACTGTCCTGTTTTCCAAGACAACTCCCCGAGGCCCCAGACGCCCCCGAAGAAAAAGAAAGCCCCGGGCACTCCCTCTGGGCCAGGCAGCAGCAGGGCGCGGGCCGCCTGCCCTCCCCCCTCCACTGCCTCGAGGAGGGGGGACCCCCGTCAGGCCAGCGTCCCAGCCGGTCCTCTGCCCACTGGCCATATAGGAAGCTCAGCCCCCCTGGACCCAGGAAGGCCAGCAAGGCGGGGGCCAGGCCTCCTCTGCCAGTCCTTGGTACCCATGAGGGCCATCAGAGCAGGAAAATCGATGGCAGCCCTGGGAGAAAAGGCAGGTTCCTTCCACGCACTGGAAAATCGATAAACGACATGGGAGAAAAACAGGGCCTGTGGGTTCAAGGGCAGCCGGCCCTCCACCCCTGTCCCCCTCCCCGAGGCTGGGAGACCGCTGTTTGCTGGCCCTACAGGACGGAGCAGTGACTCTGACGCTGCCATCCAGCATCAGGGCCGGCAATGCGGGGCGGGGGACGGGCGCCTCTAGTTCCTTCTACATATTTTTGTTTCTGACTGTAAGAGTAAAATGCTTGTGGGGGAAAATAAGTTTCAAATTTCAGAAACATGTACATTTAAAACATTTGAAACTCTCATAGTGAGTATAACATACGCACAGAAAACTGCACACACTAGGGTTTTCAGCAGGGAGGGAATGGACCCGATTCCTTGCAGTTATACATTTCTATAATGTCTGGTCTTTTCTAACAAGCACAATTTACTCCTGCAGTCAGAAAAAGGATGGCGGGGGGTGGCATTATGGACTCAACTGGCCTGAGAGACATCGACCCTTGTCTGGCTCTCGACTTACTTTTGAGGCAATGGGGAAACGGAGCAAGGACTGGGCCCTGGATGACGTGAAGGACACTGTTAACGTTTGCTCGTTCTGATGACAGCACTATGGCTAAGTTAAAATAAACCAAGTCCTTCCCAGTTAGAGACACACACTTGTTTCTGGAGGACGCGCTGTGATGCTGGGGGTGGAGGTGGTGGGGAGGTGAAACCAGCAGCAGAAAGTTGAGGCTGGTGACGTAGGTGGGCGTCCATCACACACTCCTCTCTCCTTTCGGAACTCCCCAGAATATATTTTTTAAAGGAAGGGGACAACACACCTTTCTCCTTAGCATAAAATCTAAGCTCCTTTCTGTGGTCCGTGGGACCCTCACCCCACCCCTCTCTCGGCTCTCTGCGCTTCGGGGGCAACACCCCCGACTGTTCCTTTGCATGTGCCAGCCCCCTGGTCTGGAACGTTCTCCCCGGATCTTCACCTGCCCGGCTCTGTCATCACACAGGTCTGTTTCAAAGTTCAGCTCCCCTGAGGACCCTCCCGCACCCCACTCACTGTGCATGACAGCCCACTCCCCACTTATCCCCTTTAAGACACACACCTGCCCGCAGGCTCCCACCGCCCGCTCATCCTTCACTGGGGCTCCACCGGCTCCCCAGCCCCCGGCCCTGCACGGAGCCGCCTGTCGCGTCCCCACTGACACTGGCTCCAAGGGGAGCCCTGGGCCCCGACAGGCGGTCAGTACTCGTTGATGGAAATACTTGATGAGGGAAGAGAAGCTTCTCGCCCTCCCGCCGCTCTGCAGATAACTGCTCTGGGCCCAAACTTCCCCGTCTTTCCAGGCTTCCATTATCACCCAGTTTACTTTTATAGCACAGAGTCTGCTCTAACACCTGCTTTTCCTAGAGCAAGCTTTCTGGACACGAGCCTTGTTGGCCCATGGAGCCCGCTTTCTTAAAGGCTGTGCGGTCTTCCTTGGCACAGACAGGCCGTCGTTTAATTAACTACATCATCCCTATTAGTGGACTGATCACTCACTTATCCACTTTATCAAACTCTGCCCGGCACTCAGTGTTCTGAGTATTTCCAAAAGCCTCAGTCATTCAGCCCTCTAACGACGCCGAGAAGTGAGTACTGTTACTATTATCATCACCCCTGTTACAGGCGGGGAGGCTGGCGCGGGAGGTCGGGGCTCACCTGCCCGGCCTGTGATGAGGGATCACAGGTCCAGGACCTGAACGCGGGCCCCGCCCACCCGGGCTCTCTCGCCACACCAGGCCCGCTCAGCTCCTTGCGACTGCCCACAACCAGCCAGAAAACGCTCTTGTCAGTGTACCTTTGGGCACAGAGGCGACAGTCACTGTGGGATAAATTCCTACAGGCCGCCTGGTCGTCAGGAAAGAACATTTAAAACTGTAATAGATTCTGCCAGGTTGCTCTCTAAAAAATATCGACCTCATTCCCAGGGCTCCTGCGGCAGGGGGTGTCTGTCTCTCCACACCTCAAGGTACACGCTTTTGGGGAGGGGTCTAAGTCCAAAGGCAACATCCTGATTCACACTCTGTGGTGTGAGGACAGCCCTGAGCAAGGCCTCCGGGTGGGGCACGGGGACCAGGGCTGGTTCCTGACACCCCTGGTCAGGGCCCCTGGTCACCAGCTGCTCTGTTGCTGGGGCCACGGGCCTGAGTAAAGCCGGCCACCCTGGCCGCCTGACCCGCGAGTGGAAGAGTCCAGCCCTCTGAGCGCAGGGCCCTTGCCCTGAGCCCCGATGCTGCGGGGCGGCGGCCACAGGGAGGTACTTACCGGTGCTGTGTCTCTGGGCGGTAGGAGTAGTCCACCGGGGTGTCCAGCCTGGAGAAGATGGGCGGGGGGATGTAGAGCGGCAGCTCCTGGTGGAAGAAATTCTCCTTCTCGGGCTTGACCATGAGCACCTTGCTGTACATGGACATGTGCCTGCCACCCGCCTCCGTGTGCACGGCCAGGTACTGGAAGTCGGACATTCCTGGGAAGAGAGGTAGACAGACGGCGGACACACTAGCGCACCCGCCCAGGCACTGGCAGCTGCCACGCACCAGCACCCGCGTCTCCTCGGGTACGCTGAGCGGGCCTCGCAGGGGAGGCTGCCAGAGCCAAAACAATATGTCCGAGTCGCTTCTGGGAACAGCCCAGTCGCCTGGATAAATACTACTTTGGGGGGTCGGGGAGTTACCTGATATGTGAGGATAAAGTCTAGGCCAGTGCTGCTTAGACTGTACCGTGCACGTGACTCACCAGGGGTCTTGCTAAATGCAGATGCTGAGGTGCTGCATTTCTAACAAGCTCCCAGGTGAGGCCCATGCTGCTGGTCTGGGACACACACTGAGTGGTGACGTACCGGCTCAATTAGAGAGAGAAAGAAACGGATCACTTGGGAAGCCTCGTCCCGGGACGGACGGCCCTCTTTGGTGAATACCACTTTCCACCAGAATGACGGACGTTCCAAATGCCCCACTTGTGGGATCCCAGGCCCTGTTTTAGTTTCTTTACACTTTCTATCGCCCTCTTCCTTTTTAGTCTTTATTCCCTTCAGTTTCTATCTTAGAACTGCAGCTGCAACTATAGATACTCTTGAGGCTTGTTAGTAATTTGCCAAGTACCATACGTGTGTGCAAACCGGCACACGGGCATCGTCTCTCTGAATTTCCACGAGGGTCTGAGGAACTCCGGGCTCCCATTGCACGGACAGGGAGACCGAGGGAGGCTGAGGCAGGCACAACTCCCCCTCTCCACCCCACGCCTTAGCACCTCCTCCCAGGGGTTCCCTGTGGGGAGCAAACTCGATTGAGGACACCACGGGAGACATCCAGCTGGCTGAGAGTTCAAAGGACATAAGGTCCCAAGGGGCTGAGGTGACCTGGGGAGGCTTCAGAGGGTCGGCAAGACCAGCAGCAGTAAAAACCAAGAAGCTCCCCAAACACGAGGGTGGGGGTGGGGCTGAAAACTGGAGGCCTGTGGACCAGTTTAACTTGGCCCCGTAAAGCGGCTTTAACAATGCGATTTCTCAGAGAATTCCAGCTTCTCTTAAGAATGCAGAAAACCGAGCAGCAATGAGCAGGGCCTCCTGGACAGGGCCTGCGCTCTGCCACTCCCCTCACGCCTGGGCATATCCGGGCCCCCTTCACCGTGTGGATGACCCATGCAGCTCCTGCAGGCACGAGGCCCCGAAATAACCCAGTGTGGTAAGAATGCATTTTGCAGTTACCTTGAAATTTGTAAACGGTGGAGACGATGCCAAGGCTTTCTATGTCGAACGTGACCTTGGGGTGAGCCTCAGGCCCCGGCGCCCCCCTCTGCCGCCTCATCTTCCTCTTGATCCGGAGCAGCAGGCTGCTGGTACTGAAGCGGTTGGCACACACGGGGTGGCAGTAGGGGTCCTTGGGCCGGAAGTACAGCTCCAGCCTCTTAGTGGGGTCTGCATAGATCTGCGGGAGGTCAAAGGAGACAGAGTGAAGTAGGGGGCAGCAAAGCAGCCGGCAGCTCCTCCCTCAGTGAAAGCCTGACGGCAACCCAGGTGGCCAGGGAAGGGCCAGGAGGATTTTTCCGTTTCGTTCTGAGCTTTTAATTCCCGAAAGACTCATTTTTCAAACCCAAGTATCTTAGCTTTTATCTGGTAGGGAAAATGAAGACAGTCTCTTCCTTCTAAGAGGTTGTAAAGTTGGAGACAGTAACTGTCAGTTAAGTAAAGCCATTGTCTCTCGAGTGACAGGTCAGTGCGGGTAACCACCTACTCTTCTGGGAGCACTTCACGGAGGTGTCACCCCCGTGTCTGCCGTGGAGAGCCTGGGTGGGAGTTGAATGACTTGTCCAGGGCTTCTTCTCTAGGAACTACCCACCCCAAAGGGTCCTGGCATTCACCCTCATATATACAAAAGTTTCGAGGTCCAAAGGAGATGAAATCAACAAATAACAAGCACTTTGGCCCTGACTAGTGTGACTCATCCTTCCATGCCTTGGTTCCTTCTCCTTAAAATGGACATAATAACAGTACCTACTCATCAGATTGTTACAATGATTAAATGGAAATATATGTAAAGCACTTAGCCTGACACCTAAATCATGGTAATGTGTCATCGATATAGGAATGCTTGTCCCACATTGGGTAGGAGGGACACAGTGTCAGCTGTGAGCGTGTGGCAGCACCAACAATGTTAACCAGGCCAAGGTCATCTGCTTGCTGGTCTGCTGGCTCCCCAACACCCAGGACACAACCTGGCCCTTAGCAGGTGCTCAGGAAGCATCTAGGGAAAGCAAGTTAAAAAGAGCCCCTATTGTCAGGAAACAGGTCTCTGAGACTGCTGTGCTGGGAATGACCCCAGATGTGGGGCTGGCACAGAGGAGGTGCACAAGAAACAGGAATGGAACGAGTGAATGACCAGTCTCTTCCCAAAGGGGTCCCACTGTAACTGTGTCCAGACATCCCTGGCGTTAGCAGGAGTAAGGGTCCTGGTCAATGCCGCCGTAAAGTAAGTCAGGATAAAAGAAGAAAACATGACTGACTGGGCCTCTACTGGCCTCCTGTGCTTAATGACAGGTTCAAGGTTTTTCAGTATTCATAAAGGATGAGGAAGCAGAATTAAGAGTTCAGACTTCAGAGGGAGATGTGCATGCGTTCAAATTCCCACTGTACCATGTAGGAGCCTGTCTGACCCAACCTTTCTTCCTGTGTCTTTATCAGAAAAATGGGAATAATAATGGTACCTAACTCACTAGATTGTCGTGAAGATTCAATCATGCATTTGACGAGTATTTTAGAAGCAGGCACAGTTATGGATATTAGGACCACGGGAGGTCCCGTTCTCATACAGTTTACAGCCTCAGAGCCAAAGGTCCAGGACAGACAATAAACACATTAAAACATAATTTCAGGTTGCAATTAGAGGTTAGCTGCTAGCAGCCACTTTAGTAAGGGCAGTCGAGGAAGGACTCTCTAAAGAAGAGACACTTCAAGATCTGGTGCGTGTAAGTCACTTACATAGAGCTTTGCACAAGGTAAGAATTCATCCCAGCTCCACTGTTTGCTGGGTGAACTTGAACAAGCTGATTCGGTTTCCTTGTAAAATTGGGACAATGACAGTTCCTACCTGGCAGGGTTCTAATGCGAATTGAATGTAAGTAAAGCACCTAGAAATGTAGCTGGTACAGAATAAATTGTTAGCTATTACTACTTTTAACACTAATAACATAATCCTTCCTCCCCCTCTCATTGTAGGTCAACGGTTCTTAATCTCCCCATACCTGTTTTCTGCTCTGTGAAATGAGGATGTGGCAGCCCAGCACATCCTGGGGAGCGGGGGGGGGTTCGGTGCAACTGAGCTCTTTTCATGGCAGTAATGATGGGATGGAATGGACACCCTCTCCCCTCTGATCCCAGCGCTAAACTAACTTCCACGCCCGGCGGGTCTTGAAGCAAATCCCCGCCCACTGGCCGCTCCAGAGCCGACCTCGAGCTCCGTTGCCAAGGAAACCTCACATCCCTGGGTAGTCCCGCCCCTCGGCCGTAGTCAAACGACTCAGACCTCCCCTGTGGTCCACGGAGACTCCCCGCTCCTCACCCGGGAGACGCCTTCCTCGCCGCCCAGGGTCTGCAGCATCTTGGACACGTCGCGCACCACGCCCGGGTACTCCACACACACTATGTGCCGCTCGCGCCGCAGCTCCACGGGGACGGCGACCCCCGGACCCCAGTCTGCCGCCGCCATTCTGCCAGTCTCGTCGGGCCCGCCGCGGGCCGTCCCTCCCCAAGCTCCTAGAGGCCTAGCCTGATCTGTTCCGCTAAGGAATCGTTCCGGGCTTCCTCCCCGCTCGCTTTGTCTAAATCCCTGAGTTCCGCGAGGCTCGAAGGCCTCTGGGAGCACACCGCCGAGGTGAGGCCCCGAGGCTCGGGGTAAACGACAGCCCGTCCCTCAACTTCGTGTTTAAAACGAGGAGGGTTGGAACTCGAGGGGCGGGGTAGGGACCTGTCTCTTCCACCAATCCGCGAGGGACCTGGAGGCTTGTAAGACACGCCCACTCTTTTAGCCAATGAGAACCCGAGAGACACGCCGAACTTTTTAGCCAATGAAGAGTCAGAAGGAAGCGAAGTTTCAGCGCCCTCCTTCCGCCTGCATAGGTTTTTAGTCAATAATGAACCAGGACTAGGCCGGGTCTCCTCCCCTTCCTCGGATCCCACCCAATGACAGCTCGAGGGCGGGCTCGAGGTAGACTTCCGGCCTGTCTTCTTGCGTGCTGAGGTCCCAGAAATGGTTTGCTGACGCCGGGTCCGCTGGAGCGGTTTCTTGGGGGCTCGGCCCCCCACTCCTACTGGCCGCCCCAGAACGGAGGCCAGGAGGAGTTTAATCTGGAAATGGGGAGCGCAAGGGAATTTCACTTTGAATTTTTTTTTTTTTTTTTTTTTGGCCACGCCGCGGGCTATGCGGGATCTCAGTTCCCTGACCTGAGATTGAACCCCCCGCAGCTGGGCAGCGAAAGCCCGCAATCCTACCCACTAGACGATCAGGGAACTCCTGGGAGTTGTGCTTTGAATGCTCGCCCACCTCCACACACGGAAAACCGGGAGCGCCCCCCTCCCCCGGTGAGAGCTCGGGGCAGAATGCGGGTGTCTGTCCTTCGTTTCTTAGACAGTTATTTAGCGCCTGCTGTGTGCTGGGCACTACTCAGAACCTAACAGGAGAGAAGCATTAAGTGAGCGGCTGTGGAAGACCCTAAAAGGAGGGACCGGGGCCATTCTAGGAAATGACGGGAGGCAAAACTGTTAACAGCAGGCAGGTAGGTAGGTATGAGAAGAGAAAGAAGGGCAGGGGCCAGGTGGCAGGGGGTCCATGGGCAGACAAAGAAAAACAGGAACCTCCAGACTGACAGGAAACCACACATTCTGAGTGATAAGTGTCCTGGAAGCATACAAAGAAGGATGAGGAAAGGCGGGAATCTCTTGCGTCCAAATGTAACCTGTTGCTCATTATGCCCTCATTACAATAAAATTAGCCTCACAGAAGTACCCATCATGCATCGACGCCATGACAATTCTCATCTAAGCTAAATAAGGACAAAAATCCCTCCTACCCTCGGGAAGATGGAGCTGGGATGAAAATCAGGGAATACGAACCCCGAACTCCTCCTTCCCCAGTGAATATTCCGCCCCTTCCTTTGTATGCCCCTCATAACTGGCTTGCCAAAGAAACCCCGGGCAGCAGCTCTTCACGTGTCTGCTCGCTCTCCCTCTGAGACGGTATTCTTGCTTAAATAAATTCTTTTTTTTTATATCTCAGCTTCTTTATTATCAATGCATGAAATGTCTTACCTGTAAATAAATATGAATTTCTTTTTCACATTCTCTTTTCATTTTTTTTAACATCTTTATTGGGGTATAATTGCTTTACAATGGTGTGTTAGTTTCTGCTTTATAACAAAGTGAATCAGTCATACATAAACATATGTTCCCATATGTTTTCCCTCTTGCGTCTCCCTCCCACCCTCCCTATCCCACCCTTAAATAAATTCTTAAATAAAGAATTAAATAAATTCACTTTACTTTCTTAACCTCCCTGCTTCGTCTCTGAATTCTTTCGCGATGAAAAAAGAACCTTAAATTCACCAGGAACAAAACTATAGGGAGTGAAGTAAGGGGGAGATGAAGGGTCAGAGATCGACATAGGCCAGACCTAAAAAGGATGTACCTAATGGATGGGCTTTTTCTGAGTGTGATGGAGAGGCTTTGAAGGGTTTTATGCAGGGAGTGCCAGAATCTGATTTATGCATTTAAAAGACTCTATGTGGCTGTTGTGTAGAGAAGAGACCAGAAAAGGCAAAAGTGGATTCAGATAAACCAACAGAGAGGCTGCATAATACACGTAAGAGATGCTGCCTGGGGTCAGGGAAGTGGCAGTGAGGATGGAAAGAAGGGACTGGGAACTTCCCTGGTGGTCCAGTGGTTAAGACTCCGCACTCCCAATGCGGGGGGCCTGGGTTCGAGCCCTGGTTGGGGAACTAGATCCTGCATGCATGCCACAACTAAAAAAAAAAAAAAAAAAAGATTCCCGTACTTGGCAACTAAGATCCCGCATGCCACAACTAAGACCCGGTGCGGCCAAATAAATACTTTAAAAAAAAAAAAAAAAAAAGGAAAGAAGGGATTGGATTTGAGGATGTCATGGGATAAAAGTCAGTAAGAGCAAACGTAGTAAGGTAGATAGCTAGTGGGAAGCAGCCGCAGCACAGGGATATTGGCTCGGTGCTTTGTGACAGCCTGGAGGGGTGGGATAGGGAGGGTGGGAGGGAGGGAGACGCAAGAGGGAAGAGATATGGGAACATATGTATATGTATAACTGATTCACTTTGTTATAAAGCAGAAACTAACACACCATTGTAAAGTAATTATACCCCAATAAAGATGTTAAAAAAATCAGTAAGAGCAAGGGACCCCTTGGATATGGGTACCCCAAGTTTCCGAAGTGATTTCTGAATCGAGATTACCTCATTATTCTAGATGGATTTAAGAAGGCCAAATAAACGGCTGCAAAGACCACGAAATACATTTTTAAAAGAAAAGTGTGTAATCTGAGTGTGAGATATATGTCATCGGCTGGGAGCCCCGAGACTTTGAAAAGAAGGCCCCTCTGAGAGCACGTGGAGGACGGGCCAGAGGAGGCTGGACATGAAGGCTTAGCAGTCCCTGACCGGCCTTCTCCTGTGGGAACTTGCATGTTCTACCATCAAAGAAGATTCTATGCTGTGAGGCCAGGATAATTCTCCAGGCTTTTCCATGCCTTGAGATGAAATGTCCTTTTAAACGTCTCATGTCCTGTGCTGTCATTCCATGCTCACCAAACAGTATTCTGGGTTGGTTTAATTTTCCAGAAAGGAGAATCTGAATAATAGATGTATATTTTTACCCCTGCCCACAATTGTAAATTAATAAATCTGTGTGTTTATATCATCCCCCTCTGAGTGTGGTACACACGAGTCAGTCCTGAGGGCTGTCACTGTCGGTAGAGTGACTGATGAAATATTGGATACACAGTTAAGTTAGATTGGATACATACATAATGTTGGCGACATACTTATAGTAATTATTTGGTCGTTATTTATCTGAAATTCCAACCTAGCTAGGTATATTTTTATTTGCTAAATATGACGCTCTTACCTCTGGGTATGGAAGGAATTGCGTTTCTGAACCTGCAAAGCTGATTCTAAACTACTCACAGCCTTAGGGTGTCCACTGAGGTCCTGACCAACCTCTAGCCCCCAATCCAATGATCCTTTTTAGTTTTGTCTGCTCTAATCTGTTCTCCTTATGGAAGCAAGAGTGATCTCTCTAGGATGAAATCTCACTCTGGCTTTGTCTCCAGTGACTCCCCCACCCATTCCCCATCCCACCACTTGGCTGACCCCTCAGCATCCTTCAGGGTTCCACGTAGAGGTCACCTTGCGTGGAGAGTTTGGTGTCACCCTCTGAGACCCTGACATCCAAACTCATCCTGTCACACAATCTGCAGTGCTGTTTTATTTCTTTTTTATGTCTCTTCCACTAGAGCTGCAGTTTCCTGAGGGCAAAGACTTTGTCCTACCTGGGATCCAAGGTGGTGAGGTCAGAGACAGGAGTAGGACGGTGAGGCCGGGCTGGGAGGAAAGGGAGGCCAGGAAGGTTCAGGAACCCAGTTAAAGAAGCAGCTGGGACTTTCCCCAAACATCACCTGCATTGGGAGCAGGTAACAATGACACTTAATATTTGCACACTGAGGGGGTCTTTCCCTGCCCGGTTTCCGGGCATCCTTCCCCACCCTCGTCCTCCTGCAGTGGGAGTTTTCATCCCTTTGGACAGAAGGGCTTGGGGTCTCTGCAGCTCTCGCCACCTCTTGTGGTCTGGATTGGGGTGGGGGCCAGGGGCGCCTGGTGCATGCCACTCCCACCCAAGAGAGATGCAGCCGCCAAAAGAGACCTGGGTGTTGGTGACCAGTGTTTGCTGCTCAGGGGAAGGTGGGGACCCCGGCACGAGACACTGAAGGGTGCGCCTTCCACTGCCCACTGTGGTGGCTGAGCTGCCCTTCCCTGGCTCAGAGACCCTCCGCCGAGACAGGCAGAGGCGCCGGCTCTCTCCTCTTGGGTCTCAGGCTGAATCTTGGCATCCGTCTAAGCCTTGCGGGAGCTTTGCCATCTCGAAGCTTTGAGTCTGGCCACCCCAAGTGGAGTTTCTGCCTTGCCCTCGGGGGGGACGGCCTGCTTCACCCACTGGTCCTCACTGGGGTGTCTGGAGACTGGCCCACACGGTTTGAAATGTTATGCCTGCTTCAATGTTTTCTTTCACATGGCATGCGTGAGTGCTGGGGAGGAATGCGGGGGTAGGAGGTATTAGATATATAAAGCTCTCATCATCAAGGCGAAACAGGTTATTTCCATCTTGGGGGTGTAAGACAGGACTCAGTGTAGTCAAGTACAAAGCCAAACGTTAGTTCCATTCATCAATCATTCAACGAAAACTTTCTGAGTCTCCACCGTGCACCAGGCAGTAGGTCCCTCCACAAGAAGGGAGACAGGTAATAAACACGTACGTAATTCTCACACCTGGCATGCTGTGTATTATATATGCTAAGAAAAAAGGCAGCCTAAGGGGGTGTCGTGTGCTGAATGGGGGTCCCTAGGACACGCCCTCATCTTAATCCCTGAGATCTGCCAATGTGACCTTATTTGGAAAAAGGGTCTTTGCAGAGTAATTAAGCTATAAGGATTTTGAGATAATGGGATCTTCCTGGATTACCCAGCGGGCCCTAAACCCAATGACAAACGTCCTTAGGAGAGAAAGGCAGAGGAGATTGGACACACAGAGAAGAGGAGGCCTTGTGATCACAGAGGCAGAGATTGAAGTCATGTGGTCACTAGTCAAGGGTTGCTGGCAGCCACCAGGTGCACTGGACAAGGCAGGAGGGACCCTCCCCTCCAGCCTTCAGAGGGAGCCCGGCCCTGCCGACACCTGGGTTTCGGACTTCTGCCCTCCAGAGCTGTGAGAATATATTTCTCTTGGGTTTTAAGCCACCTAGTTTGTGGTCATTTATTACGGCAGCCACCAGAAACTCGTACAGGAGGACAGAGTCATTGGGTTTTAAAGCATTTTCAAGATTCATTTCTGAGTCGTGACACTTTCTGTCACGAGTGGGGCAGTTTTTCTGCTGTTGACTTTAAAAATATATATGCACAATGTGAGAGTTGCAAGTTAAGTTTTATTTGGGGCAAAATGAGGACTGCAGCCCGGGAGACAGCGTTTCAGATGGCTCTGAGAAACTGCTCCGAGGAGGCCAGGGGAGGGGCCGGGATATACTGGAGTTTTGCAACAAAGGGCAGGTAGTGGGGAACTGTCAAAGGATTATTGTTAATTAAAGAAAACCAGATATCTCAAGTTAAGGAAGTTAGCGCTTTTCTATATATGGGAAGATGCAAGAGTCTGGGCTCACTGAAATCATTCCTTAATTGACGTGTACCTTAGCTATCTGGAGCCTGTGTTTTCACATCCTGAGTTTCCTCAGCGCTCACCGCAGGGAGTGGCTGCAGTCTGATGGCTGCCAGATGGCAGGTATTCTCTTCAGCCCTGTGCTTCCTCAGGGCTCACCAGCTCACGTCGGAGGGCTGCCATCATTGGTGACTGTGACCTCCTTTGTTTATTGATATGGCAGGAAATATTCCATTTATAAATATTCCATTTATCACTGCTCTCTCGAGTTACTGGAAGTCATTCACTGCATGGCAGGCCTCGCCGTCATCCCTCACCCCTTTCATGAAATCAGAGACCCCCCTGTTCACTGCAGCACTATTTACAATAGCCAGGACATGGATGCACCTCAATGTCCATTGACAGATGAATGGATAAAGATGTGGTACAAATATACAATGGAATATTACTCAGCCATAAAAAAGAATGAAATAACACCATTTGCAGTGACATGGATGGACCTAGAGGTTATCATACTAAGTGAAGTAAGTCGGACAGAGAAGGACAAATATCATAAGATATCACTTATATGCAGAATCTAAAAAAATGGCACAAATGAACTTATTTACAAAACAGAAATTAGAGTCACAGATGCAGAAAACAAACTATGGCTACCAGGGGGGAACGTGGCGGAGAGACAAACTGGGAGATTGGGATTGACATATACACACTACTATATATAAAATAGATAGCTAATAAGAACCTACTGTATAGCATTCTGAACTCTACTCAGTACTCTGTAATGACCTGTATGGGAAAAGAATCTAAAAAAGAGGGGATATATGCAGATGTATAACTGATTCACTTTGCCGTACAGCAGAAACTAACACAACACTGTAAATCAACTCTACTCCAATAAAAATTAATTTAGAAAAAGAGAGAGAGAGAGAGAAAGAGACCCCCATTCCCAGGCTGGAGGCTCTCTCTAACGTGGCACAGAGTGTTGAATGCCCCATGCACGACCTAGGTGGTTGAATGGCAGCAAGAGGTGTTTCACAAAGGCTCGCTGGGCAACCTCCGTGTGCGGGACCCTGTGCCAGGCACCGACGACCAGCGGGGGAGACCGTGAGATGGGCAGAGACCACGTCTGATCAGCTGAGACAGACAGCAAGAAAGGAAGCAAATCAATACGTAATACAATAGCAGGCAATGAGACTGCAGGGGAGAAACAAAGTCCAGTTTATGTTGTCTTTTCCTGCAATGGGTCCTGCAGCGTGTTTCCCCAGCACACCCCACCCCACTCCACCAGACCCCAGGGAGTCACAAGGTGAGCTCTCCACCAGGTCTGCACAGGCTCAGATCCTCCCTGGGTATCTGGGGACCCCGGTTCGGGAGTGGTGGGTGCAGTGGCCAGCACCCTCGACATCTTCCTATCCTCTGTTCCCGCCCCTGGGCTGTCCCAGCGTCCCAGTCCCCGCTCCCTGATTGAGGACACATAGCTGTCCTATCTGTAGAGGTACCCCAGGGCTTTGGAAAGGGGCTGCTGGCTGATTGGTAAGGCCGAATCCCATGGAGCGGGGTGGGGAAGCAGCCTGACACCCCTCTAACCCACAACTCCCGCATCTGACTCCGGTCCAGGGTCTGAATACTGAATCCTGGCCGGCGAGCCCATTCTTTGTGTGTGTGTGTGGGGAATGGTACCTGGGATGGGGGGGTTACTGATCCTCTATTAACCGAGGGCAAGGAGGGTTTTGGAAAATGTTTCCTTTGGGCCCCAGAATCTGAATATTTCTTCCTGGGCCGCTGGGTTAGTCCATGGAGCACACAGTGAGGGTTTAACACTCCCCAGCCGGAACTGGATTCTCACTGCGCCCTTAGAACGGGACAGAAGGCGTAGTGTTCACTTTCGGCCACGAGGTGGCGACAGAGCGTCCACGTAGGCAAACACCGCCACCTGGTGGTCACGCTACGCCTATGACACCCTGGAAGAAAGGGCAAAGTGGCCGCAGAGGAAGGGAAACGGACCAGGGACCTCCTAAGAAGTCTGTGCTGGGGTCAGCAGCCCGCTCCCTCTCAAGTCCAACCGCGGGGGAGCGTGGCCACCCCTCTCCCCGGCTGCACAGGTACCAGCCCGCCCAGGCCCAGTCATCCTCTCACACAGCCCCGCCGCTGCGATGCAAATGATGGGAACGTGGAGGATGGGGTTTACATAGAGGTTTCCGTTTGCTTTTTACTTCCAAGTGGGACACACTGTTCCAGAGGACATTCGTCTTCCTAGTCCACTGGCTCCAAAGCAAAATTAAACTAAACATCTACAAGGCTGAACGTCAAAGACTGTTCGTAAATAGAGTTTTTGTGGCCTAGTTAAATATTTTCAAAAATGTGAGAGGCAGAGGCAAATTTCCACGCAGCTAATAAAATTTAAGCATCAGCCTTCCTCAGTTGCAGGTACCTTCCTTCAAGGCCCCTTGGCGTCGTGTTCACACGGGCAGATGTCTTTATAAAAAGGGAAAAGGTAAGATATTTTAACTGCCGTTGGTTAAGACTGCTGTCTCTTTCCATCTAACCTGCCCTCCTGTCCCACTTCCCCTTGCGTTGGGAGGCATTGAAGTGGTCACCGGTATTTCTGGGAGGCTTGATTCGGGGAAGTCACATTGGGAGTACATTCCGTTTCGACTGAGTGGAATATATGTGCCTGATCTGTAGTCACTTTTGAGGGTGGGGTCTTAGAACAATAGAAATTTATTCTCCCTACAGTTTTGGGGCTAGAAGTCCGAGATCAAGATATTGGCAGGGCCGGGCTTTCTCTGAAGCCTCTGGGGGAGAACCTGTTCCACGCCTTTCTTTCGGCTTCTGGAGCGGCCAGCAGTCTTTGACATTCCTTGGTTGTATTAGATACATCACTCCAGTCGCTGCCTGCATGGGCCCGGGGCTATCTTCCCTCTGTGTATCTGTATCTTCGAAGGATTCTCCCCTCTGTGTCTGTGTCTCTCTCCTCTTCTGTTTTTTTATTATATATATTATTTTATTGAAGTATAGTTGATATAAAATCTTATGTAAGTTACAGGTGTACAATATAGTGATTCACAATTTTTAAAGGTTATACTTCATTTATAGTTATTATAAAATATTGGCTATAGTCCCCAAGTTGTACAATATATCCTTGTGGCTTTTTTTTTTTTTTTTTTTTTTTTTTTTTTTTTTGCGGTACGCGGGCCTCTCACTGTTGCGGCCTCTCCCGTTGTGGAGCACAGACTCAGCGGCCATGGCTCACGGGCCCAGCCGCTCCGCGGCACGTGGGATCCTCCCGGACCGGGGCACGAACCCGTGTCCCCTGCATCGGCAGGCGGACTCTCAACCTTACTTATTTTACATAGAGTAGTTTGTACTTCCTAATCCCGTACCTCTACGTTGCCCCTCCCTCTTTCCCTCTCCCCACTGGTAACCACTAGTTTGTTCTCTACATCTGTGAGTCTGCTTCTTTTTTGTTATATTCTTTAGTCTGATGGGGCTTTTTAGTTCCACATATAAGTGATATCATACAGTATTTGTCTTTCTCTGTCTGACGTATTTCACTTAGCATAATGCCCTCCAAATCCATCCATGTTGTTGCAAATGGCAAAATTTCATTCTTTTTTATGGCTGAGTAGTATTCCATTGTATATATATATATATATATATATATATATATATATGTATATCTATATCTATATCTATATCTATATATTTGTTTGTTGATGGACACAGTTTACTTCCATATCTTGGCAATTGTAAATAATGATTCTATGTACATTGGTGTGTATGTATCTTTTTGAATTAGTGTTCTTGTTTTTTTCAGATATATACCCAGGAGTGGAATTGTTGGGTCATAGTTCTGTTTTTAGTTTGAGAATGTAGTCACTTCTGTGATAGGTAAGTTATTGGTGGCCAACCCACGTAAGAATGGCTTCCAGAAATACCCTCTTACCGCCTTCTGTGACGGTTTGCTGGTGGTGTGATATGAAGGTCCACGGCCAAAGGCAGTATAGCAGCCAGAGCCAGAGGCCTGTCTATGGAAAATCCCTCCATCCTGCAGACGTGTAAAGCTGTAAGCAGAGGAATGTAAAATGGTGCAGCCACTGTGGAAGACAGTATGGCAGTTCCTCAAAAATTAAAAATAGGATGGCCATATGGTCCAGCAATTCCACTGCTGGGTACACATCCAACATAAGTAAAAGCAGGGTCTCAAAGGCACATTTGTACACCCACGTTCATAGCAGCATTATTCACAATAGCCAAATGGCAGAAGCAACCCAAGTGTCCTTCAACAGATGAATGGATAAACAAATACAATCCGTTCATACAATGGAATATGATTCAGCCTTAAAAAAGAAGAAAATTATGGGACTTCCCTGGTGGTGCAGTGGTTAAGAATCTGCCTGCCAATGCAGGGGACACGGCTTCAAGCCCTGGTCCAGGAAGATCCCACATGCCATGGAGCAGCTGAGCCCGTGCGCCACAGCTACTGAAGCCTACGTTCTAGAGCCCGTGAGCCACAACTACTGAGCCTGCGTGCCCCAACTACTGAAGCCCACGTGCCTACAGCCTATGCTCTGCAACAAGAGAAGCCACCGCAATGAGCCCACGCACCGTGGCGAAGAGTAGCCCCCGCTCGCTGCAACTAGAGAAAGCCCGTGCTCAGCAATGTAGACCCAGTGCAGCCAAAAATAAATGAATTAATTAATTTTAAAGAAAGAAGAAGAAAATTCTGACGTATGCTACAACATGGATGAACCTTGAGGATATGCTGCTAAGTGAAATAAACCAGTCGCAAAAAGACAAATACTGTATAATCCCACTTATATGAGGGACCTAGAGAAATCAAATCCATAGAGACAGAAAGTAGAAGGTTGGTTGTCAGGGGCTGGGGAAGGGGGAATAGGGAGTTAGTGTTTAATGGATGTAGAGTTTCAGTTTGCAAGATGGAAAGGTTCCAGAGATGGATGGTGGTGATGGTTCCACGGGAACGTGAATGTACTTAAGACTATCAAACTATGCGCTAAAAAATGGTGAAGATGGTAAATTTTATGTTTTTTTCACCACAATTTTTGTAAAAAATTGTAAGCAGAAGATTCGGTTCTCATCAACAGTGAAAATGGAAGTTCTCTCCCATCAGGAATAGATGTGATAATGCAAAGTATAAAGGTATAAATGCAGCATACATTTTTGTTTTTGATGACGTTCACACAAAATAGGATTTATCAGAGCTCTGTGCAGGGCCCAGCTCTGTAGCAGCACCTCAGATAGCCGCACATCTGGGGGCAAAGTGGCATATTTCATGCTCCCTAAACATATTTGACCAAATCTTACCTCAGGATCCTCAATCATAGGTTATGAAGCTGAAAAAACAGTTCTTAACTAGCGGTAACAAAAGCCACTTTAAAAAAATAAATTTATTTATTTTATTATCTGTTTTTTGGCTGCATTGGGTCTTCGTTGCTGCGCGCGGGCTTTCTCTAGGTGCAGTGAATGGGGGCTACTCTTTGTTGTGGTGCGCGGGCTTCTCATCGCGGTGGCTTCTCTTTTTGCGGAGCACGGGCTCTAGGCGCGCGGGCTTCAGTAGTTGTGGCACACAGGCTCAGTAGTTGTGGCTCGCGGGCTCTAGAGCACAGGCTCAGTAGTTGTGGTGAACGGGCTTTGTTACTCTGCAGCACGTGGGATCTTCCTGGACCAGGGCTCGAACTCGTGTCCCCTGCATTGGCAGGCGGATTCTTAACCACTGCGCCACCAGGGAAGCCCCCAAAAGCTACATTTTGATCAACCATGCTAAAGAATTTCCATTCTCTCTGTAGAAAATATTACAACATCATTGTTGTAAGAGGAGGCAAGCAAAGAGTGTGGACCCAAAAAAATGTAGGGAAAAGGTACGTAAAGAGAGGTCCAACAGTTAATTCACATACATAGTTTTCTGGATTTTAAAATTTTTCTTTCTTTTTTTCTTCCTTTTAAATTTCTTTTTTACTTTTTTTCGGTTTGTTTTTGTTTTGTTTGTTTGTTTTGGGTTCTTTTTTATTTTTTTAAATATTTATCATTTGTTAGGATTTCTTCTCTCGTCCCACATAGCTATTTGCTTGGATACCTATCTTTTACTCTTAATTTTGTTTTCTTTGGCCTAAAGAACGACCCTAAGCTTGTGTAAGCATCAAGTCCCCCAAATCTTGGAACTGTCCGCAATTTTTTCATTGTTACGGTGGAGGCAATTGTCCTTCACAACTTTCTACATCCTAACTGAAATTGAAACTTCTCTTAGGGTCTTTTCAATGCCTGTAGCACCTATACCAAGGGTTATTTATTTATTTATTTATTTATTTGTTATTTTTGACTGTGTTGGGTCCTCGTTGCTGCACGCAGACTTTCTCTAGTTGTGGCGAGCGCGCGCTACTCTTCGTTGCGGTGCACAGGCTTCTCATTGCGGTGCCTTCTCTTGTTGTGGAGCACAGACTCTAGGCGCGCTGGCTTCAGTAGTTGTGGCGTGTGAGCTCAGTAGCTGTGGCTCGTGGGCTCTAGAGCACAGGCTCAGTAGTTGTGGTGCACGGGCTTAGTTGCTCCGTGGCATGTGGGATCTTCCCGGACCAGGGCTCGAACCCATGTCCCCTGCGTCGACGGGCGGATTCTTAACCACTGCATCACCAGGGAAGCCCCCAAGGGTTATTTAGAAGTGTATTGCTTGATATCCCCAAACTGGGGAATTTAAAAATTGTCTTTTCTGTTATTGACTTCTAGCTTAATTCCACCATAGTCAGAGAACATATTTTGTATCATTTCACCCTTTTGAAATTTGGGGGGACTTGCTTTATGTTAGGATTCTGTGTTCCCACTACAGGGGGCACAGGTTCGATCCCTTGTCGGGAAACTAAGATCCCGCAAGCCATACAGTGCGGCCAAGAAAAAAAAAGTCAACTCGAGATGAACTGACGACAGATGATAGCTTACTATACACGCCCTTCCATACCCGCCTGTTTCGCGTGACGATATGTCATGGAAATTAGTCCGTATCAGTTCACATGGTACTTCCTCATTTCTTTGAACAGATGCACAGTGTTCCACTATATGGTTGGACCACGATTTATTTAACCAGTCCTCTTTGAGGGATACTTAGGTTGTTTCCAACCTTTTGCAAATACAAGGTAGCAATGAATCACTGTTGTGTGTCACTTAACACATGGGCAGATATCTGTAAGATATTGTTGGCTCAAAGGGCATGTACATCTGTGATTTTGTCAGGAGGCACCAAAGGTCCTCCCATTGGGGCCACAACCCTATATGATCTCTCCTTCCCCACCCCCCACGAGGCCAGGCTGTGTGAGGGTCACAGGGACCTGTGGGGGCCTCAGGCCATCCTCCAGCCCTGACCGCCTTGGGCACCTCCACCTCCCCGTTTCCCCGGCTTCACCGCCTTCGCAGGGCTTGGTGCCAGCCTTGCCGCCCCGCAGAAGCCAGGGGGCGCTTCTCGCTCAATGAGCCTTGGTGCTCATTGCTGGGGTTGAGGGAAGCGGGGACCCCAAAACCTTTAACAGAGATTCTTGGGGTCCTGCTCCCCCAGACTCTCCAGACCACATCCATTTTGCCCCCTACCCCCCCCCCCCCGCCCCCAATTCCTAACCCTGCGGCTCCAGGGGCCCCCCAGAGCCTCCGTGCTTTTGCCCCCGCCCTCCCCTTCTTCTCAGGGCGACCTCTGAGAACAGGTGTCCGTCTCCCACTTTGGAGAGGCCCCTGTACACGGCACACGTGGTGCCCACTACCCCGAACCCCCCACCCCCGCCCGATTGCTTGTGGTTGGTGGGGTCTCTTTGGCCCGTTTCCCGGCGCCTTTCACAGACAGACAGGGGGCGGCTAATGAATGAGATCGTCAGGGAGCGAAAGCGGAACCACGCCGGGAGTCCCGCGCGCTCCCGCCCTGCGCCGCCCCCTGCGGGCGCGGCCACCAGGGGGCGCCGTGCCCTCCCGACTCCGCAAGGATCCCGGCCGGGTCCCCGCGGGAAAGGGATGAACGACCCTAATAATTCAGCATTTCCGGCCTCAGGACTAGCCAGGGCTACGGCCCCACCTGACGCTTGGAAGAGGGGGAGGGAGATGGGGAGGGAGAAGAGGTGGGCGAGAAAGGGGGGAAGCAGGGAGTGGGGAGGAGGAGGGGGAGAAGAGGGAGGGGAAGAGGGAGGGAAGGGGCGCTGCGGTCCTGGATGCTACCGCCAGCGTTCCGGGCTCGACCCCTCGCGGTCTGCCCAACGCAGGGATGCCACCTCGGTACCCAGGACTAGAGGTGTGGGTGTCGGGAGGAGAGCGGGCCACGGAGCCGGGACTGAATCCCCGATCCTTGGGGCAGGGCTTACCTTCAGATTAAAAAGCCTTTGGGCAGAGGTCCCTTAAAATTCATCCAAGCTATGGACAAGCCTACGCCTCAGTTTCCACGGTTGTAAAACAGGGATACATAGCGGCAGCTATTTACACGGGAAGTCCTCCGTGTGCATGCAGGGTCCCCTTTGGGATGGGTCTTCCAAGACGATCGGATCACACTGAGGGCTGGTCCTCCCGATGGGTAGTGGGGCTCTCTCCCTGCGGTAGGGTCTCACATCCGTTCGCTAATGGCCGGGAAGTCCATGCAGCTCAGGTAGGACTGACCGGGGCTTCCGGACCCCAAGTCACAGCCCCCCACCCCAGCCCTGGGACCTCACCATGCACCAGCCCCTTGGGGTGTAGGGGGGACAGGCCCATTATTTTGTTTGCCCATCCATCCACCCATCCATCCGTTGAAAAATATTTACTTGCTAGATGCAGGGGAAGCAGGGGAGACCTTCACGGGTTGTGTTCAGACAATGGCACAAATGGTTATTTGATGACAGTTAGATCAATGTCAGGGGGAGAATCACTGAGGGCTGTGAGAGTCTGTCCCGTGCGAAGCCAGGCCTCCTCGGAAGGTGCACGTGGGTTGAAACTAGAATGGACAAGGAACGAACCTGGTGAAGCATTGAGGGAACCAGCATTCAGGCAGAGGGGACAGCTTTCTGGGAGACCCTGAGGCCAGCACACCCCTCTGGGAGGAAGAGGAGGACACTGGGATTCTGGCGCAGCTGCATTGTGGGTGCTCACTTGCTTGGTCCTGGAGGGAAGCGGCCTCTCCCCGAGCTCTCCCGCAGCCCCCAGGTCCCTTCCTGCTCCATTCAGAGCGTGCCTGGCCTGGCTGGCCTCGGTGGTGGAGGACGTTGCTGCCCGTCTCTTCACCTGCACCACGAGCTGTTTGCTGCTTGGCTCTGGTTCCAAAGGCTTTGTTCAACAAACACTAAGACTACACTCTACCCACTGGCTTTTTTTAAATTTGTTTTTTATGGTGCTAAAATATACATGACATACCATTTTCCATTTTCAGCAGTTTTAGGTGCACAGTTCAGTGTATTAATTCCATTTGCATTGCTGTGCAACCGTCACCACCATCGATCCCCACAGCTCTTTTCATCTTGTAAAACTGCAACTCTGTCCTCATTAAACCCTCACTCCCATTCCGCCTCGCCCCCAGCCCCTGGCACCCACGATTCTACTTCCGTTTCTATGAATTTGACCATTCTAGGTCCCTCATAGAAATGAGATTTGTCCTTTTGTGTCTGTCTTGTTTCACGTAGCATAAGGTCCGCACGGTTCATCCATGTTGCAGCATGTGTCAGAACTTCCTTCCTTTTTAAGGCTGAAAGATACTCCACTGTATGGAAAGATCACACTTTGTTTATCCACCGTCTCTCGATGGACACGGGCTGCTTGCGTTTTGGCTGCTGTGAGCCCGCTGGTTTTCCTTGCTTCTTGTTCAGCACCTTGGGCCAAGCACACACCCCGTGAGCAGTTGATATTTTGGGAACTTGTGGCATGTAGGGATGGTAGACCCCTCGTGAACAGCTCTCTCCCTTTTGCATCTTGGGAAACTGAGGCCCAGAGGAAGAAGAGGACTCCCTCAAAGTCACAGCAAAGGCTTGAGGAGCTCCAAGTCGGCTCGGAGGACTTAAAGGGGCGTAAGGCCCTTGGACCCAAGCCTGTGCCTGGGGGTCCCCTCCAGTACCAGTTTCACTCCAGCCATCTCACCCTTTCCCGAGAAATGGCCTCAGAAAGCTGCCAGGTAGTCGGACCCTCGGCCCCGTGTGGCTGCCGAGCACGGTGTGGGCATTTGTCCCCAAGTCAGATGCTGACCTCTACCCCCAGCCTCGGAGACGGAGGTCAGAGCTGGGGGTTGCTCCTGTCGGGCATGTGCACCTTCACTCCCCAGGACAGCCCTGCCACGGGTTTTGTGATCGCTTTTACAGACGGGCAGTTGGGCCCAAAGTAGAGAAATGACTTGCCTAGGATGGCAGAGCCCCACACAAGCCCTAACTTCAAACCCATCATCGGTCCATCTGTCCGACCCCACTGGTAGAGGAAGCCAGTGGCCTCAGTCCCCCGCCCCCTCGCACGTCCAGAGGCCTCCTGAGAGGGAGTCAGAGGCCCAGGGTGGGGCTCCAGGTCTGGCCCGACTTTGGCCTGGAAGCCTGGACTCCCGCTGGAGAGGTGTCCAGGGCTGACGTGGCTGAGGTGACCTCAGCCTCCCCCCGCCCTCCTCGGAGGATGCTCCCAGCCCTGCAGTGGCCCGCCGCTCCCTCCACCAGGCCTGCAGAGGACGGGCACCTTTACCTCCTCATGTGGCTGGGCGTGCACGGAGCAGGGTCTGCAGGCCGGGCTGCAGAGGGCCACCCGGGGTGGAGGGCGTCCGTGGGTATCCTCCAACTGAACTTTCTGTGAAGGCCCCCACCCTTCCCTTTCTCCCTCCCCGGTGTGGTGGGACGGCAGCACCAAGTCCAGCTGCTGCTGTGGCGGGGTGCTTCCTCTTTGCCTGGCTAGCTCTGCGGTGGCCCTGGGCCCTCTGGCCACCCGACGGCATGCCTCCGCGACTTCCTCTAGGCCAGGCCTCCACATCCCACACCTGCGGCAGCCTTTGCTGTTTTAGAAGCTTTATCTGCCAGAGGGGGCTTTGAGGGCGAGTGGGACCCTTATCTCCCCACCAGGGGCCTGTCCTACAGTTGGGGCTTTGTAATCTGACATTGTGATTTTTTTTTACCCTTGTTTTTCCCCCCAGGGAGGGAAGATTTGCTGAATCATCCAGGGGAGGTGGTTGGAGGGGGCCGTGGGGTGAGGCAGCTGGAGGGCAGTGATAAGTCTGAGGCTGGGCTGAGGGGCGCGGGGCGCCGGGCAGGGAGGAAACCCCGAGCTGCGACGGTTTCCAGCTAAGATTGTTAGCTTCTGCAGAGCTGCCCTGGGGGCGCTCGCTCAGCTCAGGGGCTGAACCTTCCTCCCAGAGGAGGGCCGGCCACAGGTGGGCATCCTTGAGCCGGCAGGGACTGGCTGGCTGGGACCGTGAGAGCCTACAGCAAGCCGTGGTGAATGTGACTGGGCACCGGGAGTCCCAGGATGGCTCCTGTGACCCCTCCAGGTCACCCTCGCTCTACACTTGGGCCTCTGTGGCCCCAACAGGGCACCGGCTGGCGCCAAAGCCCCCAGCAGGTTGGGAATGGAGCTGGGAGCAGATGGAGGCCGTATGTTTCCCCAGGGCCTTTGCACCGGCCATTCCTTGGCTTGGGGCAACCCTCTCCACTTTTTTTTTTTTTTTTTTTTGCGGTACGCGGGCGTCTCACTGTTGTGGCCTCTCCCGTTGCGGAGCACAGGCTCCGGACGCGCAGGCTCAGCGGCCATGGCTCACGGGCCCAGCCGCTCCACGGCGTGTGGGATCTTCCTGGACCGGGGCACAAGCCTGTGTCCCCTGCATCGGCAGGCGGACTCTCAACCACTGCACCACCAGGGAAGCCCCAACCCTCTGCACTTTTGACAGATCAAATTCTTTTCATCATGGGACTTCCCTGGCAGTCCAATGGTTAAGACTCCTTGCTCCCAGTGCAGGGGGCAGGGGTTCAACCTCTGGCTGGGAAACTAAGATCCCACATGCCCTGTGGCCTAAAAAAAAAAAAAAAAAAAATTCTTTTCATCTTTCAGATGTCTGCTTCCTCCAGGAAGACTTCCCTGACCCAGGGTTGGGCTTGGTGATCTCTCAGCCTCCTAGAGTCCCCTAGATGTCCCCTTTTTGGGTCTTGCTTCATCAGGGCCCAGCCCTGAGTGGATGCCCAGGTTGTTGTGCAGAACCTTGAGGTTATCTCCTCAGAAACACTGAGAGGAGCTGCCTTCTGTTGGGACTAAAATCCTGGGGCCTGCAAGGTGGGAAGGAATCCCCAGAGTGGATGGGCTGGCCCCTGGGCCGCTCTCTGCTGCAGAGTGGACCCCCTGGCAGGGGGAGGTGGGCCCCACCTGGGCCCTGGATGCCACAGCCTCTGCCTCCTCGGCCCTCACTCTCCCTGCAGGCTGGCCTGACCTCTAGGAGCGGGTCTCCCAGCCTCTGCTAGAGTTGGTGATCTAGTGGAGACTGATGTCCCATCAGCTTTGCAGGGTAGGGCGTGGGCCACATACAGAGACAGGGTCGTGTTGGGTGCAGTGGGAGGCCCAGGGCAGAGGCTGGGCTGGACGAGCTGAAGCCTTCCCCAGAACGCTCTCTGCCCCCCTGATTTCTGATTCCCCCCGGAGTCCGGTGGGCAACCGCAGCCCCGGGGAAGAGGGGTGATTGACGCCCCTGAGTCAGTGGCCACATCCCCTGCTGCTCCCAAAAGGGGCTTCTGGGGCAGGAAGAGCTGGCCGCGGTTGTCGCTTCTCTCCCTTCCTGCTGCCCAACTGAGCCCAGAGATAAGTCCTCGCTGGGCTGAGGGAGGCTCGGGGGGTGCAGTTCTTCCCCAGAAATCATGTCAGGGTTCCTCACGTGGAGGAAAGAGCCTGAGGACCACGATAACCCCTTTATTTTTAAGAGATCCAAGAGGAAGTCCCAAGTCACCCTTTGCAGAAATAGCTCTGAACGTCAGCCTGGCACCAGCTGTCAGCAGGGGCAGCCCACGAGTGTGGCCTGGGTCAGTTCATCACACGGTGGCCGGGAGGGTGCTGGACCCGGGGATCCAGCCCGGGGCCTGTGCTCCAAGGTCAGAGCCACTGGCTAAGATGATAACAACAGCCACGTTTATTTGTGCGTAATGTGGACAAAGGGCAGAGGCTCAGAGTCAAGGTGTTACCAGGCGCGAGCAGCAGAGGTCTAAGCTGCAGAAAGGGGTGTCAGTCACCCCTTTTCTATCTTCCCGAATTTCAAACCGTGCTGCATGTCTGGACGCTGGCCTGAAGCCACGTGTGCTGCCGGCCCATGAATGTGCAAGCTCCAGTGTCTGTCTCCGACAGTTGTCACCTGCGCCCTCCGTTCCCTTGTTCGAGAGTCCACGAGGGGAAGGGGGGAAGGGATAAATTAGGAGTATGGGATTAACCGATACACATTGCTATGGATAAAATAGATAAACCATGCAGACTTACCGCATCGCCCAGGGAACTACGTTCAACATCTTGCAATAACCTATAAAGGAAAAGAATCTGAAAAATCCTATGTTTTTACAGTCGAATCACTTTGCTGTACATCTTTGCGGCTCGTAGATGTGGAGACCGGGTTTTAACTTACTTTTCTTTCATAAAATACTTTGTTTTCCTAAAAAAAAAATTGTGTATACCTGAAACTAACACAATATTGTAAATCAACTATGCTTCAATAAAAGAGAGAGAGAGGAGATCTTAAAAGTTCTCGTCCCAAGAAAAAAAATTTTTTACTCTGTGTGGTGACGGACGTTAATTTGACTTATTGGGGCGAGCATTTCACCATATATACAAACATCGAATCATTATGGGCTACACGTACAACGTACAGAATGTTATATGTCAACCCGATCTCAATATTAATTAATCCATTCATTAAAATGCAAAAGACTGCAGAAAAAAAGAAAAGTCGACGAAAGGAAATCTTGAGACCTGGAGGGTGAGGGCCAAATCTTGAGATCTCTGAAGACCACGGGTTTCATTGTACAGATGAGAGAAACCGAAGACTAGAAGGAAGTGCCCGAAAGACTCCCGGCCAGGCAGGGGCCACAGCGACATCCCAGCCTCCCGACACCCCGTCTGGGATTTCTCCTTCCCCACCTCTCACAAGGCCGGCTCCAGGCTGAGGCCGCCCCAGTACCATGCGCTGCGATCCCCACGCCGACACCCTGCGCCCGTTCCTCCTGGCTTCGTCTGTTTTTCCTCTGTGTCCCCGCTCGGTGCCGTGAGCACGGGCACTGTGAGCTTCTCCCACTGCCCTCTCCTCGGCCACTTAGAAAGGAGCCTCGCTCACGGCAGGTGCTCGGTGAATAGGAGCTGATGAATGAACGCTTTCCGACCCATTAGGGCAGGCTTTGCGCCTCTGGAAGGTCCTGGACCCGGGCTGTCATATGGGACTCTGGAGGACTCGGCTGTTGGCTCTGCAGACAGTGGCAGGCCTGGCCCTATGCCTGTGCCCCAGGATGGGCAGAGGCGTGGTGCTCCTGGGCTGGAAGGCCCAGCATTCCTGGCTCACCAGGGACGCTTGCCCTCTCTCCTTCTCTCCCTCTTAAAGTAAACCACCTTTCTTCCCCCAGGCACCCAACATTCCCACATTCTTATCATAGAAATCATGGAAAAGTCAGGAAAAGTCTAGAAAAGGGAATTGTAAAAATCCACCGTGATGCTGCCCCCCAAGATAGCCCTGCAGACCTGGGGATCTGCCCCTCCCTCGGATGGCCATCGCCGAGGGCGGGGGCCTGGGGGCATGGGGCCAGCGCCACGTCTGCAGCGGCTGCCCCTGCAGAGCACAGGCTCTCTGTGCGGGAGCTCCAGCCCCGGGGCGCGGGGGCAGGGTCCCAGGCCTCAGCCTCTCACCCCTCCTCCTTCTGTCTTCCCGCTCCTGGCCTCCTCGTCTACACTCACTCTGAGACTCAGTTTCCTCATTCGTAAGGCAGGGATGACCACGACCCGACTCCCTGAGGGGCTGGTCCCTAATGTGAACGGAGACTGACTTTCACCCCGAGACCACAGGGGCTGCGAGAGGAAAGGCTGGAGTGGGAAAGAATGGTGGAGAAGTACCCTCCTATTCCCTTGTGCCTTTCGGGGCATGGAACATTCCAGAAAAGGGGACTTTTTCTTTAAGCCTTGCTGAGGAGCAGGGCCGCATCAGGCCCGTTCTGTGGCCTGGAAGGCCGTGCCCAGGGAGACATAGAGGCTCCCACCCGCGCCTCTGTGGTACTGATTCCCAGCTGCCTCTGCTCGTGCGGCCGGGATGCCAAGGCCCCGCCAGGAACCTCAGAGGCCTCGTTTCCCTGGCTCTTGTCATTTGGGCGAAGTGGTTGGAAGGCTCCCTCCCTCTCTTTCTCTCTCATTCTCTCTCTCTGCTTCTCCCTTTCTCCCGCTCTCTGGCCCACCAGGCCCCTGATAACACTTGGAAAGTCCTATCGGCTTGGGAGCACCCTCCCGCCGAAGCCCGCTGGCCTGCTCCGCGCTGACGGTTGGCAGGCGGCACCGTCTGATAAACTTATCAGGCCAAACCTGGGCACGGGCCGCTCAGCACGAGCCTCTGTCTCAGATTTCCCTCCTCCTGCCTTCCTGCAGCCCCACGGCCCCCGTCATTGGAACCCCAGGCCCTGCCCAATCCCAGCCGGACCCCAGGGAGGTGGGAGGGGACAGCCCTCCACAGAGACCAGGAGGAAGAGCTGAGGGTCCAGTGTCTGGCCCGCTGCTCCCAAGCCAGGGGCTCCACCTTAGGGGTCCCACCCCACCTGCCACGAAGGAGCCAGGGGCCCTGATGGGCTTACACATCCTTCTCAGAATTACTGGGGACCTCCTAGGTGCTGGGTCCTAAGCTGAGTGCTAGGACTGGCCGCAGTGTCTGCCGGGAGATGGCTCTCGGGTTTGGGGGTTGGGTTCAAGAGAGCCAGCCCTGATGAAGGAGAAAGGACACCGACCCGAGGAGCTGTGGAGGGCCAGCAGCTTGGAGGGAGGAGTGGGGAGGCAAACCTCAAAGCAGGGAAATAATATTTGAGCCGAAGGAGTCTTTTTGTAACGCCAGTGATAATGTTATCATGCGTGCCCATGACGGAAAAACACAGCATACACGCTGAGAAGGAAGAAGAAAATACACAGCCCCCTCTGTGCAGCCCTTGTTGATACGCTTCTCTTTATCCTTGCAACCTTCCTTCTGTGTGTGTAATTAACAAAATGGAATCGTATGGTGTATACTGATTTTAAACCACTTTTTCACTTAAGATATCATGAACAGCTTCCTATGTTGATGCATTTATTCTGCAAAATCTATTTTCTGTTCAATTTTTTTTTTAGTAAAAGTACACACACACACACACAAATCCAAGTCTCTTTTATAGATAGCATCGAGGGTGAAATCAACCCTCTTTCCCAGCCCCCAGAAGCAACGGCTATCAATGGTTTGATGGACCTTCTTCGGGTTTGGTTCTCTAAGCATCTACAAATGTACGTTGTGCTGTTTTTACAGAACCAGCACGCAATCGTGAAGCAAACGTTTCTCACTCCACACCAGCACCCAGGCTCCTTCTGGGTCAGTCCTTATAAAGCACACTGGATCCAGGGACTTCCCTGGTGGCACAGTGGTTAAGAATCCGCCTGCCAATGTAGGGGACACGGGTTCGAGGCCCGGTCTGGGAAGATCCCACATGCCGCGGAGCAACTAAGCCCGTGTGCCACAACTACTGAGCCCGCGTGCTGCAGCTACTGAAGCCCACGCGCCTAGAGCCCGTGTTCTGCAACAAGAGAAGCCACCGCAGTGAGAAGCCCACGCACCTCAACAAAGAGTAGCCCCTGCTCGCTGCGACTAGAGAAAGCCTGAGCACAGCAACGAAGACCCAATGCAGGCAAAAAAATAAATAAATAAAGCACACCAGCTCCTTTCAATGGCTGCTTGGATGACCATTGCCTGGGTGCACCATCGGTCACTTAGCCAGTCTCCTCTCCTGGGAGGTTAGGACGGTTGCAATTTGTTTTTTCCATTTTCAACAGGCTTCAGAAGATGATCTTGTAGCTAATCTGTGGCCCATTCATGACTACTTTTCTTTCACACAAATTCCTAAGAGTGGAACGGAGGGTCAGTGGGGTGAACAAGTGTTGAAAAATCTATGCACTTGTGGGACTTCCCTGGTGGTCCAGGGGTTAAGACTCCTTGCTTCCAATGCAGGGGGCGCGGGTTCAATCCCTGGTCGGGGAACTAAGATCGCGCACGCTTCGCGGCCAAGAACAAAGAAAAGAAAAATCTATGCAGCTGAGCTGCGTTTCAAGGGTTCAGGGGAGGGGAGAGGGGATTTTAGAGGAGGGAACACCGTGGGCAAAGGGTGGGAAATGGCATCGGGAATTCCCTAAAGGTCTTTGGGGGAATAACAGGAAAGACTTGGCTTCCTGTCCAGAATCCCAGGGAAGTGGGATGGTGCGGCTGCGACGGTCTCCTGTGCATCCTCCCTCCATCCCGGGGGGCTCCCCTCTCTGACCTGCCTCAGCAGGGAGCCAGGAGGAGCTCAGGGCAGCTGGTGCCGCTATCATCCCCAATATACTGACTCAGAACCTGACTTGGAACCGCTTCCAGTCCCCAGTGCTCCCGCTGGGCTCCCCAGACCACACCGTGTGTCCACCATGGGTTGTCTTTCTGAAGCTCAGCTTCCTTGTCTCCTGGGTTCCTCCCTTGGTCCAAAACAATCAATGGCTCGGGTGCCTTGGGAAGATTCTTCTGGGTCCTGGGAAGATTCTTCTGGGTCTTGGGTCTCTCCTGCTGCCCCTGGCCCGTGCCAGGCTCTGCCCCAAGGTGTGTGGCCCTCCCAGCTTTGGATGCTCCTGGCCGGCCCAGCTTCTTCATCATTCTCTGGTCGTGTCTCTTCTATCCCCTGTCCTCCACCCTCACCCTTTTATTCATCCTGCTCCTCCCCTATGGAGTAGCCTGTGCCAGCCTCAGGGGGAGCCCATCCAGGGCTGGGAAGGTTAGGTCATGGCCAGGGGCTGGACTCGATTCTGCAGGTGATGGACGGAGGCACACTTGGTGAACTTTCAGAACAAGTCCTATTTTTCTAGATGATCCAGAACCCTACATCCTTCCACTCCCCCCACTGCCCCAGCGCCCAGGCTCTGCCACCTCCATTCCCGCATCCATCCACGCCTTCCGGGCCAGTGCAGTCAGCTCTGGGCGGTCACGCTTGGGGACAGGCTGGAGTCAGCTCAGCCACCCGTGTGAACTCCTGGGCTGACCCTGGGAGGTGCCTTTCCATCCTTACCAGTGATTTCCTTGGAGGGCTGCCGGGCACCTCCCAGAATGTCCCTCAGGGGCTGGCAGGGCCCGGAGATGTTGCCTGAAGCTGACACCGCTGGCGGGACATTTCATCGGAAAATGAATTCCGGTGTTGGTTTCTGCGCCTTAAGGTGACTGCTTTGTTTTAATATTAAAATTCTGGTTTTGTTACTTCCCGTGGAGAATGTCGATCCTACGGGTTGAGTCTCTGGCGCCACCCTGAAGCCTCACTTGCTCCGCCCACGCCCTCCCAGCCCTCAGCAGCGGCAGCCCCTCATCTCCCCGTGCAGCCTCAGGGGCCGCCACTGGCTCCGCGGTCTGTGTAAGTAGAGCCCCCTGGAGTTGTGCAGTCAACCCCACAGTTCTGGTGGAGAGGCCCCTAGGCTGGGCGGTCAGGAAACCTGGATTCTGTGTGACGTCGCTGCCGACCGCCCATGTGACTGGGGCCACCGCTGCCCCCTCCCTGGGCCCGTGCCCTCGTGCAGCAAAGGGAAGCCACGGGCAGTCCTCACGGGGCTGGACGGGGCCTCCCGGTTCACACGCTGTGACTCTGATGCTGGGAATCTCAGACGGGGGGTGGGGAGTGGAAGCGGAGCGAAGGCTGAGGACGGCTGACTGCACTCCCTCCACTCACAGACAGCAGCTGGGGGCCCCGCCACACCCACTGAGTTGGGCCCCCGACCCCAGCATGATGAGCGCAGCCCTCGCATCCCGCAGGAGACGGGACTTTGACGGGACCTCTGCTCCCACTGGCGGGAACGTTGCCGGTGGCTTGTGGCTGGTGCCAACCTGCAGGCCTTCTCCAGGGCCGCAGCTCTGCGTGCGCAGGGCAGCCCATCCTTCCTGTGACCGCCCTGTGGTTCCTGCAGCTGGCTGAGGGGTGGGCGTGGGGAAGGGACAGCAGCCTGGCTCTCCCCCTCCACGCGGTGCCGATTCTCCCCGGGGAAGCAGGTTTCGCCGCCCCCCCATACCTGCCCACCCACTGGCCCCCTTTCTCTGCAATGTGTGTACAAATGGGGGTCCAGACCCCCTGCTCTGAGGTTGCAGGGCCCTCCCACCGTTGTGGGCACTCAGTGGAGGGGTCGACACACTAAATCCCCAGCTCCTGACCTCAGCAGGTGAAGAAAGACACACTGTCTGGCTGCTCTTCCTTGACCCGCCCTGCTGCAGAAGTTAGCAAACAAGGAACATGCAAAGTAGCTCCTCTGTGCGTGTGTGTGTGTGTGTGCGCGTGTGTGTGTGTGTGTGTGTGTGTGTGTGTGTGTGTGTGTGTCCGTCCGTCCTCTGGGAAGTTCAGGCGCACTCCGGGTTCAGAAGCCCGGGTGAGCCTGGCCCTGCTGTGTGGCTTTGGGCAAGTCCCTTCCCCTCTCTGGGCTACACGGTCCTCATGGGCAAGAGGAGGAGGGGGGAGCAGGTGTTCTCCAAGGCTCTGGTGGCTCTGGTGGGTTGGCTGCCAGAGGCTGTCTTCCTTTGACCTCAAGAGTGAGGCTTGCAGGACAGGATCTGAAAGCCTGCTGAGGAGACCAGACCACCCTCGTATGCAAATCCTGAACCTCCGCCCCACCCTCTGCACACCTGACAGGTCTGTGTAGGGGAATTCTTGCTAAAGTAAACAGGAAGAGCCTTTGCAATGAACTACACCATGGGGTCTTGCCCAGCCAAACCCAGAGCCTGGGAGTCAAGGGAGTTACCATTCCTTAAGGAGCCTCAGAATCCTCTATTCACAGCGGAAGAGAGGAAACATCTGCAGGTGTCATTGGGAGGAAGGGTAGACAGAGACTCAAAGAAGAAGACTTGGATCAGATATCCTGATCCCAGCTCTGCACTTGCTTGCTGGGTGACCTTGGGCAAGACGGCCAACCTCCCTGAGCCTCAGTTGCCTGCTCTGTAAAATGGGGTAATGACAGCTCCTTTGCAGAGGGCTACGTGGGTTAGAGACAATGTATGGAAACCCTGAGCCCAGCTTGTTACCCGGAAGGGACTCTTTCAGAAGTGTTCATTGTGGTGGGCCAGGGACAGGCTTAGTGCTGAAAGCTAGAGCCCAGAGGGAATTCCTTCTAGCAGAGCGGAAACTTACCCACAGATAACCGCCAGTCCAGGTTCAGTGGGTCCTGAGCTGTAAGCAAAGAGCCCAAAGAGCTCAGTTTAGAAGCAAGAGAAGACCTCTGGCTGGAATGACCAAGGGAGGCTTCCTGGAGGAGGTGGCATTTGAGCAGGCCTGTAGATGGGCAGGATTTCAAGAGGGCACATTCATGGCCTACCAACACTAATCCTGTGTTAGGCCCTCCTCACTGCTGTATACTCGTGGCCTCAGGGGATCCTCCCAGCAACCCACAGGAAAGGATTGCTACGTTTACCATTTTACAGGGGAGGGGGCTCAGCCTGGAGTCACCCAGCTAGTGAGGGACAGCACCAGGCTTAACTTAATCACACCTGCAAAGTCCCTTCTGCCTTATAACATTCACAGGTTCCAGGGGTTAGGACGTGGATATCATCTTTGGGGGCCATTCTTCTGCCTACCACGGTGATTCCATTAAGGACCTTGAGATGGGAAGGTTACCCTGGATGACCCAGGTGGGCCTGATGTGATCACCAGGGTCCTTGCAAGAGGGGGACAGGAAGGTCAAAAGCAGAGGAAGGAGGTGGGCTGGTGGGAGGTCCAGGTGACGCACTTTGAAGATGGAGGAAGGGGCCACAAGCTGAGGGATGCAGGCGGCCTCTAAAAGCTGGGGAAGATGAGGAAACAGAACCTCCCCTGGGGCCTCCAGAGGGAACCAGCCCTGCCGATACCTTGACTTTTAGCCCCATGAGACTCATTTTGGATTTCTGACCTCCACAACTGTAAAAGAATACGTGTGTGTGTGTGTGTGTGTGTGTGTGTGTGTGTGTGTGTGTTTAATGTTCTGGCTGTGCCCCTTGGCCTGTGGGATCCTAGTGCCCCGACCAGGGATCAAACCCACGCCCCTTGCGTTGGAAGCACGGAGTCTGAGTAAGTGGACCCCAGGGAAGTCCCCCTTCGTGTTGTCTGAAGCCACCGAGTTTGCAGTGACCTGTTAGAGCAGCCACAGGAAGCTGACACAGCCCCAGCTGCATCCACCTTGCCCTCGCCTGGGGTCTCGTCACGCGGGTCTCTCACGCCTCTGTTTCAGCGCTTTATCAGTTTGGTCCCCCGATGTGTCTGCGAGCGACTCCGGAGCTTTCTATGCCTTTCAAGCCTTCCCACCATCCCTCCCCAGAGCCTCAGGCACTAGCTTGCACCCGGTACGCGTTTAAAAAATGGTGGCGATAGGTAAGTAAATCTGTGTCTTTTATTTACAGCTGTTGAGAGGAACAGGCTTTTGACAGCAGTAACTGCTGGTTTCCCCGTGGTCTGACCGCAGAACTAGAACCCCCGTGGCCTGAGCGCCCGTCAGGAGTGGGGAACAGCCAGCACGCTGGCTGAAGCAGAGGGGTTCTAGGTCTCCGACTGGGGCAGGAGACAGCTCTGACCACCCACGGCAGCCAGAAAGGGGCCTGCTGAAAACCGAGCTGACCAGATCCCCGTGAGCAGCAGGCAGGGGGAGGATTTCTCTGTGGGTCCCAGCTCTGGTCTGTTCTTGGCATCGCAGTGCACCTGGGGCTACTCTGGCCTCCTGGGCTCTGCCCCGGGGGGAAGGCACTGAGCCCTTAGACCTGTAGACAACATCAGCTCAGAAAAGATCCAGCTGCCACACTTTGCAGCAGGAGAATTGTTGGTCCAGAGAGGGAAAGTGACTTGCCCGAGGTCACACAGCAATTTCGTGAATCTCAAAACAAGCTTGACGAGTCCGGTCCAGTGCTGCCTCCAGGAGACTGGGGATCTGGGTGTGTGAGGCTGGCCTCCCTCCAGGTGACACGATCTTGGGGCAGGCCGGTCAGGAGCTGGGAGCGGGGACAGCCTCACTTGAGGTTGTGCTGGCTCTCGCGGTGCCGCCGCAGGTCCACTTTACGCTGGAAGCCTTTGGTGCACAGCTCACAGCTGAAGGGCTTGAAGCCCGTGTGCTTCCGGCTGTGAGTGATGAGGTTGGAGCTCTGGCTGAAAGCCTTCCCACACACCTGGCACTTGTGTGGCTTCTCACCTGCGGGGCGGCAAGGACAGGGTCAGGGCCGTTTGGACCAGACCTGCTGCCCCAATGCCCTGCAGTTGTTCTCTGGAATTTTATTATGTTTTATTGCACGTTCACTTTAGAAAATAATTAGAAAAGGGAGACAAGAAAAATACAACTCTGACCACCCAACCCCTCGGCCAATTGTACCCCAGTTTTAAGGCAGGGACTGGGTCCACCTTGTTTATCAATGAAGCCCAGCACCTGGTACAGGACCCTGCACAAAAGAGGCACTGGCTAACAGCTGAGGAATGAATGAATGGGGAATGAATGAATGAATGAATGGAGGGATGAATGAATGGTTGGAAGAATGAGTGAATGGATGACCGAATGGGGAAAGAATGAATGGGGAAATGGATAAATGAATGGCTGGAAGGACGAACGAAAAAGTGACCAAATGGGGGAACAAATGAATGGATGGAGGAATGAATGACTGAATGACAGAGTGGGGAATGAATGAATGGAGGAATGAAGGAATGGAGGAATGAATGAGGATGAATGAATGGTTGGAGGGATGATGAATGAGTGACCAAACGAGGAATGGGTGAATGAGTGGGGGACCAAAAGGGTGAGTAGCAGCATGACTGAATGAATGACCAAATGGGAAATGAATGAATGTGGGAATGAAGGAATGAATGGCTGGAGGAATGAGCGAATGAAGGAATGATGAACGAAGGAGAAATTCACCTGCTGGTCTCACTTCTACACACAGATTATCAGTGTCGACATTTTGCTATTTCCTTCCAGTACTTTTTCTACGCAGTAAGTAACACAGCGTACCCCGCCCTCCTGTTGGAGCGGGGTGGCCTCCCCTGTGTAACCTGACACCCCCATCCCTCCCCACCCGGGGCCTAAAGCCCGCACCTTTTAACAGTGAAAGGTTGGGTGCCCGCAGGCTCTGTCTGGGCCCTGGGGTGGGGGGCTTGGTGGGGGCGGGGTGGGGGGAGGGTCGGCGGACCCAGGCCGGGGAGGAGCTCTGCTGGGGCAGAGCGCGGGCCGCGGCCTCACCGGTGTGGATGTAGGTGTGCTTCTTCATGTCCGACTTCTGGTGGAAGCGTTTGCCACAGAACTGGCAGGGGTAGGGCCGCGTGTCCGAGTGGATGAGCAGGTGGGTGGACAGGGTGGACGAGCGCTTGAAGGCCTTGCCGCACATCCGGCACTCGAAGCTGCGCCCCTGCCGGAGGAAACGAGGCCCCGGGGGGTCAGGCGCAGGTGGGGCCTCGCGACCCGGGACTGCCAGGCTGGGCGCGGGACTGGACCCGGCCGGGATCCCCTGAGGAACAGGACACTCCATTGGGGTGGCCTCGAGGATGGGGCCTGGAGGAGCAGGAACCAGGGACCCCCATTCCTGCCTCCTAGGAGGGGCCGAGGCCTGGCCCCTGAGTGGCCTCCTATTAGGGGATTTCCCCTTGTGGTTTGTTTAAGCGGCTGAATTATTGGGGCCCAATTCTGGCTTCTGCCTCTTACTCACCACGTGACCTTTGGCAAGTCATTTAACCTCCCTGGGACTCAGTTTCCCCATCTGTACATTGGATCGTTATGGGTAGTGACCTCAAAGGATCGTTGGGAGGATTGAAGGTTGGGAACTGAGCTGGCAACTGGCACGTGGCACATTCTAACCATCTTTTCCTGCGTTTCCCACCTGAGCTTTTATATCTACCCAGGTGTTAGCAACTCAGGTCAGTGTCAGGTGCTTTCCCTGGAATGGGATTCTGAGGAAGGGATTTCGGCATCAGGTAGGGCTAAGTGGGATGAGATGAACATTTAAGCCTGATTTCAAGATTCTAAGAGTCAAGGGTCTCAGAGGTGAGAAACCTGTCCTGACCACCCAGGAGGTGGGGTCATTCCTCAGCATCCCAGACATCTCGCTGCCCCCGAAATCCCACCTGAGCTCCTAGCCTCTTCCAACTGTACATGAAGCCAGCTTGGTCCATCAGGGACTCAAACGTGTGAAGGGCGGGTGACGGAGACCCAGATCAGGGCAGCAGATAATGAGGGCCCCCCAATCTGTCACCTTCAGGGGCACAGAGAGAGACCCACCGATGCCCCCTAGGCTTCCTGGGGGGAGCACAGAGCAGGGGTGGGAAGTGAGGGTGCTGTGCTCAGCCAGCTGCCCACCTGGGAGTGGACGTGCGTGTGCTGCTCCAGGCTCACTGCATGGCCGAAGGTTTTGCCGCAGACGTTGCAGGCGAAGGGCCGGGTCCCACTGTGGGAGCGGCGGACGTGCACCTCGAGCCCATGTGGGGTGGAGAACACCTGCAGGAGGGGCAGAGCATGAGGCCCCGGGGGTGCAGAGAGGGAGAGGGCCAGGGTCCCACCTCTGCACCCAGCTAAGCCACAGGTGGGTGTACAGGAAAAGGAACACTGGATTGCCGATTCTGCTGCGATGTGCTGTGTGTCCTGGGAAGATCCCTTTCCCTCTCTGCGGCTGGCTTTCCTGTCTATAGAATGGAGTCTGGGAGGGGGGATCTGGAAGGCCCCTCCTGGCCCTATCTGGAGGCTGAATGGCGGTTAAAAAGTGGGAGTTGGGCAGAGCCAGGTTTGAATGCTGGTTGTGATATCTACTTGCTGCGTGCCATTGGGCAAGTGACTCAACGTCTCTGAACCTTAGCCCTCCGTCCACCTCCCGGGGCTCATGCATGTCAAGTGCTTAGCACAGGGATGAGCACATGGTCAGGGCTCAATGAACGGTGATGAGGGCAAATGTTGTGAGTCCTTGATCCCACCAGAGGACCCAAGAGTCACATCACAGGGGGCACCCAGCTCTGAGCACTCGCAGCTGCCAGGGTGCTGGAGAGGCGATGCAAGCAGGACCCGAGAGCCCACCCGCATCCCGGCCACCCACCTTGCTGCACTTGATGCAGTGGTATGCGTCCAAGCCCGGAGAGTAGTGGAGGCTAAAGTCCAAGGGCGGCTCAGTGCTAGGCACCAGAGGGCTGCCGTACAGGCTGACGGAGCGCTCCAGGAAGGCAGACTGCATGGTGGAGGGGGCCTGCTGGTAGCTGTGCCCGTAGGATGAAGCCAGGGCATCCCAAGAGAATCTGGGCTTGTAGAACGGGGGTGAGTCGGAGGATGGCGAGCCCTCATCCTGGGGTCGGGACGTCACAGCAGGCCCCTCTGTGGAGAGTGGGACATATACCTAGTGGTGACATTAAAAGCAGGGCACCCACTCCCCGCCACCCTCCACTGTGACCTCATGCTGAGGCTTTGGTGTGTAGCCCCGATTATTTACTGGGGGGGGGTCTGGGTCCTTACTGTGGCTCCTTGACTTTTCAGTCCAGAAATGTGCCCCAAGCCCTGCAGAGTGCCCACCTCACCCACTACGTGGGCCTGTCCAGCTGCTTCCTCTGCCCCACCACACAGAAGCTCTCATGTGGGAATGAACTCCCCATCCTGGAGGGATTCAAGCAGAAGCCTGAGAGCCTGGACTGTCGATCCTCCCTGACTCCACAACTCCGAGGGGCCCCACTTCCACAGGCCCATCCATCCTCCATTCCCCTTGCACCCTCTGGGGAGTGGCGGGGGTCCCCTGCTGGGTACCTGGGGCGGAGGCCATCCTGGTCATCAAGCTCTGGTCCAGCTCCAGCTCCGGCTCCCGTTTGAGGTCAGTCCAGTCCAGGCACTGGTTTGGGAACAGGGTGCTGAGGACAGGGTTGGTGCTCAGGACCTGGTCCCTGGCCACTGTGGGGAGACAAGACCGTCAGACTTCAGCTCTGGGAAGTCCGGAGGGACTGGGGGAAGGAGGGGCACCAGAGAGAGACCACTGCTGCCGCCCCTGGTTCTTCCCAGGATGGTGGGAGCAGTGTGGAGGCCAGGAGGAGACCCCTGCCCTCCCCCTCCCCTCCCCCTCCCCTCCCCCTCCCCTGCCCTCCCCCTCCCCTCCCCTCCCCTCCCCTCCCCTCCCCCTCCCCTCCCCCTCCCCTCCCCTCCCCCTCCCCTCCCCCTCCCCTCCCCCTCCCCTCCCCTCCCCCTCCCCCTCCCCTCCCCCTCCCCTCCCCTCCCCCTCCCCTCCCCTCCCCTCCCCCTCCCCTCCCCCTCCCCTCCCCTCCCTCTTCTCTCCCCCCTCCCCTCCCCTCCCCCTTCTCTCTCCCCTCCCCTCCCCCTTCTCTCCCCCTCCCCTCCCCTCCCCCTTCTCTCCCCCTCCCCTCCCCTCCCCCTTATCTCCCCCTCCCCTCCCCTCCCCTTCTCTCCCCCCTCCCCTCCCCTCCCCCTTCTCTCTCCCCTCCCCTCCCCCTTCTCTCCCCCCTCCCCTCCCCTCCCCTCCCCTCCCCTTCTCTCCCCCCTCCCCTCCCCTCCCCCTTCTCTCCTCCCTCCCCTCCCCTCCCCCTCCCCTCCCCTCCCCTCCCCTCCCCCTCCCCTCCCCTCCCCTCCCCCTCCCCCTCCCCTCCCCTCCCCCTCCCCCTCCCCTCCCCTCCCCCTCCCCCTCCCCCTCCCCTCCCCTCCCCCTCCCCCCTCCCCCCCACCGAGGAGAGCTCTTGGACCAGTCTCCATCTTTCTGAGCACCCACCCTCAGCCCTAGATCAGCCTTCTGATTACGAGTCACACGTCAGCTGCTGAGGACAGCGCCAATCAGGATGCTCTCATCACCCCCATGGGGTGAGAAGAGATAGGTGCATTTATTCATTCATTCAACCCACATTTACTGAACTCCTCCTGTTTCCAGACTTGGAAGAGCGGCTACTTCCGGTGGGATGCTGCTGCACCCCCATCACATGGGCAGGGAGTCCTGGTGGGTACAGCAGAAGGCCAGCCCGGGCTATGACTCACCAGGACCAAGGGCAGGAGACCAGAGGAGCCCATCCTCCTGGGCACGAGGCTGGTGGTAGGTGTGAGCCTTCTTACTCTTCACCAGGAAGGAGCGTGGCATCGTCACCGGGTGCCCCACACCTATAGGGGGAGAAGACGAGAAAGTTTAGGAAGGACGAGAGGACGATACTCCTCTATATTTTAGGACCTCCTCCTAAAATCAAAATCCACTGTCCTGGTTTGAATACTGTCCCCCAAAGTTCACATCCACCCAGAATCTGTGAATGTGACCTTATTTGAAAATAGGGTCTTTGCAGATGTAATCAAGTTAAGGTGATGTCACGCTAGGTGCAGAGAAACCCTAAATCCAATGTGACAAGTGTCTTTATAAGAAGAAGGAAACTTGGACACACAGACACAGACACGTGCAGGAAGAAGGGCCACGTGGAGATGGGGGCAGAGATTTGGAGGGATGCGGCTTCAAGACAAGGATTGCTGGCAAACCAGAAGCTAGGAGACAAGCCTGAAACACACGCTCCCTCAGAAACTCCAGAGGAGCTGACTTTGCCGACACCTTGATTTGGGATTTCTAGACTCCAGAACCCTGAATGAATACATTCCTGTTGTGTCAAGCCACCCAGTTTATGGGTTTTTTTTACAGCAGCTACAAAGCCTAGTGTCCCTCACTCCTCTCTTGCTGGAAAACCAATACACCCACTTCTAGAAAACCCCAGGTCAGCCTGCCCCTGCTGCATGCCCTGAGTTACCCTGGGAGCCGAGAAGGAAGGGCAGGGGTACCTCCATTTGTGAAACACTCTGCACCCTGCACCCAGAAAACTGCATCTGCATCCCGGTGGGGTCTGCATTCAGAGGCCGTGGAAAGTTGTGGTCTGAGCACAGGTTTTGGAGTCAGATGCTCACGGGTTAGAATCCCAGCTCACCCGCTGTGCAATTTGGGGCAGACGCTTAACCTCTCTGGGCCTATTACCTTTTCTGTAAGATGGTAATCCAGGTTGATGGTGCTGATGAGTGCCTAGTACGTGCTCAGCGCCTATCAGAGAGGAACCTGGCAGGTGGGCTGCAACGAGGGGGGCCACCTCAATCGCAAATCCACGTTATTGTGCAAGTTGGGTGCTGACGTAGCCAGAGCGGGGCTGCACCTTGTCCACAGCTCCGGCCCAGAATCTGGCCCCCAGAGAGGGAGGGGCTTTTCCTCTCTCCTCGGGGGTGGAGGAAGTGGTTGAGCTTCTATGTGGAGCTCGAGGCCTGAGAGGACCCCACTGGAGGCCTGAGGTCATTTTGTGCACAGGGAGGAAGAGGCCGAGGTCCACCAACTCTAGGGACTGAGCACAGGGCAGCCCAGCCCAGGCCCATCACTGAACCCACGGGTCAGCGGGTCGGGGAGTGCAGAGCTGGACCAGCCTGACTACCCGGTACTCTTGGCTTCTGGTGCAGAGCCCTCTGGGGCAGCGAGCATCTCCTGCCCGCTGCCCCAACCCCCCAAGATGTTTCACATCCCTGCGCCCAGCCAGGAGGCTCTCCTGAGGGCTCCCAGGAGACAGAGCATCTCCTGGTGGTCCTCTGTCCCCGCCACCCCCCACGCCACCCCCCAGGCAGAAGCTCAGAGGAAATACCCAGCCGATGCCGGTGCTGATGGCAGCTCAGCTGGGCCCATTCCCCCGGCCTCAGAGGAGGAGCCCCCCCACTCCTGGGCCAGCCCAGGCACCAGGCAAGGCTGCAGGCGTGATAGGGCCAAGCGCGGGGAAACAGATCGCGGGAAAAAGCTCTGAACAACAGCGAGGGCCTGGTTGATAAGGCCGTGGCCAAGGAGCCGGCTCGGAGCAGGCAGATTAGAGAGGGAGCTTGGAGCTCTGCCTTGGGAGAGGCCCTGGGAGCCACCCCTTCCCCAAGGGGATGACCCAGAGCAGGCAGAAGAGGTACCCACACCCGTGCCCAGACCTGCCCGCCCCTCTGGGGGCAGCAGGAGTTTGGGCCATGCCACTCTGCCAGGGGCCATCCCAGGCCCAGCCTTCCTGAATGGAGGCCTCAGTGTCCGGATCTGCTAAATGGCGATCTCAGACCAACTTCCTGGGACTGCTGGGGAGAGAAGGGAACTTTATTTATTACAAACAATTGTGTAGAGGGCCCAGTGTGGTGCCTGGGCTGCTGGGGGGACGGAGGTGCTCAGCCCACAGAGGAGAGGCTTCGGGAGGGCAGGCACTCCTTGGGTCCTGTCTGGTCTGGTGGCATCCCCAGCGCCTGACCCAAAGCCGGCACGCTCTATGGATGGGGTCAAGCCCTGACCAGGAGCCGGGACACGCTCCAGGCCCCTCCCCCTGGGCCCTGAAATGAGGGCGTGGGACCTGATGGCCTCTGGGGTCCGGTCCAGCTGTCAGATTTTGACCACATGAGGCTCAGCCAGCCTGCTGTCCTCCCCAGGCTTGTGGGGCAGCTCTTATCTCCCAGGGACAGTGTTCTTCCTCATGCCTCCCCCTCTCCCCCCGCCCGGGGCTCCACACACTGCCCCTTCCTGCCCCCTTCTAACTCTTGGCTTCAGGAGCCCCCTGAAGAGGCCAGAGCCTGGGCAGAGCGAGAGGAGACCCTCACGTTCTGGGGAGGGCCGTGGGGCTGGGTTCCCCTCGCCTTTTATTCTGGGGGGACCTCCGTAGCCATGATTTTTTAAAAACATAGTATTTTATTAGTCAATCAACTAGAACCAAAAGTAGGCTTTAAGCCGCTGAGCTAGAACACCAGGAAATACTTCCTGCAGCCTGGATCTGCAGAGCCTCAGCTCTGATAATCCTGGCTTGTGAGCTGTGTGGCTATTACCCCACTTTACAGAGGAGGAACTGAGGCTTAGAGACCGGCTCACAATCCCAGGGCAGAGTGAGGCGGAGCTGGACTTGGTCATCTGCCTCCCAGGCCTCCGTGCTCTTGGCTGTCAGACCACGGGGTGGGCTCTTGTTCGGGGCGGTGGCAACTGAGCTGACAAGCTAAGGAGGAAACCAGGACAGCGCGTGAAGCTCCCCAGCGTGTACTGCGTCACTGAATCTGACACCCACCGGGGCAAGGGAAACAGTGATTGTCTTCCCGGGTCACGGGGGGAACCTGAGGCTGAGAGAGGCAAGTGGCTTGTCCAGGGCCTCACAGCAGAGCCAGACCCAGAGCCCCTGCTTGCTAGGACTTGACTCCTGGCCCCAAGCTCTGCCCATCTGCACCTGTGGTCCTTTCAACACCGGATGAAGACAGCCTGCCTGGAGAAGGGAGGAGAAGTCTCATTGGTGGGGCGAGATGGGGGACAAATCAAATTCCCCTGATCTTTGGACTCTTCCAGGATCCAGCAGGCCCCATCTAGGCTCGTGAGGAGTTTGGGGTGGAGAGGCAGGCGAGAGAACAGGCTTCTTTTAGGAAGCTTCAGTGATCCCTTTGGCTCAGAACCCAAGGAGACCCTAGAGGTCAGCTCATTGGAACCTGGCATGACAACACAATGGCTCTCTGGGGTTCAGAAGCACGTACACAGGGGAGCAAGGGGGTCCCAGGAAGGTGATTCTCGGGGCCCACTCTAGTGATCCCCCCGGGGCCCCCAATCTCTTCCCCTTCCCTCCCTAGAACATTCTCTCCGCTCAGCCTGGCAAAGTGACAGTGGTGAAGCCATGAAGCTCACCGAAGCCATCAAGCCAAATGCACCCAGAGAACTTCCTTTTGACCCCTGTGAGCTGAGTTAAAAAAAAAAAAAAAAAGGAACCAATCACCTATACTGTAGTTAATTAACAACCACACGGTTTGATTCACACTAACCTGTCCTGAGAAAGAGCTACGAGCAGAGATTGTGTAAGAAGCCCAAGATTTCTTCATAACAGAGGCCTTGATGGTATCGGGCCTCCGGAAAGAGCCTCGCTGTTAATATCTCTTCAAAAATCCCCAATCCCAATAGAGGGTTCCCCGACCCTGAGTCAGAATCTCGGCCAGTACTTCTGAAGAGGGGCAGCCCCGCACCCTGACTTCCAGACGGAGCCAGAGCAGCAGGCCTATGATTTCCGTGCAACGAGGCGCCTCCCGTGGGGCTGAATCGGATTCTGTGACCTTGAGCCTAACCACGTCAGCCGTCAACCTGGGGCTTGGTTTTCCTATCTCTCAGAAGGGACGGTTGGACTAAGAGATTTCTAAACTTCCCTTTTACTCTAAAATCCCATGCTGGGGTTCGTTGACTTTTAGCACGGGACCGACCTACCTTGACTAAGAAACTCATCACTCGGGTTCCCTTTTTGGGAGGATTGAGTAAGACACTCCGTTGTTTCTCAGAGTCTGCTACAGAGGACCCTTTGGACTTCCTTTATGCTTAAAGATGCGACTCAAGGGGAAACACAAACAAACAAACAAAAAAATCACCCTTTCCATGTAGGAGTCAGGGGACGTGAGCCCAGGTCCTTTTTGGGGCCCCAGCAGAGCGTAGTCATTACTTTTATTCAAAATTTGGAAGGAGTTCTCAAATGTCTCTTCCTAAGTTCAGAGGATGCAATGTCAAAAAGAGGTGAATCCACCTCTGGGTATATAAAAGTATCGAAAGCAGGGACTTGAACAGATATTTGTACACCCAGGTTCATAGCAGTGTTATTCACAATAGCCAAAAGGTGGAAACAACCGATGTGTCCATTAACGGATGAGTGCATAAACAAAATATAGTATAGACATCACAATGGAATATTATTCAGTCTTCAAAAGGAAAGTGATCCTGACACATGCTGCAACATGGGTGAACAATGAGGTCATTATGCCACTTGAAATTAAGCCAGACACCAAAGGATGAATACTGTAGGATTCTACCTACGTGAGTTACCTAGAGTAGCCCAATTCAGAGACAGAAAGTAGGATGGTGGGGGCCAGGGGCTGGGGGGATGGGAGGACTGGGGAGTTACTGCTTACTGGGGACAGAGTTTCAGTTTTTTGCAAGATGAAAGAAGTTCTATCAATGGATGGTGGTGACGGTAGCACAGCAATGTGAATGTGCTTAATGCCACTGAACTGGCCACTTAAAAAATGATTAAAATGGTCCATTTCATGTTATATGTATTTTACCTCAATAAAAACAAAAAGGAGTGTAGGGCAACTATACGCCAATAAAAATTAATTTCAAAAACAAAAACAAAACAAAAAGGAGTGAACAAAACATTTCCTGAGCATCTCCGAATTAGAGCTAAAGCAGTTCCCATTGGTTTGAATTCCTGGAAACAAAGGAACAAAAACCACCCTCTAGACTGAGGAAGGGTGAAGTTTTCTGTTGTTTCTGAAAAGGGTTGAGAGGTTGTGTCACAGTGAAGCATCATACGTGATCATGTTAGTTTTCCCGGGGGGGGGGATATGGCCCCAAAGGCTTCGGGAGCCCTTGTACTCTCCGGTAGGACACCACCACCCAGTCTCCTGAAAGCCTTGAGAAAGTGCTCTGCACTGGTTTTGAGTGACTCCATCAATCAAACCTAACCCAAGTGTAACTCCCTGGTGGTCCCCAAGAACTTTCTGCTGGGAAACTGACATACCAACCCACAAATCTTTTTTTTTTTTTTTTTTTTTTTGGCCGAGTGGCTTGCAGGATCTTAGCTCCCCGACCAGGGATCGAACCCGTGCCCCCTGCAATGGAAGCACATAGCCCTAACCACTGGATCACCAGCGAATTCCCTCCAATCCCGAAATCTGAGTTGGAAGAAACCTCACACACCTTCTTATCCAAAGAATCCCTTCTGCACCACCTCTGAGGACAAGAAACTTGCCCCTTCTCTAAGACTGAAGTCTTCTACCCGTTGCCCACTAAGAAGTGTGCAGGGGAGTGAGCCCGTGTGGGCAGGTGCAGCTCAGCTGGCTCCCACCAGATCCACGTCCAGAGACCGAAAATTACTCCGCACCTCCCACCATAGTATCTCATGAAAGCTGCGGACTTTCTTCCCAGCAAAACGTACACAGGCACATACCCACGGTGATTCAGTGGACTGCCCCCCTTAACAAGCCCTACGTTAGAGCAAGCACCTCTCCCCAGACGCCCAGACTCTAACTTGGCTTTTTCTTCAAAATTAGGTAGAAGCGGCTGAGGCACCACCTCCCCATCTCTTGTTCCTGGAGGCTGGGTGGGACGGTGCTGTGGAGATGTCAGTCCCCTGCTCCCCTTAGGAGGCTCTGCATGTGAAATGCCTCCCTCTCAAAGTGTCCCAGGAACTTTGGGGAAGGTCGCCTGGGATTGTGGGTGCTGAAGCTAAGACTTCCTTCAGAGTCCTCAATCCCACTCTCTTATTTCACAGCCAAAGAAAGGCTCAGAGTGCCCTGGGGACAGGGCCAGTCTGTCCCCGAAGATGGACACCAACTCGGGCACTTCCACCTGTGTCCTGCCTCGCCTGCCCAGGTCCCTGGGAGAGCTGGGGTGTGGGTATGACATCGTGCAGGTAGGTGATCTCCGTCAGCCTAAAATCAAATCTTCAAAGGGCGTTCATGGGACCTCCCTGGCGGTCCAGTGGTTAAGACTCCACGCTTCCACTGCAGGGGGCACGGGTTCCATCCCTGGTCAGGGAACTAAGATCCCGCATGCCATACGGCCAAAAAACAAAAGCAAAAATAACAACAACAACGGGTATACATGCACAATTGGCGGAAGGTAATTCCTCCACAGGTACACGGGGGGCTCGCAGCATCTCAGAGGAGACGGTCTCCTTGCCACCTCTTCTCTGGGTTCAAGGACTAAAAGCCACCTCTCATAAAAGAGATTTTCCAGCCCACCTTAGTCTTCCTAGGACTGCCAAAGGGACTAGGTAAACTGCTTGGAAACGATCTAAGTCGGATATGCAAATTTCAAAAGAAGAGGCAGGGGCGTTCTACTCACTCACCTGTCCGGAGCTCCTCGTCCACGGTGGGAAGCTCGCTGCTCCCTATGGGGACGGTGCCACCCGGTCAATTTGTGACTCTCTGCTCAAGTAGATACTTCTCCTTTCCCCCCCCTTCTCTCCGTGTGTGTGTGTGTGTGTGTGTGTGTGTGTGTGTGTGTTTCCTCTTCTGTTTCCCTACCTGATTTTCAATCTGATTATTTGTGTCAAAATCTGGCGGTGAAGGAACAGCCAATAGAGAGCGCGCCAGAGCTCTGGGCTGTATTTGCTTATCACAGCTTTCCAGGAGCCAAGACTCTCCATTCTCTTCTCTAACCCGCCACTCCTGGAGCAGCACGCACTCTCCGGAAATTTTTAATAACATGTGGATTTAAAAAGTAATGGCTAAATTATTAAATTTTAAAAATTGAAGTTAAAATAAAACATTTACTTATAAACCTGATTTTGTGTAGAGAACTCATAAGTTAGTCTCTTTCTTCCTTCCTCCCTTCCTTCTTTTTTTTTCTTTCTTTCTTCTTTCTTTCTTTCTTTCTTTCTTTCTTCTTCCTTTCTTCTTTCTTCCTTCTTTCTTTCTTTCTTCTTTCTTTCTTTCTTTCTTTCTTCTTTCTTTCTTTCTTCTTTCTTTCTTTTTTCTCTCTTCTTTCTTTCTTTCTTCTTTCTTTCCTCTTTCTTTCTTTGTCTCTTTCTTCTTTCTTTCTCTCTTCTTTCTTTCTTTCTTTCTCTCTTTCTTTCCCTCTTTCCTCTCTCCCTCCCTCCTTCCTTTCTCCCTTTCCTTCTTCTCCTTCCTTCCCTCCCTCACTCCAGGAGCCCAGCACTCAGCATCCCCAGCCTGGAGCACTCCCCTACAAAGCCCTTGGCTTGTGCTGCTGCAAACTGCTTTTAGAGGGGCCCCTCTTGTCCTTGCAGAGGTCGCCGTTGAGAAAAAAGTCAAATCCACGCTTCCCCAGACTTGACGCTAGAGCGAGTGGGGAGCAGCAGGTGTGATATTGAATGTGGGTGATTCCCGCATGTGCGGGACCCTCAGCCGCTCAGGCCCACGGGCAGGCTGCTTTCGGGTCCCAAGGCCCGCGTGTGCTGCCATCTGGTGGCCGCTGTGGAGTACTGGGAGGGCCGGGCGATGGGGGCTGCCTCCAGGTGTCCGTCACCAGCGGGAAGGCTGGGATGGCCAGTCTCGGACATTTCAGCCCACTGGGCACAGAAGCCACCTCCTTCTTCCTCCTCTGCCCCTCAAGCCTCCCCCAGCTTACGGGATGGCTGATTTATTTCAGGAGGTTTTGCATATGAGAACTCACAAAATAGAGCAGTGTTAGGCTGATTTGCATATGCACTGCCAGCCCAGAGCTGGAGAGATTATGTTTCCCTCCTAAAGAAAACGAGTTTGGCAACAGGAAGCCCCGACATAACTGAAGTCCAAGGTCCGACATGGAGAGAAAGGCGGGGTTTCGGGCAGGGTCTCACTGCTGCTGGGCCAGGCCATCGAGGGAGCGCCAGCCTGTGGGTCACCCTGGTCTGTGCGGTGCTGGTACTCTCTGGACCACAGGCCAAACACAGGAGACGACTGGTCTCTCTTCTTGGTGGACAGAGAGATTAGTGGAAACTCCTGGAATATTCTTTGGATGCCGCAGTTTGCCCATAGTCAACTGGAACTCTTTGTCATTACGCAAAGAATTCAAGGACGTTCAGGAAAATAAAAAAATAATTAGAAAAATGATTATAGTAGAAATAAAAAGAAAAATACAAATTAATTCAAGGACTTGTCCCTTAATTCACTTTGGTATACACACATGTCCACAGTTTGCTATTGTCAACCAGCAGGTCTTTTTTTCTTTTCACTGAATGTTATTTTGTTTCAGGACCTCCTAAATTCTCTTGTGGCTTTCATTAACATGTTTAATGATTTCACGGCTTTTCATGGCTTACCTTACCAATCACCATCTCCATTCAGGGCATTTAGTTTGTGGGGTATTTTCTAGTGTAAAGTTGCTGTATCAGGCATGTACAGTTCAGCTGTTGTCCTAAGATGTAGTCCCACTTAGGGTCCTTCTCTTCCCCCTTGAGTAACCAACTCAGGGACTCTTTTCCTAGACCAGGATCCCAGCCTGCAAGTAAAGGCAGGCCTTCCCTGGAGCCACCTGGGAGCCCCTCTATGGGAGAGCACTGGCCAGGCCCCATGAGCACATCAGTTGAAGCCAGGAGGCCCCAGGCAGCCTCTCATAGGCTCTTGCAGACTGAGACCTCCCAGCCTCTGGATCCCTTCCAGGGCTGCCTGCAGAGCCAACACCACTCCTCTTGGTAGGCAGTCCTGGAAATTAAATGCCTTCATTTAGACTCTTCCAAGGGCTAGGTCACATCAGCATCCTTGTGCCCATTCATTCGAGTTCTGTTGGTACCTTTCACGTGCCAGGTCCCTCCTTCTTCCCCCTTCCCTCCTCCCAGCTCGGGCTGCCAGAACAAGACACCACATACTGGGTGACTTAAACAGCATTTATTTCTCACAGAGGCTGGGAAGTCCAAGGTCAAGTTGCCAGCAGATTGAGTCTCCGGTGAGGACAAGCTTCCAGGCTTGTAGACAGCCGCCATCTTGCTGAGGCCTCACATGGCAGAGAGAGGACAAGCTCTGGTTTCTCTTCCTCTTCTTAAGAGGACACTAATCCCATCATGGGGGTCCCAACCTCATGACCTCATCTAAACCTATCTCCCATCCAAAGGCCCCACCTCCAAATACCATCACATTCATTCATCAACATATGAATTTTGGGGAGACACAGACATTTGGTCCATTACATTCCCTTAGCTAATACATGTTTACTGAGTACCTACTAGGTACCAGATGCTAGGGTTTCAAACAAGAACCAGACAGGAGCCCTAGTGAGCTTCTTCTTTGTCTAGCAGGTGGGACAGAATACCCAGACATTTACAATTTGGGCTAATAAGTGCTGTGATGTGAACGTGGTTTGCATGTAAACAAGGAGCTTGGGGCATCGGGAAATGGACCCAGACTTGGAGAGTTAGTGAAGGAAGTGGCATCTAAGTTGACGCCAGGCTGAGTTGGTTGGGAGAAGGAAAGTAGGGAAGGATGTGCAAAGGGCTGGAGGCCAGGACCTTCAGGGAAGTGACAGCAGCCAAGTTCAGTCTGAGTGGAGGGTGGCAACTGAAGGAAGGGGAGGGAAGGATAGGACACTCGAGAGATGAGCCTAGAGAGGAAAGAAGGAGCACGATCAGGAAGATTCCTGCCTGGCTCAGAACCTTTAATGAGGGGCTTCCTTGGTGGTGCAGTGGTTGGGAGTCCGCCTGCCGATGCAGGGGACACGGGTTCGTGCCCCGGTCCGGGAAGATCCCACATGCCGTGGAGCGGCTAGGCCCGTGAGCCATGGCCGCTGAGCCTGCGCGTCCAGAGCCTGTGCTCCGCAACGGGAGAGGCCGCAACAGTGAGAGGCCTGCGTACCGCAAAAAAAAAAAAAAAAACCTTTAAGGAGTTCCCTTTGCCCACAGGACAGAAATCTCAGCTTCAGAGATTAGCGCTCAGTGTTTTCATGGTGTCAGAACTCTTTCAAATGACAGAACTTTTTCAGATGCAACTTGCAGAAACCCGATTTAAACTTGTTTAAGAACAACAAGGGACTTCCCTGGTGGTCCAGTGGTTAAGAATCCGCCTTCCAGTGCAGGGGACGATCCCTGGGCAGGGAATTAAGATCCCACATGCCACGGGGCAATTAAGCCCACATGCCGCAACTACTGAGCCTGTGTGCTCTGGAGCCTGTGGGCCACAACTAGAGAGAAGCCCGCGTGCCGCAATGAAGAGCCCGTGCACCTCGATGAAAGATCCCGCATGCCACAACTAAGACCCAATGCAGCCAAAAAATAAATAAAAAATAAATAAATAAATATTTAAAAAGAAAATGGTTCCCTGTGGTCAGGGGCCACACAGTTGTCAAAAAAAAAAAAAAAAGAACAAAACAATTACTTCATGTCACTGAAAAGAGTCTACTTCAGGTATGGCTGGATCCAGATGCTCACATGATATTGCCTGGATCTCATTCGTTCCAGCCTCAGGACATTTGCATTCGTTGTCCCCTCTGCTGGATGGCCCAACCCCAGATCTTTCCATGGCTGACCCCTTGTCATCCAGGTCTCAGCTGAAATGTCACCGCTGTAGCGAGACCTCCTTTGCCATTAACTAAAGCCTGACTTTCCCACCCCAGACACTTTCTGTTTCATCAGCCTTACTCTTCTTAGCATTCATAATTAACTGAAAATATCTTCTGGATTTATTTCCTCTTTATTTATTTATTTTTGGGGCCTCACTGCCCACAAGGAATGTGGGCACTACAAGAGCAGGGGTCTCATTTCCCTGGCTTACAGCTGAATCTCAGTGTATGGTAGATACTGATGATGTAGTTACAGAATGAATGGATCAATCAATCAATGCATGAATATCTCACTTTCCATCTCTCAGCTTTGCTTTATCCTGCGGCTGAGATCCTCAGCATTACCAGTTTGAGTCTATAAGCTTAGAAACTCCAGTGGAAAGAAAGCTGCTCTCTCAATAGTTTCAGTTAGAGGCCAGGGAGTGACTCTGATTGGCTCATCTCTGCACCATTCACTGTATCGGGGAGAGGGATATGGGCCTCTCATTGGCCCGGGCTGGCCGACCTGCTAAAACCACGGGAGAGTGGAAAAAGGGTTTGGGCAAGGACACAGAATAAAGCCAGAAAAGTGTTTAGGGGTGTAGCTGCCACCTTCTAACCGTCTTCTCATTGTCACCTGAATATGCTGTGTCCTTCCTGCTGGAGACTGTCGATTAAAAAAAAAAAGCACAGCCTGAAAGCTGAGAATTATATTTTATTGGGGGCATTACTGAGGACTTAAGCCCAGGAGACAGCCTCGCAGGTAGCTCTGAGGGACTGTTCTAAAGAGGTAAGGGAGGAGCCAGGATATATAGGAGTTTTTGCAAAAACAAAACAAAACAAAACAAAACAAAAAGCAGGTAGTTGAACATCAAAAGATGATTGCTAATTAAAGAAAAACCGGGGAACTTCCCTGGCGATCCAGTGGTTAAGACTCCGCGCTTCCACTGCAGAAGGCGTGGGTTTGCCCCTGGTCGGGGAAATAAGATCCCTCATGCCGCACAGCACAGCCAAAACACCCAGGCACCTCAAGTTAATGAATTTAGGGCTTTTCTATGAATGGGAAAATGCAACAGTCTGGGCTTAATGAAATTATTCCTTTGATATGCATCTTAACTATCTAGGGTCAGTATCCTGTTTTTCTCCATCCTGAATCCCCTGGGGTGCACCGTTGTGTGTGGTTGCAGTGGCTGAGGGCTTGGTGGCCACAACATCCTTTGTTTACTGATATGGCAGGTGAGTTCTTTATCCACCAGACCAAATTCCAACTCCTGCCTTTGCCCTTCCTGTTCCCCCTGCCTGGAATGTCCTTTTTCTTCAGTCTACTCCTCCAGGAAGCCTTCCAGACTTCCCACAATCTCTAGGTCACCTGTAGTATAAAGGATTTGGCCCACCACGACAACCCTTGGATTCTTGTCTCTGTCCATTGTCATGGGCACTCAGCTGCTTCTTAATAAGACCAGCAGCTATCTGAGGGGAAGGATCCTGTGGAATCCTGTCTCAGCAGACGACAGGCACAGACTGACCCCAGTAAGGCTGGCCTGTGCTGTGCTGGGTGTGCTGCAGGGTTCAGCCTCTGGTCCCAGCATCAGCTGGCGTCGGCTCTGTGACCTTGGGTACATTTATGGCCTTGGCTTAGAATGGCCACAGAATGCAGCAAGCGGGAGCTGAGCTGAGCCCACCCGTCCTGGGGACGAGAGGATGGACCAGGTGGTCTTTGCCCTGGGGGTGAGGGCTCCGAGATGCTGCCCAACGGTGACCCTCCTACCACCACCACCAATCCTCCTCTGTCTCCTGGCGCCGGAAAGGCAACCATCGCGGTCCTGCTGCGACCCAGTCATTCAGGGAGACTGGGGAGCTCTGTCCAAGCCCAGGAGCTGCAGGCAGCTGAGGTGGAGGGAGCCCCGCCCTGCCTGCCCCTCGCGGACGGCACTCCGTGCGGGCCGACCCCACCTCCCAGGCGCCCGGGCTCCGCGGGAGGCAGCAATTCGCCACACGGTGGCGCTCCTGCCTACTTTTCCTTTAGCAAAAACCAGCCCGAAAACTCTATCCATCTATCTATCTATCTATCCATCCATCCATCATCCATCTATCTAATTACTGCTTAAATTACAAGAATGAAATATGATCAGAGTAGAAAGAAGAAAATAAAATATGCACCTCCATCCTGACGTGTCTCCTTTTAATTTCCCTCCCTCTCTCCCTGCCTCTTGCCCCCTCCCTTTCTCTCCCTCTCCTTCCTCTCCCCCTGTCTCCAGTCTCCCTCTCCCCACACATACATATGTGTGTATAATGTTTTCGATTCAAACAAATCTTTATTGGCCCTTTGCTCTTGGGTACCACACAGGCATTATCTCCCTCGGTCTGTGAGCTCAACCCTCCCATCCTCCTGCCTCCAGGAGTCTCGAGATGGGGACGGGCAGCTTCCTGGTGGAAGACCACGGCGTGAGGTTCTGGGGTGCCTTCACTTCACAAGATGGTTGGTTCGCCTAGAGGAGCACGACAGGAAAGAGGGGCTTCGAGAAATCAGGGAAGGCAGGGAAGCAGGGGGTACAAGAGAGGAGCCTTCAAGGGCCAGCGTTCCTGCTTGATGCCTCCCAGCATCCCCGGGAGGGGCATCAGACAGAGCGCTGGGACCCTGTCAAGTAGCTCGTCTGCTCTTTCTACCCCACAGCGACTTCATGAAAGCCTCTGGCAGGAGGCAGCCCTTCATAATGGAGACTGGTGTTTTATTGCCTCCCTTCTAGATGATTCATATATGTTTTGTTTTTTCGTTGTTGTTGCTGTTTTTGCGGTACGTGGGCCTCTCACTGTTGTGGCCTCTCACTGTTGTGGCCTCTCCTGTTGCGGAGCACAGGCTCCGGACGCGCAGGCTCAGCGGCCGTGGCTCACGGGCCCAGCCGCTCCGCGGCATGTGGGATCTTCCCGGACCGGGGCACGAACCCGCATCCCCTGCATCGGCAGGCGGACTCTCAACCACTGCGCCACCAGGGGATCCCTCATATATGTTTTATAAAACATAAATCCCCGGTGGCAATTAACAGAGCGGATAACGTCGGATTCTCCAGAGTCACTTGGGGGCAATGGGTGCATCGTGCCTGTACTCAGACCTGGGCTTGCTCCTGGTCTTGACACACACCCGCTGCAGACCACAGGCAGACATTAGTCTCCCCGAGCCTCAGACTTGCCGTCTCTAAAACAGGGCTAAGATAAAGCTTCCCTTGGAGCTGTAGGTAGCAAATGAGATAATACATGCAAAACATTTTATAAATGCTAAAATGCTTTAAATGTGTAAGTTATCACATCTCACCAGAAATATTCAGCTGTGGAACTCTGCCCTCTCTTTCATGGGCTAGTCCAGAAGCCTTAGCTGCTGAGGGCAAACAAGCAAACAGGGCGCGTCAGCCTGATTCCTACCAGGTGGGCTGTGCTAATTTACATGGCAGGCTGGTTATTAATGAAACACACGGCATCTGGTTACTGCGCCATAAACTCCCGGTGACTTCCGCGCTTGTGTTCTCTGGATACTCACAGGAAGCCCTCGCGAGGCTGCAGGCACAGAGGAAGGAATGAGAGTCTCGTGAACATTCACCCATGCCAGAGAGGGTGCAGGGCTGTCACAAGCCTCGCCTCTTTTAGTCCCAGGTAGCATTTTGTCACTTGGAAGTAATGACCAAATGATGGGAAACCAAGCACCACCCCCCAGGTGCAGCTGGTACCATAGCCAAGTCCACACAGTGATAAGTGGGGGCATCTGCCTGACCAACCAGGGCAAGGACCCCACCTCCTATTCCCCAGGGTTTCTCCAGCACCATGCCTGGCACATTCCAGGATCAGTGAGCTTGTGACGCATGGATGCTAGTTTGTATTCTTCCCAACAAGCACTGTGTGTGTGTGTGTGTGGGGGGGGTGGTTCACTAGCCAGCCTGAGGAGGGTGAAAATCCCCAGTGGGTCCTCACCTCCTCGGTCAAGCCCCATCAGGTAGCCCCAGGGAGTGGTGGCCTTGCTGCCTGCGTAGTTTCAGCCATCAGAGGAGATTTCTGTGGCTGTTGAGCGGGGAGAGGCCCTCTCTCCCCCGATATCCTACGTGCGTCAGGGGGCTTTGGGCCTGGGGCATGGCTTCAGTCTCCAGACCGAGGAAGCAAAGCCTCAAAGGAACCCATAAAGAAGTGAGAGCCGAGGAAAGACATTCAGGACGACATACACCTCTCTGCAGAGAACTCGAAATACAAACCCATCTGGGAAAGAGCAGTCTATCTCAAGGCTGATCAGCATTAGAAGTGACCTGCAGGGGGCGCTGCCTTCCAGCTTCTAGGATTTGCACTCAATTTACACTTATTTTGCCTGTACCTTCAGAGGTTTTCAAATTACCATTTTATCACTGTCCCCTGAAGGGTGAGCATTTTTCTCTTCCGGTTGTTTCTTATCTACCCAAGAGCATGTAGGGAGGTCTCCTTCTCTGAAGAAAAGAATGTAGAAGCTGGGGAGAGGGTGAGGACATAGCAGTCTTGTGACTACAGCTGGTACATCCTTGAAAGGTGGTCTCTCCACGCGTTTCTGCAAGATGAGTGCTTTGCAGTTTAAAAGGACACGTGTCATAAGCTCATTTGGAAAGCAGGAAAGAATCCTTTACAAATCACCCCACCCAGATCCAGCCATTCCTCTCCTGGGTGTGCACCTGAAGCATCGAAGTGGGGACTCAAAGAGATACCCGTGTGCCCGTCTTCCCAGCAGCGGTATTCACAACAGCCAAGCGCGGGAGGCTACCCAGGGTCTATCGACAAATGAATAAGCAAACAAAATAGAGTACATCTGTGCAATGGAATATTCAGCCTTAAAAAGGAAGCGAATTCTGACACGTGCTACAACACAGATGAACCTTGAAGACATTCTGTTAAGTACAATAAGCCAATCACAGAAAGATAAATACTTTATTCCACTTACACGAGGTATCTGGAGAAGTCAACATCACAGAGACAGAAAGTAGAATAGTGGCTGCTAGAAGCTGTGGGTGAGGGATGAGTTATTTAATAGGTACGGCGTTTCTGTTTCGCAAGATGAAAACGTCCTGGAGATGGATGGGGGTGATGGCTGCACAGCAATGGGAATGTGCTTAATGCCCCCGAACCGTACACTTAAACATGGTTAAGATGGCAAATGTCATGTGATGCGCAGTTTACCAAAGTTAAAAACAAACGTCTGCCCAATCCTTCATTTTCACAGACACAGAGAGTGAGAGTGAAGCCCGGAGTATCTCACCATCTCGTGATGAGGATCTCAGATTTCCCTTCGCTGCGCAGTCCAATTATTATTTTCTGATCTTCACGTATTTTTGCAAGTTTTTATTATGAAAAATTTCCAAAAAGAAAGCAAGTGAAACATGTCTGATGAACACCTATATATCCCTCACTGTTATTCAACAAGTTATCATTTGCCAACTGTGCTTTATGTCTCTATATGCATATATATGTACATATAAATGTGTTTCGTTTTGATAAAACACTTTGAAGATGTATTGCAGACATCATGACACTTCACCCATAAATACTTGAGCATGTATCTCCTAAAAACAGATATTCTTATATCATCATGTAACTGTCATTATCACACCTAAGAAAACTGTCAATAATTTCCTAGTATCATTGCATATTCATTTCAGACTCACATTTTTTTTTTTTTTTGCAATCTCCCCCCATTTTCTCATAGAGTGGCTCTTTTAGAATCAAGATCATGCCAAGTTTCAAGCATTGCGTTTGCCTGTTTCTTTAGCCTCCTTTATGATAGAACAGCGCCCCCTACCCCTTTCTTTTGACATTGATCCCCCCCCAAACCCCCACCCCCTCAAAAGAGCTCAGGCCAGCCTGGTAGAAGGGTCTGCTTTCCAGATTTGTCTGATTGTTTCCTTGAGGTGCCGTCTAACCTGTTCCTCCATCCCATGTATACTGGACGTTAGGGCCAAGGCTTGATGCAGTTCAGCTGAGATGTCTTGGGCAAGGATATTTCTCAGGTGATGCTGTGTGCGCCACAGCATTGGCGGTACCTAATGTCAGGTTGTCCCACCTTAGTGATGCTAAGTTTGGTCACTGGGTTAAAGAGGTGACGGCCAGCTCTCTCCATCATAAAGGTGAGGTGAGAAGCAGGCTGTCGAGTAGGACTTTGTCGTCATGCAAGCATCCTGTTCCCCACAGCTTCTCCTAATGGGTTCAGCTTCCACCGCTGAATCAACTGTTTCATTGATGGTTGCAAAACGGTGATCCTTCTAATTCTTCCACTCCTTCCACATTTATTAACTGTTTTGTTTTTTTTTCTGTAAAGATGAGCTTTCCCTCATTAACTGTGGATGAGCCAGAGTTCTTCCAAATATCAGGGTGTAAATGATTCATCTTTTCTTTTTAATTGCTGATTTCCATAATAAGGTGTTGGCATAATTGGATTTTTAAAATTTTCTCTCTCCTTTTCCCCCCTTAATTCTGAGTATCACTATGAACTCATGGATTTGTATTTTTTCAATGATTTACATTACATTCCAAAGATTCCTTTTTATGGTCAGGGTATTAGCTTCTGAGGGCTGCTTTAGCAACCGACCACAACTGGGTGGCTTGTGCAGCAGAAGTGTATTCTCTCTCAGTTCTGGAGGCCGGAAGTCTGAAATCAATTACATCTCTTGTTCTGTGAACTGTTCATGTCTTTTGCCCTCTTTTTCTAGGAAATAAGTGAGTTAAAAAAAAAGACGTTAAGGAATTCTCTCTATATTAGGAGGCTTATTTGTGAAATAAGTTGCAAATATTTTGTCTCAGCTTATTTGTTTTGTCTTTACTTGTTTTCTTCTTGCCTTACAAAAGGAGTTTTGTTTTGTTTTGTTTTTTACTTTGTTTTGGAGGTCGTCTGATTCATCAGCCATTTCTTCTTTTGCTTCTGACTTTTCAGCCATTTTCGGAAAGGTTTTCTTCACTTTTTTTTTTAACGTTTCTATCGGAGTATAATTGCTTTACAATGGTGTGTTAGTTTCTGCTTTATAACAAAGTGAATCAGTTATACATATACATCTATCCCCATATCTCTTCCCTCTTGCGTCTCCCTCCCTCCCACCCTCCCTATCCCACCCTTTCACTCTTGATTACAGAAAATTCACCTGTGTTGTTTTCTTCTAGCACTTTTATGGTTCCACTTTTGACACCTAAGAGCTCTGATCCCTTTGGAGTTTTTTCCTGATTACAGGGTGTGAAGTAGGGATCCAGATTTATCTTTTCCAAATAGTCCCTGCATATTCTTCAAGGGGGTCCAGCTAAAATAAAACCTCTGGTTGTGAATGCTTCTGCTTTGGGGAAGGGGACGGTCTCATGATGGCCAGGAAACTCTTTTTTCTCTCTTTTTTTTTTTTTTTTGGCGGTACGTGGGCCTCTCACTGTTGTGGCCTCTCCCGTTGCGGAGCACAGGCTCCAGACACGCAGGCTCAGTGGCCATGGCTCACGGGCCCAGCCGCTCCGCGGCATGTGGGATCTTCCCGGACCGGGGCACGAACTCGCGTTCCCTGCATCGGCAGACGGACTGTCAACCACTGCGCCACCAGGGAAGCCCCAGGAAACTCTTAAACATGGAGAACACTGCGTACTGTGGTCCTACACATCATACTGCAAGGGGTGTACAGAGATGTGCTTGGGGATTTGGGTGAGGAAGTGGCCTGCCAAGGAGACAGATAGCCCAGGATTTCAAAGTTACATTGGTAAGCATGAAAGTCAAGATTGAGCCTTTGTCAATATTCAACAGACAACTTCCGCCTCTTCTCTCCTCAACTCTCAAACCTTCAGAGGATCCTCCTTGCCTCCAGATACAGTTCAGGCTTATTTCCTTTTTTATTTCACATCTTTATTGGAGTATAATTGCTTTACAATGGTGTGTTAGTTTCTGCTGTATAACAAAGGGAATCAGCTATATGTATACATATATCCTCATATCTCCTCCCTCTCACGCCTCCCTCCCACCCTCCCTATCCCACCCCTCCAGGTGGTCACAGAGCACCGAGCTGATCTCCCTGTGCCATGCGGCTGCTTCCCACTAGCTGTCTATTTTACGTTTGGTAGCGTACCTATATCCATCAGTCTTCGTTATTTTTTTCAGCTCGGGACCCTCCATGCCTTGCCTTTCTTATCTCCTGTTCCATGTATATCTTAAATCTGACAATTTATCAGCCAATGAGCCTTACGTGGTCTTACGTCCATGCCTTTATTCAAGCTGGGTCTTCCTCCTGAAAAGCCCACCTGCCTCAACACCATTTATCAGACTTCTGATTAAACTGGAAGCAAAGTTCAAACATCATCCCCACCAATAAGTTGCCCTCATCGTTCCAAGTGCAGCCACTTTGCAAAGTGGTTCTGGGCTGGACCTGACTCTGAGTCACACTGCGGTGGGTCCCCCTTCCGTCTCATCTGCTGGACTCCATGCACCTTAAAAGCAGGTGTAGGGGATTGACAAGTGTTCTCTCCCCACCCCCAATTCACACCCACCGAGAACCTCAGAATGTGACCTTATTTGGAAATAGGGTCTTTGCAGATGTAATTCAGTTCAGATGAAGTCATACTGAATTGATGTGGGCCCTAAACCCAATGACTGGTGTTCTTTCTTTCTTTGTTTCTTTCTTTGCTGTGTCACGTGGCTTGTGGGATCTTAGTTCCCTGACCAGGGACTGACCCTGGGGCCGCGACAGTGAAACCGCCAAGTCCTAACCACTGAGCCACCAGGGAATTCCCCATGACTGGTGTTCTTATAAAAAGAAAGGACACACAGTGACACATACAGAGAAGTGTGTCGCCTCTCTGCTGTCACCTCTTTAACCCAGTGACCAAATTTAGGCCATGTGAAAACACACAGGGAGAGAGACGGCCACGCACAGAGGGAAGCAGAGAGTAGAGGGACGCAGTTGCAAGCCAAGAACATCAAAGACGGCTGGCAACCCCCAGAAGGTAGGAGAGGGCACGGGACATTCCCCATCACAGACCCCAGAAGGGACCAGCCCGGCTGACCCTTTGATTGCAGACTTTTGGCGTCCAGAACTTAGAGAGAACGCACTTCTGTGGTTTAAAGCCACGCAGTCTGTGTACTTTGTCACAGCAGCCTGAGGACACTCACGCATCAGGGAACAGTAATGACGATACTCATAGGTGCCCACACTTTGGCATGCGCTCTGATAGGCATTTACATGAGTCTCTCACTGGACCGTCCTAGTGACCCTCTGAGTTGGGTATTTAAGGTTATTGGTGGCATCCCCACGTCCAGGTATAGAAACTGAAGTTTGGTTACTCACCCAGGGCACACTGCCAAGTTGTAGAACCAGGATCCCAACTCAGCCTTACTCCCTCTGTCCTCCCCAGATGCTGGTTCGCGCACTGCACACCTGTGGCCGCCATGCCAACTGTCCTTTATGAGTAAGGGCTGGAAAAGGCATTCTTGAACAAAACCACAGAAACCCAAATTATAAGTCAAAAAAGGAGGAGTTGATTACATCAAAATTAATGTCTCTTTTCCAGCAAAGTACAATATAGTTAATAGGAAGATAACAGGTGGGGGAAGACACTTGAAATATCTATAGTCAGCGAAGGACACATTTCCGTGTGTTGCAATCCTGCAAAGCAACAAGGAAAAGATAGTAACTCCTGAGAGAAAAACGGTCAAAAGATAAGAACTGACCATTTATGGAGGATGAAACCCACAAGACTGACAAGAATATTAAAAAATGCTCCATCTCATTAAGAGAGAGGTAAGTTAAAACAAGAATGGGTCACTATAGCCCTATTATACTTTACAATTAAGAGTGTTGGCAGGGATGTGGGCATTTTTGTAGACTTCTAGTGAGACTGCAGCCTGGGGCAGCTGTCCTGGAGAACAGTTGGGTGGTGTTTCTTAAAAGTAAGTCTGTGTAAAAATTTTGGAGGTGATGGATATGTTTAGTACCTGGGCTGCGGTGATGGTACCACAGGTGCATGCCATGTCCAAAGTCATCAAGATATAACATTAATCTTTTGTGTATCAATTATACCCCTGTAAAGCTAATTTTTTTTTCTCTAAAAACAACAGAGTAAGTCCATGCATAGTCTACGATCCACCAGTTTTAGTCCTAGTTACGTATCCCAAAGAAATTCTCAGCTGGACGCGTACGGGAACAAGTAGTGAAGTTTATCACAGTGTTGTTTCTGGTGGCACTATGGGTGTTGCTCCCTGGGAGAGTGGAGAGCAGATCAGGGCAGATCCACATCATTGAATCATCGTCAGCAGTTAGAAGCTATTGGCTGCACATATACAGGGCAAGGAACATGAAGCTTCAAGACATAAAGTTGAGTGGGGAAAAAAGTAAGAAGCAGATCGCCATTGATGACATAATCCATTCAACTAAGTTAAAAATATATGCATATATTTATACACATATGTGTCCATTCGGACACAGTGCTAGACAGCAAGAGGACAATGACAGGACTGGAGCGGCCAGGGCTGCTGAGAGTCTCAGGGGCTACTGCCAGGAGCTTGGAGTCCACCCTCCAGTAAATGTGTGACCCCTGAAAGCAAGGGGCTGCCACACAGAAAGCTGAAGCAAGAGAACTACTCAAATGGATGAACTTATGACATAGAAAAGGACATATTTTTGACTAGTGGTGTCCTTCCAAAGGCCTTCAAATCTCATTGCATCTGGAAGGTCTTTTGTTTGTGAGGGACAGAAACCCAACTGAAACTAACAACAGCGGAAATAGTTTTTGCCTCATGGAACTCGGAGGACCAGGGTGAAGCTGGCATCAGGGACTCCGGAGTTTGAGGGGGTAGCAACCTACATTTCTCTTTCCATCTCCGTCTCTCTTTGTCTCTGTTTCTCTGTGTCTTTTCCATCTTTTGGCTGGACTCCTCACAGCGTTTGGTGTAGGTGAGGGAGAGGGGGAGGGTCACAGCTTTCTCATCCCAGTTTAGTGACCCCAGAGGAAAGACAACATCTCTTTCAGCATCCATGTATAAAGACTCAGGGAAGCACCCTGATTGGCCCAACTTGGGTCACATGTCCAACTGTACCAAGCCCTTTGGCTGGATACCCAGGACCTTGGATTGGCTAGACCTGGTCCAGGTGCCTGTGGCCTGAGGGTGATGCTGTGGTTGTCCCCAGGAAGGGGAGGGGGAGCTGCTGCACAGATGAATGCCTCACACACATCAAGTGGGTGCCACCTGCCTCCAAGGGCTCACCCCTTCTGTCTTCTGTCACACTCATACAGGCTGGACATGATGGTTGGAGAAAGCCCGGTCAGGAAGCCCCTGCCATGGGGAGGCTCCAGGGTGGTACGTGGAAGGTAGTGGTCTGATTAACGTCTATTTAGCCAATGACAAAAATCAACTCCAGAAAAGCAGAAAATAGCAAGGCAGCCCCTGGGGAGTGGACGGAGACAGTGGCAGGGCTGCCTCTGCCTTTCTTCCCAGCTTCTTCTCACAGCCCCTGGTGGTCCATATTGAGAGAATTACCATTCTTCTTCCAGACACTGTATAAACAGTAACAGCGTGGTTATGGCCCCCTTGAGGTCCAGGAGCTGATGAGGCTCCTGTATCATTGCTCCCTTCCATGGAGGAGAGCATTCCAGCAGGATGAGATCACGGAGCCCAGGAAGATTGTGGGTGGGGAAAGGGGGTTCCTGGGCTGGAGCTCTGGAGCAGTGCCCATCCCCCGACTCCATCCCTTAACCTAACTCTCCCACTCACTGGTGGTCTCAGAATGTCCCTGAGTTCCTGCCATGGTGCTAACGCAAAGGCAGAAATCTGTTCCTGAACCCAGACCACCCCACCCCTTCTCCCCCAAACTTTCCATCTCTGGGCCCCGAGCCGACTATGTTGGGTAACTACACGGAAGTCAGCACTGGGTGGCCTGACTCCAGGCAGTGGCTGCGTGCTGACTGTGAGTGCAGTTAACAAATTAACAAAACTAACATTTATTGACATAGGTTCTATGCTGGTTACATCTTAACGTCTCATTGAATCCACCCCATTAGGTAGGCATTATTATTACCCCTATGCTGCAGATGAGGAAACTAAGGCTCACCCAGTCCGCACGATGGCAGAAACCTGCCTTCACGCTCGTCTGTTTGAATCACGACCTCTTGGCTTCCCCCAGCTGCCTCCATGGTGTGTTAGGCTGGTGGAATTTCCAGGTCAATGCTCACCTCCCCCAGAAGCCAGAATGATTATACAGGATGTGCACGGCTCAAGGGTCCCCAGGAGGAGTGTGGGTGCGTGTAGGTGGGTAGAGGCCAAAATACAGCCCGGGCTCTGCTCACGTGGGCTATGGGCCCAGAAGGAGTGCCTTTTTTTTTTAATTCTCACAAAGGCAACCCACGGACTAACAGTAGCCGACCCCCCTGGGCCTCTTGGAATTCTGACAGCACCCAACGTGCTAGCGACTCACACAGCAGGCCCCTTAAGCCATATGCCGCCTTGCCTCGTGACCCAACTAGTTCCCATGACCAAACGTGTTATTTCCATAACTCCCCCGGCCCGGCAGGCCCTTGCTTCTTTTAGTTCTTTTCTTTCCAAACTTTAGTTCTTTTCTTCCCAAACGCCTCTCCCATTCCTATTTCATGAAACCTACCTTTCTTTTAAAACCCGGCGGGATGCTCACTCTTTCAGAAAGCCTTTCAGACACCACAGCTCAACTGCGGCCTCTCTCAGGCTGCTTTGCACCAGTCACAGCGTCTGCTATCCCCTGCCTCTGATAAGGGCCATCATCCTTCAAGCATTCACTCGGCGCGGGTCGCCGTGCTAAACACTCTCCATACTTTTTCTCCCTGAATCCTCACTTCACTCCTGTTCTTATGCCCATTTCACAGAGGAAGAAACTGAGGCTCAAGGGCCTTCAAGACTTGCCCAGGTTTACACTGCTAGGAAGCAGCGGAGCAGGAACTGAACTGAGGGGTTCTGCTTTTAAAGCTGCCTGCTCTGATCAGGGTGGTTTTCCATAGACGCCGCGACCAGGTCTGAAACGCCAGCAATCTGAGGGTAGAAGCCACCGTGGGTCTCCGTAGGCCCAGAAGTGGGCTTCTGTAAATACTCCGCGAAGGAAAGAAGGCTGCCCAGGTGCAGCTTTTCTCTTTCCGCAGATGAGCTGCCACTCCTCCAAGGCTCCACAGCAGACCCTTCGCCCACAGGGGCCCTACGGGCTCTTCGGGAAACATGAACGCAGCTCTGCGGCCGGGCACACGGAGACCCTGGAAGGGGCACCCGGGTCTGCGAGCGGAGAAGGAACCTCCGGAAGGCGTGTGGCACTCCAACCACACCCAGCCGGGCCAACTTGTTTACGCCTCTTGCCCGGCCCGGCCCGGCCCGCCGCCCCGCCCCTCGCTCTCTCGCGTAGCTCCTCCCGCCGCGCCGGCCCTTCTTTTTGCCTCCTTCGCAGTCACAAGACCCTCAGCGGCTCCCTTTCGGAATCCTTCCGCCCGTCCCCGCCCCCCTACCTTACAAACTCTCCTTGGTTCTTTCTCGACTGGTTAGCATCATCAGTAATGAGCAGAACTTCCCCTTCCTTCCAAAGGTGCTGCCGACCGCGGTCATCTGTCGTCGGGTTCGACGGGGTGGGGGGCGAGACCCTGCTGGGACTCTTTTTCGTGGCGGAGGCTGCAGCGGCCGCGGACATTTCACGACGAGGGGGGAGGTGCTGTACGTCCAAGATGGCGGCGCCCTGTAGGCTGGAGGAGCTGTGAGGTAAACAGCTGAGGGGGAGGAGACGGTGTGTGAGGATGAGGGTGTCGCCCCCTCCCTTTCATGGGGGCTTCTCAGGGCAGTCCTGGCACCATGGCCTCAGTCTGGGAGGCCCTGTGGGGCTGGGGCAAGGGGCTCTCTTGCCGGAGAAGGGACTCCGGGAAGGAGGGTTCGGACAGCTTTCCCCTCCCTCTTATTACGCTCTATCTCCGGCGGGGCCCGGCCAGGCTGGCGGGTCTCTGGGGAGGAGAGGCGGCCCCGGCCGGCACGTCGCCCCTCTTCGGCGACGGAGGGGACGGCTGCACCCCCGCACCGCGGAGCCGAGGGCAGGGGTGAGGTGGGCCTGGTCGCCAGCCCCTCGCTGGGTGGGGTGACAGGTTCCCGCGGGGTGCGGAGAGCGGGGGAGAGACCCTCGGCTGGGGGGCGGGGCCGGGCGGTGGGGCTGGTCCCCGGGCTTGTTGAGAGGGGTCAGGGGTTGGGGGGGCGGGGGATGAATGGAGGCTGCCTGTGGGCATCAAGGACCCGCCTGGACTCGGTGTCTCCGCTGAAATTTGCATGACCGAGCGCGTCGCTCCGGGTGTGCTCGTGGGTATTTAATCGACGGTGAAAGACAGTTGCTTTCGAGTCAGCAGAGGTGATTCTTAAGAGACAGCTATTTGCAGAGCCACTCCTAGACGCTCATTCATTCATTTGAGGAACTGGAGAGTGAAGAGCCCGCAGTCAGAGAGCCCTTTGAGAATGAAAGCTGTTTCTTTGTGTTTCCTTTGCAAGAGTTTTGCTTCGGATTTGGGGGTGTGGGGGGAGGCTTTGGAGGGGGCGCGGTCCTCTCGACAACAGCAGCTTGTTTATGGGGCGCTCGCTGTGCAAGTGCTTTGCACTCATCCTCTCCTGTAGCCCTCGAGACAAAGGGGAAAGGCAGCCACTCTTAACGCCTCCATTTCTCAGATGAAGAAACTGAGGCCCCGAGAGATGAGGGTCCCTTGCCCAAGGTCACCCCTCTAGGATTATGTGAGCCAGGACTGGAACTGGGGTCTGACTGCCTCCCAGACTGTGCTCCTGTCTCTATTTGTACACCTATGACTCTCTCATTTATCTCTTATTTGATCAAAGCTGGCCCGTCATTCTAAGTAGGTGATTAGAATTAATCAGTTGGCCGAGGTCTGTGCATAAGTCCCTGTGTGTGTGTGTGTGTGTGTGTGTCTTTAATTTTGAGGAGGGACACCCTTGCTTATATACCTTAGCTTTTGTTGGGGGTGGCAGGGTTGTGCCTGTAAACATGTTAGTCTAAATTACGCCGGAAAGTATTTGATGTTTTCATAAAACTCACGCGTTTACTGCAGAAAGAAGTCGTGCTAAAATCCTTGCTGGGTTTTTTTTATAGAAAGCATGGAAATAGCCCTTCATTTTACATAGCGTAAGCTGTAAAAGTACTAAAATAGAATAATACTCTTCTGAGATCCATCGGTTTATAATTTGGGGATCAACTTGGAGTCGTCTGAATTCACACGTGCCGGCAAAGTGGAGCTGTAAATTTCGAGAAGCGTCATAAAACCAACCCTTGTGGGAGCCCTTGATTTACAGAGCAACCACCTGTGATTCTTAAGTTGCCCGTTCCTGAGTAAACCTGGAACATGCACGTGTGAAAACTGATGTAGGGTCGAGCGGGGAAATGCACCTTTAACAGTCACGCATCGGGCCAATGAGGTGCCTCAGAAACACTGACAGATTCTTTCCTATTTCTCTGGGGAGTCACAGGTTCTCCCTCTAACCACCTGGTGTAAACTTAAGGGGTATTTATAGAGGGTGTCAATGGAAACTATCCTCTTACCAAACTATGTATCTTACCCAGACGCTCTTACGTCACGTGCATGGAAGGGCGAACGATGTAAGCTTTCTTTGCTTCACGCATTTCCTGGTGTCATAAAGACTTTGGGATGTTCCTAATTGCCTAGCTAGACAGATTCCTAGGCAACTACACGCATTCTTACTTGTTTTCATGAAATTGGAGTGTCCCAAATCCTGTGACTCAGTTGTACTCTTCCTCACTGGTTTCTTGAGAGCAAAGATGTCCCATGCTGCTGCTGTCCGGGTGTAATAAGATGCTTTCTGTGCATACCTGTTTTCATTTGTGAGGTGAAACTGAGCAGTCTTACTAGGACAAATCAAATACATGCCTGTCTATGGGATGTTTATAGAGTAATGAAATTACCGGAAACGAGAGATCTCTAACAGTAATGTCCATCAGAACCTTCATGCACAGGTATCTGGCCCCCTAGTAGGTAGATTTGCATATTTGGTCTTTAAGTGTATTTTGGAAGAAGTCATAGGTGATTCTGATGTGCACCAGGGGTTGCGGACCAGTGGCTAAAGTAGCCACTTTGGCTATTTTTCTTTTAATTTATAATTTATTGCAGAGGCATTTCTTAAAATAGCTTCTAACCTCTGGTGTATATAGTGGTGGGTAAGTTTGGGGCTCTGAATTAGAGCTGACTTGATCGTACAGATCTGTCTTCTTTCAGAGTTTGTTAAGGTACAGGTATGGTTCTTTTCCGGGTTTAGGGCCATGGTAGACTAAAGTTAACTTTTTCTGGAATTAACTGGATATTCTTGGCTGCAGATGAGCCAAATACAGCAGTACATCAACCATTTCAAGCTTTTCTAGAAGTCAGATAGCTTTCGACTTCTAACAAGCCACGGGGTTCTCTGAGCTTCAGTTTATTCATCTGTGAAATAAGAGAGTTGGATTGTAAATGCGTATTTCAAAGTCTAAATTTCTGAGATTTCAAGTCCTTCTGGGGCTTCAGTTAAAGATTCTACATTGATTGAATCGAAGTGTTAATGGCTTTATAATAACTGAGCAAATGGATGACCTTTAGCGCGACCTGTTTTTATCCTTTCCTTTATATCACATTTTTAAGAAGGTATTCCTTAAAAGTTCCTCATATTATAAATCTCTCTTCGAGAGATTAGTTTTATTTGTATTAGTTTTGTTTGTCATTTAAGTAGCTGCAAGCATGAAAGAAAAGTATACTCGACAGCATTTAAATCTCGAGCTTTTTGCTTTAAAAATACATATATATTTATAATTAGCATATACTCAAAAACTGAATTTTCCCCCCTCAGTGTTTAGTTTGCATGAAATACTGATTTTTTCTATTGGTCTGAAAAAGGTTTTAGACCAATTAAATTGGTTTAAAATTACCATCAGCAATTTTAGATTATTCTTTTTCTGATTTACTTATTAAGCGTGTAGTTCCTAGACATTAGTAATTTAATGTCTAGTGTCTATTTTTGGGAGGGGGAGAATTTAAAAAAATATGTATATATGAAACATATGTAATCCCAGGACCTTGCTAATTTCTTCTTGTCCATTCTCTCGTGCAGTACTAACTTTTGTTCTATACAGGGAAGTAGCAAAAGGTTATAGAACACTTTTTAAGGTTGAATGGATTCAGATTGTCATCTAATGAGTAAAGTGCCCTAAAAACTTAGCTTTGATACAGAGCAAGACATGGTAGTTACTGGCCTAGAATTCACAGGTCACTTTCTAGAGTAAAGATAATGGCAATAGAAGCCAAGACGTGTTTGAGTAACAAGGGACAACTTTACCCTTTGGTCGGTGATAGAGGACACAATGGGCCGTGGTAAGAAAAAACAGATGTGGTGACCGTAATGTCTGCAGTTGTTAAGACCTGTGCTGCTCTGAGTAGTTCCACAGAGCACATGAGTACAGCAGCAAACATGAAGTGTATCCATTTTAAGCTACAGGATGACTGTATCAGTGTTTCAAGTATAAGTTATTAAATGTAGACTTCTAAGGCTTATGTACCCATTTTGTTTAGTAGTAATATTGTTATAATAAAGTTTATATTTATTGGCACAGTGCCAAACAATGTGCTATGTTTTTTACATGCATGATCCTGTTAGCTCTTCCCACAGCCTTAAGGGGCGGGAGAGAGAGATGAGCACGCTGAGGCTTAAGGTCACTTATTTGGTGGCTGAGCTGGGATTTGAGCCCTGTTGGTTGACTCTAGAACACACACATTTAATCTTGCACTGTGATAAATTGTCTGAACTGCTGATCTCATAAACTAACTCAAAGGTCAATGGTTCTTAAGTTTTGGGGGGGCCTCCGTTACCCTCTGAGGATTTGTGGGAAGCTGTGGACCAAATATCGTTTTCTGTCCCATCAGCACCAAGAACAAAATTCATACAGATATGAAATTCTGGATATGGCTTCAGGAACTTCACAGACCCAGCCTAAAGCCCAGCTGATCATTCTAGATAGACTACTGCTCTTAAAAATGGACTTGGGCTTTAAAAAAGAAACAAACGACAAACAAAACAGTAGATAGGAAAGGCCCACGTCTTTTAAAGATGGACTATGTACTGTTTGTATTATAAATCATTTTCTTAAACTTTTATATTGAAAGGTTCTTTACACTTCACTGGGAGACCAACCTTAGGTGCCACATTAAAAAAAAATTATAAGTGGAGAACTCAGGTGTGTAACTTGCTAAATGCTTGCAAGCTTGGCATTCGGTCTGTGTGTACCTTTAGCACCTGGCAGAATTCCATTGGGCTTTTTTCCCCAGGGTTTATGCACTGTTTTTTTCCTTTAGAACCTCAAAAGTGTATATAAAATATATATAAAATATATATTTTTAATATTTCTTGCCTTCATCCTTCTTCCTAGACTAGTGGTTCTCAACCTCTTGTGGGCATCAGAATCGCCAGGAAGACCCACTCCCAGATTCAGAGGTCTCTGACCACCAAGGCTCAAGGCCCAAGAATTTGCATTTCTAGCAAATCCCCAGGTGATGCTGATGTTGCTGGTGTGAGGACCACATTTGAGAACCACATGTGTTAGTCCTAGACTATCAAACCCTGTGCCTTTATTCCCTAGGATATTTCTGTTTTAGTCTTGTGAACTTGAAACCTAAAGAAATCTTAACAGTTTTCCTCAGATTTCTTTTTTTTGTGGTACGCAGGCCTCTCACTGTTGTGGCCTCTCCCGTTGCGGAGCACAGGCTCCGGACGCGCAGGCCCAGCGGCCGTGGCTCACGAGCCCAGCCGCTCCGCGGCACGTGGGATCCTCCCGGACCGGGGCACGAACCTGCGTCCCCTGCATCGGCAGGCGGACTCTCAACCACTGCGCCACCAGGGAGGCCCCTCTCAGATTTCTTTTAAGGGAAGCTCTGTTTTTGAAACATACATGATATTTGGTTTATTTTCTTGGTAAATAATTTTGTTCATGCTAATAGAAAGTTAAAACATAAGAAACATTATTTATAGAAGAGCTACACCTTACCAAAATCAAGCTCTGTCCCTGCAGGCAAGTTACTAGAGGATTTACCTCTGAAATAGGGTAGGTATACGCTTCAGCGAATTGTCCTTCCAGGTCCCTCATGGCAAAAGTTCTGAGTGGAGAATCTGGAGCTCCCCTGCCCCTGTTTATACAACCTTGAGAGAGACCACAACTGCTGAGACCATGTAGATCACACGTGACTACACAGTTTGGCAGGTTTTGCTACCAGCTGTTTTACTTTCACACACTGAGTGGTATTTCCTACCCCTTTCTTTCCTTCTGTGCATTGGTAGGAAGAGTGAATTGGAGCTTGTAGCTTACCTTTTTTGGATGCATTTGTGCTGAAGGCAACTTTATTCACTTCATAGAATATTACTCTAAGAAATCACCTGAGCGTTGCTGAGCCAAACATAATTGTGTAGTAGTGTATTATTAATTTTAATAAATTTATTTATTTATTTATTTTTGGCTGTGTTGGGTCTTCGTTGCTGTGCGTGGGCTTCCTCTAGTTGCTGCGAGCGGGGGCTACTCTTCGTTGTGGTGCATGGGCTTCTCATTGTGGTGGCTTCTCTTGTTGCAAAGCACGGGCTCTAGGTGTGTGGGCTTCAGTAGTTGTGGCACGTCAGCTCAGCAGTTGTGGCACACGGGCTTAGTTGCTCCACGGCATGTGGGATCTTCCCAGACCAGGACTCGGACCCATGTCCCCTGCATTGGAAGGCGGATTCTTAACCACTGTGCCACGAGGGAAGCCCAGTAGTGTGTTATTGACATATTATTATTATCTGTATTATCTGTGTAATGTTTCTGTTCTACTTATACTGTACTTGATAATGAAATAGTCTATCTATGCCTGAACCTGTATCTGAATTGTCTTTGAACTTTTTTAGATAAAAACCTCAGTACAGAAAACAAGTTACAGTGAAGAGACATCTGCTTTCGTTTATACCTGTAGTTGTGTTTTTACATCATAGAAAAGTTGCACAAAATTATCTAGGCGATGTGATATGCAGTTACATATTTTATGTGATTTGGGGTTCTGAGGAGTCCTAGGGGATAGAAGGCCACACACAACACTGATTTTCCAAAAGTCTGAATGCTCAGCTGATATTTTCAGATAAAATACTTCGTGAAGGCATTTAGGTACCTGCCAATAGTATTTCATAAAGGTATATTACAGCTCTCAGGTCTCTCATGCCTCGTACTGCATCTTGCCTAGGGCAGAGATGTGTGAAAAACTGTGTACAAGTCCTGCTAATGACATCTCTACATGGCTGTTGAGCTGGAGTTTGTGTGTACCCCACATATACACACCGTCGCTCTGTAAACACCTACAGAATGAAATGAAGGTGAAATGTGAAAACAAGTTGACCTATATTCCTTCTGCTTAATCTCAAAACACTAAAGCACAGAGCTGTCATCTTCCCCAAACCTACCCTTTATTTCTATTCAAAAAGACTTGTAGAAGTGCAATTACAGTGTTGCTTTCTGATGAGAATACAACTTTTGGGTCCAAGAGGAAGAGTCCAGATCTGAGGGCATGTTTCTTTTTTAATTTGGCTTTCGAAGATAAGAACATGGATTGGCCCTGTTATGCTCTGACAGGTGTTTCCATCCGTACCCCTCAAGGGTACACATTTTTGAAGAGGGTCTTCTCCGTTCCTCACTTCTGATCAGGAAGTTCACAGGTTGCATGATTTTACCTAGTAGTACCTCCATAGGGCAGGATTTAAATATAAATGAATAAGTAAACACTTAAAATATAAATAATGCCAGGTAGCCCCTGACTGGCCAACATTTATCACCATTACCATTTTTTAGCATAGCAATAAAGAAGGTAAGAAGTCTTAATGTCGAGCATTGGACAAAAAACATTCTGATTTCCTATGCCAGTTCCTTTATATAGGACAGTGATCCTGGCTAGGCAGGCTATAAGATCTCATCTTGTATACATCCTAATTTTACCCTTGCCTTAGATATTCCTTTTCAGGTAAAAGATCCAACTGGGATTAATTGCAAGAGGAAGTCTACATGACTCAGTGGAGTAACAGCTGAAGTTAAGATTCTAAAGATCAGAGGCTCCAGTGTTTTAATTCTAGCTCTTTTGGTTGAGTGACTGTGGCTGGGCAAGCACCCCCTGTGTGAATGGTTTCGTTGGCCTTTTTGGAAAGCCAGCCCGCCTTCCAGCTCTGCACACACTTGCAGTATGCCACTGAGGACCACAGTTAACGGCGTTAGTGCCTAGAATGTGTTCTACAGGGAAGTATAATTACCGCGTCATCTGGAGCAAGAGGTTTTAATTGTTAGAGAGCTGCTCAACACACTAGTTCAACTTTGACCAGGACTGTATGTGGAACGTCTCGTTTCCTACCTCTTCCGTGTTCAGTGTAATTAGGCATATATAGTGTATGAGGTTCAGCTTTTCATATCTGTATTCAACCCTGGAATGGCTACCAAAGAAGCTGATGAAATCTTTGTTGACTTGAACGGGGTATATTTGCCCCTTGTGTGCCAGATGCTGCAATAGGCCCTGGGTCCCTGTCCCCATGGAGCTTACAATCTAGTGATCAGGCTGTACCTAAACATAGTTTGAAGGGCCCACATTTTAAAAGCAAACTGGAATGTATTTACATATACTCATATTTAACAAGGATATTTAATATGAGGTAATTTAGGTAGAAAGCAGGGCAAAAAGGGAAAGAAAATAGGGAGAAATGATAGCTGTTCTCAAATATTTTATGCTTGTCATGTAGAAGGATTAGATTAAGGTTGTGTGGTTTCAAAGGCAGAATTCAACTTTGTACATTTATTTAAGAAATATTTTAACTCCTTATCATTCAGTGAACAAGTCCCAGGCACTGTGGCAGCTGCAAGAGGCACAGTACTGGAGAGGCCCCTGTCTCTCCCTGGCTGGAACTGCTGTTCTGGTGAGGGGGACATATTCAGTGACTAATTACACTTGCTTAGTCGGTTGTGGTCCGTGACACCAAGAAATACAGGCTGCTGAGAGTATGTGATGGGGCCTGACCTGGTCTGGTCCTGAGTGGAGGGAAGTGAAAGCTTCTCTGATGAAGCGCATGTTTAAGCTGAGGTTTTTCAGGGTGAAGACTGAGCTTGGGAGGGGGCAGAGGTAGAGTCTCTTGGGCACAGGGACAACATGTACCTGGTCCTGAAGTGGGGACGTGTGTGGCTTGGCTGAGAGACTGTGTGGCTAGTGGGGCAGGGCCGTGGGGAGGGAGGGGGCGTGGTGGGTTTGAAGTGATGCAGACCCACCAAGCGCTTCGTGCCTGGCGCTGCTCTTCCTCTCGGGCTCCTCGGGTGGTTTCTCTGTGCCACGTACCGTGCCGAGGGCTATGGGCGTTCCTCTCCTGGATTAGTGAGGTAGACGCCACCGTTCTTCTCACTGTACAGTGACGTAATTTAAGGTTGGACATTAGAGACATAAGATAAATCACCCAAAGTTACACCGCTACTCAGTGGCAGAGCTTGGATTTCAACTCGGAGCTCTAATTCTGGAGCCCATCCTGCCCATGCATTTCCTGCCCATTCGTTTATAGCTCTAATAAAGACAGTTAACAAAAGGCAGAGTTTACAAGTTCAGCACAATATAAAGAATTTTCCAGCAACCAACTGTTCAGAAATGTAGACGGGGAGAGGCATGTGCACCCAGTGATTATAAGTGTTCATTCCAGCGGAAACCGGATGGCCACCTGTCAGGGATGTGCAGTAGGAAAGAGGTGGAAGCCAGTGAATCCTGAACTTCTCTGATTGCTTCTGGGATCTCACTTCATTGTGAGATTGATATTGACAGATGCGTGTTTCTTCTCTTCAGTGACCATGAAAGACACCAGGTTGACAGCACTGGAAACTGAAGTACCAATTGTCCCCAGAACAGGTAAGGTGCAAACTCAATCCAGTGGTTGGGGGAAGGTGGAAGAGAATCATTTATCCTGTCTGTGGTTGTACTGGGGCAAAGATATTTCTTTGCATTCAGGATTAACGTTGATGGTTTTAGCTACTTGCCAGGAACTAGACCTTCTGTGTCGTGAAGTAATTAGTCAAATTACCGGTAATTTTTTAACTGCTTATTCAGTGCCAGGCATGGTGTTAAGTGCATTCTGTGGTTATTTATTTTGTTCTTCACAGCCACACTTTTGGTGTATCTCCGTTTTACAGATGAGGAGTTGGGCTCTGAAATGTTACGTAATTTTCCTAAGGTTGTATAGTTAGTACCCGGTGTACCTGCGACTCAAATCAGTTCAATCTAGCAGCAGAATTTGGTTCTAACGCCTAGATAAAATTGAAGCCTGTGTGTCTGAGCAAGTCATTTAACTAGCACAGAGGTTCTCAACCCTGGCTGTGCCTTAACAATCCACACAGGCCTATAAAACAAGCCAGACGTCCTGTCTGGACCCCACCCCTTAACCTGCTCAGGATTGTGTGGACTCTCCAGGTGATTCTAATGTACGTCCTGGGCTGAGGACCCCTGAGCTAAGGAATTAGCATTTACATTGTAACGTGGCTTTATTTATTAATTGTCTTAATTAGTTTTTTGGGGATGAGTTGCATGCTATCGTGGTTTCTGGGAATTGGAGGATTCTCAGAGCCCTGGAATATATCCTTCCTAAATATTGAGGCTTTGGCATTTCTGTGGATACTAGTGTAGTCTGAGTGACCTGACTGATCCCTGAGCTCTAATTTTGAGTTTACTGGCAGGGGTGTGCACTGCAACAGCGTTCCGTGTCTGCAGGAAGGGTGTAGGGGAGATAGGGAAGTGTTTGGTCTGCTGTCTTTATACACAGATGGCTGATGGGATTCATTTAATGCCTCACTGGTTGCTATTTGCTGTGTTCTGTCACTGTCTTCCTCACCTTACCTCCTAGGAATTGTGAAATAAGGTGGAGATTTTTGCCTTAAAGATTGGTGTCTGTTCACAAACAGGGACTTAATACAGATTGTAGACTGTCTAACAAGAAGGTGGAAGTATTGTTCCCTCCCGAGTAGGGGAAGCTTTCTAAGTTTAACTTTTTACTTTAAAATATTTTATGTGTACTTCACCCTGTCCTTTGTCGGAAATCTACTGCATATGAATTTGAACCCAGTGTCAGATGGTCATGATCAAATCATTGAGACCCAAGCTGAACATCACACATCACAAATCTCAGATTTTTTTTTTTTAATTTTTATTCATTTATTTATTTATTTTTTGGCTGCATTAGGTCTTCGTTGCTGCGCACAGGCTCTCTCTAGTTGCGGCAAGCGGGGGCTTCTTCATTGCGGCGTGCAGGCTTCTCACTGCGGCGGCTTCTCTTGTTGCAGAGCATGGGCTCTAGGCGCGCGGGCTTCAGTAGCTGTGGCGCACGGGCTTAGTTGCTCCACGGCATGTGGGATCGTCCTGGACCAGGGATTGAACCCGTGTCCCCTGCATTGGCAGGCGGATTCTTAACCACTGCACCACCAGGGAAGTCCCACAAATCTCAGATTTTATTAAACATTTTTCAGTATTGCATTTGTATTCCGTTTTAGTAGTCAGATTGTTAAAATTTGAAATTTTAGCAAATTGGTCAGCTGTGTCAGCCGCTAGATTGCTCCTGGGTTAACACGTGTTTGATACCGGAAGGACATTTGTCTTCAGCTGCCGCGTTTAGTCCCATCACTAACCTTTTTAGACAAAGCAGAATGTAATTCGGGAGAGTTTCTGCTAAATTGTTTTCTGGAAGGAACCTGTACCTGGGATTCATAGCTTGGGCAAGCCTCAAGGATCCTTCATCTTCAGCTACTAAAAATTGTTGACAGTCTATACCAATCTTTTTTTTTTTTTTTTTTTTTTTGTGGTATGCGGGCCTCTCACTGTTGTGGCCTCTCCTGTTGCGGAGCACAGGCTCCGGACGCGCAGACTCAGCGGCCATGGCTCACGGGCCCAGCCGCTCTGCGGCATGTGGGATCTTCCCGGACCAGGGCATGAACCCGTGTCCCCTGCATCGGCAGGCGGACACTTAACCACTGCGCCACCAGGGAAGCCCTATACCAATCATTTTGAAAAGCTTTTTGATTAAATTTTTAGCCTCTGTATACACACAACTACAAGAAATTGTCTTCTTAAAACAGTTTTGTAAAGTCTGTTTTGAAATTTTATTAGTGAGTACAAAATGTGTTTGAGTATTTCATTTTTTCTTAACATTGTTTTCTTCATACTCTATATATTCTTTGGGTTTTTTTTGTTTGTTTGTTTTGTTTTTTGCGGTACGCGGGCCTCTCACTGTTGTGGCCTCTCCTGTTGCGGAGCACAGGCTCCGTATGCACAGGCTCAGCAGCCATGGCTCATGGGCCCAGCCGCTCCGCGGCATGTGGGATCCTCCCGGACCGGGGCACGAACCCGTGTCCCCTGCATCGGCAGGCGGACTCTCAACCACTGCGCCACCTGGGAAGCCCCTCTATATATTCTTTATGTTTGGCTTGAAGGTGATTTATCATGGATATTGTTGACTGTGATTTTGGGGTTTTTTCATGTCATAAAATTGAGGTGACAGGTTGGCATTTTATTTTTAATTCACCCTCACAAGATATGAGGTATTCCCAAATATGACTTTTTCTTGAAAGACTACAAATCAGGACTACAAATTAGGTGAAGTTCTTAAAGATTATTCTGTTCGTAATAAATGTTATAAAACAATTCTATAAAAGTTAGAATTAAAATATAGTTTAATTTCTGTTATTTAACCATGTGTTACTAAAATTTTTATAAACATTTGGCTCAAAGAATAATTACTGTTATTTGTAAAGCTATCTAGCGAATCTACCTTCTTAATACTCATAATATTAGTTAATATATTTAACTGTTTGAAAGTTCTTAATTGTTTTTGAACATAAAAATCACATCGTTAACTGAAGCTTTTATTTTTGTAATAATAAATGTATAAATAAGTATTGTATTGACAGAATTTCAACTTAATAAAACACAAAACTTAGATGTTACATCTAGAATGTTTTTACCTTTATTCAGATATTAATAGTACTTCTGTATGCATGCCTTGTCCGCATTACTGACATCATGTGGATTAGGTATGATGGTAACATTAACATATAGTTGTTGGTCACACATACACAGTCAGAGATGCCAGAAATGCTGCAGAAGTGGGCGATTGTTCAACTTTCAGTCCTAAAGACCAAGGCCGCAGCCAGATTTTGGCCAAGTATAAAGACTAAAATCGAACTTTGGTAAATCTCTATTTTCCAACCATAAATCTCAAATCTGGTTACCAGTGTAGAGTTTCAGTTTGGTTTATTCAAAGGTGGTGACTAAGAACCCCGCTGTTGCTTTAGATTGGGTGGTCGGGGAGGCCTCTCAGAGATGGTGTGACATTTTGAGCAGAGACTTGAAACAGCCACACAAGGATCTGGGAGAAGAGCAACAGCAAGTGCAGAGGCCTGAGCAAGAAGCTGTTTTCCTGAGTTTCAGGAGCCTGAGACTAGAGCAGAGAGACGAGGGGGTGGAGTGCTGTGAAACGGAGGCAGAGGGAGTGGGGACTTCACAACTGGCCCAATCTGGTGGAGCCTTGCAGCCCCTTGGGAGCTGGCGCTTATTAGCTCCATGGGAAGCCACTGGATGATTTTAAACAGGGGAGTGAAAGATTCTGATTTCCCTATTTCAGAGTCTTTTGTGGTTGTTTGGTGGCAGATAAGTTGTAGGGCGAGGGTAGTGAGGGAGCCTGCTGCTCCCTTGTCTCCAAGGGGGGATGATGGGGGCTTGGGCTGGGGTGACAACAAAAGGGATAAGTCAGTGGGTTTGCCAGCGGATTAGATGTGAGGGTACGAGTGGTGGAAGAGCACGGATGTCACCTAGACGTTTGCTAGAGACTGACGACCATGCCTTTTACTGAGGTCCAGGAGACTATCAGAGTGACAGGTCTTGGGGTGGGGGCGGGGCGGGCGTTGGAAGTCATGGCTCCCTAATGTAAATAGCATCATCGATAGCGCGGTACTGTGGCTTGTGGGCGCCAAAGATAATTTTTTTTTTTTTTTTGCGGTACGCGGGCCTCTCACTGTTGTGGCCTCTCCCGCTGCGGAGCACAGGCTCCGGACGCACAGGCTCAGCGACCATGGCTCACGGGCCCAGCCGCTCCGCGGCACGTGGGATCTTCCCAGACCGGGGCATGAACCGGTGTCCCCTGCATCGGCAGGTGGACTCCCAACCACTGCGCCACCAGGGAAGCCCCAAAGATAATATTAAGCTAAATGGAATGTTGCTTTGGCGTGTAGGGTACAGAAATGTATTAACTAAATATTGACTTTTGGCTTCTTCTGTCTATTTTCTATACTTGGTTACTTCCAAGATGCAAGAGAGACTTTCATGGCTGAAGTGGATGCTTCATGTGCCTGTGGTGCTAACCTCTCAGGGACTTTCCCCTTATCTTCTCTAGGCTGTAAAGTGTGTTTAACATGTGTGCAACTCACCCATTCCCACCACATCCAGGTGAAGCTGGTCCCTTCCCTCCTTTGTGTACTCACTAAATCATGTCCATTTCCTGCTCGTGTACATATAGTTCTTCATTGCACTTGCTAAGTCTGTCTTCTCTACTTAGCATCCTGCACTCAGTCCCTCAAGAAATATTTGAATAAGTTTAAAAGGGGAGATATTCCAATCATGGAACTAATTCCAAAAGCTTATGCTTGAACTCCCGTGAGGGCTTTTTAGAATGTCAAAAATCCTTGAACTTGAGGCACTTAAATGAAGAATCCCACACAAAGCCCATAATTTATATTTTTTCTGAGGTTTAAAAAATATGGTTAAAAGGTAGAATTTTAGAACTGGAGAGAAGAGCAACAAAAGCTTGTTGCCAAAAATAGATACTAATGTATGTTAGAATAAAACCTTATTTTTGCTTTCTGTAAAGCATCTGGAAAGAGTAGGCTCCAGAAATCAGACTTTTATACCTAAATTACATTTACAATCTGAAAAACAAGCTAGGTGACCCATGACGGTCAGCCCTGAGTATCGCCAAGGTGACTGGATGGGCGCCATCTTTGTTTAGATTTGAGCTCATGGCGCTCTGCTCTGGGCTGCCTGCATTTGGAGGGACAGCTCTGACATTACTGTCTTCTGAATATACAGAAGACAAACGCAGAGTCTCACTAGCCTGAGACTGGGTAAGTAGCAGTTTTATTGGAACAAAACGAAACTTAGGGGCAAATTACTTTTAAGCCTGAGAATCATTTGTGATTTACCTGAAGTAGAAATGAATGTGGAGGCTAGCTAGATAAATGTGCTATTCCAGTCATCTTGAAAGTGGTGGCCCAAAGGTTTTTACCAGTATTCTTTCTGATAATGTGTGAGTACTACTCAGTGAGTGTTTATCTGTGCCAGGTGCTGTGCTAACTGTGTGATACACGTTGTGTCATTTAATCCTCTTGGTGAACAATAAACCCTGACAGGTTGGTATTATCTTCACTTGTAAATTTAATTTAATCCATCTCACAATAAGGTGAAATTTTATTGTTTTCAGCTTTGAACTTTTACAATAAAATCTTACCAGTTATGGTCTCACATTTCTGAGTCCTTTGAAATTGACTTCCTTTATGATTTACCTGTAAGATTTATATTTATGTAAATATAAATTTGTATTATATTCCTACATCATACTTTCTACATCAGGATTTTCTATCAAAAATACATTTATACATTTTAATTGATTTTTCTGGCTAATGAATTTCTGATTCACCAAGAGCAAAATCAGTGAATATCACCAGGTTGTAATTAAACCAGAGCATAGATGATAGTAAGTTAATACTCGCCAGTTTCAGGGGTCATTGCTACTTTAAATTTGGCATCCTTGTAGGAGCTTAACTCTTTAGCGGAGTTTTCCCTTAGCGTGGTGTTTCTCAAGTGCGGCTTATTTATCACCCATATAAGAATTATTCTGGGGTGCTTATTAAAATGCATATTCCTAAGCCCACAATCCAGTTCTGGAATGGGCCCAGAAGTTAGATCCGAGGTGGTTTGGATACACACTGAAGCCTGAGAACTGCTACTTTAGCTTACCCAAAGACAAGCAAATAGAAAATAAGAATATATTCTGATGTGACTGCAAGTGATGTATACAGTTGTTGGCCTGGGAGCTGAGGCATCTCACTTCTGCTTTACTATGTGACCTTGGCAAAATTATTTATCCTTTTTGAGTATCCATATTCTCATCTGTAAAATAAGGATAATATCTGCTTACCTCACAGTTGCTGTGAGGATCAAAACCACAAGTTAGTTTAATGTCACAATTATGGGCTTAGTGCTTTGAGTGAAGCAGATTTCGGCTCAAATTTCAGTTCTCCCTGGCTTTGCCTCCTGCTAGCTTTCTGACCGTAAGCAAATGGGGTTGATCTTTGTTCCTCTCCCTGTAAAATGGGGACAAAAGAGCCAGTCATACTGTAGTTATATAAGGAGTGTATTTGATGATGTTTGTGAAAGGTGTGCAGTGCCTGTCTAATAAATGGTAGCTGTCTTTACTTGGTTTTGAAAATATAGCTTTAGGGACCATAGTGGGGAGAAATGAATAATTGTAAATGTGTATAGTGACACTGGAGAATGAGCTGCTTTTTCTCTATAAAGATAAGGTGACTGCTCCACTGCCATAAAGGACTGAGTTTTTGAAGGTGCAGGCTTCCCCCGTTCATGCCTACTTCCCTGTAACTAGCAGCATTTGAGTGTGTGGTAGATGTCTGGGGTGAGGCGCGTACACTAAAAATAGAGGAACCATCCCTGGTTCAAATGAGGTTTACGCACTTGTGACCTAACTGGCCATACTAACTTCTAGACTCTGATGGGGTTGTCAAGAAGAAGATAGCATGCTTTCAGCTCTCTTTCTGAAAATAGTTCATCTGCTCTTTAGATCACTGATTTGAAACATAAACATAGTCTTAGCCAAAACCCAAGGTAGACTTAGAGTAGGAATAGAACTTAGATTTAGTCCCATTATTAAGTTGCTGTGATGATTCCAACTGGTATTGTTTTTTTTTTTAGGTTTCTCTCTGTTGCATTCCCTAGAACTCCTCTTCATAAATGTGTCAAGGACAGAATTATTTACACGCCCTAGCTTCTTTTATCAGCAAAGTTCTGGACAAACTTTTCACTGCTTCGAATATATGCTCAGTTTGTCTGGCAGGTAGTTTTTTGTGGGGAAAAATGGGGCCATTTTGTTACACCATTCCTCTTCTTCTTTTCAGTCTGGTAGTGGCACCAATGAAGAGCCTTCAAAGTCTTTAACACACATCCTGGACCCAGCACAGCGCATTCGTGTAAGATAATGGCCCAACAAGCAAATATTGGGGAGCTCCTCTCCATGTTGGATTCCCCCATGCTGAGTGTGCGTGATGATGTAACAGCTGTCTTTAAAGAGAACCTCAATTCTGGTAAGCAGAATCGAACCCTGGTTAGCTTATCTGCTAATCAGACGAGATTGACCTAGAGATGACTAGAATCCTACTGATAAATTTTGGTTTTCATCTTCTAAAGAGAGTCTTTAAAACCACCAAGGAAAAGCATACATCGGTGGATTCATTCTACATTCTACATGTGTTTCAAGCTTTTAGTTATGGAAATACTCAAATATACACACAAACATAGAAGTAAGAGTCACATAATGAACTCCATATACCCAGCCTTTCCTGTTTCATCTTACCTCCCTGACTTCCCCCCACCCAGGTATTTTAAAGCAAATCCCAGGTATATCATTTCATCTGTAAATCACATGTAATTTTTAATATGAAACATGCTTAACCTCTCTTTTTATCAGAGAAATATAAATTTAAACAGTACCCTTTCCTCCTTACCGGGCTGGCAGGAATCAAATATTGGTCATAGAAATGGGCACTGTTAGCAGGCGAATACATGGGTGCTCTGCCCTTTTGGAGTATCTGTCATCAACTTAAAAGCGTGTGCCATTTGGCTTACAGACTTACAAGAATCTGTATTTCATTATAGCCTTGAATGAAATGTAGTGGAAACTTGGGAAAACCTAAGTGTCCTTCAGCAGGTGAATGGTTAAATTAATTATGTAGAGCCGTGCAGTGGAGAACAAGGAGCTCAATAAAGAGAATGAAGTAAGTCATAGATGCTGTCATGGAAAGGTGTCTACAACACCTTGCTGAGTGGAAAAAACACACATACACAGACCATGGGTATATGGACACGGGGCCTAGGTGTGTGTGATTGTACAAGTGTGAAAAGTTTTGAAAGGACATGAACCAAACCCAAGGGTGTTTGTCTCTGGAGAGTGGGTTGGGAGGCAGGTGGTGAGGAAGATGTTCACTTGCATGTTATGTACTTTCATATAACTTGAATTGTTAACAATAGACATGAATTCTTTTTGTAATTAAAAAAGCAAGAAAAAAAGAAGATAGGGGACTTCCCTGGTGGTCCAGTGGTTAAGGATCCACCTTCCAGTGCAGGGGACGCGGGTTCGATCCCTGGTTGGGGAACTAAGATCCCACATGCCTCGGGGCAACTAAGCCTGTGCTCCGCAACTACTGAGCCTGCGCGCCACAACTAGAGAGCCCGTGCGCCACAGTGAAAGGTCCCACATGCCACAACTAAGACCCGATGCAGACAAATACATAAATAATATTAAAAAAAAAGAAGATAGTATTTCTTGTGCTCTTACGGCTATTTAGGCAAATAAACTTGGTATTATCCTATTGTTAAACCTAAATTCATTTAAGGAAGCAGAAATACAACACTTCATATAACTTTGGGTAGCATACAAAGAGACGTTTTCTGGATTTTGTGACAAGCAACTATTTGAGGTAAGTTTAGAAGTTAAAGGAAATTATTATAAACTGCCCTTTTCTTTCTTTAGACCGTGGTCCGATGCTTGTGAACACCTTGGTGGATTATTACCTGGAAACCAATTCTCAGCCTGTATTGCACATCCTGACTACCTTGCAAGAGCCACATGATAAGGTAACTGCTGGAACTGATGGTAGAGATTTGATACATTTTCTATGAGTGGTGTGACAGTGTCTGTGCAGCCCCAGTGCACAGTCTGTCCAGAGCTCACTCCTTCAACTTATGCGTGCCATTGATGATACTGCCCCCAGATTATAACTACATATAAAAACAATTGTCAGGACCTATGTTTCCTGAAAAGTTTTCAAAATACAACATATTCAAGAGGCTTTTAAGGCTCTTTCTGCTTAAAGAAATCCTGTAATCCTAAACTATAATTGTATAGTGACAGTTTGATCCATAAGGTACCCATCTTTAAACCCATGCTCTGAGTAGGATTTTCAGACTTTTAATCAATATGGCAGAATCTGTAAGTGTGGGCAACTAATGGGGCTAATTGACTAGTGCTGTTTCACAGCACCAGGCACTTGGAAGACTCCTTCATGTTTTGTTTTTATTTTTGTTGATGGTAAATAGCTAACAAAGCATTGCAATTACAGATTTTGGTACGTCTTGAGTTTGTATGTGTTAGTGATTTACTTTACTGGGATTTGAAGGCCTTGCCATTGTCTGCCTTTTACAGTACATCTTGGGTGTTTTTTTTTTTTTTAACTCTGGGCTGAATTTTAACTTCTACTACTACCTGATTTATATCTGGGGCCAAATCCATGTAGGCTGGGCTATGGGAGCAATAAGTAACTGCTTCCAGCAGGATCCCGTGAAGCTTCAACAACCTACCACAGGCTTATTATAACATTGGTTATTATAAGAAGTGGCCTATATGTATTACAGAAAGAGGGCCTATGAAGGAGTCTCCCCCCGGCTTATAGACCTGTATTGTGGGATCCTCTTTCAGAAGTTGCAAACTGGCTTCCCTCTCTCAGGCCAAAGGCAACAGTGTGTTGTTTGCTAGCATGGTTTTAAAAAATCTTGAATTTGATCTCTACCTGCATGAGCCTTTCTTTACATCAAAGGGAAGACTTGAGAGACTGGGCTGTATCACTGCTGCCTCTCTTTGTGTGAACTTCATACATTCATATGTGCGTTTCCCTTGGTCCCTTGATTTTTCCCAGCTTTATTGAGATATATTTCTCTTGTTCTTGTGCATTTTCAGCACCTCTTGGACAAAATGAATGAATACGTGGGCAAAGCCGCCTCTCGGTTATCCACCCTCTCGTTACTGGGCCACGTTGTGAGGCTGCAGCCGTCTTGGAAACATAAGCTCTCTCAAGCACCTCTTTTGCCTTCTTTACTAAAATGTCTCAAGGTACAGTGTTTGTAAGGATTTGAACGAAATAGCTTTGTGAATATAATTTCTGAAATTCTGAGTACCTTAAAGCAAGCAAGCTAGATGTTAACTTTGAGAGTTTGAAAACTTCTGGACATTTGGTTTTTCTCGAATGTAACGTAGTCCAAAATTGGTACTTAGTAAGCTCTCAGTGCATCTCTGTGACTATTGCAGTATGTTTGGTCCAAGCAAATGTGGTAACATTTCGGTCAGATCGGTTGACATTATGCTGTTGCAGCCCTTTTTGATTTCATCGTTGTCTAGCCTTTCCTCTGTTGAAAACATACTGGTTTGTCTTGAGGGAACCCCCATTTCTAAGTTCTCTTTTGGCTAATAGAAAAATGGCTGAAAGGCTCTTTCAGCTATTTAGGAGCATGTTCTGGTTGCAGCTGAGTTGCATTCTACGTTTTTGCACTAACCGTAGTGTGTTTTTCTACAGAGGGAGTCAAAACCTAAGTAGAACTTTGTGCTTTTAGTTTTGACCGTGGCTTGCTGAAATACTCAGCGTTATTTGCTTAGTCTGTTTTAGCTCCTGGACTTGTTTCCTATCTATAAAATAAGGAAATGTGGTTAATATGAACTATCTGTACCTCACAGAGATATGACATGAAAATATCCAGTAGTGTTTGTGCCAGAATGGCAGTGCCTTTGGAGTCATCTGACACAGCACGATGCAAATTGATTTTGTCTCTGCCAACAAGGGTAACTGTTTTAATCTCCCTAGAGGTGGATCTCAAGGAGTCATATTGGTAGGGTATCATAAAAATGTGCATTTAATGTTAAGGAAAAGCAGGAACAATTTTAACAATTTTTTTAAGTGAATGGATCGATGAGAATATAATCCTATTTTGAGGCACACTGTTTAGTTCAGATTGCAAAATACTTATCTTTTCCAAAAAGATAAACCTTGAAAATTACTTACGGACTGTTATTCAAACCTTCAGTAAGAATGTTTTGTTAACCAAAATTAGGATTAGTCCTTTTTATCCAAACTCATTATAGATTCTTGATTCTCCTACCAGTATTGTATGTTCTTCCTACTAGATATCTGCCACAACAAATGGCTTGGTGCTTGCTGTAAAAGCTAAATATATTTAAAACTTTATTTCCAGACTCGTAGATTCCTTTTTTAGTAGGAATAATGAATGTCTTAGCCTGCATGGTAGTCTTTTGATTAATATCTTGTTTCTTCAATCTGAATTCCAGTTACTTGGCAAACATTCATAATTTAATTATGGATCATGTGAGCTGCTGTAGCTAGTCTGAGTTGATTCATTATTCATTGGTTATTAAGTGTCTTCAATTAGTCTAAATTTATATGACTTGATATTTAAACTGTAGACATGGTCAGAGGTCACCATATCTTCTTTTATTTGCTGGTCTCTAAATATTGCTGTGAAGGTGAGCCATTAAGTAGACTTGTTAGTACTATACTAATTTCTTGTTAAATTATACTTCTGTTGTAATCCTTTGAAAATAGTGAACGACTTGTCAATGTATAAGGTTCTTTTTAATTGACTTTTAAAAAGTAAGTATTTTATGATTTGGTTGAATGAACAAGAATAGCAGCGTTCTTTTGTTCTGTTAAAAAGCAACTTCTTGTGCTTCCCTCCAAGGGCTAGAAATAGCACATCCTAAGTCTCTGGGTTTGGGTGTCCCCACGCCCCGCTCAGGCCCCTACCCCAGATGAGTTTGGTGCGTCAGCGTGGTCCCTGCAGACTTAGCATGGCCGGGCTGGTCCCCAGTGGCTTTTGGTGGCGTCTGTTTCAGTGTTGTGCCCCCACCCTTAGGGGTAGGAGGATGAGTCTGTGCTGGGCGTCTAACCTGTGACCCCTTGGTGTTAGAACCTCCAAGCGTGCGGATTCTAATGCTGCACCTGACAGGTGTTTCCTCTTTCTTGACCGTCCCTCCTGCAGGTGGACACTGACGCCATTGTCCTCACAACAGGGGCCTTAGTGTTGGTAACCGTGCTACCGATGATTCCACAGTCGGGGAAGCAGCACCTTCGTGATTTCTTTGATATTTTTGGCCGTCTTTCGTCATGGTGCCTGAAGAAACCAGGTAAGGATCTCCTTCTATACCTGTCATGCCCCACCAAGTGAGTGCTTTCATGATTGGTTAACAGATCATGTGCTGGAAGGGAAGGACTTGTAGCATTCTAAAGCTCAAATGGCTGGTTGTCACCAGCCAGATGAGGAAATACCTCAGGTACGTCCACCAGAGGCACAAATAAGAAGCATGACTGTTGGGACTTCACTGGTGGTCCAGTGGTTAAGACTCCATGCTTCCAGTGCAAGGGGTGCAGGTTCGATCCCTGGTCAGGGAACAAAGATCCCACATGCCATGTGGCACGGCCAACAAATTAAAAAAAAAAAGAAGAAGCAGCACGACTGTTGAGATACCTTCCTTATATTGTTGGCTTAGAAGGATTAGTTGTCAGAGAAACTGAGTGGTAGGTACAACTTCCTGATTTTCAATAAACTGAAAAACAACTTCAATCTGTGTCATAGCAGTATAGGACTAAGCTTGTGGTACATCTTTTGTCTTCCTCTGCTGGTCTATAGTGACAGAACACAAGCTTCAGATTCAGAGAACTTGTCCATCGTAAATGTGGAAGGAGCAGAGAGAATGCAGCACGTCCTAATTAGTGTTCTAGTTTCCAATACAGTGGGGTTTTGTTTCCATATCGACAGGTAGTACAGCTCTATCAAAATGATTCAGAAGCTATATAAACACGCAAAATTTGGAATCCTTTGGTCATCCCAGCATGAGATATTCGTGTTGAAAGAATGAAATGTGTCAGCCCTGGGAAATGGAATACTCTGGCTTCCTGTGCAGGATTAAGTGACAAGCCTGAGGCGCATGTGATGCCGGCTTGTCTCGTAGGCTTTTCCTGGGGATGTCCATTAATTTAGAGGAGCTTTATGTATACTGTGGACTTGGGGTTTTCCATAGGGTCTAGGTAACGCTAGATGAATTAAATTTTCTAATTCTCCCACTCTTAGCTCTTTAAGCTAATTTCTGGGTGGTAGTTTTTCACTCTATAGTTACAAATCTGCATAGCTAAGACTACAAACTGATTTTAAAACATTCTCACACATTCGTTCCACAAATATATGAACGCCTCTCACGCATCAAGCCCAGTGCGAGGCACTAAGGGTACAGAGGTGAGTGAGTCAGTGCTGTTCTCAAGAGACGTGTACTGAGGAGGGCCGTGGAGAAGTGTGATTACAGATTTCAGGGAGTACCGTTGTAAAGGCGGTTCAGTATTATGAGAATGTCTGGGGTCCTATTTTAGGGGTGACTGGAGAGGAGCGCAGAGATTAGATCGGTGTGAGCCTTTATGGGTCACTCTAAGTAGATAGGAGTTTATCCAGAGGCCATGGGGAGCCACTGATGGGTTTCAGACAGGGGTGTCTGGTGTGTTCAGATTTGGATTTTAGAAAACCGCTCTTACTTACTTAACTGTCTTTGGAGCAGGGTAGGAGCACACGTACGCAGAGTCACGCTGGCAGCCCTGTTCTCATGTCTGTTTCACACACATCAGTCTTGTGTTCAGCTCGGTGACTCCTTTCAATGTTTTCTTTTTCAGGCCACGTAACGGAAATCTATCTCGTCCACCTCCATGCCAGCGTTTACGCTCTCTTCCATCGCCTGTATGGGATGTACCCTTGCAACTTTGTCTCCTTCCTACGTTCTCACTACAGTATGAAGGAGAACCTGGAGACTTTTGAAGAGGTGGTCAAGGTAAGTAGCAAAAGCTCATTTATTTGCTACATAGCAACTGTGTAGATAGGCTGCATTTATAACTTTTGTATTAAATGATAGACAGGGAAATTTGAAAACAAATTCAGCCTTCTCCCTGTGCTGCCCACTGCCCCCAGCCCTGGTAACCACTGATCTGTTTTTTGCCTTTATAGGACTTGCCTGTCCTGAACATTTCATTTATATGGAATGATATAATATGTGGTCTTTTGTTAATGGCTTCTTTCACTTAACATAATGTTTCGGGATTCATCCATGTTGTGGCATGTATCAGTACTTCATTCCTTTTTATTGTCAAATAATATTTCATTGTGTAGAAATACCATAGAAAGTTAAGCCTTTTATAACTTGTCAACCCAAACTCTTCCAGCCAATGATGGAGCATGTGCGAATTCACCCAGAATTAGTGACTGGATCCAAGGACCATGAACTGGACCCTCGAAGGTATAGAAACTGAACTAGTGACACAGAATTTTATAGGCTCACTTAAGAAATTGAAAATGTGACCTCGGAGGTGTCCCTTCTCAGGTGTTGTTGGGGAAGCATGTTCTTCTGTTTATGGAATCATTCCATAAAAGTCCATATGGACTTTTACAGTAAAATAACTTTGTATGCGTGAGTCTAAAGCGTATTCCTCACAGACAGGATGGAGGAGGTTGCAGTGCAGGTACCCACGCCGCAGAACCCCAGAAAGGCTCGCAGCTCAGTGTGATTGTGCAAGGCGGGCGCTGAGGTGTGTGGTTGGAACCAAGTGCACTGTGGAGAGTCTGGACGTCGAGTGGCCGGGCTCCCCGGGTCCCTTTCTCTGTCCTGCTTAGCCAAGCGACTGCCATCCTCCACAGGGCTTGGCAGAAGTGCCCAGGTTCCTTCTCTGGGGAAGTGGAGCCTGCAAGCCTCCTGATTTGAGGACGCCAAGCATGATGGAGGGTGGAGCTGAGTCATGACTGGAAAGGGGGGACCAGGATGAAATCCTACACACTGAGCTGTGAGAGGCTCAGCCCCTCCCCACCGCTTCTCTCTGGCTGGCTGCCAGCCTCATGCTCCCCAGGCTGGGGATTGAAGCCTTCTGGGGGACAAGGGGTCCACGGGTATTGACATTGGAGGATCTCCCACTGGGAAAGGTGGCTCACGGCATGATCCCCCTTCAGCAAATTTCACTTCTCTACGAGCCCTCCTTCTGCCACACGAACCTCAGGTTAAAGCAACTTGCTGTAAAATATATGTAGAGAAACATAGCAAATGTGTAAGAAAAGTTTAGTAATAACACATGGATACTTGTGTAGCTACCACTTGGCTGCAAAAAATGGGACATTAACCTCCGCAATTGCAGCCATCTTTCTCCCTGTTCCATGTCTCACCTCAGAGGCACCTACTATTCTTGCTTTTATTTTAATCATTCTCTTTCTTTTCTTTATAGTTTGACCACATGTATCGTTTCATTTTGAAAAGCTAATTAGGAAGCAAAGTCTGGCCTTGGAAAAGGCCGTCTTGTCATCATGAGGTGAAGGTTCCCAGGAGGCGAGAGGAGGAACTGAGTGTCTGAGTCTTGGTTGGGTGTCCCCTTCCTTGAGAGTTTACAGGAGTCCCTTCCAGGGAAGTCGGTGGGCAAAGTCATGAACAAGTCCTGGGAAACATAAGGCTTCCCCTAGTCAGGGCATCTGGCGAGGCCAGATAGTGAGGGCCAGGGGCTGGATGTGCTGCCGAAATATGGCAGAGGGAGGGGACTGCTCTGTTTGTGCTCCTGAACTCACTGTGGCTGCTTCCAGGAATAGGTCAGAGCAGAATCATTCTGTGGGATGAAATGAATGTCCTCAGCTGATCCTGGCAGAGAAGGGAGAGTAGGAACTTCATTAGTGCATAACAAGACAAGCTCAGTACCAACAAGTTATTGTCACCTAGACACTCTGTCCCTCAGTTACAAAGAGGGTATGGTGGCAGCAGAAACCTTAGAGGTGGCCTGCAACACACTTGTCTCTTGGTATGTCTGTTCTGATCTGACCAGGTTGTCTTCTGTGCCTCGTACACAGCTATCATCTTGTTCTCCTGGGGCTTCTCTGTGCCTCTCTCCTGTGCAGGTTCTCCCATTTCCCGTATCTCATGCCTTCTTTTTTCGGTCACTCTTACATTCATGGAATATATCTTCTAGTAGCTTTTAGAGAAAGGATGTCATTTTCTATGTGGGTATAGATTTCTAGATTGGGAGTCATTCTCATTCAGCAATTTGAAGGCATTATTCCATTGCTGCCTTGCCTCCAATGCTGCTATTGAAATCAAAAGACATTTTGATTTCTGATCATCTGTGTTTACTGTCTTCTGGTTGTTCTTGTAATATTCTGAAATTTCCTAGTGATGTCCCTTGCTATGAATGTGTTCTCATTGTCCAATCTGGAAGCTCCTATCTTTAAATTCTAGGAAATTTTCTTTAATTATTTGTGCTTGATTTCTTTTCCTTGACTGTCTCTGTCTTTCTTTCTGGAACTCTTAGTATTCTGCTTGGGACTTCCTGGAGCAGTTCTCTGCTTTTCTTTGCTCTCCTCTTCTCTTTAGGAAATATTCCTAAAGATTTCCTTGTCTTTAGCTCTTGATCTTTCTATTATAGTTCCATTTCTGCCACGTTTTCAGTACCTAAGAGCTCTTTTTAGTTCTCTGAATGCTCCTTTTTTATAGTAGCCTGTTTTTATTTCATGGATGGAGTCTCTCATGTCTTTGATAAGATTGATAGGCGTTTTTTTAAGGTTTTCTTTTCCCTACATAACCTGTTTCCTTTAAACTGCTCTTTTGTTATTCTTTTTAAAAATTTGAGGCTTTCTGCAGAGATTGGTTTATATCTGGGTGAGGAGACTAAAAAGCTTTGCTCACAGGGATGGGGCTTGTTCACTTGTAGGTCAATCTGAGCATCTGTTGGAGATGCTGATGTCAGTATTGGTTTCCATTTGAGCTGGTCGGACTTTTTCAGGAAAGGGTCTTCTGATGTCTAATCTGGCCAGGATTTGGCTACTCCTAGAGGGAAGAGGCTGCTTGGTGGGGAGAGGTTAGTGGTCTTGGCATTCAGAATGTACCTGCTCACTTAATCCTCTTGTTTGAATAGTACTCGTGCCCTCAGCCATTTCTGGAGTACCTCAGTCCCGATACTCTCTGTTTAACCTCCTCAGAGAATAATCTGGATTTCTGGTGAGAAAAGTGGGAGTGTAGAGTCAGAGTCTCAGGGCTCTAACTGCTCCTCGGTAGATTCTACCCTGTCTTACTGATTTTGGCTGCCCTCACCTACCTGTCACTCATCTCCAGAAGTACAGGTGTACAGAAGTACTCGACGTATACCAATTCTTTAGCTTTTTAAGGCTTCCTCAGTATAAATCAGGTTGACGTTTAGCTTTGAAACATTGGCAGCTTAGGATTCTGCTTTCCTGGATTCACTGAGTCAGTCACCACTTGCCTATCTGCTTTCTAGTTTCAAAAACATGTGGTGCTGTTCTCTGTTTTCTCATTCTTTTCTTTCTTGTGGGTTTATATTTAAAAGGAAACAAATAAAGGAATCTTTACTCTAGGCTTGGTGGGGTTTGGGGAGAGTCTACAATTGGATGTGTATGTCCAATCTGTGTTAACTCGGAAGCCTCCTGGATCAACTTACAGAGCCTCCTTCACCTTGGATAGATGGGTCATCTGGCCTTTGAAGGAAGTTCTAACACCAAAGATAAGAGACCAATGTAAAGAGAAGAAAAAGGAGCTAGAAACAATGATAATACAGAGAGCAGAAGAAAACATCTACAGTAGCTACAGAGAGGAAGCATTTGTGCATAGATAAAGGTCAGGATGCCACAGAAGGGCACAGTCAGAGACTAAAGAAAGCACTGTTGAAAATGAAAAATGATAGCCAAAATAAACATTGCAGTAAAAGAATTGAAAGGTACAGTTGAGAATATCTCAGAAAGCAGAATCAAAGGCTAGAGATGAGTACAATGAAAGAAGAAATTTAAAATAATCAGTCCAGGAAGTCTAGTAAAGAAGTCTTTAAAGGGGAGGAGAAAACTTTGGTGGGGGAAGAAATTGTGAAAGAAATAACAGAAGAAAATTTCCAGTACAAGTACAAATGATACAAGAAAATACAAGAATTGAAGGACGTGAGTTTCCACATTGAAGGTGCTTATCTAGTTCCCAGCACAGTCAATGAAAAAGAATGCTACTAAGCCTCAATATTGTGAAATTTCAGTACACCAGGGATAAATCTTTCAGAGAGAAAAAACCAAAACTATAAAGATCAGAAATCAGAATGAGGTTAGCTTCTGAAACACCTTCAAAATTGAGAGAAAAAAGGTTATCAGCTTAGAATTCTATACCCAACCAAACTGCCTATCAAGTATGAGACATTTTTAGACATGCAAGGACTCAAATTTACCTCACATGTACCCTTCCTCAGTGAACCACTAGAGCATGTCTTCCACCAAAACGAGAGTAAAATCGAGGAAGACACAGAGTTCACGAAATGGAGGACCTGACTTAGGGTCTTGGTCAAGGGAAGTCTTGGTATAACACAGCAATGCTGAGAACAACCAGTGGGAGAGGGAGGGCTCCAGCAGGGAGCTCTTTAGGAGAGGGTGAATAATCCTGGTAGACTATTTGCATTTCATTATGAACAAATTATATTAGGCATTATTTCAGAACTGCTAGAGCCACATTAGGAAGGATTAGTAATAGACACATTAGAAGACTGAGGAAAAGGAGCAACAACATTCAAACTCCAGGAGAAACTAGATTGAGCAGCAAAGGAAATACTGTAGTATATTCTTTGGCTCAGCCATGAGTGGTGCTTATCTAGTCATTATAATGAATTGTTCAAAATCAATTTTGAAACAACAAAACAATGACACACTGTTTTGAGAGCACTGGGGAGAAGGGAAAAGGATATACGGAAGTGACCTAAATCCTCTCCTACCATAAGGACCTTAATAGTTGATGTCTTGGGACATCCCTAGTGGTGCAGTGGTTAAGAATCCACCTCCCAACACAGGGGACACGGGTTCGAGCCCTGGTCCGGAAAGATCCCACATGCTGCGGAGCAACTAAGCCCGTGTGCCACAACTACTGAGCCTGCTCTCTAGAGCCCGCGAGCCACAGCTGCTGAGCCCGCGTGCCACAACTACTGAAGCCTGCACGCCTAGAGCCCATGCTCCGCAACGAGAAGCCACCTCAATGAGCAGCCCTTGCACCGCAACGAAGAGTAACCCCAGCTCGCCACAACTAGAGAAAGCCTGCGTGCAGCAAGGAAGACCCAACACAGCCAAAAAATAAATTAATTAATTAATTTAAAAAAATAGTTGATGTCTAAAAATTCAGACATCAGGAAATTTGAAGCATAGAAATATGGAGGTAGGGTAACAATTCAGCTGGAAGCAGCTAAAATCGGAAGCTGCCCCAAAAGTTCCTTCATGCCCTTTGAGGGGTGTTCAGTCTCCTCTCTCACTCCTGGCAACCACTGATCTGCTGAAAGCATGCTTTTTCACGGTGGTGTAATAATTTTTCTTCTGTCGAATCTTCCTCTTTGGTTGGACCTTTCTTCTTTCTATTACAAGCTACGCTGAGTGTTGTCCATCTTGATGTGTGTCTATTTCCATAGGCTAAATTCTTAGAAGTGGAACTCTGGATCACATAACAGGACTCTTCAGACAATTCTTCAGATATCCTCATGGGCTTTCTCTCAGTTTGAGACTTGCTGCATTGTATTTCTGGTCTAGGGATGGATTAGAATCCTGAGGCTTTGATAGGAGACCTTAAGTCAGCCTCAGCTACCTGGCGGTTTCCAGGTCTCCCTCTTGTTTGATTACCTTTGTGCCAAAGGAGAGTTTCCCCTGGTGGCTGCTCTGCATAGTTTGTGTTCTCTTCTGAGGCTATGCCTGGTCTTTTGTTGATGGAATTTTTGTTTCGGACTAGTTTCTGATAACTTGATATAACCATTTTAAATAGGGAGGGTATAGGTTTGTAAAATGAATGGCTAATTCTTTATATCATAGTGCTGATTAGTACTTGGGCTGGCGCGGTTCTGCCTGTTCTTTGCTAGCCATAGTTCAGTGGCTGGCACTGAGTTAGCACTCTTCAGTATTTGATGGTTTGAATAAATGGATTATAACGTGCACTTCTTGACTTTCGTTGCCTTTCACAGGTGGAAGAGATTAGAAACACATGATGTTGTCATAGAATGTGCCAAAATCTCTCTGGACCCTACAGAAGCCTCATATGAAGATGGCTATTCTGTGTCTCACCAAATCTCAGCCCGTTTTCCTCATCGTTCAGCCGATGTCACCGCCAGCTCTTATGTTGACACACAGAATAGCTATGGTAAAAAGTGACTTTGGTACTTATCTGCTTTACAACTTTGTCTCTAGAAAGCATTGTTTATTTTTGTTGAGTTTTTTTCCCTTTCCTAGAATAAGACTTAGGTCAGCTCCTAGGAACTATTTCCCAAATATTTAAAATTTGAATTTGGCTCCATTTTCCCCTAAGTTTAATTTACAGTCCCATGTCCTTGATCTCCTTCTTGATAGTATGTCAACAGACTTGGGATGTGTCAACACTTAACAAAGAAAATGGATTAAAGGATTTGGCTTCTAGGCTCCAGCTCATAAAGGAATCTTAGATTTTTTCAGACACTTTTAGTGAGGCCCTCTGGGCTGTCACATTGACACAGTTTTGAATGAACCTGGACAATTCAGAACTGAATTCATGTAAAAGTCTAGGCTTATCTATAGGTAGCACCCAGCGAAGTTGTCATACAGGTTGTGCTTTTTCAAGTTATCCTAAAGCTTAACTAGACATCAAACCTTACTAAACTTTATTTCCAAAGGGTATTTAAAGAGGCTTTTAAATGATCAAATGGTCTCGAGGACCGTAATTCTTTATCAGGATAATCTGAAGCCACACGCTGACCCCCTGTGTTCTTTCCCTTCCATTGTAGGCAGTGCTACTTCTACCCCTCACTCCACTTCTCGGCTGATGTTGTTAAACACGCCAGGGCAGCTACCTCAGACTCTGAGTTCCCTGTCGACACGGCTGTTAACTGAGCCGCCACAAGTATGGTGTCAAATAGTGTGCCTGCTTTCTTCTCTGCTTGCTGGTGAAGCTGACCATTTGGGTCAGGATTTAGCCTATGGTTGGGAAAATCTCTCACTGCTCATTTCAGGAGTTAGTTTTTAAGGATGCATGACATTTGCAAGAAAAGTTACTGTTGCCACTTGGCTTTCTCTTGGAGTCTAGACTTACAAAATGCAATGTGTCTCTTGATAAGGCTTTAATAAGATGCCTTTTTCCAGTTGAAAGGCTAAGTTTAAGATCATTGATCATGGACTTAAAACTCGGGAGGCGTAGCTGTTTGTTCCTTATCGCTGACCTGCCTTATTAACTTCTAGGCTACTCTTTGGAGCCCATCTGTGGTTTGTGGGATGACCACTCCTCCAACTTCTCCTGGAAATGTCCCACCTGATTTGTCACACCCTTACAGTAAAGTCTTTGGTACAGCGGGTATGTATGTCTTAGGTTAGATTTGACTGGTTGGTTGGGGCTGGCCTTTTACGATAAGGAACTATCTCTTAGATCTAATAGTGAGTTTGAGAGCCATTTGTAGTAGTAAACCTATTTTTGACAATACAAACCCCTGGAGCTTTCACAACACATAAAGTGAACCTAAAAAAAAAAAAAGACTGATCTAGATCCCCAGAAAGTTAACTCTAGCAGCTTTCTTTGCAGTAATAGTTAAGCGGAAACAAATTTGGCAGTTTTCCTAATTGTTTTACTTCCTCAAAGTGTGTATATTCTGCTCTTGTCTCTGAGCAGGTAGAAAAGGAACTCCTCTGGGAACCCCTGCAACCTCTCCTCCTCCAGCCCCACCCTGCCATTCGGACGACTACGCGCACATTTCACTCCCGCAGGCCATGGCCACAGCCCCCAAGAAGGTTTGCCTGGGCTCCTCTGCTGCCCTCCCCACCCCCCCGCCCGAGCACGGTGACGTGCTTCCAGCCTCACTTTGTGAAGCCTGTTATGCCAGATAGAAGTTTGACCTAAAATGTAATGGGTTTGAATCAGATCAATTCAAAATAGACTAACCCTGTATGGCCTTTATTTTGTTGAGGTAGAAAAAATAGACTAACCAGCAGCTCTCAGAGTGTGATCTGCTCACTGCAGGGGTCTCAAAACGCTTCAAGGGCATCTGCCAGGTCAGAACTCCTTTCTTAGTAATACTAAGTGGTTATTCGCCCTGTTTACCACATTGGCACTTACACTCATGGCACAGAAACAATGGTGGGTAAGAGGGCTGCCCCTTAGTACAGATCACACTCTCCTAGTAGGCATTGCATTCTTCTTCCTCGATGCGTTCTTTCAGTTTAACAGAAGAAAAGGAACAACAACAAAACAAACCTTGCGTATTCCATAGAAAGAACGCATATGTTTAATATTGTTTGTGATGAAGTAGGAAATAGACATCAAGCACCTGAGTGCGTACCAGTGTGTGGTGGCCACCACAAGCATTTGTGCCGTTATTTGAGCTAAGAGCTGAACTAGTTGCTTTTTTTCATGGAGCAGCAGTTTTGTTTGAAAGAACAACTGGTGACAAACTATGGTTACTCATACCTGAGTGTCTGGCAGGCAGTTAGCTTCTTAGATGACAAACTGGGTCTGTCACTTCAAGATAAACAACTGACGGTATTTGTTGCCAGTGATAAAAAGGTGAAACTAGAATATTAAAAAACTGATATCTGGCACCAAGAGCTTAATAGTTTCCCCAAGTCTTTTATGATGAGATTGAAAAGTCTTGGGAAGCTTGGTTAATAATTTGAGTTTTTGATATTGTATAATGAAATGTTGCCACACTTAGAAGATCTGCATACCTTGGTGACCCAGTATTCTACATGCCCAGTGTATATGTTATAGAATCACACGTAGGTAAAAGACGCATTTGGGGGACAAGGCAGACCAGTGGATCTCGACACGGTGTGAAGAGTGAATTGCCATGGTTCCAGATTCTGCACTGTAACTAACCTTGAAGAAACACCCCTTGTCAAGTTTTAGTGTAGTATCAAAGATGGCTATCCACAGTTATCTAAACAGTCTGTTTACTTTTTATAACTACTTATCTGTGGGCCCTAGAGTTTTCTTCATACACTTGAGCCAGAATAGCCTAGCAGCGAGCAGAGGCAGACATGAGAACCCAGCTTTCTTCCCCGAAGCCAGATGTGAAAGGGATTGCACAAATGTGAAGCAGCTTGACGCTTCTCACTAAACTTATTTTTATTTATCATAAAAATGTTATTTATGTTTACGTGTATTGGGTCGTTTTTTTCCGGCCGCGCCGCACATCTTGCGGAATCTTAGTTCCCTGACCAGGGATTGAACCTGCCCTCAGCAGTGAAAGCCGGAGTCCTAACCACTGGACCTCCAGGGAATTCCTGGGTTTGTTATTTTTAAGTGAATTAATAATTTTAAAATTCTGTTTTAGTTTGTAACATGATAACTATCAATAGGTATAACCACATAAACAAAGTCCTTGAGATTCTCAATAATTATTAAGAATAGGAAGGCATCCTGAGACCAAACAGTTTGAGAACCATGGGGCTAAACTTTAAACTCCGCTACAATATGCTAAAATTGTAGGTGTTTAGGATATTTCTCTAATATTAGAGAACATGTACACAATTTTCTGCCTTGTGATATAAGTGGTACCTGTCTTTTCAGGAAGAGAGAACAGATTCTGCAAGGCCCTGTCTACATAGACAACACCATCTTCCGAATGACAGAGGATTAGGTAAAACCTCGGGTAACAGGAGACCTTGCTTGGTTCTTGACGGGCTATGTGTGGAGACAGGGACATTCTGGAGCACCGCAAATCACTGAAGCCCAGAGATAATGAAACATAATTAATTCGAAAAACCAGCCTCATAACAACAGCCCCCAGAGCTCTTAAGTGCCTGTGTTTTGAGCTGGTCGAACTGTGGCTTTATCTGTTCTCTGAGATGTTAAGAACAGAGAGTTATATTTTCTGTGGGATTCTTTTTTGGTACCTTTAGTTAGATGATTGTCATATTTTGGCTTTCTGTGGTAGCTTTCTGTCTTCAGCAGAAGGAACCATAGTAGACCTATTCTGTTACAGTGGAAGCAGTTTCACAGTGACGGGGGTGACCAGTGTGTTTCTTTGTCTTTGTTTCTCTTCAGAAGAGCTACCTGGGAGCAAAGGGTCTGTCACTCTCAGTGATCTTCCAGGGTTTTTAGGTGACCTGGCTTCTGAAGAAGATAGTATTGAAAAAGATAAAGAAGAAGGTAACACGTGCGGGATTCTGGCCTTGCGTGGGATCGCTGCGAGTTGATAAAGCCCTCGTTGTGCCCTAGTACCAGGATTTAGCGTCAACACACACAGGCTTGCTTGGTTTTTCTTCTCTTGGGGGAGGAGATGGGAGTTGTATTCTGAGTCCTGTGCCCAGTAAAGGGAGGCCACTGTTTATCTTTCCCTCTGGGGGGCCCAGGGCAGCGTGCAACCCCACACTGCCTGACCTTACCCAGGTTGGCCTGTTGACTGTGCTGTCTCTTCTCTCCCTCCCTGCTCGCAGCGGCAATATCTAAAGAACTCTCTGAGATCACAACAGCCGACGCCGAGCCCCTAGCTCCTCGCGGAGGCTTTGACTCTCCCTTCTACCGGGACAGTCTCCCGGGCTGCCCGCGGAAGACCCACTCAGCCGTCTCCAGTGCCCAGGGCACCGGTGCGAACCCTGAGCCTCTGAACTCCGCCCTGGACAGGCTGGGGCCTGACACCCCAAAGCAAGCCTTTACCCCCATAGACCTGCCCTGCGGAGGCGCCGAGGAGAGCCCTGCCGGGGACAGAGAGCGCCAGGCCTCTCTGGAGAGCAGCATCCTCACTCCCAGCCCTTTTAAAATTCCACCTCAGAGGGGAGTGGGGTTTGGCGGTGGGCAACCTCCCCCATACGATCATCTTTTTGAGGTGGCACTGCCAAAGACTGCCCGTCATTTTGTCAGCAAGAAGACGGAGGGACTGCTAAAGAAAGCAAAAGGGAACACGGAGGAGGACTTCATGCCCTCTGCCTCCCCCATGGAAGTGCTGGACAGACTGATACAGCAAGGGGCAGACGCGCACAGCAAGGAGCTCAACAGGTGAGGCTCGGCAGCGCTGTTCTCTTTTCCTTTAAACGTTCCGTTTGATTATAAACTACAAGAAGCTGGTGGTTGGAAACAGGAATTATTCTTGTGCTCACCAGAGGCAGTTGGTTCGCTGTTTTGTCAGGCGTCCTTCTAGCCTGTTGCCTTTGACGTACATGAATGTGTGTATCCTCCACACAGGCGCGTTAAACTCAGGTAATTCCTTAGGTTACAGGCCATTTAAAAATGAGTCTTTTATATTGGGCTGTTTTGTGCCACTGTGCTGTGAAGAAGCTCAAATGCTTTCATCTTTGCTCTCTGAAAATTTGAGGATGAGGTTATGGTGTTCAAATAATATAGAAATAGTGGTCACGAAGTCTCCTTCTCCAGCTGCAGATTTGTTGTTGTTTTGTTTTGGTAACATAGTCCATCAGATGGAAGGTAAACACCGTCAGCATTTCAATGCAAGTTCATGGCAGCCTGCCCCTGCTCACATGGGTTAAGAACCTGCCAGAGAGCACTGTTCTCACCCCTTCTTTATTACACTTTTAAAGGTGATCTAGAGAAAGAATAAGGGAATCACTAGTCCACAGTGATGCCATTTCTAAACAGGCTCTTGGGGAATGCTAGTTTTAATTTTTCTTCTGTAGAATAACCTAAGGTGGAATTTGACAGATTAATGTTTATGATCCCTTTTTGAATGAAGTTTAGTGTAATAGACTCAGGTAAATTACCTGCTTTTTCCTTAACCTTGGGTGACAGTAGCTTCTCAACAGAGAGGGTTGAAAACAGCTCTCAGTGTGTTTGATCACTCAGTTGCCTTGGAGAGCTGACCAAAGTTCAGAGGCTACAGTATGAGCTCCGAGTTAGGGCCTTTCCACTCTGGAAACTTGGTGGTGCTTAATGGGGGCCCCTTCCATCAGCTATAAGGCCCCTCCTCTTACCCCAGGTGGGCTTTGTGTTTGAAACTTTCTCATGCCTGTGCACTTGTGACCACAAGGAAGTGACTTAATGTTGCTGCAATTAAAAGTCCAGTTAAATTTTTCTAGGTAAGATCTGTAACTTTCTCACTCAAAAACTTTTTTTTCCTAGGTTGTCTTTACCCAGCAAGTCTGTCGACTGGACCCACTTCGGAGGTAAAGTTGTTACTTTAGCTCCAAATCCAGCCCATAGAGATCCTGCTTTGTTGCCTTTTCTGTCCTTGAAGGAGGTGCCCTATAGGAAACATCTCCCCTTCCCTACTGCTCCAGCTGGGTTATCTGCTTGGGTACAGAGTCTCTCACGTGTTGCAAAGTCAGCATTTCCTATTTTTGAAAAGTGGCAAGTACCACGTGCTTGAGAACAGAAGTGCAAAGAGGCAGGCCTCATGCCAGCCTTCCCTAGAAAAGATCCAAGTGAAGTGAGTGGTGCTGGGACAGTTCTTGAGCGATAACCTACCAAGAAGCAAGAAATGGAGTCATAGATAGATAGATAGATAGATAGAGATAGATGATAGATAGCGGATTTGTGGGGAAAAACACTTGGAGCTCTCAAAGAGCCATCCTACATTGTACCCCTGTGCGTTCTTTTAAAAGGAAGATGGGTAGTAGGTACTGCCCCTCCCCCTTCCCCATTGAGTGACTGTGGCTGGAAACCAGGTGGTCGTTTGCAAAGTGAGTGACTTTGTTTCTTCAAGAATCGTGTTTCTTAAGCTAACAAACCGCTGGCTGGGGCTTGACTGAACGCTGTGTAAAAGGCGTCTCTGCCACCCTCCCTCTGCTTTACAATCAGGCTCCGCTCCCTCAGATGAGACCCGCTCCCTCCGTAACCAGTTGCTTTTACTGCACAACCAGTTACTCTATGAGCGTTTTAAGAGGCAGCAGCACGCGCTTCGGAACAGGCGGCTCCTGCGCAAGGTGACCAGGGCAGCCGCTCTGGAGGAGCACAACGCTGCCATGGTGAGCACCTCGGGGCCCGGGCGGGGGTCGAGGCCAGAGCTCTCCATCCTGGCTCTGCCCGCTCGTGCGGCTTGGGGCAGGTCACTTCGTCTCTGAGGTTAATATGTGAACGGCCACATCCCTGAATTCCCTTGCAGCTCTTCTAATCCACGGGGACAAGTGATTTTTTTGTGTCTGTTGGTCTGTAATTGGCTATGATGATAACAGAGGCAAAGGTGATTTTGTTTCTCCAAATGTAAAACCGGCTCTCCTGAAGCAGTTTTATGGCAGAAACTTGGAGGGCAGTTAAGCCAGTCAGACCTGGAGAGTGACCTTGGCTCTAACGCTCATTACCTTAGGAAGTCATGTAGCCTCTGGAGGCCTCTGTTACCCATTCTGTAAAATGAGAATAATAATGGCAGCATCTGCTTTCTAACTGTGGTGGTTAAAAACCGTGTCAGTAAGCATTTGCGCATTGCTGGTGCAAGGTAAGCGTTCAGTCAGTGTTCCTCACTTGAGCGACCTTGGCCAGTACCAGCACTTACTTCATTGCTGGTGCTTAGGACTTTTGAAAGTATCAGGAGCAAGTTGATCGCTGAGAAAAGTCCTTTAAGCAACTTTTGATCCATTTGCTAATGTGGAATTTGGAAACCCTTGCCCAAAAGCCAAGTTAGACAGCAGTGAGCTGTCAGATTCTGGGCCTGTGGTTAGCTCGTGCCTGTTCAGATGAAGTGTCTGCAGCATGCATTGAACTTGAGGGTCACTGCCCGTGCTGGAAGGCAGCTAAAATGATGGCCTCTTTGGTCTCTGCTAGAAAGACCAGTTGAAGTTACAAGAGAAAGACATCCAGATATGGAAGGTTAGTCTGCAGAAAGAACAAGCCAGATACAGTCAGCTTCAGGAGCAGCGAGACACGGTGGTCACCCAGCTCCACAGCCAGATCAGACAGCTTCAGCATGACCGGGAGGAGTTCTACAACCAGAGCCAGGAGTTACAGGTACGCGCTGCGGCGCCCGGCAGAGGCCGCCAGGAAAGGGCGGGAAGGCACCTGATTCAGCTCTGAAATCGTGGCACGTAGATTTCACGTCAGGTACATTTTATTTAGGGCAGAGGGTCCCCAGCTTTCTGGGTTCACGGTTCTGTCGGCATTTCATTAATTTTTTCCTGGTACTCCACAGCCAAAAGAAACATCTAACAGTTCTGCCTAGTAAGTAGATCCAGACAACTTAGGATTTAGGTCCTAATGACTTGGTAGCTGTTAGAAAATAATACACATACTTTTTTTTCAATTTTCAATCTCATTTTTGAGTGACCATGGTCACTTACAAATGCGGTGTGTGTACCTGTTGGGCACTGCCGAGTCTCAGACCTTGGAATCAGATGAGACACTGACGCCCTCAATTCCTGTTTCCCATTGGTTTTCTCATGGTGATGCTTATCACAGCAACCGCGTACAAGCCCAGCTTTGCAAAGATGATACGTGTTCCACAGGCACGTAGAGCACCTGATAACTGAAACGCTGAGCTCCCTCTAGCTAGTAGTTCACATCATGACCAGTAGATGTCGCTGTGTTTCCCTCGAAATTTAAAACTAGCCCCACAGCGCCTCTGTGAGCCTGCTGTGTAGCCCCAGGGCTCTTTGGTGCAGTTTGGGAACTGCAGATTTAATAAGCGCTTTTTTGTTTTTCCTTTTGATAATCAGTCAGAAACTCAGAAATTAACTATAACTTACTTTTTAAAGCTAAGTTAGTTTTAAGCCTGATGGCCCAAGAATAGTAGAGCAACAGAGGCACGAGGCTTTCCCGGTTCTCTGTGGGCCGATGGCCAGGTGCACCCGTGGCCTGGCCTGCTGGCACCCTGTAACTTCCTGGCACGTCTCCTTGGGCAGACGAAGCTGGAGGACTGCAGGAACATGATCGCGGAGCTGCGCATAGAGCTGAAGAAGGCCAACAGCAAGGTGTGCCACACCGAGCTGCTGCTCAGCCAGGTGTCTCAGAAGGTAAGAGGCGAGCAAGCTGGGCCATGCTCACACCACTGCTGATGTCCTTCCTCCAGACAGGACACGTGTAGTACTCGTGTGTCTGTGTCAGGGCTTCCCAACAGGGAGTGATTCTGCTCCCCCCCCCCCAGGGGACATTGGGCAATATCTGGAGACATTTTTGGCTGACGTTTTTTGTTTTGTTTTGTGTTTTATTTATTTTTGGCTGCATTAGGTCTTCATTGCTATGCGTGGGCCCCCTTTAGCTGCAGTGAGCTGGGGCTACTCTTCGCTGTGGTGCGCGGGCTTCTCATTGCGGTGGCTTCTCTTGTGGCAGAGCATGGGCTCTAGGCATGCGGGCTTCAGTAGTTGTGGCACGCAGACTCAGTAGTTGTGGCTCACAGGCCCTAGAGCGCAGGCTCAGTAGTTGTGGCACATGGGCTTAGTTGCTCTGCGGCATGTGGGATCTTCCTGGACCAGGGCTCAAACCCATGTCCCCTTCATTGGCCGGCGGATTCTTAACCACTGCACCACCACTGGTTGACGTTTTTGATGCTACTGACATTGAGTGGGAGGGGCCGAGGTGCTCCTAAACATCAGACAGTGCATGGACGGCCCTGCAGCAGGGAACTAGCTAGCCTGAGCCCTGGTCTGTGTGTATCCTGGGAACTTGTTCTTAATACTTCGTTCACATAAATGTGAAGAGTTCATTCAGGCTTTTGAGCTATGATCTTTCCCTCTTTGGAAGTCATTGCACTCATGTGTAAATCACTTACTCAAGAACCTGTGGGTTTACTCCAGGGCTTTATCCCACTGGACCTAACGTCCCTGCTGTGGTGGTTGTGTACATACCCATCTCCTCGAGGTGCCCTGTGGGTGGCCAGTTTTGATGTGGAGCATTTGCGCCTCTTCCCCTTTGCATAGGGACAATTTTGAAGTACGTTTCTGTCCATTTTTGTTGCCCTTGTATCCCTTCCTCCCCACCAGCCGTTTTGGTGTGGCCTTTGAAACCATGGGGCTTGTTTACACTGACTCAGCCCTGAAATAGTGTGCTCCTAGCTGGTTCCCTGTTGAATGTCCATTTGCTAGCTTTGTGTCGTCAGATCTTTCACTTTGCTTGTTTCTGTGTTTTTGTTAGCTCTCAAATAGTGAGTCGGTCCAACAGCAGATGGAGTTCTTGAACAGGCAGCTGTTGGTTCTCGGGGAAGTCAACGAGCTGTATTTGGAACAACTGCAGAACAAGCATTCAGACACCACAAAGGTATGTGGGCTTGAGGAACCAGACCCTACCTGGGACGCTGTTAGGACCCAGGCAATATGTCTATGGCACAGCACAGAGAATGGCTTATGAATTGTTTCCTGAAAGATGGCGTGGCAGACCTAATGTCATTTCCACCTCTCCCTGGTCTGGCAACACAGGCACTTTTCATCTGTCACACAAACTTGTTTCCCTTAGTTGGGTTGCTTTGAAATTAAATCAGTTATATGTGAAAGCACATAATGGTAATTGGTACAGACTAGGTGATAAAAGTGTTTTTCTTCTTTTTTTTTCTTTTTCTTTCTTTTTTTTTTTTTGGCCATACCGCGTGGCATACGGGATCTTAGTTCCCTGTCCAGGAATCAGACCTGTGCCCCCTGCAGTGGAAGCGTGGAGTCTTAACCACTGGACCACCAGGGAAGTCCCAAAAGTGTTTTCCTTCTCTTACCCATGCCCCCGTCTTTAAAGAGAGAGAGACAGGCTAACAGATAAAGAAAAAGGATGGGGAGCCAATTCTGTTTAGCATATAACTCTCTGGGCTGTGGGTTTATACTGCTAGAAATATTTTTTTTCTTCGTAATGTTGAATTTGATTTCAGCAGATGGTGGTTCAGGCCTGGCAACAAGGCCAGTGTCGGGATGATCTTACGTTAATTAGTGCCTTACCAGTGGTGTCGAGGCAGAAGTTTCATGTCACTTTATAAATAGCCTCGGGTAATGTTGGTGAATGAGCTGGGAATGGAATTTTAAGAATAAATGCTTAGATGCTTCCTGTCACTAACTTCTTCATCACACACAGGCTTTCTTTTTAGGATTTCTTGGGCTTTTGCTTTGTAAAGCTTTGTTTTCTTTTCCCTTGGCCAAATGTAGGGAGTAGTCTTAGAATCAGAGAGGTGGAATTTTCATAATAGTTATTCTTATTTCTCAGCTTCTCTCAACTCTCAGATTCAGATTCCCTTTAGAAGGATGTTAAATGTGGAACTTTCTCTAGAAACCAGCTCTCATTAATTTTGGAAGTATAATGGCCTCAGAAAAAGAAAGAAGGGAAAAGAGACCTGAGGGACTAGAGAACCTCTGAAAAAGCTTACTTAAACACACTCCTAACTCTCCCGAGAGAAATGTGGATGGGTGCCACGGTGCTGTCTTTTGGTTGGAACACTTACCCCCTTGGGACCTCAAGCAAGCCACCTGACTCTTTGGGCCTGGCTTCACAGTTCATAAAATGCGCATGGTGATACTGACTTGCAACCTTCAGCTGTAAGCAGCAACAAAAAAAGACTTCACCGGCTTAGCCATAAAGAGTTTCATTATATCTCTTGACAAGAAGTCCCGAGGCAGGTGAGTTCCAGGTTGGTCAAGTCAGCAGCTGAGGGACAGCAGCAAGGAGCCTCGTTCTTTCCCCTCTTCTGCACCACTCGACCTATCCTCTCAACCTTGTCTTTGGGCAGTCTGTGCTCCTGGTTGCAAAGTGTGTGCCACAGTGAACACTGTCACAGGTAGATGTCATGATGTCCCCTGGAGGAGGAGAGCATCGCCTCCTGCAGGTCTCTGTCATTAAGGAAACCTTTCCCAGGAACTCTCCACCAGACCTCCCACCCTTGTTATTGGCCACGATTATGTCATGTGTCCATCCCTAGCTAGCCATGGCTTTGAACCTGTGTTTGGACCTGGAGCTGGGCTTCCTCTTGGTCAGTCAGGTAGGGGACGAGGAATGGGTATCTGAGCGTCAGGTGGGGAATGGCTGGTAGGTACTGGGTGTAGCCCCTCTTACATGGCTGTGAGAGTTAGTGATAGTGCATAGATGTTCCTAGTTCAGTGCTTTGTTTGATTCTCCATAAGTACTTACTGTCGTTTCCGACAAGAGTTCAGTTTGTTTACCTAACCTATGCCGAAGCCTGGAGCCATCAGGCATAGCTGGAGCGGCCGCATTATCTGGTCCCAGTCCTGAGCTTAACTCGATCCCGTTCTGACCGAGGAAGCGTTGGGCTTGCTGGCCATCTTCGAGGTGGGGTGCCTTCAGGCAAGCTCATCTCCTTGCTCCGTATGGTTTATTATCTTTTTTAAAAAGACAAATGTATGGTAATTTCAAGTTTATGCATATTTTACCACAATAAAAAAGCCACACAACACAAACGTAGCATATACTTGTTAGAAGAGCATCCTTTCCACCTCTCTCTGAGCATAGCGCACACTTGCTGTTTCCATCGGTCAGCAGGCAGGTTGTCTTCCTGGCGTGATTGACAAACCTTGTCAGGGTACCTGGTCTGCAGATGTTCATTCCTGTTGCGTCTCTAGCTTTATCTTAGTTGGTATTAGGGGAGGGAGAAGAGTATAAAAGAAAACAAACAACCCATACTGCCACTGCGCCGGCCTACACCGCCACCACTCTGAACTGCACCTCCACTGCACTGAACTGCACCACCACTGTGCCGGCCCACGCCTCCACTGTGTTGAAATCATAACTGAATATTGGCGTGTTTTCAGAATGTGTGTGTTAACATAGTTGATCACACTATTCACGTGGCTTTATAATCTGCTTTTTTATCTTTTACTGATACAAATAATTTTAAAAATCTTATTAAATAGAAGATGTACTTTAATTTACTTTCTTGACGTTAGACTTCATAGTTTCTAGTTTTTTGCTATTCTGAATATGCTGTGCTGATTATTTTTGTGCCCAAATGTCTATTCATGTTGCAAATGATTTCCTAAGGGATAGATTTCAGGGAAGGATTAGTAGGTACTTACTGCCAGCCTACTTTCCAGAAAGTTGTACTAGTTTCTATTTCCACTAGCAATATACTAATAAAGTACCTTCTCAGTGTTTGTTACATTGATGTTTCAAAGTGGATATGGCATGTTCATTTTTTAAAAGTACTAACTCCAATTCCTTTTTTGTTTGTTTGTTTTGTTTTGTTATCAGGAAGTAGAAATGATGAAAACTGCATATCGGAAAGAACTAGAAAAAAACAGAAGCCATGTTCTCCAGCAGAATCAGAGGCTGGATACTGCTCAAAAACGGATTTTGGAACTGGAATCTCATCTAGCCAAGAAAGACCACCTTCTTTTGGAACAGAAAAAATATTTAGAGGATGTCAAACTCCAGGCAAGGTAACTTTCAGGGGGAAAGGTTTTTGCTGTGATGTATTTAAGTAGAACTTCCCACATTCTGGGGTGGTCTGTATCTTTCAGAGGACAGCTGCAGGCCGCAGAGAGCAGGTATGAAGCTCAGAAGAGGATCACCCAAGTGTTTGAATTGGAGATCTTAGATTTATACGGCAGGTTGGAGAAGGATGGCCTCCTGAAAAAACTTGAAGAAGAAAAAACAGAAGCAGCCGAAGCGGCGGAAGAAAGGTAGGAGCAAAGAGTCGGCAGCCATGGCCTCATCGTGAGGCTGCCGCTGACAGAGCAGGGAGGCATCGCGTGGTGTTAGCAGCGGTCCCAGCCTGACAAGGCGAGCCTGCAGCTCTCAGCTGCATCCCTCAGAGCACCCAGCCACCCTTCTGAGTTCCTTGTCCTGGGGCCCGAGGCACTTGATAATGGTCCTGGGAGGCGTTCCTATTTAAGATCGCCATCTGATATCCCTGGTTGTGGCTTAGGTTTCTCTTCATGAGCTCTCAACACGGGAGTCCTCTCTTCTAGAACATAGAGGGGGCCGGCAGAGTTCAGCGTCGGGGCGAGCGCGCGTCCGGGTAATTCCATGCTTCCCAAACACGGGCACTGCAACCACCGGCTCCCTTTCTCGTCCTCGGATTTCTTACAGGCTCGACTGTTGTCGTGACGGCTGCTCGGATTCTGTGACAGGGCACAACAATGAAGAGGCATCTGGCCCTAACGGGGAGACCAAGCCCCCCAGGCCCGGCGGCGCCCGGGGCGGTAGCGGAAGCAGAGGAGGCGGAGGCGGCGGCAGCAGCAGCAGCAGCAGCGGCGGCAGTGAGCTTTCTACCCCAGAGAAACCCCCAAACCCGAGGGTGGGCCCATGCAGCAGTCGGTGGGAGACTGCCGTGGGAGAGCCCACTACGGGCATCCCTATGACTGTCGGCTCACTTCCTAGTTCAAAAAGCTTCCTGGGCATGAAGGCTCGAGAGCTATTTCGTAATAAGAGTGAGAGCCAGTGCGATGAGGACAGCCTGACCAGCAGTAGCCTTTCTGAGACCCTAAAGACAGAGCTGGGCAAAGACTCGGGTGTGGAAGCCAAGCCACCCCTGAACCTAGACGGCCCGCAGCCACCTCCCCCAAAGCCAGACAGCGTGGGACAGCTCCGTATCATGGACTACAATGAGGCGCAGCACGAGCACAGCTAGGGACGGTGTCAATCAGTGTTAACTTGTGTATCGCCGGCCTGGAACGGGAGGCGCGAGTGCCCGTTTCAGAGCTTTCCTGTTTCCAGGCGTTGAGGGGCTATAGCTCCCGCAGAGGAAATGGGATGGGGGTCCTTTGACGGTTGACTGAATGCAGAACGGTTTTTGCATCTGGCATTGAAATGCCTCTTCGGTTTCCCTTCGGCCACCCTCTCTTTCATTTACCTGGCAGCGTGTACTAACCCGAGGGCCAGGGTGCGTTCCTCACTAGCTTTATTTTCTTCCTTTTCCCCCCAAATCGTTGTGTCCTTTGAACCTGTGCAATATGAGGCCAAATGTAATCCTGGAGTCTAACACACCACCCGCTCCTTTCCTGAAGCTCAGTTAGCTGGGCGGGCTCTCTGTGAGCCCAGGTCATTGTTGGCATCACAGGTAAGTCTGGTTTTGTCCCTTTCCAGGAGGATGTGACATGCAAAGTTGATCATCTTCACATGAGAGCTTTTACATGAGATGTTGTCACTGCTTTTGGTTCTAACATCCATCATCTAAAGCCGCAGATCCAGAAAAACGATGGTTTATTCTCTCTTAAGTTCTTTTGGCGGTTCTGATAAGCTTCCTAGAAAGTTCCATGTGAACAAAGGTCTGTTGTTGGAAAAGTCTGGAGCTGGCACTGTGGAGACCATGCTCCCCTTCGGGAACGCTCTGTCCCCCTGCCCCACTACCTCTTGCCTATGTGGCGTTTGCTTGAAAGCTGGTACTGTTCTGATTACAGGCTGGGGTGTGGGTGGTCAGGCGTGCTCTCTGCAGGAGGGAGGATGGTGGCTGGAGCAGCTCCCTGAAAAGGAAAGTGCGGGGATGAGGACCTGCCCCTGCAGGCGGGGCGGTGCTAGCTGTTTGCCTCTCTTCCCTGTCCCATGTGCCTCCTGTTTACGTCAGCTTCTCTGGGATGCTGCAGCAGAAAGGCTCTGAAGGTCCAAAGAGTTTCTTCAAAGTTTTACGACCATCGTGTCTCAGGCTGTGAGAGTTGCCTCGCTATAGTAGATTCTAGGCCACCAAAAAGGTAACAGCTTTTTCACACCAATGCTGACTTTCAGGGGCCGACCCTGCAGGGGGCTTGATGCTGCTGCCCTTGCACATGTTGGTCATGGCAGAGCATTAAAGCAGAGTCCTGGAGAGGGTTGACAGAGCTGGCTGCCTGGACCCAGTGGGCTGCCTGCACATGCTCGGGAGAGGTGACGCAAGTCAGAACATGGGTCGTGGCAGAGAATCTGAACTCAGCAGGTGCTCCTGAAGTGAATGCTAGAAGCCTAAGAATTGTTGCCTGGTGATCCAGCCGAGGCTGAGGCAGGGGGAGACTGGTAGGAAAGAGCCAGTGAACTTGGCTTTTTTCTTTCTCATCTTTCAGTTAAAAGTGTAGAAGCGTTCATCCATGAAGAGGGAAACGGCAAACTGAAATGGTACGAAACTTTAGTGCGTATGGAAGCTTCCAGCACATGAGGGTTAAAGTCTGTTTTTTAAAGTGTGGCAATAAATATTCTAGCCTCCTAAATAACCAAAGGGAGCTAGAGAATGAGGTTCCACGTCACCATGGCTGTACTGGCAGACCACCTCCTTGGGACAGGATTTCTGGGTGTGACTGATGGATCCCTGCTTGAGGAAGGGTGTGTGCCCGACTGCTCCAGCCCAGCGCGGGGCCAGCAATTGCCGCTGGATGCCTGATGTGGAGTATTAATGACACCATGGATGTTTAATTCAGCTTTTTCCAAAGGAAAGCTTAAAATCCAATACGTTCTGGTTTCCTATTACAGTTTTATTTAGAAAAGGAAAACGTGAACAAATCCAGGAAAAGAAAAGTTACAAGGTAACTATTAAAACTGTTTCTAAATGCTTATCCCCTCCCCAAGCCCAGGAGATCTGTGCCACAGAACAAAGGTACCAGGCACTTAAATCAAGGCCTTTACCCTAACTGCAAAAGCAAGGAGGCCAATGTAAAGAAAGGAGAACATTTGTTTAATGGACAGATTGTAAAAATACAGGGAAGAAGGAGGCGGCGTGGTACAGTGGACTGGGGCCCCGGGCTGGAGGCCCTTGGCATACTCCTCCCGCCGGGGCATGCGTTTGCTCAGCTTCGTAACCGGGCCGACCCCAGCGGCTGCGCGCAGCTTCCTCTGGGCTCTAGGAGGCCATGGATTTTACTCAGCCACGGCTGGGGGACGGAGGCCTGGAGTCGTGCTGAAGTTACCAGCCTGAACATTTAGGCTTTTATATTGCAGAGGACTTGAGTCAATAGTAAATCGATAGTAAAGTTTGGTTTGGTTTTGAAAATGATAGACTTGCCAAGAGTCAGCGGGTCAGTCGATTATGCTGCAGTGAGTATTTTTAAGGATGGAAAGGTGATAGTGGTAGGGGAACTCCCGAGAGAGAATTCAGGCCTGGGAACAGGCAGGGCAAAGGCAGTAGAACAGTCACATTCAAGGCAGAGCCTGTATTCACAGACGTTAGGGTTAACCTCCACCGGAGTCGCTTGGAGCAGGCTTGCCTCCGCTTCAGAGCTGTTTGGCCAAAAGTGTCCATAACCTGTTCCGCTCAGCACTTGACACTAACCAGGGTCAGCGTAGACCCTGAGAGAAGATTGGAGTCTGCTTCTTGGGAGTCTTGGGAGCGCGAACCCTTGTTTTAAAAGGGAGCACTGCAGCATCGTTGCAGAGGGCGGGAGGGGAGATGATAGCATGGTCTCCATAGAGAGAATGGGCTCCTGAATCTACTACAGGTAGGTAAGTACATGAATCTCTATCAGACAGAGCTTTCACGGATTTTAAAAGCTTTTGACAAGGTTCTGTCACAAGTCTATGAAATTTGTCACTGTGGAATTGGAAGAAATATCTGGTCATGAATAAGAAAACTAACTGAAATCCAAAGGTAGGAGATGAAGACCATTTCTTGGGTCAGAGGTTTCCTTGGAGATGAGTGCTGGGACCAACCATATAAGGTGGATGGGTAGATGTGACCTCCCTAGGCTTGTCAGCAGGGTTTTTCAGGAGGGAGAACTGCCCAACCTTTGGGAATAAGCTGCTGAAGGTTCCTATTAGGCTCTGTGAGTGGAGAGAGAAGTGATAGATAAGCTGCTTTGTGAGCCAGAATATATGTCATGTGTTTGGGTGGAAATAGTCCAAACTCTTCTTAAAAGGTAAACTGTTACAATCCAGGGAAGTGTCCTGGAAGCCACTGACAGTTGGAAAGATTAGCCCACCGTGCCACCATGGCCACAGAGGCCGGCTTCCCACTGGGCAAAACCAGGACAGTGGGAAACAAAACTCCAGACCTGGGCCGTCCCCATTTGCAACAGCACATGTAGTTTCCAGTGTTTTTGTTGAGAAAGATAAAACTCTAGTAGTTTTGTAAAGAGGATAAATAAGATGATCATGATGATGAGAGAGGGTCCGTGGAGACCACAGATGTTCAGACTCACGGTTAAGAGTAAAAAATTGGTGTTTCTGTGTAGAGAATATAACAAAAGTGCTATGACCAGTCAATGTGAATTTTCACCAAATACTAGAACATACCACTTGAAGCCAGAAAGAAATAACTGAAGAACAAGTGAAAGACAGTACTACGTGGAGATGCGGTTTTTCTAACCAAAAACAGTAAGAGGTGTTAGAAAGTGTGGACAGGTCTAAGGAGGGTTTGGGCAGAGTGAAGACTCAGTCCAGAGCTGCTCTCGAGGTGGAGTGCCACCCACCTTGTGCGGATGCTCTGAGAGGCCGCCGTCTCCTCAGAGTGGCTCCGGGAGCAGCCCGAGCCCACCCAGAAGTGTGCGTCTCGCGTGGGGAAGAAAGCTGTCTTTCGTGGAATGACCCAAATCGGCACGTCTCACTCTGGGCATTTTCACTGTTCGAGGTATGTGCGTTAAAATTGACCAGCCACGAGTATGCGAAGATGTTTGCGTATCTGTTTACATCCAGAGTTCTCTGACATGTGCCCTTGCCCTCTCCCAGACCACAACAGAGGAATTGATTGCACTTGATTAAGCTTTTCTTTATAGATGAAAGAACACATTGAGGTTGGGGCCTGGCCCCCGGGCTGCTGCTGTGACCCTTGTCCCCACGTGGCTCATTTCCCCGTCCGTGACTCTGATGTGCCCGGGGGAGTGGTGTTTCCGTCTTCTCCACTCCGTCCTGCAGTCTGTATGTGCCGCCCTGAGAGAAGATGGTTGTAGCTACAAGGGGAACCTGCCTGCGATAGTCGAGCACCTGGGCCCACGACGGCTTCTGGCCTTGAAACGAGTTAACGAAGGCAGAGGAGCTTTCTCTCCCCCTTCCCGTCCCGGTGCCACAAAATTGTCCATCCTCGGGGATAAGTAGACTAGTTGAACCATTGGAGTAGACCTTTTAGAGGAGACCCTTCCCCCCCAGGCCAACCCCTCCTCCCTCTCCCCACCTTGATACAGTGTTTGGACAGGAGGGTACGGCGCTGCTCTTGGCGGCAGAGACTTTGGCTTATTGAAGAGGCAGCCAGGCATTTTGCACTAGGAAGAATCAGTGATCACTTTTCAGAAGACGTCTATGGACCATAAATACATTATGGAGGAACAGATTTTGCTAAGACATAATCTAGTTTTGTAACTCAATCATGGATCAACCATATGTGGCTGACTTGCAGTTTAAAGGGGTCCCATCACTGAAAAACAGATTTTTTTTGGCTGACTGCTTTTAGCTAAATTTAAGGAAGTCATCTCTTGTCAAAAGGTTTACACCTTCCCGTCTTGATCTTAAAAGCATGTCAAACAATCCACATCAGATGCCATAAATGCGAACTGCAAGAGGAAATGGTACAATCTTAGTGAATGGGAATTGGAATCAAAAGGGTTTGCTGTCCTTCTTAGAATGTTCTAAAATGTCAAGGCAGTTGCTTGTGTTTAACTGTGAACAAATAAAAATTTATTGTTTTGCACTACTTTGCTGTATTGACATGAAGTGACTCACGTTGGCCTCTGAGGGGCTTATAGGCAAAGTAGGAACTTGTCCAAAGATGGAAAGCCTCAGGGTCTGGATTGGTTGGTGACCTTGGGTGGCTGGAGCGGGTGCTGACAAGTGGAATCTGGCTTTAGTCCCTGTAAGATCCTTTTGTTCTGGCAAAGAGCCACAAATCCTACCTGTATCTGCCTCAAATTCACGCTCTTCCCACAAAGTGTCATGGTGGTGTGGGGGGAGGTGACTGGAGCCATCTCTACCAGAAGCTCTCAAAACCAGGTGGCGGGCTGGGTCTGCACAGCCATCCAGCCTTGCTTTTGGTGTGTGCTTGCCTTCCTGGGGGTTGGCCGGCACATCGGGTTTAATACAGCCCTTTTGGAGGAGCGCAGGTGGCACCGAAGTTGTCAAACGCTTACAGACCCTGAGCCTTGCCGATTGTGTCTTACGAGTGTGCTGAAGAGGGAGTGCAGCTCGCGTCCACCACCTTCCCTACGCCATCAGGTGTTTGGAGGAAGGAGGGAAACTACCTTCAAACGACTGCAAGATCCACCCTGGCCTTACTGGGAAAGGACCAGTGGTGAAGAGCTACGTCTGCAGTGTGGTTTTCCACTGCTCGCTTGCCCAGCTGCCCTGGAAATTGGTCAGCTCTGCCCATTTAACAGCGGGATCAGCTCCTTCGGGACAGGACATCGAGGTGGCAGTTGTAAGTTTTGTCTGGAAAATTCAGATGTTCTTGTCTGAGTAGGTCTCTAACTATACAAGGAGTTACTGGGCTGGCCTTCTGTGGGCCTTTGGCAGAAACGTCTTCACAGCAGACCCTCTTTGGAGCTGGGTGTGTTCTCCTCCACAGTGGTAGCGCTTTGCTAGTGGTTTTGCTCGTGGGGCTACTGCCCAGCATCTTCTGGGGTCTTAGGGTGAATGTCGTTTTCTTTAAGGGATAAATCCCAGGAAACCAGGCCAGGCAAAGAGGTGGCAGAACGCTTTTTATTCTTGACTGTCGCCTCCTAGGAAGCAAGAATACAGAAGTTAAGTTGCCCCCTGTGAAGAGGCAAAAACCAACAGTCAGACAGTACTTCTGGCAAGCTCGGAAGCCAGTGACGCATTTTACAATGTCTGGGCCTCGATTATGTTGTGAAAACCAGGTAACTGTCCTCGGATGGGAACCACAAAATCAATTCTTCCGGCTTCTCTCAGTCTCTCCCAAGTAAAGGAGAGGCAAGGTGGGTTCGTTCCCCTTTGGGCTTTGGTCCAGAGACCTGATCACACTGAGCAGTTCAGCATGCTGCCCTCAGCATCCCGGGAGGCGGGAGCAGCCCTGTCTTGCAGAGAGTGGCGTCTCGCCTATGGCTGCCGCTGCGGCGGGAAGGGAGCTGAGTGGCCTCCTCCAGCTGCACGGCTCAGCTGGGAAAGCTGGGCCTGGGCGGGACAGTCGGTGCCCTAGCCCTTTCCCGGCCTCCCCGGGACACCCTCTACAGGCAACACTAAGTGAGGGTCCTCTTCATCAGTACGGAGCCTGACGCTCAGAGGTGAGGAAAATTTAGAAGTCACAGCACAAGAGGAAAAGAGGTCCTCAGTCATACGTGGGGTGGTCCCCTTGGGGGTTAGTAAGTGGCAAAGACTGTGGGCACCAGTGAAAATGGATCAACTAGTGGAAACCAAGCTTAGTAGCAAAGTGCCCCACGGGATGGGATGGGACAGGATGGGATTGGGATCAAGCAGGTCACCAGCTGAGTTACAGTTTCCCACCAGCTGGTCTCCAGGGCGGTTTTGAACACTGTTTTGCCCCTATAGGTTTGAGGCTGTCTTGTGTCGGTTGCCCACTTGTCTTTTCTTAGCCGAGGCTGGGTACCTGTGGCCTGGGGCTCGCTCACGTGCTGCAGCGCTTTGCGGGGCAGCTTCTCCGAGTGGGCGACCCATTCTTTCATCATGTCTAGGACGATGGGGATGAGGCTGACCACGCCTCCACAGTGGTTCCTGGCCTCGTGACAGCTGAGGTAGTTCGCCATGTCGGGAGGCCACCTGCAGGGCGGCAAGAGGGGCCGGCTGAGCCCTGCCCCAGGGACTCCCGTGCCGCGGCCCAGGCCTCGGGCAGGGGTTTCTAAAGCTGCCCCCGCTGCAGAACCCCCCTGGGAGGTTTTAGAGCTGTGCGCCCACCAGGCCAGGCTCTCGGTGCCAGACATGGCGGTTGAGCGGGTTTAGGGCCCAGGAGCCCCCAGGAGGTCCTGGTGTGAAAGGCGTGGATCACGAGCTGTGGAAGCCTGCTCTGATCACTCCCAAGTACACCGTTTAGCCCCTCTGACTCTTTTTACCCTAGTATCTAAACAGCTTCCTCCAGAATTTGGTAGTGTTGCGGATTCCCCAGGGCTCAGAATTAGGGAACCACGCTAGTGGTGCTGACGCCCATGGGACCGGGCTCCAGACATCCCACTTCTTCCTGGGCTTCTGGGAACAACTGGTCTGTGATCCCCTTCTCCTGGCCTGTCTGCAACGTCTGCAAATGTGACTAGCAGTGTGCGTGGCAGGTCGCAGTTTCTAAACCGCAGTGGAACCCAGTGGCTGGGACCGTGTGCATCTGTTCCCCATACATCCCTGTCCTGAGCCCAGGCCGACACCACCGGGTGCCGACAGAGTGGGTTCTGCTGATGATCTCATTAAATCCGCATAAGAGCCCTAGGAGGTGTGCGCTGCTCTTTATACATTTCCCAGATGAAATGTATAAAGAGAGATGAATCACTGGCCCGAAGTCACAGAGGTGGCGTGTGGTAGAGCCGGGACCTAAACCCTGGCCGGCTGAGTCTTGAGCCCACTTCTCAACCGCTTTGCCATTCACTCACATATTTGGTGAGGGAACGAGTGAACGGCTCATTCCACCAGTTAGGATCTGAGCCTGATTCTGGCACACATGCACTGGCCCTCTCTGGGCCTTGGGGTTTTTTTCAGCGTTCAAGTGAGGGGATGAGGCCCGGCCCCACTCGTGAGCCCGCGAGCCTCCACCTGCCCGATGCTGGAGATGGGCCGGATCTTGTCGCTGGCATTCTCCCTGCAGTGCTCCAGGGCAGCAATGAAGGTGAACTGCTGCTGCTGGAAGAGCTGGTACTTCTGCTCCACACTTCGAAGGGATTCCTTCACCTCATTCATCATCCTGTCTGCTCATTCACAGGCGAGGAGGAGTCTGCGCAAGGAAGAGGAGAGTCGAGCTCCCAGGGCCAGACCCACGGATCCAGCTCGGGGGTTGTGAGATGCCCACGGCCCCTCTCAGCGGCGCACAGGGCTCAGCAGCTCCCCACAACGCTGGGGAGCAGGGACTGTTTTCATCCCCATTTTGCAGAGAAGGAAACAAGGCCCTAGGAGGCTGTGCACTTGCTCAAGAACCCGGCAGGCTGTCCGCGACGGAGCCAAGCCCAACCCAAAGCCCTTTTACCCTCCAGGGGCACGTTCTTTGCCGTGAAACAAGACTTCCTTCCCTCAGCTGTAGACGTGAGTTTCTCCGGGCCTCAGTTGGCCGCTGGTGCCCCCTCCCTGCCTCCTGTGGAGTTTGCAGGGATGACCCTGGTTGGAAACATTGACGCTGCGGGGAGGTACTGTCCTTTGGTGCCTCACAAACTGTCCCAGTGTCATCCAGGAGGTCCACGACGTGTCCAGAATCTCCTCTGAGCAGAGAAAGGCAGTGGCTTCTGCCCTCCATGACATCACAGTTCTGCTGGGCACGTGCAAAATGCTCCAGGTCACGGATTTATGGAACGTTTAGGCTGGAAGGAAGCTCAGTAGATCAACTCCCCTTAACTTCCGGGGGAAACTGAGGCCCAGGGGGTCACAGCAAGCTTGTGCCAGAGACACACTAGGTCCTGGGTTTCCTGGTGTCTAACCAGCATCCTTGAAGGTGCCACAGCCGGCTGTCCCTGCACCACGAGGCCCTGGCACACATGGAGCCCAGGCTTGGACGTGCCCCGCGTCAGTCAGAGGAGGCTGCGCTGAGGTGGGGCCCCAGTGGGATGCTGCAAGTGGAAGGGGCCGGAACACTGGGGTGGGGGGTGCGGAGAACACAGCCAGGCTTCCTGCCAGCTCCCAGCTGGAGAGGAGGCTTGTTTCTAATGGGTCTCCCTCAGCGTCCTCACACAGCAGGACCGGAATGAGGGAGTCTCTGTGGTAAGAGGAGACGGCATCAGGGGGATGAAAGGCGAACAGACCACCAGGTGGCCTCCACGACACGACAGGAGGGAGGGCTGGGGAGCTGGAGCTGGGAGCCGCAGTCCTGGGCTGGGAGCTAAACGCAGCCCCGCTGCCATAAAGGAGCCGCGCCAGGGAATTCCCTGGCGGTCTGAGCTTTCACCACTGAGGGCGCGGGTTCAATCCCTGGTCGGGGAGCTAAGGTCCCGCAAGCTGTGAGGCACGGCCGAAAAAAAAAAGGAACCATGCCAGGAGGGGGCCCGACAATCGTGCCCCACCAGCCCAGGTGGGTCTACTGCAAACTGAATGGAGCAGCTCTAGCGGCAGCGTCCTGAGGCCACCCCTGGGAGCCGTAGCCTGTGTTTGCCAACAGAGCAGCGCAGCTCCACTGGGGACAGGCCTGGTCCAGGGCCACGCAGGGCAGTGGCCTCCTTCTACTCAACCTCCGCCCCATTCAGCACAAGCTGAGAGGGGAGCCGGGCTGTGGGGACGCTGTGGGACCCGCTGTTTGTTGAACACGTGCCACAGCCAGCCAAGGCCCCCCAGCCCCATCCTGGAGGCAGAAATGAGTCGACCTGGGGTGCAGTGGTTTTCTGTTACCTCGCATGGAGGCAGGCTTACCAGGACCTGGCCTAGGGCAAGGAGAGCGAGGCCCACACCTTGCTGCAAAAGGTAAGCGGGTGCCAGAAACACAGCAATCAAGACAGGTAAAATCAGGCGTGATGTGCACCCTGAAAAGCCAAGGCTGCTGAGGGCTCGACCTCCTGGGGGAGGGGAGGTTTGAAAAGAAGGCCGGGGGCTTCCCTGGTGGCGCAGTGGTTAAGAATGCAGGGGACGCGGGTTCGAGCCCTGGTCCCGGAAGATCCCATATGCTGCGGAGCAACTGAGCCCGTGCGCCACAACTACTCTAGAGCCCGCAAACCACAACGACTGAGCCCACGCGCCGCAACTACTGAGCCTGCGCGCCTAGAGCCCGTGCTCTGCAACAAGAGAAGCCACTGTGATGAGAAGTCCACGCACCGCAACGAACAGTAGCCCCCGGCTCGCCGCAACTAGAGAAAGCCCATGTGCAGCAACGAAGACCCAACGCAGACAAAAATAAATAAATACATAAGTAAATTTATAGAAAAGAAAAGAAGGCCGGCTTTGGAGAGGAGGAGGGCAGGTGGGCGGAGGGGTGGGACCCTGGGCAGAGGGTGGGAAGAGGGAATGTCGTGAGCAGGTGCGGGGGCGGTGGGCAGGGCGAGGCTGAGGGCCCACTGTCAGGCAGAGCTGTGGGAGCGAACACAGAAGCTTCTAGCCAAGGAGTGCAGAGCACTCCAGGCGTTCATTCATTCGTTCATTCATTTATGCCGCAGTGCCTACCAGGTGCCAGACACCTGCAGGGTGCTGGGCTGGATACACAGCATTGAACAAAATAGACAAACTCCCTACCCTGGAGGGACTTTAAGAGTGGGAGGCAGACAATGAGGATAAGTGAAGTGAACGGTCGTTTAGAGGAGAAAAGCAAGCAGGGAAGCCAGATGGGAATGGCCAGAAGGGCTACACAGTCTGCAAGGGGGGCATTTGCAGGAGGTGGGTGGGTGCAGGGCAGGGTGAACTGGAGCTGAGATCCCAGATGGCTCGGCCCAATCCTCCTAATACCAGCTGGTTCGATGAGGCTCTGGGTAAACCCTGGACAGGCATCACCTCAGATCCTTGCTACAGCCCTTTCAGCGGGGTACCACGATCACCCCCACACGACAGACGACAGATGACAGAGCCGAGGTCAGGCAGCTAGGACGGGAGCAAACCAGCTTCCCCACTCAGTTCTGCCCGACTTTATTTAGCCTGGGATCTTGGATACCTCCCTTCCTTCCCCCGCCCCCCAGCCCCCAGTGATGGCCCATTGAGAGAAACACGCCAGATACCAGATGGACCGTGGCTGGGGGTGGGGGTGGGGTGGGGGTGGGGAGTGGATACCAAGGGCCTGCACTACCTAGACCCTTGGGCCTCACTTCCGCTCGAGTGAGACTGTTCCCTGTTCTGCATCGCAGAGCAACGAGGACTAGCATTCAGGGGGCTGCCCCGTGTGCCCAGCTCCCTGCCACCCTCCTGGAACTGCCAAGTTCTCTAGGGATACAGCAGCCCTACCTTGACTGGTGGCCCCAAGAGCCCCTGAGAGCAAAACCAACTTGGTTCTTGATCCTATCGACTTGTGACACGTGCACCAGGAGTATTGTGAGAGGAGCTGTAATAAGCTATCCAAAGTGATCGTCCCTTGAACAAGCGTCACTGCAGCCAGATTAGTCTGGATGAAAGGCGCAGGGTGCAGGCACTTCTTGATCTGGGGGAGGAGGAAGGAAAAAACTGATTATCCGATAGGTTTTAGGCTTTAATTGATTTGTATTTTTTCAGGCTGCTAAAGAAGATTAAATCGTGGTATGAAAAGCGCCTAGGGCTTAAAATAAATGAGGAGGAAGGCAAGTCATTTCAGAAAGGTCCAGGAAGCAAACTGAACCTCTCCAGTGCAAATTGCAGGCTTGGTGGTTGTGTTCTTTGTTCAGGGTGAGGCAGCTTCCTTTTCTTCCCCAGCTGTCTTTGCAGTTGAATTTGACAAGCCTACCAAAGTGTGTATGTGCTCTGAGAAGGCAGTTCTGAGGGGGAGCGAGCCTCTTCCCCTTGGAGGGCATGTCTCCAGGCTGGTAGCTGCTGGAAAAGGCTTTGGCTAGGAGTCAGGACACGTAGTTCCAGCCTGGCTCTACCTTTAACAAGTGACCTTGGCCTAGAATTTCCCCCTTTCCAGGCCTCAGTTTAGCCATCTGTAAAATGAGGGAGTTTGGATTAGAGGCTTTTCAAGGGCTCTTCTGATTCTAACGCTCCATGATCAACAGCTGATGAGGAAAGAGGTCCAGAAAAGGGAAATGGCTCAGCTAACAAATTTTTACCGTTCTGAGCCTCCAATTTCTCACCCGTAAAATGGGAATGAAGGTACCTATTTCTCAGGGTTGGCGCAAAGATTAAATGGGATATATTACTAATAGTAGCCCCTATGCATTGTGCACTTACTACACACCAGTTACTAATACTTCTGACATATTAGTTCATGGAAACCTTCCATAATCCCCACTTAATAGGGGAGGAAAGTGAGGCACAGAGCAGGCTGGCACAGCTAGTAAGGGCGGAGCCAGGATTTGAACTCTGGGCAATCTGTATTGACTATGCCATACTCCCGCTCCATAATGCTCACATTACGGTAGCTCCTCCTAAGAATAGCAACGGAGAAGAGCTAGAGCTCCCAATTCAGTGCCGCGTCAGATACCAGGCTGCCCACCGGGGATTAACACGATTCGCAGACTTCCTTCCCCCCTCCGCGTCCCACCCCAATTCTCTCTCTCAGGGCAGCGGCAGCAGCGGCGGCCCCCTCCATTCTCCACCCCCCTCACCCTCCAGTTTCCAAATCCAGGGCTTGGGTGGGCCCTCCCCGGGCCTGCTTTAACCTTGCTTGTCCTAGAGCGGCCTTCACTCACAGAGCGCCCTGAAGCTGGAGTGTCTCCGTGTGTGTCTGGGGCCCCGGAGGGGCGGGGAGGCCCTTCCCAGGGCTTGGGAGAAGGGGTGGGTGGGGTGGGGAGATCTGAGGTGAGAAGGGGCGGGGCCGTGGGCCAGACTGTTACCGCCGGTGCCATAGCAATCGGGTCACGGGGCAGCCCCGCCCCGCCCCGGGAGCAAGTGGCGGGGTCTCGGGGGCTCAGAAGGTGCAAGCTGGGCTGAGGGTTTCCGACGGGACCCTCGACCCTCCCGCCCCTCCTTTTTCAAGCACCCTGTCCCACATCTACTCAGCGTCTTCATTTTAAAGACGGGGAAACTGAGGCCCTGAGAGCAGAGCCGGGGTGGCTCAAGGAGCTCCTAACTGGGGTCTCTCAGCACAGGGGGGCCCTATCAGGGGACACCTCTGACCCCAGAAGGCCACAGCTGGAGGAGACTTGAGGTGCCCCGCTGGGGGCGCGCAGAGGGGCGCGGACGAGGCCAGGGCAGGGAAGCACTTGCCCCAGGCGGCTGAGCGCGCCGGAGGACAAGCGGGTGCCCGGGCCAGGCTCCAGCCTCGCCGGTGGGCGGGCACGACGCGTGCTGATGACGCAACGGCGCGGCACCCCTGGCGACGGCGGTCACCAGGGAGCGGCGCGCGCTGATGACGCGAGGCCCTAGCGACAGCGGTCACCAGGGAGCGGACGCGTTGTACGGCGATATGGACGCGACCACGGCCCCGCACCGCATACCCCCGGAAATGCCCCAGTATGGGGAGGCGAACCACGTCTTCGAGTTGATGCAGGTGACCCGGGCAGCCCTGCCCTGTCGCGACACCAGGCGGTGGCCGGGGAACCTTTTGCTGCGGTCCGGCTGCGCGCCGGCGACGCCGCATCAGGGAGGGGTCACGTTTGTTACACAAGAGGACGCCCAAATTGGGTTGTTCGACTCCTGTGCCATCGTATCCCAAGGGACCGCTCGACCAAAAGATGCTCCCTGACCCTCCCTGGAGGGAGGAAAGGGGGCAGGCCATGCTGGCCATGATTTGGTCCTGGCCCCGCCCCAGTCAAGTCCATGATCTGGAAGAGGTCCCTGCATCTCGTGGAAGTAAAGGCTTTCAGGAGCCGGACTGGAGGAACTGTCAGCCACTCCGAGGTTCTGAGGGCCAAAGGGAAGCTGGAGCATTTGTCTGCTCCTCCGGGTATACCCCGTCCCCAGAGGCACCTCCTTAGTGATGCCAGTGGCCATTTGAGCCTCTGACAGCTCTGAGAGAAGAACTCAGACTAAGAAACCTGAGTCTCCATGTCTCCAGCAAACACAGGCTTCCTTTGGAAAGTGTTAACTGATAGAGGGCACATGAGAGATTTCTAAAACTGAGTGGCCAATCTAACTAAAGAAGATGGCTAGCTGAGTCCTAAGTCGCTGGGTGGTGGGCAGGATGGGGCAACTCCTGGGAGCACTGTGCTGCGCTCTAGAGAATCTGGTGTATCTCATAGCAGTTGTTGGAAGGAGCAGCCTGAGGAAGCTTTTGGTCCAGTAGTTCCAGTCCTTAGTCATTTGTGTGCTCCCTCCATGGTTTTTACCATTTCCATTTTCTGGCTTTTTTTTTGCTGTGCAGCGAGGCTGTGGGATCTTAGTTCCCTAACCAGGGATTGAACCTGGGCAACAGCAGTGAAAGCACTGAGTCCTAACCACCGGACTGCCAGGGAATTCCCAATGTTTTTATTTTAAAATAATTTTAGACCCACAGGAAGTTACAAAAATCGTGCAGAGTTCTGGTGTACCCTTGATCCAGCTTCCCCTAGTAGTAACATCTAAGGTAGCTGTAGTACATCGTCAAAATCAGGAAATTGACATTGGTACAATGCTATTAACTAGAGTACAGACCTTATTTGGATTTCATCCATTTTTACCAGCACTCATGTTTTGGGTATGAGTCTATGAAATATTATCACAGGTATAGATTCATATAACCAAAACCAGATTTCCATTTTAACTTAATCATTTCTTTAAATCAATGCACTTTAAAAATATTAACTTATTTCACCTCATCCTAAGCAATATCCTTGAAATCATAGGTTTGACATACTGATTTTTTTTTTAAAGTTACTCTTCAGAGTGTATTGCCATCAAGTTGAATTTTTTTTTTTTAAGTATAAACCAGATTATTTATCTATTTTATTATTTATTTATTTTTGGCTGTGTTGGGTCTTCGTTTCTGTGCGAGGGCTTTCTCCAGTTGCGGCTAGCGGGGGCTACTCTTCATCGCGGTGTGCAGGCCTCTCACTGTCACGGCCTCTCCCGTTGCGGAGCACAAGCTCAGTAGTTGTGGCTCACGGGCTTAGCTGCTCCGCGGCATCTGGGATCCTCCCAGACCAGGGCCCGAACCCGTGTCCCCTGCATTGGCAGGCAGACTCCCAACCACTGCGCCACCAGGGAAGCCCAACATACTGATTTTTCTAATACACATTAGATATGCAACTGTGTACGAGTGAAATTTAAAATATTCATCTGAGAACCACCTAAAATCATCTCACACCGTCTCACCAGTGATACATGACTAGGGATCTCGTCCAACTGTGCCTTTTAATGGGCAGGGAACCTGAGGCCCGGAGAAGGGAAGGGTGTTGATGGTGAGAAGCGGAGTGGGGCTAGGACTTCTCATGGTTCATGCTGTTTTTTACTGCCCTGCTCTCCCTCTGCCCACAAAGGGCTACAGCCCCTCCCTGCTTGTCCCTAGGGCATAAGGCTGCTCCTCAGTGCACCAGCCCGGCTGCTGTCAGCCACCTGGTTAATTTCTGAGCCTTTTGTTCTGGAACCGTGGAAGCTGCTTTCCCTTAGAGTTAAATAACCAGACAATCCCAGGACTCTTTTAGATATCTGTTCCACTCTGGAGGGACACAGGTAGCAGCGATGGCCACGTCCCCCAGCAGACGTCCGCGTGGGGCACCTACTGGGATTGTGCCGGGCACTGGGACAAGGGGGAGGCGATAAAGGGGATGCACGGGGGCTGCAGGGACATAGGACAGGATTGACCTAGTGAGTATCATCGGGAAGGTATGTTTCCATTGAGGCCTGAGGAAAAGTGTTCCAAGCTGAAGGAACAGCATTTGCTAGGGCTCTGAGGGGTGAACGGGTGCAGCGCGGGAGAGAAACCCAGAGGAGGCTGGTCTGGGAGTCACCAAGGAAGTGAGGGGCGAGGGCCCCGAGACTGCCTGCTCTGAGTCAGGCGCTCCATCCCTCCAGCTCCGCCTCCGTCCGGGTGCCTCCCCAGCAAAGCCCACACGGCCCCTCCCTCACACCTCTGCTCACAGGGACCCAAACAGATGCCAGCTAGGGTGGGGGGCAGGGGGGAGATCAGGCCCCGTAACTGGTGTCCACTGCAATACCAGGGTGCTGGGCCGCCTGAGCCTGGGGCCTTGGGTGCTCATGCAGGTGCTAACCACCTGGGTGTCTGCCCTGTGCCCACAGAACATGCTGGAGCAGCTCCTGATCCAGCAGCCCAAGGACCCCATCACATTCATGATTGAGCATTTGCAACGAGACAATGATTACGGTGAGCACTGGAGTGGGCCTCCTCCCCCCTCCCCCTCTGTCTCCCTCCCCTCCCCTTCCTGGGAACCTCTGGGCACCACTCTGTCCTCCCCATGTCTAAAGGGAGGTCAGAACAGGATGGGGAAAGGTTTTGCCAACTTGGGGAGGTGGTTAGTTGAAAAATGCCTTAATTTCTTTTGGAGCACAACTCATACAAATTCTCCTGCCAAGTGATTAAAATGAAAACCTCAGAATGGCCCGCAGAATTAATTATTAATGCCTTGGCACGCCCCAGCTGATGTCGCCTGTTGGGTTTAAGCGCTGTGATCACTCCACTTGTCAGGTGTAAATGTGGTTTCTGGTCTACCCAGACAGGCAACACTTGGGTTTTCCTGATGGTCTTGTTGTCGGCGCCCGTTAATGAGTTCCAGAGCTCCCTAAACCTGGCCCAAGCGAGCGCAGGCCGACCAGACCCAAGGCCGGAGCCCCTGACAGGGAGGTGGGAGAGGAGGCGCTTCGGCCCACGTGGAGGCTCGTTGCCGTCCTGTGTGAGCTGTCAGGGAGGCCAGTGTCTCGGAGCTGTGATGTGTCTTTCACTGGAGCGTTAGCCGCTTTGAAGGGGCTACCAGCACACCAGTGAAGTGAGGGCTTGGTGCAGTCGAGAGGGATGGAGGCCTGAGGTGCCCCGTGATGGGGTTCAGAGGCCTAAAATGAGAGGGGATGCTAAGTAGTTTAAAAAAGAAACGGGGAGAGAGGAGACTCCAAGCCTGCAGGTTGCCAGGGACACCTGGCCTCTTCCCCGTGGCCTGGGCAGGGTCAGGGCATCGGAGTGAGGGACCGTTTCAGAGGCCTAAGCAGGGCGGCTCAGTGTGCTGCGAGAGCCCCAGGAGTGCCATTTTCTGAGCCTCCAGGGAGGCGTATTCAAGAACGGGCGCTGAGTGTGAGCGCGTGTGCCCCAGGCGGAGACTGAGCTGGGGGGGTGACGGAGGTGGGGGCTGCAGTCTGCCCCGTGGAGAGTCTTCTAAGGGGCCTCCGTTCCCTGGTGCTCTGGTCAGGGCGGGAGGGAGACTCATGTGCTCTGTGGGGTGAGAAGCCCCCTTGCTTCCTGGTGGTCCCTGCTCCGGACCCCAGCTTGCCGCCCTGGCCTCACCAAGTGGCGTCCGTTGGCCGGAGGAAGACGTTTCTGCAGCCCCCTGCCCCCCGGCTGTTCGCGGGGCCCGGTGTTGCTAAGTTCTGTTACTTGAGGGCTGCTGGGAGCACTTCTGCCCGTGTTCCCCTCTCGTACTGCCCCCTCCCAATCAATACAGCAAAGCAAAGTCAAAAGAAGTAAAAGTTGAAGGCCAGGTAAAGGTAAAGTAACAGTGAAGTAAACTCAAAGTGAAGAGCGAAGCAGAAGCAGGGACGTGCAGGGAAGTGCAGGGAAGTGCAGGGAAGTGCAGTTCGGGGAGGCGTCCCTTCCCGCCATCCCCCCACCAGGGAGCCTCCAGCACATCTGTGCTCACATCTCCTAGTTAAGTGCGACGAAATGGCGAGAGATCATTGCTCTCTCTCGGCCTCAGTTTCCTCCTCTGTAAAATGGGCACGTCTGGTAACAGAGATGGAGGCGGCAAAGCTCCAGCCTCATCCATGGCAACTGGTCAGTGACACCGTGGGAAGGGATGACAAGGCCCTGATGCTGCCGCCGGGCTTCAGGTGGTGCCACGCAAGTGTCCACTTGTGAAAAAGCTTAATGAGGATTTTCTAAATGAAAGCCACACTTGATAATAATACAACCATTTGACCCTGAGTTGGGTTGTGGTGGCCCTTGCTACTTATGGTTTGAAAAATTCTGTTTAGGGGCGTGTGTGCCACGCTGTGTGTTCTACCACAGACCTGAAGGCTTCGTTAGTCTCCCTGCTAGAAATTCAAGAGCCCGAAATTTGAGGCACAGTCCATCTTTATGCTTTAATCTTGCTCCTCTGTGTGCAGAAATGATTTTCAGTGTCAAACTATCCACTTGACCAGAATTCTTAAGTTCAAATGTCATCTGATGCAGTGCAGTCGGCATCGGTGGGACCGTCCTCTCGGGCGCTGGCCTTGCAGCCACCTGTAAGAACCTGCTCCTCTGCCCTTTCCCACCTCCCTCCACCCTCCTCAGCACCCCTTTCCATTCTTGCCAGGGCCTCCTTTCCAAGGCTGCCCTCCACAGAGCCCTGCCTCCTTTCTCCATGTCACACCTGCTCTGTTGCTCTCCAGTAGGGGTGGAGAGTTCAGACCCTCCCCGTTCAGCTGGAGCTGGAGGGCCTCCTGGCTGTCCTCCCCCATGGCTGGAGTCCAGGCTTTTGGTCCAGGTGCTCTCTCAGGGAATCGAGTCACTGGATCCCAGTAACAACTGTTATGAGGGGTTGATTTGTTCCCAGAGCCCTCCATCCCCACTCCCAGGCCTTGGGCCGGCAGCTCTGAGGGGCGCTGGGACATCTTTGCCCCTTGGCTCAACCACTTAAATGAAGAGAGGGGCATCTCTGAGTTCCCCTTCCGTGCCCAGGCCTCCACCTGCAAGTGAAGAAAAATGTGGGAGAAAGAGGGGGGCCGGAGGAGGAGGGGAGAAGACCATGCTTCCGGAATTTCTCTAGGAGAGGGCGAAGGTGAAAAGAGTTTCACCCAACCCTCGTGGTTCTAGAAGAGCACAGGAGGCCTGGAGAGGTTCCCTGATGTCCAGCGAGCACTTCTGCAGCCCCGGGCTAGTGGGTTGGTCGGTCCTGCCTTCTCCCGGCCATGCAGTGGCCCGTGTTAACTGCAGCCGGGCGCTCAACCCTCTCCCTCCTGGATGTGGGCATCGGGTGCGTAGGGGTTCGCTGTGACGCACAGTGGCATGGCCAATGGCTAGTGTAGAGGGACAGAAGACTCTGGACTCTTGGCGGTGAGCGTGCATGTGAGGGAATGAGGGGAGCCGCCGGCACAGGGGCTGGCAGCCCCTTCGCTGCGAGAAAACCAGATTTAGTACAAAGTGAGCATTTACAGTAGCCCTGGGCAATATGAAAGAAGGCGATGGTGTGTATAATGGTATGTTTCGTTTTTTATCAAACGTTTGTCCAAGAAAGCTGTGTATTAGAGCTCCAATACCTAAGGGTTTTCTTGTGAATTTTAAATCATGCTCCTAGTTAAACCTCAAAAGGCTCTGTGGATGGAAAGGGTTTTTGATTTCCTTTGAAGTGGGTTGAAGAAGTTGATTACTCTTGGCAGTCAAGCAGCCTTTTATGACACTGTTTATAAATAATTACTCATGAGCAGGCCTGGAGTTTCAAGGTGTTAGATTTTAAGAAACTGAAATTAATCACATAAATGTGTGCAAGAAATTAGGTGGGGAGAAAGGCCGTGGATGTTCCCCTTTTAAAGCATTTTCATAGATGTGTACAATTTGGGTGCCGCTTACAGAGCCAGGAAGGGGAGGGCTTCCCCAGCAGCCATGGAGCCTCATAACTTTTGTCAAAATGAACGTGCAACCTGGGAGTCAGCTCGTTCCCAAAATGCTCTTGTCAAGGTGCAGCCAGCCCCTTCTGCCCGGTCCCTCAGGCCCTGGGCCTTGTTGCGTCTGGCCCAAGTTCTAGGGAGCTTCAGCGGAGGCCTGGGGTTAGAGCCCTGCAGAGGCAGCAGGGCGTCGGGCACCTGAGCCAGACCCCCATCCTCCCCCCGCCACCCCACCGCCCTGTCTTTCTCTGGCTTCGGCAAGCAGGCGTTCTCCCCGCGGTCCGAGCGAGCTCTTTGCGTCAGCGCACCAGTCCCCTCCGCCCTTGACCTCCCTCCCTGCTGCCCTGATCCTGCCCCTCCCCGCCAGCCTTCCGTGGCATCCCAGCTCCGATCTCCCCTGACCAAGTGTTTCCCAAGCCACCTGGTTTCCAGGCTCATCCCATAAGCAGTGTTTTCCACTTGCTGTGGCTTCTCCCCTCAGGTTGCAGGGCCCCGGCAGACCTTGCCCCAGGTTACAAGGCCAGAGCAGAGAATGGGCTGTGAAGCCCCGCCCTGGCTCCCACCCCCGCAGCCGAAAGTGCCTTGCCTGCCCTGGGCCTGTGCCCTGAGCTGCTCCACTCAGTGGAGCCCCGACTGTGGACACGGTCTGGGAGGTGCTGTCCCTGGCGGCCCTGCAGAGCCCGGCTCCCGGTGGCCGTGGCCGTGCGTGAGCGGCGTTCTGGACGCAGGCTGCAGTGTCAGGGGCCCAGCGTGTGCAGCAGTGTGTGCTGCTCTGCCTACACCCCTTGGTGGCCTCACGTGGGGCATTGTTCCTGGTGGGTGGCCCCGGGCCTGCCTCCCGCCTGGGCAGGATTCTCTGAGCCACGCTGGCCTTTGAATAAACCCCTCTCTACCCGACTCAGCCTCATCTGCTTCCTGCAGCTTGCAACCAAGGATGCCAGCTGGCAGAAGACGCCTTTGTGAGGAGGTAGTGATGGTGGAGACAAAGGTAACCAAACACTCAGTGGCCACAGAGGGCGGCAGCCGAGGAGGAGGCCACCAAGGTCCTGCTGCGTGTGTGGCTCCTCGCAACGCCGGCTGCAGGAAAGGAGGAGGAGAGTTGGTTGCTGCCCCCTGGGGACCCGTCAGCTGCTCAGCAGGGCTCAGAACTCACCAAGGCTGCAGCAGCCCCTTAATCAGGAGTGGGGTGAGAATCTCAGAAGAGGAAGCCAGTGGGGCTGGGGGGGTTGGGGTGAGGAGGACATTCCTGATGGGGAGGTGACGGGTGACAAGGTAGGGACATGGGAAGAACATCATCAGAAGAGCGAGGAAGTCCAAGGTCAAGGGAGAGGATTGCTCGGGGCTCCTGGGCGACCTTCAGGGTCCCCAGCTAGGCGAGGCTGTTAGGATGCCAGGACACATCCCAGCCTCCTGGTGAGGGTCAGGCCCCTCAACAAGGGTCCAAGGGGACTTAAAGGAACACAGAGCCCCTTGGCCAGAAGGACACTGGCAGCTGAGTCCGCCCTGCTGAGGAGGCCCGGAGGCTCCCTTGCCGAGCGTGACCTGGAGAGAAAGGGTATGTGCAGGGTTTGCTGAGCTGGAGCCTGGCCGTGCCTCCTGGCAGCAGGCCAGGTGCTGCCCAACCAGGGCCTTCCTGTCCCACACCGCTGATTCACATCGCCAGCCCCAGGAAAGGCTTTGGGCTTCCGAGAAGCAAGTTGCTTACATTTCACAGCAGTGGGGCCAGTGGACCAGATTTAGAAACATGGACAGCGACAGCGTTTGCTCTGAGGCCGCCAGCTGGAGGCACACAGACATCAGGCAGCAGCAGAAAGCTGTGACGTGTGTCTGACATCCTTCGTGGGCTTGAGGAGAGGCAGTTCCTCGCGGAGACGGGGCAGAGGCCGGCCCTGCCTCTCAGGTCTGGCCTAACGCGATCACCTCGCGGACCCGGTGCGGGCCTCAGGCCACCTTGCTTTCCTCGGCGGCATCCAGCCCAGTGCGAGCTTGGATGAGGCGCTCGATGGGTGTTTGTGGAGTGAATCAGTGAATTACCCTGAACTTGCCCTCTGCGTTTCCCCTGCAAATGAGAAGGTGCTGTGAACTGGGGCACAAGTCTGTTTAGACCCAAGCAGCCTGGCCAGGTGTAGGTCTGCTGATGATCGTGAACTCGGGGGCCAGACCCTCTAGTTCCTTCTCTGTGTCCACTCCCAAACTAGGAGGTCCTCCACCTGGATGAGGCTCCCTCTCGGAGGCCTGGCAGGAAGGGGACCCGTGAGTTGCTGTGCACACCTGTTCATCCTTCCCCGTGGGCTGGGGCCAGGCTGACAGGCAGAGGCAGAGGCCTGGTTCCCCAACCTGGGTGCTGCACCCCTCGCTTCCCACAGCTGGAGGAGGGATGACATCATCAAGGTGGCACTCAGGGAGGAACCAGCGTGGGTTCACCTGTCCAGACACCACACTACGTTTCCTTCATTTTGACCCAAGCACACGCCTTCCAGCACTTTTCTTAAGATGCTGGTTTTTTTTTTTTTTTTTTCTTTTCCAATGGCCAGTACCTACTTGCTAGTCTGGTAGTGTCTTCGGGAATTCTGCAGGGTCGGGAGCCTTCCAGACCCAGGAGTATCACACCGAAGCCAGTGGTTTCCATCCTCATAGAAATGCCCGTATTTGAAAACAAAGCCTTTTCTATCTGGGGTTTTATAAATCTGGCCCATACACTCCAGGCTTTTCCCCATTATTTCCCTCTGTAAAATGATGGGGAATACAATTTGCTAAATAAAAAGGCATAGATATTAAAAAAAAAAAAAACCACCTTTGAAGGTCGATTTACATAAAATACAGCTTTATTTGAGAGCGTGTCCCTGAGACAAAGTCCCTGTTTAAAATGCTTTATGGTGTTTGAAATCCCAATTTTTCTCGATATTTATTAGTTTGGCAAACAAGTTACCCTGTCCACATCCCCCTGGAGACAGAAAAATAAACCATCTCAGTGATCACTTACCTCTCTAAACACAGAGAGTATGTTCTGTGGTGGGAGCATCTCGGAGCCACTGGGTTACAAACGGCCGCGTCACTCCCAGAAAATGAAATCTGGGGAGGAAAGAAATACATACACCCAGAGCTCTGCAGACGCGGGAGGTTGCTTTGTCATGTTGAATGGTGACACTCAAATCTCTTTATTCCACAGTGCCGAAGATTGTAATATTAGGTCCACCCGCCTCGGGGAAAACAACTATAGTAAGTGTATCATATTAAGTGTGGTAATACGGGAGTATCTCATTTGTCCTGCAGAGATGGAATGAGACTGCACGTCTGCGAATTTTCAACATAACTGAGCTTTTCTTCATCTTTTCTCTCTCCTACTTCTTATCTTCTCATGACAAGAGGCAGTATGTGTTTGTAGTAGAAAACCTAGAAAATACAAAAAACAAAAGTAGACTTCCCCAACCATCCAGAGATAAGCATTCTTTGAATGTGTGGGATATTCCTTCCAGGGTTTTCTCATGGCTACATGGCCACCATCCTGGCAAACCCTTGGTTCCATCCTTAGGATACGTTTCTAGAAGGGGAAGCGCTGGGTCAAATGGCACACACATTGCAAAGACTTTTGGTGTGGAATCTTCAGATTCACTCGTAAAATTTTAATTATGAAATGTTTTAACCAGTCAGAAAAGCAGAGAAACTACACCAGAGGTACTCATGTATCCCACTCCTGGATTTTACAGGTACTTATCGTTTTGTCATATTTGCTTTGACGACTTCCTCTCCATTTCAAAGATAGTAGAACTTTAAGGATACGGCAAATACCTCACCCCACTTCCCTCACTCCTTTTTGTCTCTCCCTCCTTGGAGGCGACCCCTGTCGCGAAGCTGAAGCTTCATTCCATGTACGGTTTTAATCTTTCGGCTCCTTTTTTAAGTGCCAAAGCGTCTTCAGTTATACTCATCCGAGATGGAACTCTGGGTTTGCAAAAGCCTGGTTAGCGAGCATCAGGTAACGTAAGTTAACGATAAACAAGAAGGTCCCACCGTAGAGCACAGGGAACTATATTCAATATCCTGTGACAGCCTATGATGGAAAAGAATCTGAAAAAGGATATATATATATATCTGAGTCACTCTGCTATACACCAGAACCTAACACAACGTTGTAAATCAACTATATACTTTACTTAAAAAAATAAACATTAGCGAACTCTTCCTTGATCACTGTATCATCGCTGTCAGCTCTCCTCCTGGGCCCAGATGATGCGGCAGGTGGTTTCCCCCGACTAGCTGGCGCCTGGCTTTATTCTGAAAAGGAGTCAAGGTGTCTGGTCCTTACATAAAACCACGTGCATCTGCCCTGCTTTTGGAGTTAGGATAGCCAGCTCTTCTGTTTGTCTGTCACCTATCTGTCTGTCCATCCGTTCATCCATCCATCCGTCTATCTCTCTGCAGTTTTTCTGCCTCGTTCCTCAGGGTCAGGCTGTCAGCTTTCACTCCTGTCCGCAGTCCACCCTCCCGATCACCATTTCACTGTTAGAAACCAGGAGCTCCTGGACCTGGGGACCTGGCAGTCGCTGGCGCTAACTGGTGTTTCAGCTACAAGCCTTTGGGCGAATTCACTGTTTCCACCCCTGTCTGCTCTGTAGGGACACACAAATCTCATTTTACAATAAGATGATACCTAGTGAAAGCCTAACGGGCTCTTTCCTGATCTTGTCACTGACATTTCCCAGCACGAGGAACAGAAAGATGAGGGTTCCTACCTGCCCTGGGGGACCCCTAGGGCCTTCTTTTTCTTTTTGGCCGTGCCGTGAGGCTTGCGGGAGCTTAGTCCCCCGACCAGGGATTGAACCCCGGCCCCGGCAGTGAAAGCGCCGAGTCGTAACCACTGAACCGCCAGGGAATTCCCCCTCCGGGGCCTTTTGAATCATCCCACTACTGAAATGGTCATCAGTATAATCTTGGTGTTAAGAACATTTTGTTGCACGATTATACCTTCAAATGTGTTCTTCCCTGGTAGAGTATATATAGTGGCCATTGATGAACTAAACATTCACTTGGCGAGAATATGCCATCCCCCATTCTTTAAGAAAAAAGGAACATTGAGTATGGGTCGTGACCCCTATTAGGGCCTGTCCCCGTGTTTCCTGTTCCAAACCTTTCTTGAGTTAAGAACTCATGGTCCACAGAGCTTGAAGAGGCAGGCCCAGGGCAGTAAAGCATAGGTTTCCCAGGTCCATTTAGAGTCGGTGGCTGGTTGAAGAAGAACTGGCAGGCAAGCAGAATTCCACGGCTGGGAGGGGTTTGATGGGTTTGTCTCCCTTGATGGCCTCCTTCCAGCCAGAAATAATTACGCTTCCCTGTGACAGCCTTTTCTAGTAGCATATGGAAGGACCCGGGCATTGTAATGGTGTCCTCTTAATTATTCCTTTCACAAAAATGTTCTTTTCCTCTTTCCTTTCTTCAGGCAATGTGGCTTAGCAAACATCTGAATAGCAATCTGCTCAGCGTGGAGAACTTGATAGCAAAAGAATATTCCTCTCTGGCTGCAAGTGCCAGGACGCACTATCAGAAGTTCCAGGTAGGATGGGTCCTGGGGAACAGGACGGGGTGAGAGCTCCCAAGGCTCCCCCATCACCTACCCCACTCTTTCCATTTCCTGGTGGATTAAGTGAGAGGAAATACTGGGGTAAAATGAAATATAGGAAGGATGTGACAGCAGGAAGGAGAGAATTCTTCAGTAGGGCACACAGGTCCCGGTGGGCACGGAGGTGAGGGGTTTGTGGTGGGAAAGAATCAGCTGTGAGGATGCTGTTCTGTACCGATGGAGTGGCCCAGCCCTGCTCTTCTTAGGGTCAGCCCGATCAAGTGGGTGGGGGCAGGGCAGGGGTCTCCATCCCATAGGTGATGCGCCTGCTGGCCTGCACCAGGGCCTGCAGGCCTGAGCTGGCGGGGAGTTTAAAGGGCAGTGGTCCAGCTCTCCCCAGAGTGGAAAGACGCTGAGTGCTGCGGCTCAGGGGCACTTCTCTCCGCCCCTCAGGGTGGGCACCCTGTGGCATCCCAGGAGGATCAGGGGTCTGTTTCTAAAATCCCACCAACACTATATTTGAAAGACTTTTTTAAAAAATTTATTTTTGGCCGCGTTGGGTCTTTGTTGCTGCACACGGGCTTTCTCTAGTTGCGGCAAGCAGGGAGGGGCCACTCTTTGTTGTGGTGCGTGGGCTTCTCACTGTGGTGGCTTCTCTTGTTGCGGAGCACGGGCTCTAGGTGCGCGGGCTTCAGTAGTTGCAGCACGTGGACTCAGTAGTTGTGGCTCGTGGGCTCAAGAGTGCAGGCTCAGTAGTTGTGGCTCACAGGCTTAGTTGCTCTGCAGCATGTGGGATCTTCCCAGACCAGGGCTCAAACCCGTGTCCCCTGCATTGGCAGGCGGATTCTTAACCACTGCGCCACCAGGGAAGCCCAAAAGACATTTTTAAAGGGGAAATATAGGGCTTGATCATGTTGGTTCTCTTAAATGCAAATAGAAATTTCCAAATATCTTTGCAAAATCCCCTTTGGAGCATAAGCAGATGCTTCAGTCTGTTCAGGCTGCTGTCACAGAGACTGGGTGGCTTGGAAGCAGAATGTCCCTCACAATGCTGGAGGCTGGGAAGTCCAAGGCCATGGCGCCCGCAGGCTCAGCGTTGGCCGACCGCCGTCGTCTCACGGTAGCCTCACGTGGCGCGAGGGCAGGGAGCTCTCTGGAGCCTCTCCTTAGGGCGCCCAAAGGCCCCACCTCCCAATACCGTCACCTTGAGGATTTCAACACATGAACTGGCGGGGGCACAGGCGTTCAGCCCATAGCAGCGGGGCTGCTGCTTCGGGTGTCCTGTGCTGACACGCAGGCTTTCTCTTGTTTGTTAGGGGAGACAGCTGAGAAGAGTAGGCATCCTGGTGTCTGCTGAGCGCTAAGTGTGCGCAGGCCTCCCCCCCTCGCCTCACGATTTTCCTGCAAGGTGTGCTGGTACCTGGTGAGGCCGAGTAAGTGCCCAGGGCCAGGGCAGGGTTCGGGCCCCACCCGGGGCTGCCCCACCCGAGAACCCCGGCTCTCCCGCCCCGTCTCCGCAGAGGCCGCAGCCGAGAGCTGGTCCCCGCCCCTCTTGTGTTCATCCTCGTTCGTCAGGCCGGGTCTTGACCATGTGGCCGTGTGCTCACTGTTCCTCCAAGAACTCGGAAGGAAGCTTCCTGACCTCGTGGGCTGCCCATGAATGATGGCTGGTGGGACAAGTAGCAGAGACCGCCCGGGCTGCCCAGGGCAGAGAAGGGGGTCGGAAGGGGGGTGCAGTGACTCCTGGGCCCCGGATGGAGGGAGCACCCACCTCCCTGGCTCTGTGGCCGGAAACTGGGCAGCACCCTGGCCTCTGCCCCGTGCAGCTGCTTGTCTCTGTCTCCATTCTCCCTGTGGTTCTCCTTTCCTTTCGTCTTCTGCCTTCCACGGCCGCTCACGACCACCACCCTCGTCCAGGTTCCCGTGTCTTCGGTTCACACCACCCACAGAGGCAGCTGCAAGGCCAAATTTCCAGAAAAGGGATTTGTGTGGGCTAGCTGGTCAGGTGGCCCCAGGGCCAGGCCAGCTGGTGAGGGGTGTGCGCAGCAGGTGCATCAAGGCCATGGAGCACGGCCATGGCCAGGAGGGCCCGGCAGGGTGCGGGCAGTTCCTGGAGATGAGGGTGTCACTTAGGCAAACTCCCAACCTCAAGTTTGCCGATAGTAACAGTTTGAGGGAAGTGAAGGAAAACCTCCTTCAGCAAGGTCAGCGCCCACCCCCCGCCCCGCTACCCAAATGGTGAACCGGTTCGAACACCGCTTAACCCAGAGCACTTCCGGACCCCACATCACCTGGCCGGGACTCTCAGGGCAAGCAAGTGACGCCCCTGCACTGCCCTGCCGTCTTGCAGGAGTCAGAGCGTGTGGTCAGAGTTTGGGGGACACCAGCTTTTGGGGTGGGAATACAGTTCTAGAAAGAAAGTGGGTCTCTCATTTCCTGCAGAAGATAAGCTTTTCAGGGTGGGAGAGGCAGGCTCATTTCTAGGATAAAGATGCTTTTATTAGGGTTAGAAAATTCAACGGCGAGGAGGGCGTTTAAGGAAATTCCTCCTGGGTTTCATTACTCTAATTATCAGCATATTTCAGACTACATCCAAGTGCTTTCAAGGGTGTCTTGTTGGGGCTCTTTGGTTCGGAAGCCGGTGGAGGGAAGATGAAAGGCCGAGGCGTCAGGACTGATCAAGGAGGGACGTGCTCTGAGGAGTGGGGGCGGGTGCGTGGCCTTGCCGCAGACGCAGCCGCCCAGCGAGGCCACTCATTAAGTGTTGTCTTTAGAGCATCTGCTGACCTGGAGGCTTCATAGCTCTTTCTGCAAGCAGCAATAATACCTTCAAATACATAATTTTCTCCTGCTAATCTTGGCTCTGCCCTCCTATACAGAATTCTCTTATGTAGCGGGTGTTAACCAAGACGCTTCCATCTTCGGAACTTCCAAATGGTTTCTGAAACACTTCCTCATCGCCTCCTGTAGGCCCAGCACCGTCCTGCGTGCCGTGCCGTGGGAGACCCAGAGATGAGTTCCTTCTCCTCGCCCCTGGGAACTTCTAGCCAGTGGGGGAGACCGAGGGTACCCAACCGAGGATGCAGGGCCAGAAAGCCCTCATGCAGTCAGTCGGTGGCTCGCTTGACTAATTCATTTACTGAGTGTCCTCTGAGCACCTGCTAAGCCCTAGACGTGGCTCTGGGCGGGGAAGAGCGTACAGGTTCCATGGGGAAAGGACATTTCTTTGCAGCAGGAGTTGGATGGAGCTGATTGCTCTAGAGTGTATTAGATTTTTACTGAAAAAAAAGAAAAGAAAGAAAAGGAAAGCTTTATTATTGAAATCCCTGCAGGAAGCATATGTATTTGCAAATTTAAAACTGCATAGTCCAGAGGTGCTCCACCTGAGCAGCACATTAGACTCACCTGGGCCCCCACCAGACTCTTTTAGTCTGAATCCCTGGAAGTGGGGGACCAGGCATCTGGATTTAAACACGCTCCCTAGGGAGTTCTCGTCTGGTCGTCTGGGAGCCCAGCCCAGACACCATTCCCCCTTTCTCATGGCAGTTACTACTTTTACAGCACAGTTATTGCTAAATCAAGGTTTCTTTGTTGGCGTTAGAGCAGAGCTGCCTGTGTTTGTTGAGTGAATAAGTGAGCCACACTCTAACGGCTGCTCAGACCAGAAGGAGCCAAAGCTGGATTCTTCCCACCTTCAGTCCGTTTAATTCCCAACTTCAGTCCCATTTAAAACTTAAGAACCTGGTGTAACATGATGTACCCAAGCGCCCAGTTGTCAGTCACCATTCTTTAACGTCCAAATAATAGCGCTTGTGCCCTTGTCCTGCCTCTGTCTACACAGAGAGGTGTAGTCCCCTGCAAGTATTTCTGAGGATTTCCGGGATTGCCCCGCAGTCCTGGCTTCCAAGTCCTCTGGGTTGTCTCCTTCCCTTCCGGCCACTCCATCTCCCACCTGGCTGCTCTCTGTCTTGGAGGCTGTGTTCAGACAGAGCCAGCAGGAGCCCGCACACTCTGTCCTTCCCTGTGCGACACCCAAGGCAGTGGTGCGGAATGGTCCTTTTTGGAAGGTTTGGGGCGGGGGGAGGATGGGGACAGCCCAGGATGGAGACAGAGAAACCCAAAGACCAGTCTCTGTAGCTCCTTTAAAGTTCGCTGGCCTTTCCCACTACTGCGTTTCCCTTCCCGGCCACCTCCCTCTGTGGGCCTGTCGGTGCCCCGTGGTGGGGGTCTCTGCTCTCCCTTCAAAGCCTCATCTCCTGTCCTCTCCCTCCTCTCACCTCCTGTCCCCGTTCCAGACTCTGCCTGGGCCCTGCCTCTCAGAACCAGGAGAGTCCGTGCCATGTAAACCTGCTCTGACAGCCCCGAGTAGCAGCAGAAACTTTGAAAGGAGAGTTGTCTTTAAAGGATTCTCGGATCAGTTCTTAAGTGAGCGCAAGTCCAAGTACGGGCCTTCCCTTCCCCACCAGCAGCCCCTCTAGGGAGGCCTCTCCCCTCCTGGCAGACCAGGAGTCTCAACTCTTCCCCTTTCTGCTTTGCTCCAGATGGAAGTTCATACAGTTGATCAACAACATGCCCACAACTCCTGAGCAAGTGTTACCCGAACGTGACACAGTGACGTCAGGGGCCCTGAGGCTGGGGCCTGGTGATGGGACCCTGTGGGCTGCTGCCATCCTGTGGAGGAAGCCCAGGCTGGAGAAGCTCAGTGAGGTGCCCCAGGGGCCAGAGCCAGGGCTTGAGCCTCCAGGGGCTGCGTCTTTGGGGCAGGGGCGGCACCTCCGAGGTTCGCAGGCTAGCAGTTCTGCCCCGGGCTTGGGCACTGGGAGCTGGGAGGAGAAGAAAGGTCCAAACCGGGGCCAACGCAGCTGATTCTGCCCTTTACGGCAAGGAGGCGGGCTGGCGGTCGCGTTGCCACCGAGTGGGATGCCGGGGGGCCAGGGGCCTGCACCTGGGCTGGGCCTTCTAGGTGACCAGCAGGGGCTGCACTGGGCTCTATCTGTTTGTCCCTGACTGTCCCCCAAAAGCCAGGCTCTGGGGGTTGGGGTGGGAGAGCACAGCAGAGCTCGGGAAGGAGGGAGCCTGATTCTTGCAAAGACAGTTTGGCAGGACTCCGAGCAGCGGCCCCTGGGAAGCCCCCGCTGCTGACGTGACACATCAAAGCTGGCACCGAGACAGCACAGAGGCAGTGAGCGGCGGGGAGAGCACTCGCGAGGGGCCACGCTCAAAGTCGCCGGCCTGTCCCCCGCCGTGGGGGGCGCCGCGCTCCACCCGGGCCTGTCGCCTTTCAACCCGTGTTCTTTTTTTTTTTTTTTTTTTTTTTTGCGGTACGCGGGCCTCTCACTGCTGGGGCCCCTCCTGTTGCGGAGCACAGGCTCCGGACGCGCAGGCTCAGCGGCCATGGATCACGGGCCCAGCCGCTCCGCGGCATGTGGGATCTTCCCGGACTGGGGCACGAACCCGCGTCCCCTGCGTTGGCAGGCGGACTCTCAACCGCTGCGCCACCAGGGAAGCCCTCAACCCGTGTTCTTTGATTAGCTTGCACCCCCTTCGTCTCCCGCGTCCCAGAACCTGTTTGAATGCTGCTTCCCGAATGGGTGATGGCAGGGAAGGGAGAGGAATCTCAGGATGGAAACCAGCTGCGCCTGGGGCAGCGGGGGACATCAGGGGACAGGAAAGGATAGAAGACGTGCGGAGGGGAGGGGCAGGGCTGCTCCCTGTTCCCCTTGGCAGCCTCGGGGGTGGGGCGGTTCCTGGGATCATTGGGGCATATGGGCACCAGCAGGACACTCTCCCTCTCCAGCAACTTCTTCCACGTGGGGTAGGGTCTTGGGTGCTGGAATTTGCTTAAGTCGGTGATGCTCCAGGTGTGGTCCCCCGACCAGCATCCTCAGCGTCACCTGAAAACCTACTCGAAATGCAGATTCCCAGCCTAACCCGGACCTGCCGAGTCAGAAACCCTGGGGCGAGGCCAGTGATCTGTGAGTTAACAAGCTCTTCCGGGATGCACGTTCAAGTTGAGAACTACTGGCTGAAGCAGGAAATTGGCAGAGGGCAGATGTAAGGACACAGAGGTGTCTTAGGAGATACTGAATCCAGGGACCAGATGCCGGCTAGCCTCCCTCTTGTCTCTGGCCTACTCATTCATTCATTCTCTCTCCCCCGCTCACTCTTGTTCTTGACTTTTGCTGTCCACTTCTAGAAGCCATAGTGGCCCCATAACTTTCAAGGGGAGACATTACAAGTTCCCATCAGAGGCGCCCCCTCCCTTATCCTCTTGCTGTCTGCTCTTCCTCTTCCAATTCCACATCCTGGAAAAGCCATTCTGGGGCTGAGAGACCTGGTTTCTCTCTCCCCTTTTGTACTGGTTTTATTCCCTTATACTCCCCCCTGTGCCTGCAAAGTGGCTGCTGCAGCTCCAGCTGTTACATCCTCTCAGCTCCAGATCCAGTGGAAAGCAAGGTTCCTGCAGGGGTTGGGGGGATGAGCCCTAATGCTGAGGGTGAGTCTCTGCTCTACATAAAAACGTCTGTTCCAGGAATCCCCCACCCCCCAGCAATGGGCCTTAGCATTTGGAATTTATTTTGACTTCCCACATCTTTTATCAGAGGTGTGAGTGGGAGTTGGGAGAGCTTTGGGCCCAGGCATCAGTGGCCCACTGGGCAGAGCTGCTTCCTCATCCAGATCCTTGCTGAGGAAGGAGGTGCAGGGCTTATTAAGGGGGCCTGAGGGTAACAATTTCCATAGCACCAAGCCCTTGCTGGGGGCCACGCACATCCCAGGCGTCACGTGTATTACCTCATTTAATCCTCATGGCAACTCTTTGAAGCACTTGGTCTTCGTCTCATTTACAGATGCGGAAAGTGAGGCTCAGAGCACCGAAGGCACTGTCCAGGGTCACTCAGCAGGTGACCAAGGTCCAAATCATGAGTGTCTGAGTCCCCGGCCAATCCAGTGGTCGCCCAAGGTGCTCCCTGGGAACATTCTTTCCCCACTCGGGCCATCCTTCTCCTGAAGCCGGAGAGAGCCTTCTGGATCACAGCTCACAGGCCTTCCACCTCCTCCCCCTCTAGCCCCTGGCCCTCCCTTGTGAGCCAGTTCCCGGGACACCCTGCACTGCCACCTCCACATGCCCAGGCCCAGCCTGCTCTTGTTGGGGAACCCATTCCAACGGCTCAAAGAGAAGACAGGTCAGGGTGCCGCCTGTAGAATCAAGGAGAACTTGAGCCCCCGTGGGGATTGGCCCCCTACCTCCCAGCCCTTCTCTGCACATCTGGTTCCCCACGCCCTCTCTCGGAATCGCTCTGTGTGCGAACTGACCAAAGCCGCTTCACTGCGCGCAGGTAAACGTGGAGGGGGCCGAGTGCTGTCTATTCCCCTGACTCTCGCTCCCAGGACATAACGAGAGTGAGGTGTGGACGGGTTCTGCCACGTGCATGGACGCTTATTAAAACGCCATTTCTAAGTCAGCAGCCCCAAGCGTTCCCACAGCCTGTCCCAGAGGCTCCATGATGTCCCAGCTCTCTGTCCCTTTAGGTGCTCCTTCATCACTCCAGGCAGACACGGCAGCATTCCCGAGGCAGGATCTGGTCACTCTGGACGCTGGCTCTAAAATGAGAGGTCCAGACTTTTCTCCAGCATCACTGACATGTTGCCAGGCCCACCGCTTGCCCTAAGGATACTTCGGGAAATTAGGGAAAAGTGCTCGTTCCCCCGGGCCTACGTGTTCCCCCTTCAGGGTCCCCAGCTTGGCAAAAGGAGTGTAAGGTAGATTTCCCCTGCCCCTCACTGCACAGCTGGGTGCCTCTGGGCTCCCCTGCTGGGCCGTGGCCCTGAGGGCCCTCACCCTCACGTGGCAGAGGCCCTGCCCCCTCCTGGAGGCTGGTCAGCCCGGACATAGCTTGGGATGTGTGGCCCAGGGCTGGCCCAGGAGTCTCCCTTGGCCGAGTGTTGGGGAGTTTGGGGAGAAGCACCCGCTTTTAGTGACCGGAGGTCAAGGGGACACCTGGGAGTGGGTTTTCCAGGGGCATGGGCTCTGGGGCGTTTGAGGTTTTGTTAGAAAGAGCAGACCTGGTTGTGAAAAATGGGATGTCACTTCTGATCCGAGAGAGACAGCTGAGAAGAGAGGAAGCAGAAGGAAGGCCACTCTAGGTGTCACTCCGCGTCCCCCGCGACCGCTGCTTGTTTGTCCTTCCCAAACCTGGCCGGCCCGGGTTCAGGTCCTGCCTCTGCTCCTGCCTGGCTGTGTAGCCCAGGGAGGTGACCTAACCTCTCTGGCGCCCAGCTTCCCCATCCGTATAAAGGGGATGAAAATAGTACAGACTGCACAGAGCTGTAAACGTTGACTACTGTAGCCTGGCACCCAGCACACGCTCAGCAGAAACCACCAGCATTTTCAGTACTTACTGAGCGAATTAGGGAACGTGAAATTTCGTTAAGTCATCAGTCAGCAGGGGCTTCCTCCATCCCTGACGCTGTTTTGGTACAGGGGAGAGGTGTGCTGGTCAATGTTTCACAACCAGCTCTCTGAGGGAAAAAGCCCTCCTTTGTAGCATTTGCCTATTTCCGTGGTACAAATGCCACAGAATACCAGGGCCTGCTTCAGGCTACCACCGTGAGGTCACGGAACATGGGTTTGGGAAGAGATGTGCACCACCGGCTCCCTCTCGTACACCGTTGTCTGGGGGACAAAGCGAGTAAGACTCAGTCCCTTTCCTCCAGGAACTGTGAAACTTTCTGGGGAGACAGACATGTGAGCAGGCCCCTGGAAGGGCGTCTGGTTAGTGCAGTAACAGAGTTTGCCATCGAGGATTATGGCAGCCGCCGACCCAGCCCGGGAAGGGTCAGGGAGGGCTGCCTGGAGGCAGTGGCACTTGGGGCTGAGGCTCAGCGGGAACCTGGAGTCGCCCAGGTGGCGGTGGGGCAGAGCATTGGGGCGGGGGCTCAGGAGAAGCCAGAGCATGGAGGTGGGCGCGCATGCATGTTGGGGGGGTCATCAAAGAGGAGCCCGGGCTGGACGAGGGCAGGGCCGCAGGCTGGGCCTGGGCTTCATAGAGGCCACAGGGCCCTGGTCCGGGACCTGGAGAAGCTTCGCGTCCACAGGGCCGGGTCCTTGGTTCTTAGCGAGCCCGCTGGCCTGCCAGCTTGTGTCCCTTTGAGCCCCACACGGAAGGTCAGACTCTCATCCTGTGTCATCTTTCCTGTAGACGTTGCCCAACATGCTGCTCGTCAGACTGCTTCAGGAACGCCTGAGGGAAGAGGACTGCGTCAGGCGGGTGAGAAGCACTGCGTGGAGCCAGCGGGGGCTCCGGGGAGAGGGGGCCTCCTTTACCAGATGAAGGAGACTGAGGGCCGTGTGTTTATGTCCCAGAGCAGAGATGACCTGCAGAGAAGGGTAAGAACCTAAACTCGGTGAAGGTCAGGCTGTACACGTGGATTTCACCTTGGATGGAGGAAAAATAACAAGGTGGCATCTGGGGAGCCCATCGGGATTCCTGTAGGAAAGAGCTGGCCCACCCCATGGGGTCACAGGAGAGCCTTTAATGGAAGGACAGCTGCAGAAGTGGGGAGGGAGACGCCCCGGACCTGGAGGGGCAGAGGGAGGATTGGGGGGCCCCCGAACTCTCCTTCCATCCTCTGACCTCTCGCCAGCGCTCTCTTCCGCCAGACCCCGTGAAGCCAGAGGGCAGGGGTCCGGGTGAGGCCGTCCGTGAGGTCAGCCTCCTGGGGCGTGGGCGGGGGTTGTGATATTGTGATTTATAAGAAGAAATGTGTATTTGGTCTTCGTCCCATTTATCAGTTGTTCGGGAATTTTTTAGTATTCCATGTTAATTTTTCCCTTGTGTGTTTTACTGTTATCTCTTTGTAGGTGTTTTTGTTTTTCTTTTTTTTAGTGGATGACCTAACAATTACAATATACAAACTTAGATTTCCACAGTCTACTTAGAGTCGGTATTTTACCATTTCAGGCAGAATGTGCAATATTGGTCTCTTTCCTGTCTTCTCTTTATGTTGTAGTTGTCTTATGTTTTCATCTATATGCATCAAAAATCTCATCGGGCAAATGTTATAATTTTCGGTCTCAATCATCAAACATATTTTAAAAACTCGAGAGGAGAATAGTTTGTTATATTTATTCAGGTATTTACTATTGCTCTTGTTCCCCCTTCCTTCCTGATGTTCCAAGTGTCCCTTTCCGTCTGAAAAACTTTTTAGCACTTCTTCTAGGGTAGATATGCCGGCAATTAATTCTCTCGCTTTTCCTTCATCTGGGAATGTCTTTATTTTGCCTTCATTCCTGAAGGATAGTTTCTTCGGGATTCAGAATTCTAGACTGACAGTTTTTGCTTTCAGCCCTTTGCAGAATGTTTCACTTTTAACACTGTGGTTTCTGGTGAAAATCCAGTCATTCAAACTCATAAATAACGTGTCCTTTCTCTCTTGCCCCTTTCAAGCTTGTTTTCTTTGTTTGTATTTTCGGAAGTCTATGATGCGTCTGGGCGTGAATTTTTTGGGATTTATTCTCTGCGGGGCTCCTTGAATTTATACGTTTATGTTTTTCTCCAAACTTGGGAAGCTTTTGGCCATTGTTTCTTCAACTAAATTCCCACACTGTTCTCTTTCTTCTTCCCTCCGAGACGCCACTGGCATGAAGGTCAGGCCATCGGGTGTTCTCTCGTGGGTCGCTGAAGCTCTGTTGTTTTGTTCTGTTTTGTTTTATTCTATCTTTTTTTCTCTCTGTTGATGAGATTGATAATTTGTATTGAACTAGCTTCAGGCTCCTTAAATCTCTTCTCTCTCATCTCCAGGCTACTCCTGAGCCCGCCCAGTGAGTTTTTAATTTTGATTATTGTATTTTTCAGTTCTGCCAATTCCATGTGGTTCTCCTTTCTGTCTTCTGTTTCTTTGCCGAGGATTTCTATGTGCCTTTGTCTACAGGGAGCTTTGTCGTTGTCGTTGTTTCAGTAATAGCTGCTCCACTGTCTTGTCTGACAGTTCCAGCCCTTGAGTCACGTTGGTAGTGGTGTCTAATGTCCCGTCCCACGTGAGCTGAAATTTCCTGGTTCTCCCTGTGCTAAGTAATTTTGTACCTGAACGTGCAAAATATTGCCCTGAGACTCCGGGTCTTGCTTGAATCCTACGGCGAATGTTGATATTTTCGTCTTAGCAGACAATTGATTCAGTTGGGCTCGGTCGCAAGTTCTAACCACCTTCCCTGGGCTGTGGTCTCCAGCTCAGTTCTGTTTGCAAGCCTTTGCAGAGCTGTGTGGTCCTCTACAGCTCTGTGCTGCGTGGGTGCCACCCGGGGGGCCTGGGCAGCGGCGTGCTGTAGGTCATTTCTCAGGAAGGCTGCAAGGCTGTTCGGGGTCAGCCCCATGCGTGCACACCTCGGGGGTGAGCCGGGGCTCCATAAACGACGTCATTTGGTTGCTTTCCCGCGCTCCCCTCTTTGCCGTCTTCTTGGTGACCTCCAGTTCCCTGGTGTCCCTCTATTTGATCTTTTGGCCAGAAAGCTGGGCCTTTATCTACCTGGCTCTGTCACAGTCTTCCTGTGACAATGCTTGTGACCAGGGCCAAGTGGCGGGAGGACAGTGAGAGGAAATATTCACGGGACTTTGCTACATTTTCTAGGGACTGGGAAGGAAGGGTCCCCTGCGCTGTAAGAGTTTCAGGCCCCCGCAGGCCCCCTTTGTCAGGCAGGATGGCCTCAAGGCAGGAGTGCAGAAAAACAGAAAAGAAAAAAAAACACAGGGAGATTTCCCCTGCTCTCTCTGCGTGTTGGGAGTCCCATTTCTTTTTTAATTTTATTTATTTATTTATTTATTTTTGGCTGTGTTGGGTCTTCGTTTCTGTGCGAGGGCTTTCTCTAGTTGTGGCGAGTGGGGGCCACTCTTCATCGCAGTGCGCGGGCCTCTCACTGTTGCGGCCTCTCTTGTTGGGAGCACAGGCTCCAGACGTGCAGGCTCAGTAGTAGTGGCTCACGGGCCTAGTTGCTCCGCGGCATGTGGGATCCTCCCAGACCAGGGCTCGAACCCGTGTCCCCTGCATCGGCAGGCGGATTCTCAACCACTGCGCCACCAGGGAAGCCCGGGAGTCCCCTTTCTTACTTCTCGAGCCAGAAATAGGGGCTCCTGGCCCCGTCTCTGTCCCTCCCTGTTGCCCATCTCAGGTCTCAGGCTGCCTGGAGAGACCAGCTCGGGGACGCCGGCTTGCAGAGATCTTGAACTTTGATCTTCTTCCCCAGTTCACCTACTACTGTATTTATACTCTCTGAGTCCTCAGACGGCCGCCCTTTGCATTCTGTCCGTGCATCGTAGCTGCTTTCAGTGGGGGTGACAGGTTACAGTGGGCTTACTCTGTCTTGCCCAGAACCAGAACTCGTGTGCGCACACGCACAGACACATACATACACTCTCTTGCTTAAAAATTGCTTGAGAGGCCCACATCTGGAAAGATGCCTGGGCACCTTCCCAGGGCACTGGTGAAGGAGGAGCAGTTCTCACAGGCGTGCTCTGCATGGTCCTCGGCCGCGTGGGTCTAAATCACGAGAGAGCCTCAGGTAAGCTGCAGTCTGAGTTTCAAAGTCTGGTCTGAACAGCCTCATTTCCTCTGACTTCAGATTGTTCCCAGCGAGCTGATTGTCTCTTACTGCCCAGGCCTAGGCAAGCGCCCGGAGCTCAGAGGCCAGTCTACGTCGGGGGTAGACACATTCTTTTCTGTCCAGGCTAGATAGTAAATATTTTAGGCTTTGCAGACCGTACAGTCTTTGTCGCAATTTCTCAATTCTGATGTAATGTGAAAGCAGCCATACATGATATATAAATGAAAGGACATGGTTTGTTCCAGTAAAACGTTATTTATAAAAACTGGTAGCAGGCTGTGGTTTGCTAACCCTTGTCCTAAATGATACTTTCACACGATGATAAAAACACTTCTACCCTTTCTCTTCAGTTCTAAATAAAAAACAGACCTCCACCTTCCAGCAATGTTAGGAGAAAGGCCACTTAACCACAGACTTTGGTTGTAACCAAGCTCCCTCCCAGTGACCCGGCTCCCAAGCCCCCCGGCTCGATTCCACCCACTCCAGTCAAGTGCCCGCTGTAGGCACGGCATTGTCCATCCTGCTGGGACCCTGCCCCCTGCCCCCACTCACCCTTCTCAATTCCCCATGAGCAGGGTGGTACCCTGGGCCCCAGGCTCACCACATGCAGTTGGAGACAGAGCCTCACGTGCCCAAAGCAAAGCCGACTGGGGAGGCTCGTGATGGGGCCACAAACACAGTGTGAAGGGAAACCAGGCCCCGGGGAGTCGAGTTGTCACCGAAGCCTCTCGAGATGGGGGCGGGGCAGTCTGCGGAGAGGCTGTCTTGGGCAGAGGGGCCGGCAGGCAGACAAGGCAGGACTGGGAATATAGCTCCCCCGACCCCTACCACCACCTTAGTTCAACCAACCTCAGACCAACTCTTCCTAAAACTGACCCACCCATCGGTCACCCTCTTATCTGGGAAATGGTGAAAGAATCGTTTGTCAGGAGTGAAGGGGAGGGCAGAGCACCCTAAGTGACTGGAAACGGGACGGGACTTTCTCGTACAAAACGCTCTTTGCCTTAATCCGTAATTGGTTATGAGTTGCCGAGTCTAATTCAACTCTGGCCTTGCGGATCCCCAGGCAGGAAGCGTTTGGGTCTGCCTTTCGTCTCTTTGCTCTTCGGAGCTGAGCTGTTTCTCCTCTTCACCAGCACTGCTTGTCACATGGTGGGTGTCACTTCTTTGGTATGAGTGCACCCAAGTCACCCAGACCGGAACCCCTCAGCGGGATGGGGGCTGTACTTTTTTTTAATTAATTAATTAATTAATTTTTGGCTGCACTGGGTCTTCGTTGCTGCACGCAGGCCTTCTTTAGTTGGGTTGAGCGGGGGCTACTCTTCGTTGCGGTGCGCGGGCTTCTCACTGCGTTGGCTTCTCTTGTGTGGAGCACGGGCTCTAGGCGTGCGGGTTTCAGTAGTTGTGGCATGCGGGCTCAGTAGTTGTGGCTTGCAGGCTCTAGAGCGCAGGCTCAGTCGTTGTGGCGCACAGGCTTAGTTGCTCCGCGGCATGTGGGATCTTCCCGGACCAGGGCACGAACCCGCGTCCCCTGCATTGGCAGGTGGACTCTCAACCACTGCGCCACCAGGGAAGCCCTGATTGTCTATTTAAAAAATTTTTTAACCTCTGTAAGTCACTGAGTCATGGTTTCTGGGGAAAATAGGATGACTTTCTCTGTGATTTCAACTGGACATCCCAGATTTGCCCTCAGTAATCTAGAATAGTCTCTCAAACACACATTTAACTTCCATAAGGCTTTCTGGAGCTTCTCTGAAAGCCCAGGCTGCACAGCTCACCTGCAGCACGGACACAGCGTGAGCCCAGGCATCCCAGGTCCTTGCCGACAGCTACCACCATCCTCAAAATGGTCATAACGTTTATGAGCATTACTAATTAATTATATCAAAGTGATGTCACTGTTAGTTACATCGTACTCTGTGACTGTACTGTGCATTACACTTAACACTGTTGGTGGAATTAATACTATTTGTGTTAATATTTATCATATTCATTATCATTATCATTCCTGTTCTGATGATGGTGGCAGATGTTGTCTGGACTCCAAACAGAGGCTTGGGAGCCCCGGTCTGGCACTTGGTCCCCTACACCCCACTGAGAGTACCCCACGCAGAGAGGCTGTAATTATTATACTGTTGGTGGTGACCACTGATGGGCGGTTTAGGGCTGAGTGCCACATCAGCGATCTCATTTCCTTTGTACGACAGTGCAATGGAGCCTCGCGGCTGTCATCACCCCTGTTTTAGGGATGTAGCAGCTTAAGACTTGCAGAGTCTTGCACAAAGCCCCACAGTCAGTCCCAGAACCAGGATACAAACATGGAGTCATGCTTTGGGCCACTCTGTACTTGTCTGACCATCACACGCTGTGTGTCTACAGCGAGTACTTCACTTCCCGGGACCTCTGTTGCTCTCTCTGTAAAACACTGGACTCGGGCTCGAGCACTGGAGCTCCTTCTGGCCTGACATTCTGATTCTGATCGTGTCCAAGCCATTGTTACCTGCAGAGCAAAGAAATATCTTCTTTAATTTGTTTGAAAATTTCTCTGAGCTTCCAGGGACATCCAGTACCTTTTTCATCTCTTCCCGGTGGAGACAGGGTTTCAAGAGTAAGAGATGAGGTCCTAATTATGTGCTCTGGTTGTTCAGAAACAAAACGAACCCTCATCCAAAATAAACAGGCTTTCTTGCTTTTAGGGAGAAAAATGGCACATATGCATATTCATTTATATGGTGATGATTATTATTTAACTTCGCAGGGACTAGAATTGGTAATTTAGAGCACAAAACGGAGGCAGGGAATAGTGTTCAGGGAAAAAGAATGCAATCATAACCCTTCAGGATTCTGTAGTTAATGTTGCCTTTTTTCCTTTTCTTTCTTTTTTTTTTTTTTTTTTGGTCTCATGCAATCTCTTTGAAGAATGTCTTTGAAGTGACCATCAAATACATTAGAGAAAGAGAAATTAGCACTTTGTATTGGAATTATCGAAAGCAGGTGGGCACTGCGTTCAGGGACCAATTGACTTTTCTTTAGGGGCAGCTGAGTTCTTGGAGTCCGGGAGTGCCCAGTTCTTGAGACCACATCTGTAGGGCAAAGGGAAGCTAAGAAGTAAGGCAGGGAGTTCAGGAAATGTGAGGGGAAAGGCTCAGTACCAAAGAGAATCTAAATCTCACCTTCACCATAGTCACCGTTTGCTCTCCATTTTTTTTGGATTACCAAGAATCCCTTTCCCTTCTTTGACACCTAATCCATCTCCCTGCAGCTACCGTGGTCTCTTTCTTCCTAATCCTGCCTTCATATCGCTGCCAGAGAGATTGCTTTAAAAAATGAACAGATTTATTTCTTGACTGCAGAACATTCATATGGTTCAAAATTCAAAGGTACCCAGGTCCCCCTCAAACTCTTGTCCCCCAGCCACTTGGCTCCCTTCCCTGGAACCAAGCTGACCTGGAGTCAGCTGCTGTTAACACTCCCTTGAAAGAACATCCTTCTGAAGAGTATTTGTTACACAGAGAAGCATCTGTCTTTTTTTTTTTTTTTTTTGCGGTACGTGGGCCTCTCACTGTTGTGGCCTCTCCCATTGCGGAGCACAGGCTCTGGACGCGCAGGCTCAGCAGCCATGTCTCACGGGCCCAGCCGCTCCGCAGCATGTGGGATCTTCCCGGACCGGGGCACAAACCCGTGTCCCCTGCATCCGCAGGCGGACTCTCAACCACTGCGCCACCAGGGAAGCCCTCATCAACTTTTTTTTTAAACGTTGTCTTGAGAACTATTCCTACCTGAAACCTTTTATGAAAGGGGAAACTGAGGTCCGAATGGAGGAAGGGACTTAGCCTAGGTCAGGGGACCAGCGGGCCAGGACAGGTGTGGACCTGCCACCACACCTGGCTGCCAGGCCCGGCTTCAGCCCGGGAACCCGGGACCCTGTGCCATCCCTTTGACAAAGGTATTTCTGCATCACCAGGACCAGGCTGATTGGAATGTCACAGACAGGGACCATCAGGCTAAGAGAGACAGAAGAGATGTTTCCGTGTATGGCCAGCCACCTCGCCCAGCTGTGGGGAGGAAGCAGCTGTGCCCAACGATGATGGCTTGTCAGGCGCTGGGAGTTTCATCACCCGTGAAAAGTCAGAGGCCTTCACGGATGGCTCGTGTCTGCCTCTGCTGGCCTGTGCCATCCCTCGCACATCTGGGCTGGTGGGCGGCAGCAGGACCTGGTGGGGGAGCTGGGCGGGCCTCAGTGCGGCTCGGTGTGGGCGCCCGGGGATTGCAGGCAGGCCTCGAGGGCTCTGGGGTGCGCAGCGCGTCGGACAAGCACCGTGCCTGGCCCTGTGGCCCACTGGGCAGGTTACCCCGCTTTCCCATGCGAAGTGAGCCGAGTGAGAGCAAACCAGGATCACTAACGGGTGGGGGAAGCCTGCTGCCCCCATGGGCCTCCCTGTGTGTTAGGCAGGGGTCCTGTACCCTCCGGGGTTGGCTCCTGACCCTCCAGCGAGCCCCCAGCATGCTTCTGGAGTCATTGCTCCAGTGAGCTCTGGAACATCCCGTACCTGCACGGATGAGAGTTGGCAGTCTTTTTATTTATTTATTTATTTTTTAAATTTAATTTATCTGTTTGGCTGTGCCGGTCTTAGTTGCAGCGTGTGGGATCTTTAGTTGAAGCATGTGGGCTCTTAGTTGCGGCATGTGGGATCTTAGTTCCCTGATCAGGGATCGCACCCAGGCCCTCTGCACTGGGAGCGTGGAGTCTTAACCACTGCGCCACCAGGGAAGTCCCAGCAGTCTTTTAATTGTAGTGCCTGGAGGGAAAAACAATGAAATTTCAAAACTACCTGGAGCCTCCCCGGCCCTGGCTTCTGTCCATTGGCCTTGGCTTTTCTTTCCTTCTGTGAGCGTCCACTTGGGCTGGAGTTCACTGCTCCGGAGGTTAGAGCTGGTTCTCGCCAGGTGTGAGGCCAGAAGCCCCTGCAGGCTGAGCGGGGCCGTCGGCAGCGACCTTTAGTGTGACCTGGGCAGGGATCGGCACGCTCACGTGGTAGTCGGCACCCCCCTCAGTCGCACTCTGTGTTGCAGCACCTCTCCTTTCTGTTTCCCAAACCAGGGTGCTTGGAGTCCCACCCACCCGAGCGGATAACACACCCTGATAACACAGATTCACCTGCTGCGTCCGCGTCCCCCGGGGCGGCCCAGCAGAGGCCTGCGGAGGGACGCTGCCCTGCCTGCGCTCAGGGTGCTGAGTTCTAAGCACCCCCTCATCCCCAGCCGCTGGTCAGGAAGTCTTCCCAACGCCTCCACAAAAAGCAGAGGCGTGAACAACGGAACGTTTCCCCGGGGACCTGTGGTTACTTAAATGGGATGCAAGCAGGCCCCTCCTTCAGGGAGCTCAGGAAATATCAACCCAGCCCGTGACTCGTCAGGCCTGAGACTGTGGTGAAGGTCAGAACAAAAATCGTGTGATACCGTTTACGTGTGGACTCTAATGAAAAGTGATACGGAGGAACTTATCTACACAACAGAGCCCGACTCACAGACTTCGAAATCAAACATGGCTGCCGCAGGGGAAACGTGGGGCGGGGGAGGGACAAGTTAGGAGATTGGGATTAACAGATACACACTATATATAAAATACATAACTAATAAGGGTCTAGTGTACAGCGCGGGGAACTCCACTCAATGTTCTGTAATAACCTATATGGGAAAAGAATCTGAAAAAGAATGGGTATATGTATATGTATAACTGATTCACCTTGCTTACACCTGAAACTAACACAACATTGTAAGTCAACTCTACTCCAATAAAAATTTAAAAAACAAAACACCGAAGAGGCCAACACTGAGCCCAGCACAGGTGCTGGGCAGCAATGCGGGTCCATTGAGGTAAAGGTACCAAAGGTTAACCAGCCTTGACTAGCACATGGTGCAAGTCACTGCCACGCTCAGAGGCACTTTCCGGTGAGATCCGCACAGCTGTGCTGTGAGGTTTACAACAACCAAGACTTACAGGCACCTACTGTGTGACAGGGACCATTCTAGGTTGTGTGAGGGACAAAACAGAACGAAGGAAACAGAGTGCCCGCTTTCACGGGCCCGTGGCTGGTGGTGCAGGTAGGCGTTTAGCACTGTGATTCTCCCACTTTACAGAAAAGGAGGCTGCAGTGCCGGACCCCCGCTGCTGACCCAAAGGAAGGATCCGTGTGTTGCCTGAAAAAAGAACTGCTTTTCCAGAAATCCAGCAAGTTCCGGTGTCTGGCACCTCGCCATCTCCCTCCTTGAGCTGCAGAACGACATCACCAAAGGCAAAACTTTGACCACGCCCCCAGCTTGCTAAGTCAGGGAGAAGAAGGTCTCCTAGGCACCCTGGAAGGGGGTCGCTTCCCTGCCGCCCCCCGTGATCAGTGCATGTGTTTCCTTTACAGAAAATGCAAAGTGAGACTTTGCGTTCACAGGTCAACTTCTTTTTGATCTCATTTCATATCGTGGAGATGCTCCGTTACTTATGATAAAGGAGATGTTGCTGGAGCACACTTCTGACTGTAGAACCGAGAGTCTAACATTTCCTTGGCAGATTTCTAGACTCTTGTTTACTTTTTCCTGTCTGGTCCCAGATTGACGCATCCCTGCCCGTAACGAGAGTGAGTGTTTTATAGTGGAAACGCTAACGGAACGCAGAAGCCCGATTCTGGTCTACAGAACCCCCCGCTGTTTGTTTTACTTCTCCTGGCGGCGTCACTGGGCTGGCATGAATTACCCAGCTCTCATCCTCTGACGGTGGGAACGCGGGATTTTCTTGCCGTTGTTCTGACACTCACGGGTTTGTAGATGTCACTCGCGTCCTCTGAGGAGTGCGGGTTTATTGATCAACAGCTCTGCTGAGGCCCGGGGCTGTGTGTTCCTCTAACACAAATGCAGTCAGGATGGCTGGGCATCTGGAGGGGAGGTCGGAACTCCACTCGGAAAACTGAACGGCATGCGTCACAGCGACGCAGGGCTCTGCGGGCTGGGCTGGACGCCGTGAGTACCCCCTTGTGGGTCCCTCGTTTGTGGGTGTTTCTGGACCCTGCGGTGTGGTCTCGGACTTGTTCATGGTGTGTGTGGCCCACCTATCTGCTGGCTAAGCAGCAGGCACCCCGGGTGCTCTGCGGGCAGCTGGTGCCTGGGATGCCCTTAGGATCCTTCTAACTGCCGTCGGGGAGGGAAAAAAGATGGCTGGAACGCAGGACAGAGCCCGATGTTCGAGCCACTGTAAGTGGACTTCGGAGCAGCAGAGAGCGTTGGAGAGGCCCGGTGATGTTGGAGACCGCATTGGACTCAGAACCACCGACCACGTCACCCTTGGCAGGTTGAGGTCGGATCCAGGGGCCAGATCAGAGACCTGCCTCCCGAGAGCTGGAAACGCCCACCAGGAGGACGGAACAGAGGGGCATCCTCAATCGCCCATTCCCAGGCTCTTGGTGTGGCTTAGTTTTGCAGCTAGCTGTCAACTGTGAAAACATGGCGTGTGCCAGAGACCGGAGACGGTTGCAGCTGCCGTTCTCCAGCACCTGCAATTGGCCAGACCTTGAGCTGGCCCTGTACGCTCATCACTGCACCTAACCTTGAACACCAGGAAGTGTGGGCCCGTCAGCATTATCCCTACTTTGCAGATAAGGAGATTGTTAAACAGTTGGTATGTGGGGGTCTGGGGGTCCGCTTGTAGCTTAATACCGTCAGTCAGTGGGATTTGGAAGAATTGTGGAAACTAAAGTGGATGATTTTTAGCTATAATCTGTAACATATTAAGTACCCCCAATTTTAATTATAAACATACTACCTATAATATTAATTATAAATGAGAGTATTGGTTAGAATACCAGAGCAAACATATATATATATTTTGGCGTGCCTTTTATTTGTTGAGACTGTGTGGAATTCACTAGTCTTTAGACTGATGAGTTCTCATTCTCTGAACGCGTCATCGATCCTCTCACGTTGCGCTTTCCACAGCTGGTCAGGTCGGGTTTTCCTGGAGCAACACTGTGGTGTCTGGTCTCTGGCAGCAGGAGAACACAGGCCTGAGCTGAGATGAGCCCAGGAAGATGTGGAAAGTGGTCCAGGCCTCCGGGTGTGTTGAGAGTGAATGTCCCCAAGGAACTGAGCCTGCAGGGGAAGGCTGTTTTGACTGGGAGAGAGGGAATGAAAATGGGACGTGTTTCTGAAGGAAATGACCCAGACACGCCAGGGGCAGCCGGACAGAGGGAAAGGGACCAGTGGTGACCAGCACCCACCGACAGAGGGGATGGAGGGACAGCTGTTCCTGGTGAAGGTGAGGCCCAGAGCGTCCCCCAGACTACTGCCCACCTTTTGGGGCCTGCAACGGCAGCCTTGTAAAGTCAGCCACTTGGAGATGCAGCCTCTTTCAGTCCTGCGGAAACACAAATGCCCTCGCACTGCAGACGGTTCTTAGGAGAGAGAAAGGCACCCGTGTCTGCGAGGCGCCTGCTTTGGGTCAGGAGCTTTGTCCTCACACGTGTCATCAATAATCTTGTGCGATCATTGCAGGGATTTTCTCTTAGGTGGGTCTGACTGCCCCCATCTTACAGGCTGAGACTCAAGGCTTAGGTAATCGATGGTCACAAGGCTCCAGTGTTGGAGCCCAGTTGTGGACCCAGCCACAACTCTGCCCGTGGCCAGTGCTTTCCCTGCACCGGGGCCCAGATGGACAGGTGTGGCGGTCCCAGGATAAAGGGGGAGAGGGCACCAGCTTGAGGAGGAGGCGTGAAGCTACAGGCTGGCTGCTTGGCTGCGAGCCGTGCCAGGATCAGTGGATTTGGAATGGAGAGAGAGGAATGAGGCCTGAGAAACCATCGGGTCAGTGAACTCGGGCCACTGCAACCTCTGAGAACGAGGCCAGGAGCTCTGGGCTGACGTGTGCACCCAGCTCAGACCCAGCACTTGACCTTCAGTGTGTACTTCGGAATTCCCTGGGAGAAGAGTCATTACAGGTGTTGATCAGACCCAGGTAACTCGTCAGCGGCCCCCAAGGTCTGCCCCCACTGCCTACGGGGCTTTCCCCCTTCTTTTCATGATTTCGAGAGCTGGCAGAATTTCACAGGAGAATCAGGCTGCATGATTGCAAGTAAATTATCATGTTTTAATGTGCAAAGACCCTTAGAGGCAGGGCAGTCCCTCGTCCTGGTTGATGCCTATTTTCCCTGCATAATTATGAGTAGCTGTTCACTCTTAAAATGTCTTTGTTAGACCATAAATGTCTTTGCTAGAAGTTGCCTGGTCCAACCCTCTCGTTTTACAGATGAAGTTCAGTGCCTTGCACAAGTCAAATGGCCAATTAGGAAAGAGTCCTAAGTAACAGAGTTGGGTCAGCCGGATTGGGGGGGGGTAGTTAGTTACATGAACCAGTGACTGACCACCCCCAGGTGCTATCTATTGGACAAGCCCCCAGACCCAGGGCTTCTGAACTTTTCAACATGAAAGAACAGTGTACCACACACAGTGGTGGATAAATACGGCAATGAGTTGATAAACGGATGGGTGCATGAACGAATGAATGCACCCCAGGTCTTCCTGTGGAAATGCCCACCCCACTGTAAAAGCATGGTTGTTGTTTCCCGTCTGCTGGACCCAGGCTGGCGCCCCAGGTGGCTCCTGGGCAGGCACTGGAAAACGGATGAGCACGCTGGAGTGAGCGTGCGCTAGCCCACGACTCGCTAGACTCCCTCACTTTTACCGAAATGTGTTTTTCCCAAGTCCTCGTTGATTAGAAAGCTTTCCTCAGTTCACATCTGGGATGCCACTTACTGCTCTTTCCAAGAGATTGCCTTTTTTTTTTTTTTTTTTGTGGCCGTACCGCGCAGCACGTTGGATCTTAGTTCCCCGTCCAGGGATTGAACCTGTGCCCCCTGCATCGGCAGTGCAGAGTCGTAACCACTGGACCACCAGGGAAGTCCTGAGACTGCCTTTTGAAATGAATTCTTTATATTAAGTTCTGCAGTCTTTTTTTTTTTAAGATTTTTTTTTTTGGATGTGGACCGTTTTTAAAGTCTTTATTGAATTCGTTGCAATATTGCTTCTGCTTTATGTTTTGGTTTTTTGGCCCTGAGGCATGTGGGATCTTAGCTCCCTGACCGGGGATTGAACCTGCACCCCCTGCATTGGAAGGTGAAGTCTTAACCACTGGACCGCCAGGGAAGTCCCCAAGTTCTACAGTCTTAAGTGGGGTTCCTTCCTGACAGGAGGTAGAGGAAAAGAACAGAGTTCACCTTGCTCAAAAGTATAATAATGATAAAACCAGTTCACATGGACTGGGCCGTTTCCCCATCGCCAGGCACTGTGCTTGTTTTGTTGTTGTTTATGTGTTTGTTTGTTTATGGTCCTCATTTATTCGTCCCAGCAGCTGTGGGGTAGATTGCTGTTAGTGTCCCCGTTTTGCAGAGAAGGAGAACGAGGCCCCAAGGGACTGAGTCCCTGGTTGAAAGTCCCACGGCTGGCAGTGGCACAGGCTGGTTCCCAAGCCCCTGCTCTGCACCAGCATATGATAAACTGACACCCTAACAGACTAATCGTCTTTCTGAAGAGATGGGTCCACACCACAGACATCCTCTGAAGTGTTTGAAAGGAATGGACCCATTAACTGGACGTTGTTGGATTATCCGCTTCTTGTGCTTTCAACCAGAGGCCACTGTGTCTGAACCTGGGAACTAGACAGTGATGCCGTGAAGCACGTTATCTCTGCGGTGGGTCATCTCGGCATCGCCCAGCCTTGGAGCTGGGGTGGGACTGGTCTGCTGGGGATGGAACAGTGTGTTTTTCTGACTGTATCTTCCTCTGCAGAGTGGCCCCACAGACATTTTATATGAATTTGACTTTAAAACATTTTCTTAGCTATTTGGAACGAATAAAAAGCCTCCTAGACATTCACGTTTGTGCTTTACCAAATTTTAACACCCTGGAGATCAGTGGCTTCTAACCTGCAGACCTAGGAGTACGGATTTTCCCACATTCACCTTTGTATAGAAAAACGTCAGGCCTGTGTCCACCGATTTGCTAGCAAGGGTGGAACTTGGCACTGTCGGTTGTTCAGAAACATCTCTCCTGCCCGTCTCAGCCTGTCTGGGCACGTGCGTTTTTGGGCTGCGCACAGGAAACGGCCAGGCCAAGCCTCGGTGGGGCGGCAGAGCCAGTGTGCTGGCGAGTTACAGGAGTGTCTCACCCTGCTGCAGCGCGTGCTTGAACGTGGTCAGGAATGCCGGCAGCTGCTGCCTATCGTTTGAGATGAAACTTCAAAGTAAAACTTCCCGCTAGTCACCTTTCAGATGAGTTGCATGTGGAAGGCGTCCGAAGATGCCATGGCAGGCTAAGACTGTCATGTTTCTGTATAAACCAAAGGAACCAGTACTGGGGCAATTTGATGTCAACATTTTTTTGTATTCATCGAAATTGTTCTCACCGATTGTCTTGAAACATATCAATTTCCCAAACTTGATCTTTTAATATGCATTTCTTTTCTGGCTGATAAAAATCTCCCGGTTTTTCCTCTTTTATATGTTGGGAAACCGTATAACGTTTCATCAGAAAAAAGCGAGGGAGGTGGTGGCCCATGATGCCTCTTGCGGTGTGTCTCCTGGTTCACACTCTGAGCTGAGTGCGTCTGATCGAGTCCAAACCTTCAGCCTCAGTCGGCCTCCTTGGGACGGTGAGGAATCAGCCTTCGGCTCCGGGGAGCGCCTGGGATGGAGGCTCCAGAGGCTGCGGTTGGAGCCGGAAGCTGGATCAGGGCGTCCTAGGGAGAACCCAGGGGAGCACCCCGCTCTGGTCTTTGAGGAGAGGGGAGGAGACAAGGGGCACCGCATCAAACAGGCGGGGGGCCCAGAGGGCAAGAGTCCTGCAGTGGGAAGTTGCTAACTGCGCTTTAATAACAGTCAGAAGGGCAGAAGAGGCCAGTGTTCACACAGGGCGGGCCGCCCACTCGGCATCCGGCAGCGCTCTGCCGGGCCTCGCCACGTTCCCTAGGCTGGCTGGCTGCTTTTCTTCCCCGTTTTTTCATCTGTGACATCTGCTCGGTGCTTGTCCCTCCTGTGATACCGTACCCCTCGCAGCTGTGCAGACCTCCAGCTCTGTGCCGGTGCAGGGAGTGCCCTGAGCATACGGCCTTTTTGATGTGTGATAAAACAGAAGCGAGCCACAGGGGTACGGCGAGCGAAGGCATCAGAATATCAATTAACCTGCTCTGAACAAAGCTGCAGCTCCAGAGTGGAACAGACATTTCACTGAAGTGTCAGGAAGATGGATGATATATTCTAATTAGGGACTGACTGCTCTCTCCGCATCCAGCCGTTCCTGGAAGTCAGAACCGCGACCCTCGCGATGCACCTCACCAGCGTCCCATCCCGGCATGGGATGCTACTGACTGATCGGTGACTCCTTGCTTTGCCAGAATTTGCAGCCATTAGCTTGCTCTCAACCAGAAGTGCTGTTTCGCCTTGAAAGTGTGGTCCATTTTGCCACTGGGCAGTTGCATATAACCTCTATAAAGTCAAGAGCTCGGGGAAGGAAGATCTTTGGCAGGCGCTAAGCCTGGGGCTCCCATCTCGAGGATGCTCCAGGACCCACACTCCGTGACGCAGAGGCCGTGGTCACTGTGCCCTTCCTTCCCAAGCGGACTGATGCGGGGATGAAGGGTCTCCACAGCTGCACCGGTGGGGTGGGGTTGCTGCCCTAAGAGGTCCTCCAGGGCCCTCGTTTCTTTGCACCTGGGTGATGGTGCCGTCTCCCTGAGTCTGAAAGAGTAACCCAGAGAGCAGGTGGCCTGGGATTCGCTTCGAGCGCGCCCCACCCACCTTCTCTTCTCCTTCCTTAAATTTCACATCCAAACCAGAATGAGGCACCAATGAGGCCAGTTAATTAGGGAGATGTTCCTCATTTTGCTGCACTTTTCCTGTGTAATTGGAAGGCCCGCTTTCTCCAGTCGGCGAGAGCTGTTCCCCTGAATACTTCTAAAAGCTTTGGACCACATACCGATACCAGCTGCAAATTTATGGGCAAGATTATAATGATTGCTCAGTAATGCAATATTAAAAGCGGAGGCCTTTCTCAGTGCTGAGTGAAGGCGGGGTTCCAACCTTCTTTCAGCTTCAAAAAGGGATTCGAAACAGAATTACCAGCCCTTGTCCTAGAAGAAGCAGTCAGGGGGCTCCGACTCCCTCCCCTCCAAATAAGGAAAAAATAAAGGGGTCTGAATGAAGCCAAGGTTCAGAACATTTGGGTTCAGCTTCCAGAACTGTAAGTGGGGAAGCTCTCAGGCCCTGTGCTTCCTGATTCCTGGAGGGGTGCGCACATCTGTAGGTGTCTGCTCTTTGTAAGAGCTGCAGCCAGCGCTTGGCTGCCTATAACAAGGACTTGAGGGAGCAAAAGGCTGTTAAAAATTTTTTTTGCAGTTTTGCTTCATTAGTTCTAGAATCCAGGGGCTCCGTAGCTGCGCGTTCTCCTGCATAATTTAAGGAATTAATGAAAGCATGCCTGATTTTTCCAATACTCTTTACTCTGTAAATTTGTTTAGCTTTTTTTTTTAACTGTCAGTTGAGGCTGTTGGAACCTAAATATTTTAATATTGAAGAAATGTGCTCTCCCCCCGTTTTTTTTTTTAAAAAAGAAAGACATTCCTTGCCCTCAACCACACGGTGTTCTGTACATCAGGTGTTACAAGTTATGGGTGACCTTGGGTCTCAGTTCACCCTATCAGTCCATCCTCTGACCTTACGGCAGGCAAGTTCTTATAATGACTGAGAGCAGGGGGCCCCTTTTGGGAGCCCGCATCAGAAACCTGGGCTTCTACTTGGGGCTGTCTGACCCCGCCTCACTGCAGAATGGAGACCTGAGGGGGACACGTAGTTTTTCGAGGCAGGAGCCCGCTGTGTCCCCCTTTGCCTGGCAAAGTAATAAAGCTATCCTTTTCTACTGCAGCCAAAAAAAAAAAAAAGAATGGAGACCTGAGACAATTTGCGGCTTTATTTCACTCTTCCAAAGCTCACTTTGTCTACTTTATCTGACCATCAGGTGGAAGGTGTTAGTGTATGTGTGTACATACACTATGTACACACATACACTATGTGAGCCTCTAGGCTCATAGGATTTGAAAGGACTTTAGAAATTGTTGAATGTGAACGTTGCTGAGGTACATTAAAAAGAAAACAGCGTAAGCAAATGGGAAGATCATGGTTTTTGGGTTTTTTTGTGGTCTTCTTTGGCCGCACAGCTTGTGGGATCTTAGTTCTGAGACCAGGGATCAAACCCGGGTCCCCGGCAGGGAGAGCGCCAAGTCCTAACCACTGGACAGCCAGGAGATTCCCAGGAAGGTAATGTGTTGACTTGATATTGTAAAAATGTCCATCCTCCATAAATTACTCTATACGTTTAATGTCATTCCCAACCTTGTAGAATTTATATTTTGGAACTTGACAAAATAGTTTTCTGCCTACTTGGAGGAACAAAGTTTTGAAAAAAATAAAAAGAAGGAGGAGCATCTCCTATTAGATAGAACAATAAACTACAAAACAGCGATAATTCAGATGGTGTGAGGATGGCGCAAGAGTCTACAGGCAGAAAGATGTCAGAGCCAACATCGTATCAGCATGTAGCTGTGACTAAAAGGTGACATTCAGAGGGGAGGGGACAGGCTATTTCATAGATGACCGTGGGACAGTTGGAGATCCACAAAGAAACAGATGAGATCAAGGCTCACATCATTTTCAAAATAAAATGTGGCTCTTTTAAATATTTCAGTGTAAAGAGTAAACGGTTAAGAGAACTCAGCTTAAATGCAAGTGAACACGTATCAGCTTTTGCAGTGGCAAGGGCCTTTTTATACATCCACGCAACACCAGAATCCAAAGAGGAAAGCGCTGATTGATTTGGCCAAAAACTTGTGTGTCAGAAACAACACCATACACAAAAGACAAACTGTGGAAAATGTTGGCAACATCATTTTTCTCAGAGTCTGTGGTAGCAGTTGCCAAAACGCGTTAATATTCTTAATATGTAAAGAGCTCCTGTAAACAAATGAGGACCAAACCCCAAGGGCAGAGTGAATAGACGGCATGAATGGACATTTTGGAAAAGAAAAAAATTCAAATAGCCAATACACATATGGAAAAAATGTTGAACCTCCTTAGTGATCAGAGAGATGTAAATTAAAGCAGCTACCGTGTACTCTAGTTTGCTGGACAGGTTTTCCCCCAGGATAAAGCCTGACATTGACAAAGATGCAGGGAAGCAGGTGATCTGCCATTGGATTCAGAAACTGGTGGGCAATTTTGAAACTGTGATGAGGCAAAAGGTGTCAAAAGTTATAAAAGAAGGTGTCAACTTTTAGAACTTTATCATGAGGATATTCTGTGTACCTCAAGATGTACTTATAGCACTTTTTAAACGATAGTTTTTGTTTGTTTGTTTTTCGGCCGCAGGCTGCTCAGCAGGTAGGATCTTAGTTCTCCCACCAGGGATCGATCCCGCACCCCCTGCAGTGGAAGCAGGGAGTCTTAACCCCTGGACCACCAGGGAAGTCCCTAAATAATAGTTTTTGTTTTTTTTTATAACGGAATGAAACTAAATGAGCAGCAGTATGCGATGCATTCGCATTTGGCAGGTCAATTCATGCGATGCCTGGCAGCTACGGAAACTCCCAGGAGAGGAGCATCCTGTGACATGGGAAATATGCATGAAACGTTCTCACTATGTGAAAAGAACAGACTACAAAGTAGTACGTGCAGTGTGACTTTTCTCCACCCCCCCACACACACACCCTGCACCCCCCCCCCCCCGCCCCCTGCCAGCCAGGAGAATAGATATCTCTATGTGAAGCCCGGAAGGAGATACACCTTGGTGTTAACAGTGGCTAGTTTGGGTCGGTGGTGTTACCAGTGACTAGCATTATTATTTCAGCTCTTTAGTGTTCCCACAGAGTGTACAACAGTCATATGTGACTCTCACAATTGGACTTAAAGGGTTAATGAAAATAAATCTTCTAAACCAGCTCCCCAGCTGATCCAAGAAGACGCCTGAGGGATTTCAGCCCTATAACGAGTTCACTTAGGAACAGAAACTTGAACTCGGGCCGCTTAATGCTCTGTTCGGGACTTGTTCTTAAGAAAAGTGGGTTTTTGTTTTGCCCTTGGTGGTTCCTTTTCTCTCACATCTGAGAAACTCCCTGTAGGAAATAATCCGAAATGTGCAAAGAGCTGTAGCACAGAGATGTTCTTACGGTGTTATTGGTAACGGTGCGGACGCGCAGCAGGTGAAGCGTTTGGTCGTGGGGCGCGGCTCAGCGCGTGAGGCAGCTCACTCGGTGGAATGTTATATGGCCAGCGAGGAGGTGGGCCGACAGGAAAAATACGGTGGTGGTTATAACGCGGGATGGAAGAAATCAGGACAGAAAATACGTATGGTGTGACTATCATTTTAAAAGTAAGATTCAGAAGGGGATGTGGTATTATGAGAGGAGTTAAGTGAGGTGAGGCGGCTGTCAGGAACGTTTATTTTCTCTGACCTTAAAAGTTCCAGTCTTTCTATAAAGGTATGATGTTCCTTTTATAGTAGTTCCAAAAACATCTGGAAAAGTAAACATAGGTGAGCACCTTTCCACCTTCTCTGCCTAGGGCTGGATTCTGGATGGCATCCCTGAAACTCGGGAGCAGGCCCTGTTGATCCAGACCCTCGGCGTCTCCCCCAGACATGTCAGTGAGTAGCCCCACCCGCGCCTGGAGAGCCCTCCCCCCAGACCTGCAGCCCCCGCGAGTGAGCGCTCCACTCTGCGTCAGCGGCTCCCCGGTGCCCACGCACCATCCCCGAAGGGGGTTTGATGGGCCAACAGGAAAAAGGAGGACAGCACAGTCGAATTTTCCACGGAGCTAAATGCATTCGGGGCTTGTTCTGAGAAACGTGAGGTTTTGCTCTGACCCTGGTGATTCCTTGTTTCAGGAATCTCACATCTGAGAAACTCTCTTTAGGAAATAATCCCCAAATGTGGCAAAAGCGTCCTGCACAAAATGTCACTGAAGCCTGTCCTCGGGCGAAGCGTCCAGGCGTGGGCTTCCTCTGTCCTGAGATTACGTGTTTGTGTTCTGACCTCCCTTTTAAGGCATTGCTGGGGATGGGAGATGGTGGTTGCTCTAATGCCTTTTACAGCAGCAGGTCGGCTGCCCACCACGCCTGGTTTTGCTTCTTTCCTTCTCTACCCAGTCGTGCTGAGCGCTCCAGACACGGTCCTGATTGAGAGAAATTTGGGGAAGAGAATCGACCCTCAGACAGGAGGTACGGCTGTCTCCACCTTCCCCCAACCACCCCGTGGGGTCTCACAGGGAATCCTAGTAACAGCCCTGCCCACCCCTCACTGAGCACTTACTCTCAGGCTTGGGCAGCAGACAGACCCGGGTTTGTGGTCCCTGCCCCTTTCTAGCTGTGTGACGTGGGACAAGTCGCCCAGTGTCTCTGAGGCTCAGTTTTCTCACCTGGACTTGAGGATGGAAACGCTGAGCCCTGCCTTGTGATCTGCTCACTGTGAGGATGACATGAGAGCCTGGGGGTGGGAGCCTGGCACAGAGGAAGCGCTCCGAAAGTCACGGCCACCCTTCCCCTCGCGCTGAGCATCATCGCCACTTTGTTGTCGTTAATAGCGACGGGGGGGCGGGCCCGGAGCCAAAGCCGAGCACGGTGCTGCCGGGGTGGGCGGACGAGCGCCCCTGGGACCCGCAGGCTCTGCCCCCAGGTCGGGCGGGCAACTCTAAACGTGTCCCTCTCTCTGGTAGAGATTTATCACACCACCTTCGACTGGCCCCCCGAGTCCGAAATCCAGAACCGACTGATAGTGCCAGCAGGCATCTCGGAAGGGGAGACGGCGCGGAGGCTGCTGGAGTATCACAGGAACATCGTCAGGATCCTCCCCTCGTACCCCAAAATCGTGAAAGTCATCACTGCCGACCAGCCGTGCGTGGACGTCTTCTACCAGGGTAAATCCAGGTGGACCCTCGGCCCCTCTCATCCTGGTGTCACTTCTTCTGGCAGTGATGCCAGTGTCCGGTGTCCAGTGTCCGGGGTGTGCCTGGGAGCCCGGGAGTCAAGTCACGGAAGGCCCAAGGTCCCTGCCCAGAAACGAGTCTGGGGTCCCTGGGAGCGTCGTCCTCTGAGACCCTGGGCTAATATTCTATAGGCCGCATGGTCAGCGGACTTGACAGTGACGGGGGGGGCGGGGGCGAGGAGAGGTGAGGGCCGGGGTGGGAGGGACATGCAGCAAGAAGTCTTGCCCTGAGGATGAAGGAAGAGGAAGAGAAAATTTATAAATATTCAAACAAACAAACGTACAAACCAAACCCACCAGCGCCACAAAACCCAAAAAACCACAACACAACTCAGGTGTCCTGAGTCCACTGAGGGCAGGGATAGGCAGTTGCATGCCGGGCACGGCCCTGCCGTTGGGAACAGTAACAGATGTTCAGAAATGGGCTGAAAGAGGCCTGTTTGGGGGTCAGGGGTGTGACCATTGAGTCCCGAGGCTTTGGAGCCAGGTGACCTCAGCCCCACCACACGTCAGCTCTGCAGTCTGCGGCAACTCTCTTAAACCCTCTGAGCCTCAGTTCTGTCATCCCCAAAATGGGAACAGAAATCCTTCCTTCCTCACGGACTTAGGTGAGGGCTCCGTGAGATCCTGCAGCGCAGGTATCTGCAGCCCTGAGCCCAGTAGCTGGTGCAGAGAACGGCTCAGTAAACATCGGACGTTGCTATCATCAGGATTCAACATCCGGTCCCGAAAGACAAGGAAAGTTAGAAGAGTTCTCCCCCAAAGCAGCTGCATTTATCATTTTTATTTTTTTTAATTTATTATTTTCTTTTATTGATTTCATTTTATTTTTGGCCACGCTGTGTGGCTTCTGGGGGTCTTAGTTCCCCCACCAGGGATCGAACCCGGGCCCTTGGCAGTGAACGCGCGGAGTCCTAACCGCTGGACCGCGGGGAATTCCCTCATTTTTTAAAAGTGTTGCCGAGCTTCAGTTGCCTCCACAAGCAGTTATCCCCTTCTGTGCGATGCCGGTGCCTGACACAATGAAAATAGCTCCGCAGGGACTTTAAGACACTTGATGGTTTACGATGCCCTTTTTTGGTATATTCTCTCAGATCTCTTCAAGAGAAGTTTACTTTTGGTGGGGAGGTTGTTCTGAGCTCCCCAGAGCGGCCCTCCCACCGGCCCCCACCTGCTGGTGGCCTTGTTGTCTGAGCGGCTTTGCTTTACCGAGAGCGAGAGCCGGAGCCGGCACAGCCTCGCTCTCCGAAGGGGGTCGGTATACGAGGGGGCATGTCTGGAGAGTGATGCTACTTTGAAAAATGCCAGGCTTATGGATGCCTTATAAATTTCCAGCGATTTCGCATCTCGGAAGAGTCTTTAGTAGCAAACACTGCGCTCCGAAGATAAACAACCACAACATTTATCTTATGCCATGATTCTGAATTTACACATTAATTACTTCCAAACTACTTAATTAAATTTAAAAGTTCATACGATCGTTCATAAAGAATTCATGCCTGAAATTGTAAATAAAAATGTGAGTGTCTGAATATTAATTATTATTAATTAATAATGCAGAGAGAGAAATTGAACATTGGAATGCAAAATTCTCTCTGTGTTGTTTTTTTTAATATCTCTGCTATGCATCCAGCAACCACATATTTTTCAAAAGAATAATTAGCTGTTGAGACCGTCTGGGGGATCATTACTTCTAATTAACTTGGTTATTTACTGTAAATTAAGCATCATTTGTAAGCAGGCTGCTTTGCCTGTAGTATTTGTGCTCTTCAGACGGGCTGGATCCTGGAAGGTCTGAGGATAAAGACAGCCTTGCTGTCTTTATCTTTATCTCTTCCTCCGGGTTCGTCTCGCTGATGGAAAGTGTTACCCGTGGCAGTGGGCTTGGGACAGTTGCCCCAGCCCTGCCAACTGTCTGTAAAATCGGGACAAGGAAAGCACATCCCTCGTGGGACCGTGCACGGATCAGATAAGGTAAGGCCGGTAGAGGTTAGCTTAGCAGCAGATGCATCCCTGCCGTGAAGATGCTGGCTATCATCTTGACCTTGAAGACAGGTAACTTACCTGAACCTTTAGTTCTAAAACAGAGGGGAATCGTAGCATCTCTAATGTCCCTTCCAATGAAAACATCCTACAAAGATTTGAGAGTTCAGAATTTGCCCAGTGAATATATGTCATTGGTTCTCAATGTTGCCCTCTCGCCACAGCGGGACACGTGGCAATGTCTGGAGACGTTTGTGGCTGTCACAGCTAGGGAGCGTGACAGCACCTGGTGGGCAGAGGCCGGGGAGGTGCCCCGACGTCAAGCACAAGGTTGGAAGACCCTGCACACCTGTCGCGGATTTCGAGGTGGTGCCTGGGGACACCTTCCTGTCTTCGGATGGATTCCATCCTGGGTGAGGGGCCAACATGCTGACTTCAGGCAGCCCGGCACCTGCGCAGGATGGTCCGGGGACCCGGGCAGGAGGCGGGGCCGGGGAGGGAGACCCCCTTTGGATGCAAGGGGGACTGAGGAGGAGGTACCCCCGCCCTCTGCCTCAGCGGGCGGGCCGCTCCCCTCACCCAGGTGCCGAGTGGCTGCCCTTCAGCAGCCTCCTCAGCCCACCCGTGCCCCCTCCTCTGCCCTCCACTCTCAAGGGAGGTGACCTGGTTTGATGTTCAGTAGCTTTGGGCATCCAGTGCCCCCCACGCTGCATGCGCCTCAGCCCTGTCTCCCTACTTCTTTGTTCCTCAGATGCCAGGGGCACCCTGGGCCAGGGCGACATCTGCCCACTCCCGGGACCCATTTGATCACTGCCTCTTTGGAGACTTGCAATAAAGTTGGTGTCACTGGAGCGCGGCTGCAAATTATTCTCCACCAATTCCGAAGGCCTTTAGAAGTCCCCGAGTACGAGGCCCCCGCGTGGCCTGTCGCGTTTATCAAAGCCCGTGTCTGACTCTAGGAGGTCGGCCTGGTCCCGGGGCTTCAGGGTGACGCTCAGCCCGGATTCAATTTGGAAACACCCTAACCCAGTATTCAGTGTGTGTTCTGTGTCCTGGGACCAGCCCCCAACCACGCGGCCAGCCGTCCTTTGACCAGGAGGGCAGCACGGCCCCTGTGCTGTGTCAGAGGGATCCAGGGCAGTGCTCTGCTCGGAGGGTGGCTTCTGTGCCTCTCCTTGTCCCCTCCCGCCTTGGTGCCCCGGCCTGAAGGGTAATTCCTTCCCCGCAGCTTCACCCTGTGGTTACCCGGCAGATTCACAGAGGGTTTCCACGGAGCTGTAAAAGAGAAATAATTACTGCCGTTAAAAGAGCCCAGGCAGAGGTGTCGTAAGCTGGTTCCCTTTCTTTAGGACCCTGGTTTATTATCCTCACATCCTCTCGTTCCAGCTCTGACCTATGTCCAAACCATCCATCGATCTAACGCCCCGTTCACCCCGAGGGTGCTGCTGTGCGGGCCCGTGGGCAGCGGGAAAAGTCTGCAGGCCGCCCTCCTGGCCCAGAAATATGGCCTCGTCAACGGTGAGTGCCCCGGCGGCCACCCGGCTTCTAGAGCCTCCCCTGCTTCCTGCCCTCCCAGACCTCCCCGTGTTACGGGAGCGGCGAGGAGATCGGCATCACTTCTCTTTCTTGCTCTCTGCTGCGAACAATTTTCATTTAATCCATCTTTGCAGGGATAAGGTTTTTGCCTCCCAAAGAATATGGCCATAAAAACATTAACCAATAAAAACACGCCCGCAGCCCAAAGAGCTGGAACGTTTTCTGGTCATCATTTTTTACGTCCTTTGGCGCAGTGGTTTTTCTGTGCTCTGCCCCTGCAGTCTCCCCAGAAGCCGGAGTTCTTGCATAATGTGGACCTGCTGTTCATTTATTTTCTCCGGTCTTGTTTGGTTCCCCAAACCCAGGTCAGTGTGTTTACAGGCAAACAGTTTCTGAACCGGAGGAAGACTTCTAGCTCAGCACAGTTTCAATAAATATTTTACCAGGAAGAGAGAAAATATTGAAATTAGTCCTCCAGGTCTTTCCTGGGGTGGTCCCAGATGGTCTTGGATGCCAGCGTGGTTTCAGGAGGATAAAGGGCTGGAAGGGAGGCTATAGCAGACACACAGCACTGGAGGGAGTTAAAGGCACTGACCCCCTCCCACTTCGGTGCTCCAGAAGCCTCAATAACCTCTATTTAAGCAGGAGACATGAGACCTGCACCCCCAAATACAGAAATATGCATGTATATGCCCGCAAATGATATATATACACCATACAGATATACATGTATACTGACATGCACAAATATATACATGCCACCCCAGAAAGATCAAGTTTCGAATAAAAATCCTTTTCAATTAGGTCTCCTCCAGCTTAAGATTCCAAAGCCACTGAGATTCCCAGCCAGGAGTCAATGACAAATATCATACCCATAGATTGAAGGTGGAGAACTGAGCAATTATTCTGACTAGTATGGAAAAAAACCACTAATAGTTGTATTAGTATTTTAGTAAAAATGCTAAATAGCAGTATTCTGATCTAATTAGTATGGAAAACTCACCTGGCTGCTTTATGATAAAAAATGCTTTGCTTGTATCAACGGGTTTTTTTTAATGGAATTATTCAAATAATTCCTTCTCCTTCGGAGTTTTCCTCTTAAGAGTATTATAAGAATAAAATTCCAGCTGTGGTTAGGGATGACTTTGTAAAGAATGGGCCACAGTCTGCGTGTGGCCACACCCACATTTATTTACGCGCCTGCACTTATTGTTACGTGAAGACATATGAAGAGTTACAGTGAGAAGAGCCTTAATGGCAGAGGCAGGGTCTGAAAAACACAACAGTGACACCTTAATATAGTGCACAGCTTAATTTAAATAATTGTCACTGTGCCGGAGTTTGTTTATGCAGACACTCCCATTCAAGAAAAGTATTTTTAAATTTAAATGTTTTCAGCACACCAATCATAAAGAAATGAAACTACCTGCCTAGATTTTTCCAAAAAGGAAAATAGAAAAGCTCGCCATCGTTTTTGCTTTTGCAGCAGAAGAGCCATTTGGGGCCTCTTTTCAATAACCGAGCACTTGGAGACTGGCTCAGAAAGTTGACATTTCTCAAAGGTGTTCTTGAGAAATACAAGCCGTCATGAGATTTCCGTAAACCTGTTTAGGGGACCTGTGGTCTGCAGAGGCAAGCACCGAGCTGTCCTTTGGGGTCTCTCTGCGGAGGCCTGTCTGCACCCAGAGCTCCAGGAGCTGCCCGCCCAGCCCCGCTGCAGCCCGGCCCCCCCCCCGGCCATCCCCTGCCTTGGCTCTTATCTCCATATTTATGAACCTCTCGGTCGTGGGAATACATCTCCAGACAAATAACCAGCATTCACTCCAACAAGGTTTATTGGAAGGCTCCTGTCTATAATCGGCGAGTATATAAACAGGTACAACCTTTTGAAAGATAAAGGCCACTCCTGATTACCAGGCTAACTGTGCAAACCCTTTGGTCCAGTGATTTCACGCCCAGGACTTTATTCTGCTGAAACACTCCCCACAGTATTCAACAAGAGATGTGAAGGATGCATAGTGAAAAATAAAGGCAACCCCAAACTCTGTTCGCGAGGGGGTTAGTTAAAGTAAGCTCTGGGCAGCTATTAAAAAGAAACCTGTAAAGTGACTCGATGTCCGTGAGATATTGTTATGTCGGGGCGGGGTGGAAAGCAAGTCACTCAACAGTGTTCAGGGAATGGTCTCTTTTTTTTTTTGTAATTTATTTTTGGCTGCGTTGGGTCTTCATTGCTGCACACGGGCTTTCTCTAGTTGTGGCGAGCGGGGGCTACTCTTTGTTGCAGTGAGCGGGCTTCTCATTGCGGTGGCTTCTCTTGCTGCGGAGCACGGGCTCTAGGCGCGTGGGCTTCAGTAGCTGTGGCTCGCGGGCTCAGAAGCTGTGGCTCGCGGGCTCTAGAGCGCAGGCTCAGTGGTTGTGGCGCACGGGTTTAGTTGCTGCACGGCCCGTGGGATCTTCCCAGACCAGGGATCGAACCCGTGTCCCCTGCATTGGCAGGCAGATTGTAATCCACTGTGCCATCAGGGAAGCCCGAATGATCTCATTTTTGTTCAAAAAAATGTGTTAATCTATGTTCAAGAAAACAGCTGAAGGACCAAACTGGTTATCTCTGTAGAAACACGTATTACACAATTCTGACTTTTTTTTTTTCCCTGCACCGAGCATGAATTTTCTGACAAGGAACAACCATGGAGCATTTTATTAAAATACTATTAATTTTACTCACTGAGTGCTTGCTATATGCAGTGCATGTTATTTGGTACACAGATAGGGAACATGTAGAAAGAAGAAGAGAGGCCCTTCAGGATGGAGGTGGGCCCTGCTGGGGGAAGGAATGAGGTGGGGCAGGGCTCCTCCCAACACTGTCCCAGGTCATGTGTGTCTAAAGCCTTAGTACTTGGAACCTCTAGGAAGAGCAGACTGTTAACAGTACTGTCTTCATAGGATCTTGCAGAATGAGGTGGCTATAGACAGGAGTTTTAAACCATTCTTTCCTAATATAAACATTACCGTTACACACTTTTCTCCAAACACTTCTTTAGCTGCATCTCCCCAAATTTTAATGTGTTGTGTTTTATCATTCAGTTCAGAATATTTTCTAATCTCCTTTGTGGTTTCTTTTTTGACCCATGTATTATTTAGAAGTGTATTTCTTACTTCCCAAATATTTGGAAATTTTCCAGATTTTTTTTTCTTTGTTTCTTTAATTCTATTTTGGTCGAAGAACATACCCTATATGATTTCAATCCTTTGAAATGTATTGATACTTTTTATGGACGAGCATATGCTCTCGATTGGTGAATTCCATGTGCACTTGAAGAGAATATGTATTCTGCTTTTGTTGAATATTGTGCTCTAAGAATGTCAATGAGGATAAGATGTTTGATGGTGTTGTTCACTTCTTCTGCGTCCTTAATGATTTCTCTCTACTTGTTATTTCAGTAACTGAGAGAGGTGCGTTCAAATCTCCAACTCTTTACCTGTGGATTTCTCTATTTCTCTGCCAGTCTTTGCTTCGTGTGATTTGAAGCTATGTTAAGTGGGTATACACTAAGGATCGTTATCTCTTCCTGATGAAATCATCCCTTTATCATTAGGAAATGCTCCTCTACCTCTCCAGTAAATTCTCAAAGTCTACTTTGTCTGATAAGTATATACTCTATTCTTTTTTTTTTTAACTATGTCTTATATTCTAAATATGTGTCTTGAATACAACATATAATTGCTTTAAAAAAAAATTCAGCCTGACGTTTTCTGCCTTTTAATTGTTTAGTCCATTTCCATTTAAAGTAATTTTTTATATGGTTGGTTTCAAGTCTACCATTCTGGGTTTTTTATCTTCTACTTGTGTTATCTGTTCTTTGTTCCTCCTTTCCTGCCAACTTTTGGATTGATCAAGTATTTTTTCAGTAATCCATTTTATTTCCTCTGTTGCCTTTTTTGGCTGTATCTCTTTGCTTTATTTTCTTTGTGGTTGCTCTAGGGGTTAACTGTTATCCATTACTTATCACAGTCTATCTTGAATTAATATTATACCTCTTCATGTATAACACAAGAACCTGACAGCAGTGTATTTCCCTTCACCTTGCTCTAGTTCTTTGTGTAATTGTAGTCATACATTTCATTTCTACATATGTTATGAATCCTACAGTACATTGTAATTATTTTTGCTTTAAACAGTCATTTTTTTAAGTCAACATATGGGGGGAAAGAGCTTTTATATATACTCAATATCAACACTTTTCACTCCTTTGTTTAGATCTAAGATCCATCTGATATCATTTTCTTTCAACCTAAAGAACTTCCTTTAACATTTCTTGTAGTGCAAGTCTGCTGGTGAAATTCAGCTTTCATCTGTCTGAAAATGTCTTTATTTCACCTTCATTATTGAAGGATGTTTTTGCTGCTTATAGAAATCTGTGTTGACAGGGTCCCCCCCAACCTTAACACTTTCAAGATGTCATTTCGTTGTTGCATTGATGCATTCCGTTGCATTGCTTCTGATGAGAACTCAGAGATTTTTTTTTCTCCTATGTATAAAACATCTTACTCCCACCCATAACTGCTTCTAATATTTTCTGTTTAGTTTTCAGAAATTTAACGGTGATGTACCAAAGTGTGATTTACTTTGTGTTTGTTTTGCTTGGGCATCAGAATCTTGGATCTGTGGGTTGATATTTTTTCTCAAATTTTGAAATTCTCCTCCCATTATTTTCTCAGATATTCTCTCTCTCTCCCCCCCCCCCCCCCCCCCCCCCGCTTTCTGGAACTCCAGGTACATGTATGTCAAACTGTTTGCTATTATCCTCCAACTCCCTGAGGTTTTATTCCTTTTCTTTATTTCCGGCCCCCTCCCCACCTTCTCTTTGCTTCAGTTTGAATGCTTTCTAGTGCCTCTTTTCATGTCTTCAGATTCACTGATGGCAGCCCATCCAGTGATGTTTTCCATTTAAGATATTCTGGAAATTCCATCTGGTTCTTTTTTATAGTTTCCATTTCTCTGCTGAGATTCCCCATCTTTTCATTCATTTTAATCATCTTTTAAAGTTTAAACATTTTCATAATAGACATTTTATAGTTCTTATGTGCAGATTCTGATATCTGTGTGATCTCTGGATCTGATTCTATGGCCTGTTTTCTCTCCTTGTAGGGGTCACACTTTCCTGGTGGTATTTTCCTCTCCAGTAGTTTTTTATTATATGCTGGACATTGTGGTTCTCACATTCCTGAGAGTCTGGACTGTGTGATCCTGCTTTGAGAATATCGCCTGAAAAAGAATTGAGTTCTAACAGGTGGTTAACTGGAGGACCAACCTGACCCCACTGAGGCTTATTTTTAGTCTTTGTTACTATGGGATTAGGGTGGGATTCCCCTAGGGCTCGTGTATCCCTACACCTGAAGCGTGGCCTTCCTGGAGTCTCAGCTGCATGTCTGGGGTGTTGAGCGAGATCTCTCACTCTGGCTGGCAGATGCCACTCAGTTCCCAGCTTCCCCATAGCTTTTGTCTCCTAGGCCCTGTGGCATCTCCCCTGCACACGTGCAGTTTTGCATTGACTAGTGACTCAAGTAAACCCTCAGGCAGGTTCCGGAACCCCTCCTGCCCCACCCCCCCCTCCATTATTCTGTCCCACATGGTCCAGCTGCCTCAGGGCCCCAAACTCCAATCCTTGTTTCCTGCTGCTGTGTTTGGGTTCCGCTCCTCCCGAGCCATGGTTTGGAAAGTGCCCATAGGTCGAAATCCAGGGCGAGTGAGGGTCTCACTTTGTGTGTGTCCCATCTCTCAAGGATCACAGCCCGTGCCTGTCTTGTCCAGTGCCCGAAAAGAGTTGCCTCTTATATTTTGTTAAGTTTTATGGCTTTGTATGACAGAAGGTGAATATGATACCTGCACCTCCCTCCTGTCCTGAACTGGAAGCTAAGCCTAGGTTTGATGTCACATGCACCTGGGTGTGAATCCCAGCTCCGCCACTTACTGGCTCCGTGACCTAGAACAGTATGTACAGCATCTTCAGTTCTCAGTTTCCTTATCTACAAAGCAACAGTTTGTTGTGAGGACTGGACAATACAAAGCAAGCCCAGCATAGTGCTTGGCGTAACTAGAGGTCTCAGTAGCTGACAGCCTTTATTAGTCCTTACATTTCCCTTAGTGAGCGAAGCTGCCAGCCACGCTGGATACGATCACCGCCATCACACAGTGAATTAACATGTCATTACGGAAGAATACGTCTTTGGTGGTGGTCATTGTCTTAAACATTCCCTTTATGCAGTTAATTTTAGGATTGGTTTCGGTTTCTTTAAGGCAGGAAGTAAAGTCCTTAGCTTTAAAGTTAAGAAAAGTAAGCCTGTGCAATTACCAACTCATGAAAACATGGCTGGGCCCTTCTGGCTTTGGCTGTTACGGTTTTCATAGCCAAGGAGAGGGCAGCTGTGTTAATTCCTTCCACACTAGTTAACTGACACGCCCTGTGTGTTGGCCCCGGCTGGGGTCTAGAGACACAGTGGTGCTTGTGACAGGAAGGCACCTGTGTGTCCCTTTGTGATAGAAACTGATGATGTCTGTGGAGCCGTCATCCCAGGGGGCTATGGAAACAAGAAGCGTCCCCACCCTCCCCTGCGTGATAACAGCGTGAACATGGATGTCACGCAGGTCCACGCGGTTCTCCGCCAGAACGTTCACTCTCAACACCCTCCGGGGCTGGGGCCAGCAATCCTGGGTGTCGCCGAGGCCCTGCGGGGCCTTCTCTGGTGGTGACATTCCTTGTTATGTCTTCTCCACACCGTCCATTTTTAATATGTTCTTTGCCAAATGCATTCTTTTTCATTCCGCATCTTCCTCCTTGGCTTCTTTTTTATTCCTTTTTGATACTTACTTTCACTTGGACACACACCCACACTCAGAAAAACACTTTTATATTTTTTTTCAGTGACCTTTTTTTTTTCCCCGCAGCAGGCAGCACTGGGAGGGGTTCTTTTTTTTCTCATTCTTCCTTCTATTTAAAATTTAACGGGCGTCTTTCTGTTCCTCTCTCCTCTAGTCTGCTGTGGGCAACTGCTCAAAGAGGCCATGGCAGACAAGTCCAAGTACGGCGAGATGATCCAGCCCTTTTTCGAAAAGGAGACCGCAGGTAGGCCACACTTGCCATGACTGCCACGACCTTCTAGGCTCTGAAGAGAGAGTCCTCTGTGTGAGGCTTTCTGGGCACGCGGGGGCCCAAACTGGGGAAAAGAACCAGGGAATGGAAATTGGGCTTTCTGGCAGGCAAAGGCTCTGGTTTTGTTCCCTGGTTGGTCCCTTTGGCTTCCAAGTGAGGGGGAGGGGTCTGTGGACATGATGCATTTCACTGGTGGTGTGGAATGTTCCTGTTTCTCAAGAATGCTTGCTTTCCATAACTGATAACGCTTAAAACTGGGAGCAGGGGGGACTTCCCTGGTGGCGCAGTGGTTAAGAATCCACCTGCCAACTAAGGGGACACGGGTTCGAGCCCTGGTCCGGGAAGATCCCACATACCACGGAGCGACTAAGCCTGTGCGCCACAACTACTGAGCCTGCGCTCTAGAGCCCGCGAGCCACAACTACTGAGCCCGCGTGCCTAGAGCCCGTGCTCCACAACGAAGAGTAGCCCCCAGCTGCCGCCACTAGAGAAAGTCCGCATGCAGCAACGAAGACCCAACGCAGCCAAAAATAAATAAATAAAATAAATTTATAAAACAAAACAAAAAAAAACCTGGGAGCCGGGAGAGGCCATAGTGCCGCCCACCTCATTAATTGGTGTACAGAAAAATACCATCGGGCAAGATTCCAATTTAATCAGCAGTCAGAAGCTAGAAGGTTCAGAGAGCTTTGCAGATAGGGAGGACTGACCAGCCATTGGTCCTCAGGGGAGGCTGGACCAGATCATCTTTCCAGACCCCTCTGTGACCTATGCTCTGAAAGCATCCCCCAGATCTGACCCCCAGGAAGGGCACCACTGAGACCACTCTCTCCAGTCTCCTGAGTCCACAAAGGAGCCACAGAGAAGGGACCGAGGTACTGAGGACCTCAGAGCCAGTTCACGTCTGGGCTCATCCGCGGGCAGTGCGTTTCCCACACCTATCTCTTCCACTCTTATGTAAAGGGCTGTAGCTCCTCTGTGCAATCAGCACAGGCTCGTTATCAAGTCTGATATGGACAGGTACTTGCTGTGAAGAAAACTGACCCAGAGAGGAGGGGCCGTTGTGATGGGCAGTGCGCGTGTTGTGAGGATGCCCTCCCCTTCTCCTACTGTTTTCCGGATGGAGTAAGCTGTGACTGGGAGGCGTGGGACAGGCCGCTTGCTCCTGACCTCAGCCCAAAGAGCCCCCCAGGAAGGATGTCCCGCCCTGGCCCTCCCAAGGCCTTCCCTGAGGTGTTCTAGTCTCCAGGGTGAAGTTCAGGTGAGGCAGCATGGGATCCCTCAGGCACAGTGATCTGCGTGGTGAGACATGATGTTCTCGGCAGGCGAGTCTGTTCACTCCTGAGTCACCGGGGTGGTGAATAGGATGATGTGTGAACAGGAGACCTGGGCGCCAGTGAAAACCAGTGCCAGCTCTGGTGCTTCCCTGTCCGGTTCAGGTCCCGCTGCCCTCCACCCCGGCCACGTAGCCCAGGCCTCCCAGTGGCGAGATGGAGACAGAAACCCCAGGTTGCAGGGTTGCTGTGAGGACAGGCTGGGGTGTGTGCACCCAGGGGTGGGAGCAGCAAGCAGGGACGGGGGCCTGGCACCCCCTCAAGCACACTTGCCCTCCAGCGAGGCCAGCTTCCCCTTTACTGGGGCAGGGGGGTGGGGAGGTGATGAGCACCCCACAGAACATTTGTTGCATAAATGAGTGAATAGGATAACAAGTTAATAGATTTATGTCATTGTAAACGTTGCTGTGTAGTATTCCATTGCACAGACTGGAGGGTAATCTGTTTAATTCTCCACGAGAAAGCATTTTGTGGTTCAGGAAGAGAGACGATGACCAAGCAGATGAGGCCCTGTTGACAGTGGGTAAATCTCTGACAAGGGGAGGCGGAAATTCCTTGACTCTTCTTGCAACTTTCCCGTACTTTTGAATTGTTTTTCAACATAAAGAGTTACGGAAAGTGAATATTCAGCTGGTCTCCAAATCTGCACCCCTTCAGCAATACTATGACGCGCCCTCTGTACCGGCACGGGTTTGCAGACACCCCGAAGCATCTTAGGAGGAACTGATGCCTGCGACCCATGAGCGGGCATGACTCGTGACACCGAAGTAAGGTGTCCCCCTCCCAGCCGTGCCCGGAACGCTCGAGTCCTCCACGGCTTTGCCATCTCTGGGTATTGCCAGGTTATTTGTTTTCTATCGTGGCTGAAACAAACTTAGTGGTTTAAAACAACACAGATTTACTATCTTACAGTCCTGGAGGTCAGGAGTCCTAAAATCACGCGTTGGCAGGACTGCACTCCTTCCTGAGGAATCCCTTGGGGAGAATCTGTTTCCTTTGCTTTTTCCAGCTTCCAGAGGCCCCTTTCTCCGTCTTCAAAGTCAGTAGTACAGCATCTTCCAATCTCTCTCTCTCTCTGACCCCTGAAAATAAACCCAAGGAGCCTTTTCACTGGTGGGCAAGAGGCAGAGATGTTTAGGGGGTTTGTTTTGTTTTTTTCTCTTTTTTTTGGTGTATACCTAGGAGACGGTGCAAAATTCCCAATTTCCTATAAAGTGAGCGAGACCCTGGTAGCTTCGATCTTCAACGCTTTGTGCTAAATTTTTCCCTCTGCGACCTTCTCTTTACTTAGACAATGTAGCTCTATACTTTTGCACTTCCTACAGAATGAAAGACACAACAACCACCAATATCATATCTTCCTAACAGAAGCAATAAATTCTGTCATTTCACTAATCCCGATCTCACAGGGATAACAAAGAATGCATTTACATTCCTCACCACTAACAGGGGCTCATTAGTGGGCTGTGGAAACGCTGCCGGGAGAACCAAAGTGCTCGGCTGGTAGGACGAGCTCGGGAACCACCCGGGTCTGGCCGCCCGCATCACCACCAGCGGAAACAGGACCAAAATTTAAATGATTCTCCACTGAAGTCGGGTCTGAAAACGAGGTCAGACTGAACCCGGAAGCTCTGCGTGGCCACCTCTCATGACAGCGGCTGACAGCTTCTGGAAGCCAGCATCGCTGGCATCTGGCATTGGGGTCTCAGGTGCAGGTGCAGATCTGGGGGTGGGAATCAACCACATCACACCTGAGTTCTGAACCCAGTAGGAGACAGACCCAGGGTCTGCTGGGAGCATCGGATGGAGAATGTGGCCGGGATCTGAGGGCCCAGCTGGGCTTCCTAACATGACCCCCGCCCCCCAAGTCCAGGCCTGGGGACAAGCCAGTTGGGATGCAAGGGTGACACCTTACAATAAACGGCCACACCCCGACAGTGAGGTTGGGGAGAACAGCCCAGGCTCCCCAGGAAGAGCCCCGAGTAGGGGCTTAAGTGGGAAGGGAATCCCTCTACACCAGGGGCGAGGGCCTGCCAGCTGGAGGGACAAGGCCCGTCGGATGAGTGGTTCTCCTTTCCAGGCAAGAGTGAGGCGGGGTGGAGGCAGCACATCCTCCCAGCACTGCCCTGGATCAGAAGGTTCCTCCCGAATCCTCATGAGCAGCGAGGCATGGCCCCGAACGCTTTCAGCCCGTTGACAGGATTTTCTGGGAGGAGGAGACACGGCTGCCTCTCCGCCTTGTGGGACCATCGAGGCGATGCAGATTTCCCTTCACAGAACCCTGGGCGTGTGTCGGACATCTCTGCTGGGTGTCAGCAGCATTCCTGGGAAGCCCCTGCCAGTGGTTTGCACGTGAAATCCAGAAGGTTCCAGAAATCCTACAAGGTTCAGGGAGCTCATCTAAAGGGGCAGAGATTCTCATAAGGACATAGCGGCCTCACCCCCCAGGGGCAGAGCCCCAGCACCTCGGAGCTGGTGGATGTCACTGCCGGAACATCCTGCCCTGCAGTCAACCTAGTGTAGAAACCGCCCCCCTCATCCCCCCCCCCCCCCCCCGGCTGAAGGCAGGCAGTGCCTTTCCGGGGGCTGGACTTCCTCCACTGAGGACTCTGCCCCGAGCTCCTGGCCGCTGGCTGACTCGGCCTCACCCGCTGCCCATCTCTCTCTCCACGTGCCTCGGAGCTGCAGGCCCCAGTGACGGGCAGCAGGGTTATCACTGCATCCCGGCCACCCTCAAGGTCCCTGCCGCCACCAGCAGCTCCGAGAAGAGATCCAGATGCCGTCTTCCCCCCAGGGAGCCACTTCCTCTTCTTTCCCCCCTGCGGGGCCTCATGATGTGATGTCCCAGCTGTGACCTCTGCAGGCTCAGTTACGTTCTTTTTTGTCCTCACAGGTGCTGCCAACACCTCCTCCTTTCAAATCAGCAGCAAAATTAATAACTGTTGCTTTCCCATCTTTCCACATGTACTGGGCTAAGGACTCCAGGGCCCCGGCTTAGCTCGTCCTAAGTCTCTTGATCCTGGGCTTTTGGCGGCCTCTCTGGGTGCTGTGGGGAGATGCTTATTCCGAGCTCCGGATTTTGAGATACGTAGGTCTGACCTCCTAAACTCGTTCCGACTTGAGCTGCACTCCGTGCAGCGCTCCCAGCGTGGCCACACCCCCCCCCCCCCCACCGGCAGCCACGGAGCGGGGCCCGCCCATGACCCGCAGGGCCAGGCCGCATGTCATGCAGGCTTGACGGCCCGGGAGCTCCCGTCGCTTTTATGTGGGTGCAGAACATGTAAAAACTCTTCTGGGCCTTTGGAAAAATAACTTCTCACCTGCTCGTATGCCATTTAAAGTCCCACGGTCGGTGCTGGTGAGCGCTATGGCCAGTGCGCACTAGGGCCACGTGTGCAGTTGTTCTTGTTTTCTCCCCCAAATCGGGCGAAGGAGCAGCTAGAGCTCAGTTCTGTGCTTCAATCACCGGTGAGTCACAGCGGCCACCACCTGCAAATGATGTGCCCTGAGCCTTCTCTGGGCTTCATTCCTACCAAAGGGCCTTCTGGAAGGTGACATTCCTTAACCCTCAGCACGCGGAGCTTCCAGAGGAAGGGGGCCCCTGTCTTTGCCCATCGGAATGTCTCATTTCCCAAGTTTCACTTAGTACGAAAACCAGCCCTTCTCATGGGCCTCAACTCACCCCATCAGAGAGAAGTCTGCGTTGCTTTATTTTCAGTCCTTCTCCTGGGAATTTCGGCCATAACTTACGGTCCCGTGGCTGTTGGCAGTAGGTGTAACCTCATTCCAGATTGCTGGGTCTAATTAGTGGTGCACCACCGTCTCTTTGGTTCAGCAGGGCTGCCTTCTACCCGGGCTCTGGGCCTTGTTTTCACTCTCGAACATTGCTTGCGCTTTCTCCGGAGCCCGGTGACCCAGGGGAGATATTAAAACAGCCAAAGGCATATTTTGTCCTCGTTGGTTTAAGTTTTTGCTCTAAGTGTGTGAGATGCTTGTCTAGATCCGTCCCCACTGCGCTCCGAACGTGCTGGGATTGTCAGGTTGGGGGACCGCTGGCGAGGGCGTGTCCCCGGGGTGGAGTTTTCAGGTTAGACCCTAGCTTTTCCCATCTCCTGTCTCTCTAGGAGCCTTGGAAGGGAGAACTGTGCACCCCAGCACCTGCCAACCTGGCTCACTGGCCAAGTTACAGGGAGCTCCTAAGTCACTTTACCTCTGTAACCAGCCCCTGCCAGCACTCCGACAGCTAGAGTGATTCAATTAAAAAAGGCCCAAACTCCTTGGTGCACATGCCACACATATACTGACTTTCAGCTGAGAAAACAGCTATTTAATTGGCGTAATAACTTTCCCCTGAAAGCGCAAGTCCTGGTGTGTAGAAAAGGTAACGCGGAAGACAGATCATTACCAAGTGTTACCTGTGCCCCCTCCCGTATACCCCGTGTCTCTGAAATATTTCTATCTGGAGAAGGTCCCTCATGGCCTAATAGAACCTGAGAAGAGGTGGGAGATTTGAGGGAGATTCCAGACTCTAATTTGCACCCTTTCTGGTAATGAGACCTCACCACAGCCAACGCAGCCATCGGAGCACAGACAAGCCAAACCAGCCCCAAATTGGCATGATTATGAGCGTTTTCGAGAGCCTTCCACGAGTCCACATCCCAGGAGGCATGGATCAGAGCTCAGCCGAAGTGCTGCCTTTTTTTTTTTTAGGGGGAATTAATATTCTCATCACTAAATGCACACCAAAGATTCGACAATACATCCGCTTTTCTCCTTTGTTAAAACCTTGCAAAGAGTTGCTGAGTTGAAAGACAAAGTAAATCTTCCCATCCGAGGAGGTAAGCGGAACGCTATTTCTTGTTTTTTGACAGTGCGGCCTTGGTGAGCTGCAAGCTGTCTTACTGCAGAGGGGAGACCCCGAGGGACCCCAGCCCGTTTCCAGCAAGTCTTTGCATGTGGTGTGTTTGTACCAGCTGAAGACAGCGCATGACTCTCTAAATAATTTACCAGTTGATTAATAGACTCACAGGGGTATAATTAGAAGAGGGAGAGACAGTGGGTACAGTAACCGGTACAGTGCTTGGGGGAACAGGAGCCTTTATTTTTTTAAAGAAACTTTCTAGGGTGCTGGGCGTTTGAAGATAACTTGGGAAGAGCTCAGTGCCTCTTCTCTTTTGAAGTGGAAATAGGACAGTTTGAATCCATCGAGTTTAATTTTTCACAAGCTTTAGGGGCCCCGCAGTGCAACTCCCTTTTTATTATTGAAAAAACTCTACATTTTTCTTTCATTTTTCCGCACACACGCGCGCGCGCGCGCGCACACGCACTCCAAGCAGTGAGTAATAAACACATTAATTTACTCTTCTATCCAGCGTGTATTTTACGCACTGCACCTCCCGCGCATGTGTCCCCACACGTCCCCTTGGTGCCCCCACCCAGAGCCCCACCGTCGGGCTGCCTGTCGGTTGATGAATGGACACCCCTGTAATTTATGCATTTTGAAGGCACCCGCACCTCGCGGTCTGACAATGCTTTTGAAGTAGCTCCTTTTTTCCAGTCAAACTTTTGACTTTTCCACTGGGACTACTACAAAGGTTTCCTTCTGGAAACTAGGTAGGAGTCTTCCTGCTGAGACGGCCCAGCAGAAGCAGTGGGTCTCAAAGTCGGGGTGCGTCGTGAGGGCCAGAGGCCCGTAATGAGGACAGCCGTAGAAAGCTTTATCAACAGGTTTGCGCCCCTAGGGGACCAGCTCTTAGTCTGTAAAAACTAGACTTTGATTTGCAAAAGCATCATTATTAAAATGATGCTTTGCTGGGGCATCAGCCCAAAGTCTGTGGCCGAAAGGTTGCAAAGCTGTTTGTTCAGTGGCCAGAGCAGCGGGGAAACTGAGGCAGCGAGGGGCTCTCAGTTCACTCGTGCATCTGGTCAATGAAACATCTCTCTCCCCCCAAGAGTGGGGCCTGTCTACTGTTGCCGTGTCACCAAAGAGGGGCAGCTCAGCTGTTTTTGTTGGGCTGAATGTTCATCGGGGGCTTGCCGTGTGTCAGGCGTGCAGATCACAAAACAGAAGGGGAGCCCAGAGGTGCAGGGTGTCCTTCTCACTCCGACCAAAGCTTCTGGAAGCATTTCCCCTCCACGGGCAGCCCTGGTGGTTTCCGAGCCACTCAGCTGTGAAATCGTCTTCGACAGGCCAGGCCCCAAGGCCCAGCCTTCTCCTCCAGCTAGGAGGTCTCCCTGCGCAACCGTCTGGCCAGCCCCTCACGACCCCCTCCAGGCAGGTGCAGCTCGAAGCCCCTTCCCCTCTCAGAATGCCCCGGAGGGGGAGCTGACACCGGCTTTCTCCTTGGGCTGTGAGTGAGGCCTGAGGTGTGGAGGGGAGGCTGCCCTCGGTGACCTTCTGCGACCCCTACACGTCGGACGGTCGCCACGTCCCGTCCCTGGAGACCTGCCGGAGTTTGTCAGCTAGAAGGCAGCGCTGCAGCTTCCCCATGGGGAACGTGGCACAGCTGTGATCGGCCGGGGAGGGGAGTGCGGGGGCCCATGCCCTCCAGCTTTGCCCTGAGCGAGAAGTGGGCTCGGGGTAGAACGAAGGGAGCGGGGGTTGGGGCAGAGAGACGCAGGAAGCGGGAGGTGAGGGAGAGTACAGAGCGTATAGGGAAGTGCCTGTGCCCTTCCCTCCCACCCCTCCTCCCTGGGGCCTGCTCTGGGACCCAGGGGAGGGGGCGGGAGAGACACCTCCCTCTTCGTCACCTCTCACCACAGACCTCCATTTACCCGAGCTGTGACCTTGGCTGCTAGAACTCTGATCTCACCACCCTCTCTCCACTGGGCCACGGTTAGGTTACTGGGAGGTAAGAAAGACCTCCTCTGGGACCTCTCCCAGCACCTCCCGCTGCATGCTTCTGCTTCTGCTCTGCTCTGTCTGCCCCCAAGTCCCCATGGCCAGCGTGGCTCATACCAGGAGCTCAGCTACTGTTCGTGGGTGAACGAACGATTTCACAGCTGAGCGCCCAGCACGTGCCCTGGGGCAGTGTGGGGCGGCAAGAGCAGGCAGGCACGCCCTGTGGCGTCGGGGGCCCAGAAGCTCCCCTCTGCTGCCTGCATCTCTGTGTAGGTGAGACCCCGTTTGTCTCAAAGGAACAAAGGGAGAACAGGCAATAGAAGGCAGCAGGCAGCCTGACGGGTTTCTAGACAGGTGGCCAGCGACGGTCACTCCTCGACAGTCAGGGGAGCGGCTGCAGGTTTGGGCTGTGCAATCACCACTTGATTCCAGCTCGGTTCCTGCCACTGCCCGGCTGCGTGACCTTGGGCAAGTCACCCGACCGCTCAGAACTACGGTTTCCTCATCTGCAAGGGGGAGCTTTTCACAGTATCAGAGTCATGGCGTGTTAGATATCTAACTGAGAATGTGTCTGTAAAATGTTTAGCACTGTGCGTGGCACACGATAGGCCACTTACTGGATACTTACTAGTGTGATTATTAATAGTTACGGTATTTTCATTGTCGTAATTGTAGGAGAACTCACGGTAGTAGCAGCAAGATTGTTCGGTAGACGGATGTTTCATAGGTGGATTTTCTGGGTATCGTATTCTCTTCTTGTGACTAATGTCAGCTTTGGGTGCCTGGTCCCTATATGGTCACCAGGAACTGGCAGAAGTCCAGTCTGCTCCACGTCTGGGGCTCAGTTATCTGTTGCAGCCACCCTGCAATGTGACAGCATAAAAGGACATCTGTTTCATTTTGTTCCTCATTTCGTGCACTAGGATTTCAGGCAGGGTGTGGCAGGGACGGCTCCACCCCGCACTGCCTTGGGCCTTAACTTGGCATGGCTTGAACAGCTAGAGGCAACTGGGCTGGCTCCTCTGGGGCCCTACATGTTGTCCTCGGTTCTGGTGTCAACCTGGTTCCTTGGTTCTTCTCCTTATTGCATCTGCTGGGGCAGGATTCTTCATCCCCATCTCCCTATTGCATCTGCTGGGGCCTGGAGTGAGATGCTTGGACCATATGGGGCTGGTGAGACCTCTCTCTGTACAGCCTCTCCACACGGCTAGCTTGGGCTTCCTCCCAGCATGGCGGCCTCGGGTTGATCAGCCCCCCTTATGTGGTCCTAGCTTCCCCCAGAACAAGCATCCCAAGGAGGCCCAGTGCGGCAACGGTGGACGGGGTGGTGGATGGGGTGGTGGATGGGGTGGTGGATGGGGTGAGCTATGTCTTCTGCTGAGCCAGCCTCAGAAGTCCCAGAATGAACTTCCATCAAGCTAGTCAATAAGACTAGCCCAGATTCAAGGCAGGGGTGGGGGGCTAGAGTCCCCTCTCAGCGGTAGGAGTGGCCACCTCTAATCTGCCACCCTAGGGAAAGCTTGCATTGAACGTTCTGGTTTGGTTCAGGGTTGGCTGCATCCCATGACTCGGTGAGGCTGAACCCAGATGGCCTCATGGGTCCTCAGAGCTGGGGGTGGCCTGACTTCAGACGTGCCACGTAGGGGCTTTCAGGGAGCTTAGAGAACTGAGAGTCTAGTTCTCTTTTAAAGAGGGAGAAAACCCAGCTGGGAGGTAAAGTCACTCACCCAAGGGCACGCTGCAAACAAAATGCAGAATGGAGGGCAGAATTCATGCTGTTTCTTCCTCTGAAAGGCAGGCAGAGAGCAGAGGTGGAGCAGGTGGCCTCAGAGCCTGATGGCCTGGGTTTAATTCTGGGCTCCACGACCTATTAGTGTGTGGCCTTGGGCAAGTTACTTCCTCTCTCTGTGCCTCAGTTTCCTAATCCGTAAAATGGGGTTGTTATGAAGATTACATGAATCAATACTTGTATCAGAGAAAATTCATGCTCAGAACAGAGCTGAGCTCATAGTAAGCACTGGCACACATGCTTGTTAAGTAACTATGCCGTCGTGTCTTTTTGACCCCAGAATACGGGGCTTATGGTTGTTTCCTGGTTTCCCAGTAGTCGCTGATTTTCTCCTCACGGGTCATGTGGGCAACGGCATTCTCGCTGCCCTTGAGATGTGGGCGGAAGTAACTGATTCTGAGCCCTGACTTCGTTAAAATGGAAGGAAAACCGTGCCCCTTAAACCCTTTGATCCGCAGTGTACCGTTAATGTTAATACTCTGCACTTTACAACAGTCTGGTCCACATCTGGACTGCTGGCCTCTTCTCACTTTCCACTGAAAGATGTAAAGCTGCGTTTTAAGATTAACCAATTACCAAATCATTATCCACAATGTGTCTAAGTGAGCATTTTTATTAAAAGTCTTATTAATTTGCTAAGTGAAGCCCCATTTATTTACAGAAGAATGGTTTTGTTTTTGAATTTTAGTTTATCTTTTATACAGCAGGTTCTTATTAGTTCTGTCTTTTATACATATTAGTGTATATATGTCAATTCCAATCTCCCAGTTCATCCCACCACCACCACCCCACCCCAGAAGAATGTTTTTAAATGGTCTTTTTTTTCTCGTCTAAAACCTCATTAGCAAGAGAAGCCCAGGGGCCCACTGCTGGAGAGCCGCCTCTCAGCTGTGAATGGGTCAGCAGTGTTGGCACCTCAATCTTAACTTTGCTTTTGGCCCCGGTAGACGTGGCAGAGAGGGGAGTGATAGAAAGCGGGCAGCCGCTCACCGAGGGATGAGGAGTACAGACCAGCCTCCTGGTTGGTCAGAGTCCCAGGCCTAATGTACTCTTTTGGACTTGGGAAAAAAAGCCAATATTAAAAAATTGTTGTCAACTCTAAGAAGAAAACTTCCTGTTGAAACCCATTTGCTAATTGTGGCAGGAAATAAAACTTTTATTTTATTTATTTATTTTTTATAAATCTGTTGGGCTTCCCTGGTGGCTCAGTGGTTGGGAGTCCACCTGCCGACGCAGGGGACACGGGTTTGTGCCCCGGTCCGGGAAGATCCCACATGCCACGGAGCGGCTGGGCCCGTGAGCCGTGGCCGCTGAGCCTGCGCGTGCGGAACCTGTGCTCCGCAACGGGAGAGGCCACAACAGTGAGAGGCCCGCGTACCGCCAAAAGAAAGAAAAAAAAAAATCTGTTTATTTATTTATTTGGCCACACCGGGTCTTAGTTGCAGCATTTGGGATCTAGTTCCCCGACCAGGGATCAAACCTAGGCCCCCTGCATTGGGAGTGTGGAGTCTTAACCACTGGACCACCAGGGAAGTCCCAAAAACTTTTAAATTATTTTTTAAAAATCGTTATTTCCTGGCACCACTGTCTACCAAGCAGATTTAAATGTTGTTGTTAAGTAATAGAGATATTAGGATACAGACTTTTGGAACCTGAAGAAGTCTTAAAAGACATCCGTTCCATCTTGTGCCTGGGAAACACTGGCTGGCCAAGGCAGGCACTTGGCCGGGGGAAGTGACTTGAGTTTTCGAAGGAGGCAAGCTCTCCCAGGGGCTTGCTCCCCCCAGAGAATTGTGGAGTACAACCAATTCGAACAAGCTGGTTTCTCCTTGTCATCTGCTGTACGAGTTTTAGAAATGTTCTGTTTATCATTTTAAGTGCTCACTTGGGGCGCAGGATCCATGGTTGACCAGCAGGTGGCAGTAAATAATAAACAAAGAGCGTCGCTAATGGAAAGCCTGGCCTGAGGTCCTGGCACTGTGGCGCTGCAGGTCCTTCTAAGACACTCCTGATTCCTGGTTACAGCAGAGAGGAGGGCTCGCAGGCCTCAGCTGCCAGGAATCAGTGTCATCCGAAGGGTAACGGTCTCCCAGAAATGGTGGAGTTTAGCTTTCACTGAATTACAGTGATAGTAAGTCGGGGCCCGGAAGAGCCCAACCCAGATCCTGGGTCAAGCCCCCAGCAATGTGGGGAAGAGACAGATGTGTGGGGGGAATGGGAGCCCCATTTCTTTGGAGCATCAGTATGCATGAGATGGAAATGAAAAACAGAAACGAAAGCAACCCCTCTTTCTCCTCCGCAGCTGGGTTCCTTTCCAAGACTCTCCCACTGGGCCTGATCAGGAGGGGGCGGGGTCCGGGGCTGCGCCGGGATGTTGGGAAGCGGGGGGAAATGCTGAGTCTCCCACAACCCCCGACAGATGCCAAGTGTCCCCTTTACTTGCTTTCAAATGGGGCCTTGAAGAGGGAAAGACGTTGCAGGGGCAGTTACAGGCTGCGTGTGTGTGTGTATGTGTGTGCGTGTGTGTGCGTCCACGTGTGTGTGTGTCCACGTGTGTGTGTGTGTGTAGGGGAGGGGGTAAGTGCGTGCACTGTATTGTGTGTAGAGGGGTGTGGGGTGTAGAGTGTGTGTGTTGCACAAGGGGGGATAGCGTGTGTAGGGTGCAGGTACGCGTGTAGCAGGTGTGTAACGTGCGTGTCCTGTAGGGGTGTGTAGGGGTATTATAGGTGAGTGCCTGGGTGTGTGTAGTGTGTCGGTGGGTTTCTGAGTGTGTGTGTCGGGAGTGTGTAGGGTGTGTGGTGAGGTCCTCAGCGTTTTCTGATCTGCCCGGGGGTGGTGGGAGGGTTAAATGGCTTGTCCTGGGTGCGTCAATCAACCTTGGGTCTTTTTACCTTGAAGCACCGGCTGAGGGAGCTCTTTCCTTTTCTCCACTTTCCGTCCTAGCCGTTCAGGGCCAGCGCCAGCAACCTCGGTGCCCCTCGGGCCCCTCCCCCAGCAGCCGAGCCCCGGGTCAGGGATGCAGAGGCTTGGACGACAGGCGGCAGGAAGGGGTCGGGGGAAGGGCTCCGAGAGAGTCCCTTCTGCCTTCGGCTTTGGTTTCCACAGGACAAATCATGAGCTGGCTTAGCTGTTCTCTCGGGGCCCTCGCTAACGAATGCCACTGGCATTCTGAGCTGGACTTGACTGAGGATGTTACACCTGCAGCCTGGGAAGAAGAGTCCTGTCCAGTCACCTCATGGTGGCCTGACTCAGGGGGGTACTTTCTTCCGTCTGAGCCGTAGGATTGATATGCAGGCGGGGGCTTTGACCTGGGGCCCAGGCCTTTGAACAGGAACGCCTCCCCTTCAAGACCAAGGGTGGGCCGGGTGTCCCGGGTGGGGTTGGTGGGGGACCTGGGAACCTCTCGCCTGTGACCGAGGCTCCCCGTCCACCCCTCGAGCACAGCCGGCCGGCAGGGAATACGTGGATTGAGATTTTAATAACCTCGAGGTCAACGTGAGGACTGCCATCTTTTATGGAAGATTTTCAGAAAAAAAAAAAAAAAACACCCGAAACCATGTGATGTGGCCTTTATGAAATAATGGGATATTCATATCTTGCACTTTGCTAAATTTAGGGTTGACAGGACATTCCGGAGAGGTAGCCCTTGGCAGTAGCTTATACGCAGGGTAAGATGTTAACTGTCAAGCCCAGAAATCAAGCCTGAGGCACCTGACTCAGTGGAGAAAGACTTGCGACTACACTGAAAATCTCTCTCTCCGAGAGGGGGATGAAGGGCGATGGACAGCGTTATCAAGGGGACTTTCAACTTCCAGCAGAACACGGCGGCCGAGATCTGCTCTGAAAAGGCTGCATTTTTGCTGAACCGGCTGGTCAGACCATGTGGGGTTGGAAAAGTGAGCGGATGGCCTACAGGGGGAAAAAAGGCGGCAGCCAAACGAAGGCACAGAGCAGAAAACCTGATACAGGATTTGCAGGTGTTCGGCCGGGAAATGCACTTAAGGCAGGGTCTTCCCGCCTTACCCTTCACCCCTGGGCCCGCACGCCGTGTCTGTGTCCGGGAGGGCCTCTGAGGCAGTATCCAGAGGGGTCTGTCATTTGTTTTCGCCGCCAGCAGTGTCTCCCCGTCTCCAATGGGGGAGCACAGCCCGTCCCTGCGAGGGGACCCTTGGTGTTGCCCAGAGCTGTCCGTGCTGGAGGGGGAGGGGACCAGCGAACCTCCGTGGCCTCGCAGCCTCTGCCTCCCAGGCCCCAGGAGCCCCAGTTACCAGCGTTCAACCTTGATTGAGACACAGAGAGGGTAATGGCCTGGTGTGCGGGTCTCAGCAGCTTTCCCGGGATTGCCCAGGAAGGCAGATCCGTGCAGGTGCCAGGCTCCTGGGCAGTGCTTCCAGGGCCCAGAGCGGAGTGACAGAAGGGCTAGGGCTCCGCCCAGCCCTCAGGTCCCCCCAAAGTGGAGCCGCTTCTGGGGTGCAAGGACAGACCTCCAGGGAGATTTCATCCTTTGTCGTTTTGCAGTGGTCTCTCACAGTGGTCATTTCCACCTCCTTTAGGCCTTTCAATTGTTTCCTTTAAACAAAAAACCCACTTTGTTAATGGAGGCCTTTAAACGTATGCAAAAAGCAGAGAGAATAGAATAAGGAACATGAAGGGACCCATAACCAGTATGAGGAGCCCATGTGAGCTCATGGTCACCCCCGGTGCATGTGGAATCTGCCAGGAAGATCCCCCCTCTCCATCAGGAATATTTTGAAACAAATCCCAGACGTCAACACGTCTTCTGTTGACTGCATATTTAATTCATGGGCGGGCTGTGGCATGGATGAAGGGAACCCTGGGGGAAGGGCTGTTTCCCATTGCCACAGGACTTGACTCAGAGCTCCAGGTTTGGGGGAATTGGTACTCTGCATTCATTCATTCACTCATTCTAAGTGTGTTTATTACGCCATGTGCGGGACACAATGCCGAATGTGCGGGTGTAGCAACGAGACACCTTGACGGGGTCCCTGCTTTCTCCAGAGGGGGGTGAGGGTGGGAATGTAGGCATTAAACAAATACTGCACCAGTAATGATTGATTCACAATTGTGGTACGGCCCTCGGAGGAGAAGGGCTAATCTGAGAGCCTGAAGAGAGGGGCTTGTTTTGGCTTTGGCTCGAAGCTGGAGTCCGTGTGAGTATCCGTCGTCTTCCCCAGTCCTCCGGAAATGTGACCTTGCACTCCTCCAAAGCGCTCAGCACTGCCACGCCTCCCATGTCCTTAGGGCTTTCCAGCCAGGATGTGTTGACTTGTGTTATTGTCTCTCTCAACTCCAGGACCCTGAGCCCCCAAGGGACCGTCTGTCACTCATGGGGCATCAGCGGGGCCCTCCTCTCTCCCCCGTGCGTGCGTGTGTAGATATGTGCATGTGTGTATATGTATGTCAATATATATTTAAATTAGACCGTATTATACAAGCCGTTTACTTGCTTTTTTCCCATTTGATATTCTGTTCTAGGCCTCTTTCCGAGTCAACATAAATATAAATGAGTTTTTAGAGCTTACCTAATATCACATTGCATAGACGTGCATCCTTTATTTAAGCTGTCCTCTACTGACGGACATTTAAAATCGTTTCCGATTGTCACTATTATAAACAGCACTGAAATGGACATCTTTATGTGCACATCTTTGGTCGTATGTGCTGTTGTATCTTAGGTGTAAATTCTTAGGAACGTGATTGCTGGGCTAAAAGGCATGTACATTTTAACTTTTGATGCCAGTTGGGAAGTTCCCTCTAGAAATCTTTGCCAACTTAATAGGGAAAAAAAACCCACCCCAAACCAAAAAGTCTCTTTGTGTTTTTATCTGGTCAGATTTCTTGACCTTAAGTCAGATTTCTTCCAGGCTGAGAAACTGGCTTGGGTGGGTCACTCGAGGCACAATCTTTTTGGGACTTGGTTTCTCAACTTTGAAATGAGGGGGGTGGTCAAAGGGATGAACCACCAGGTCTTTCCCTCTCTGAATCGCCAAGGCTCCGAGCTGCACGAGCAGCCCACTGTTGCCCCTAGAAGCTCAGTGGCTCAGACATCCCTCCTGGAGTGCAGCTTGGTTTCCAAACAGCACTGACTTTTTTTTTTTTTTTTGCGGTACGCGGGCCTCTCACTGTTGTGGCCTCTCCCGTTGCGGAGCACAGGCTCCGGATGCGCAGGCTCAGCGGCCATGGCTCACGGGCCCAGCCGCTCTGCGGCATGTGGGATCTTCCCAGACCGGGGCACGAACCCATGTCCCCTGCATCGGCAGGCGGACTCTCAACCACTGCGCCACCAGGGAAGCCCTGACTATTGAAGAAAACAAATTATTGGCCCAATGCCATTCTCACCACCAAACAACTGAGGCCTTAATGGGCTTGAGGTATCACTGGTCAGCAAAGTAATTACCCAATGACCTCCTCTCCCAAGGGCAAGCCCGTTTCTCCTAAAGCCAGATTCAAGCTCAGATGTTGGACTTCATGTTTGTAATTTAAAGGTCCCATTTTCTTGCCAGTAGCTTCATTGTAGCCATCTGATGGGAATCTGGGTAAACTTTTAGGAGGAATTAAAACTATACGCACACAGGGACTTCCCTGGTGGCGCAGTGGTTAAGAATCCGCCTGCTAATGCAGGGGACACGGGTTCGAGCCCTCGTCAGGGAAGATCCCACATGCTGCAGAGCACCTAAGCCGGTGCACCACAGCTACTGAGCCTGCGTGCGGCAACTACTGAAGCCACGCGCCTAGAGCCCGTGCTCGGCAACAAGAGACGCCACCACAATGAGAAGCCCGCGCACCGCAACGAAGAGCAGCCCCCGCTCGCCGCAACTAGAGAAAGCCCGCGCGCAGCGAGGACCCACCCCTTAAGAAGAGCTCTCATCTGGCAGCTCCCACAAGTTGTCTCCAGGCCCCATAACAGCCAGTGAGGCAGGTGTCCCAGAGGAGGACTCTGAGGGTCAGGGAGGTCCCACGGCCGGACCACTGGGCTCTCTGCTCACACTTGCTCGAAGAAAGGAACCCAGGGGAGCTAAGAGTTGAGTTTTTCTGGGTTTTATTCTAAGGAACTCTCATAGAAGCAGCAGTATTTACAAATCTTCCTGCAGCCCCCCACTTAGAGCTCAGGCCACCCACCTTCCCCGTCTGCTGACGCAGAGACTGGGACTGGGATAGGGGTGCAGAGAGCTCTTTCTGCCACAGCCGGCCTCTCTCTAACGGGGTGCCGCTGGAGGCTTGTGGCGCCCCTCAGCTGCTCAGGGTGCCCAAGGACTTGAGGGCGCTGTGCCTGTGGGGTCAGCAAAAGATGGTTTCTTTCCTTTTATTTATTATTATTTTTTTTATTTTTGGCTGTGCCACACGGCTTGCAAGCTCTTAGTTCCCCAACCAGGGATTGAACCTGGGCCACCGCAGTGAAAGCACCGTGTCCTAACCACTGGACAACCAGGGAATTCCTTTTTTTAAAAAAATTTTTTTGGTTTCCTTTTGGAAATTTAGAAAGCTGGAGCTGTTCACAGCTGGTTTGCACTCAGGGGTCCTCAGCCCAAGCTCTTTGCAGACTTTCTAGGAGGTAAAGTGTTCTTCACTCGCCACATCCATGGGACCTGGGGACCCCAGCTGGGGACTCCACTGGCTGATTCCACAAAATAAGCAGTCCTTGTGCGAACGTGGCAAAGCGCGCGTTCCGGGACGTCCTAGCTCAGGATCCTGAGATCAACCCCCACGTGTTCATTCAATAGATATGCACCAAGGGCCAGAGCATGGGCATTCCCAAGATGGCCTGGGGGTGGCCAGATCCCCTTCCTTCCTGAAGACCTGGCAGGGCCTCCCCACCCACACTGCCCGGAGATCACTCTGCTCCAGCCACACTGGCCCTTCCTCCATCCCTTCCACGCGCCAAGGTCATTCCAGCCTCAGGGCCTTTGCCAGTGCCACCCCGAACATCCTCCCCAGATCTCACGAGGCTGGACTCACCGTCCAGATCTCGGCCGGTTGTGACCTCAGAGACCATCCTGGACCCAGTCAAACCAGCAGCATCCCATCATTTGGTTTGCTTTCTTCATAGTGTTTATGACTCTGAAATGGGCATTTATCTATGTATTGTCTGTCTCGCTGGCTAGAACGTCAGCCTCAGGAGGGCAGGGCCCTTGGCTTCTTGTGTGCTGTGTGTGTGGCAGCGTCAAGCCCTTGTCCCTGGACACAGCACAGATGCTCGTAACGCTCCAGTGGACGGATCCCTGGGACAGGCTTGCTTTTGTGTTAGTTACTATTTCACTGAGAATGTCTGTACATATCTAGGGGTAGACCTGGATTGGAAAGCTCTATGGTAGATTCTTAACACACAATTGTCTTTAATCTGTATTTCTCTTGACAGAAAACATGAGGTTTCTGGATCAGAGAAAAGACCCCTTATTTATTCACACAGTAGCCTTAGTGCTGGCTCTCTGCACCCTGACTCCTCACAGGGGCCGCCGGTGGGAGCCGGTGCACCCTGCGTGCGCGGGGAAGGGGGCACGGGGTGGACGAGCCGAAGCTGTGACAGCTGCCCCTCTGTCCTCCCCGCTGCTGCCCTGAATGTAAACAGCCCCTGGGGAGTGGAGGCAGGGGGATCAGTAGGTTTACTACCCCCGGAATACGAACAGAGGACTCAGGACAGAGGTCCCTAAGTCTCTCCATCTTTTTTTTTTTTTTTTTTGCAGTACGCGGGCCTCTCGCTGTTGTGGCCTCTCCCGCTGCGGAGCACAGGCTCAGCGGCCATGGCTCACGGGCCCAGCCGCTCCGCGGCATGTGGGATCTTCCCGGACCGGGGCACGAACCCGTGTCCCCTGCATCGGCAGGCGGACTCTCAACCACTGTGCCACCAGGGAAGCCCTAAGTCTCTCCATCTTTAACTGCCCAGGCTTGTTTGAAGTCAACCATCCTTTATCCCAGGCGCCAACTCAGCACACCGTGACCTTGACCTTGGGGAAAACATGAGCATATTCATGAAACATTGTTTCCTGACATACATCTCCCAAACTGGAAAGTACCAGCCCCCATCTGAGTGCCATCTCCCACATGCCTGGAGCTGTGCGTCGTGTTGATCCTGTGGTGAGAGGTCCCAGCATCCTCTTTGGCGGTTGAGGAAACTGAGACTGGGAGAGCCTGCCTGACCGAGTGGAGGTCGGTTGGCACCTAAGGGCAGGGCTGAGACCAGCCCCCGCATTCGTGTGTGCCTCCAGCCCAGCTCCTTCCCTTCCTCTCTTCTTCTGAGCTCCCCAAAGCCTGGTCGAGTTGGTTTTAACATCTTTGTGTAGTTGCATTGCAGCTTTGAAAAGGGCAGGTTCCTGTCTCTTTCCTCCATGCCTCCTATCTGCCGGGCACTGTGTTATCATGGAAGAGCGAGGCGGGCATGGTCCTTTGTCCTCGTGAGAGGCAGCGTTACACGAAGAATTAGCCAGAGAGTTAATAACAGGGGTGGCAAGTGAAGGTAAAGAAGCACAGGTGCTAACCCAGCGACGGGCCGTCCAGGGAGCGGACACTCCTGGGGCCTGGCCACGGGCAAGGCATGAGGGAAGGATGCTCTGGATGGAGGGACCGGCACATGCAAGGGGAGGCGAAGAGCTGGGGGAGATTCACAGGGAGGGGAGGCAGGACTTGGGTCCTGCAGGGCCCTGTTGACCACGGGGAAGGGTACTGCTCTTATCCCCAGAGCATTGGGGAGCCATGGCAGGTTTGAGCAGGGAAGGGATGGGATTAGCTGTATCAACTTCTCACCGATCTGTCTCAGCCAAATCTTCTCATTAGAGCAAAATCCCTTTCCTGCTCTTTCCTAGGGACTGGGGAAGAAAGGCTGAAGATGTAAGAACAAAATCAGGGAAATGCAAATGACTTAGATGAGGTTTATGGTTCTTGGCCACAGGGCAGTAACCAGGCGCGTCACAGCCATGGAGGAAAGCAGTAATTTTTCTGAATCTCTCACCGCCACGTTCACCTGGCTGTCAGCCGGGGGCCTTTGGCGTGTGCGTTAGGGCCACTTGGCTGACTCACGGAGGGAACGGGGCATCTCCAGAAAGGCTGCTGAGCCGCCCTGTCACTGCAGCTCCAGGAAACCAGCTCGTTGGGGGGGGGGGGCCCACGTTCATAGCAAACAATGGTAATATTTACCAAGTATCTCTGGAAAAATGAATGCAAAGTGCAGGAAATGCAGTGCAAATTGCCAGAACGCAGTACACCGGCAACACAGGCCTTTTAATGAATCTGAGAAGAGAGGTATAAATTTCAGGAAAATGTCAATTGCAGCAATGTAAACAAGGGGCTTCTCAACGTCTCCTTCTCCGTGAGACTCGATTTCAGTCTCTGGTTATAACTAAAGCTGTGATTCTTGAGAGAGATTTGATTCTGAACATCAAGGAGGTGAGAACTGGGGCAAGGGGAAAAGAAGGGGGTCGCTTGTGTATGGTGAATTAGCAGAGAGCCTCGGGGGCACCATTGCCATCCCCCTGGAGGAAAACCAGACCTTCCACTGGGGATTGGTATGCTTCTGTGAAAAGTCTTTTTGCTGCAAAAACTGGATCCCTGCGGTTGCAGGGGGATCGGGGAGGGAGGCCCACATATCACTGGAGGGCTGGGAGCTACCCTGGTGGCCGATGGGCATATATCCTGTCAAAGTCAGGGAAGACTCAAGCTCAAGGTCAAGGTCACCCAGTGCTCTTTTCCCTTCTTGGGTGGCCATGTTCTTCCCATCGCTAGGACCTCGGAGGGTCCTGGGAAACGGGCGCCCACAGCCCTGTCCACCTAAAACGGCCTCTTCACCTGTTCAAATCAGGGTCAAATAAAGTTAGGAAGGCCGTGGGCCATGGCCGCGGACGCTCCCTCACCTTCCTGTTGGGTCAGGAGAGGTGGCCAGGGCGGCAGAGTGACCAGCTGTCTTCCTCTCTCTGCAGTCCCCAGCTACGTCATCATGAAGGCGCTGAAGAAGCGCCTGGACCAGCAGGACTGCGTTGAGAGAGGGTGGGTGCTGCACGACTTCCCGCGAGACAGGGACCAGGCGTGCTTGATGGATAGCATGGGCTACAAGCCCAACAGGTGAGCAGTCCGCTTCCGGCGGGGCCTCGGCCCTGGCCACGCCGCCTCCCAGGAAGGTCCCCACCCCCAGGCACTGTCTGTCCAGATCCGGCTGACTGCTGGCAGCTTGCCGGAGCCTTACCACGTTCTGGAAGGGGAGCGTCTCTTAGTCATTCCCATTCCCACCCACTCGTCCCTTTTACGCTGGGAGCTGGGAGTCAAGCTTGGGTTCAGATGCTGGCTCTGCCGCTCGCCTTGCTGGACCTGAGCGTCTCACCTGTGAGTGACAATACGCATCAACCCGTCTGGCCTTCCTCATGGGATTGTGGTGCCGAGCGATCCGTGTTTCCTTCTACTGTTTTCACAACTCCTTTTTACATTTGGTTCTTTGATGCGTCTGATATTTATTTTGATGTGGGTATGCAGTACAAATCTCTTTTCTTTTCCCCCTCAAATGTTGAATATTGTTGACTACTCTGTCCTTCTCCCACTCACTTGAACTTGAGGGCACCCCGCCTTGGTAGATATTGTGGAAATAAACAAAGACCTCCTAAATCACCCCGCCACAGTAGATATTGTGGAAATAAACAAAGACCTCCTAAATGAAAAAAGCAAAGGCTGTTTAGTCAGAGCTTGCTATATATAGCAAGGGAGCTGGCCGGATCTCAAAGGCAGGCACAGGGGAGGGAGAGCCTTCTACTGGGAAAGGTAAGGCTTCAGGGCTTCCCTGAGCGAGGCTGTGGGCCTGGGGAAGCTGGGGGCGGCCAGCTGGAAGCAGGGTGTCCTATGTGCTTGGTTAGGGGAACATATTCGGCTTTCTCTCATTTGGGTCTAAATTGGAAATGGTGGCAAAATTAGGGCAGCTGTTAGTGACTGATCAAGTCCTGGCTGTTGGGGGTTGATTGCTGCAGATGGTGATTGGGTCCTGGGCTGGTGGCTGCAGGGGATGGGTATTTATATATGGTCTGAACACCGTCTACTCGTAAATACAGTCTCTCAGTACGCTCGGTTGTACTTCTAAACTTTCTATTGTTTCCCACAAGTCTATTTCTGCAGTCGTACCACACTGTTTAACTACTTTAGTTTTATCATGTATTTCAAGTCAGTGCAGGACAAAGCCCTTTCATTACTCTTCTTTATTGTCTATTTTATACGTTTGTTATTCCAAATGAGTACTATGATAATTTGATCCTGAACTGCCATTGACTTTTAAAAAATATTTTATTTATTTATTTTAGCTGCGCCGGGTCTTAGTTGCGGCACGTGGGATCTTCGTTTCAGCATGTAAACTCGTAGTTGCGGCATGCACACGGGATCTAGCTCCCCGAGCAGGAATCGAACCCGGGCCCCCTGCATGGGGAGCGAGAAGTCTTACCCACCAGGAAAGTCCCTGCCATTGACATTTTAACTAGAATTGCAGTAGGTTTATCACTTGGTCTGTTGCAGTCTATGGCCCTGTCCTCTCTTTGCCCCTTCGTGAAATGACCGACACTTTATGGGGCCCATGCTTTTCATTTTAAGTGCATTTCTAGGTATTATATTACCTGTTGTTCTTCTTGTTGGTGTTGTGATAAGAGGGTATTTTCACCCATTTTATTTTCTAACTGGATTTCTCAGGAGTATAAGAAAGATATTGATTTTTCTTATTTGCTTTATACTCCAGCTTCCTTACTAGAACTTCCTTACTGCTTCTGATAGTTTTTCAGTTGATTCCCTTGGGCTTTTCAGGATGGTGATCATGTCACATCTACAAATATTTATCCTTTTGCCTCTTCCTTTCCAATATTTATATTTATCATTTTACTCTTTGGTCTAATTACATTGGGCAGTACTTCCAGAACTGAGTCATGATGGACAGGTTTTTTTTTTTTCCCCTGACCTGAAGGACTGTCCTGCATTCTACCACTAAGGCACTACTGTCATTTGAGGTATATACAGTTTTTATCAAGTTAAAGAAGTATAGCTCTTAGAATTTAAAATATCTGGAGTTGATGCTGAATATTATTCGAAGGCCTTTTTAGCATCTTCTAAGACAAATGTGGGTTTTTTCCCCCTTTTTGATGTATGAATATAATGAATTATGTTAGCAGGTTTTCTAATAATAAGTCAGCCTTTCATTCCTAGAATGACTGCCACTTGGTCTTGGCGTGTTATTCTTTCAATATATTGCTTGTGGCAGGTACAGTTTTGATTCCCCATCAAAAGTGAGCAGTCCCCCTCCCTGCCATGCCATGCCAGTGAATGTTATATTACATGGCAAAAGGAACTTTGCAGGTGTAATTAAGGTAACTGATCAGTTGGCTTTAAAGTAGGGAGGTCATCCTGGGCCACCTTGATCTTTAGTGCAGTTAGGCCTGTACCAGACTTCTGACCTACAGAACAGTAGTATAATAAGTTTGAACTTTTTAAATAAACTAAATTTGTGGTAATTTGTTATAGTAGCAATGGGAAACTAATACACCGTTGGATGGTATTGGCCACATTTTATTTAGATTTTTTGCATTAATATGCATATATAATATGGGTCTGAATTTTTCCTTTTTTTTTTTTTTGGTCCTTTGTCAGGCTTATAGTATCAAGGATGTGATCATTTCATAGGTTTTCATTCTTCCTCCGTATCTGGAATAGTTTTTAAAACACTAACTGTTCCTTGGAGCTGACCCTTTGGGGGAGAGGTAGCTTATTAATGATTTGATTTTGTGTTTCCTGTAGTTTTTGCTTTATATGTTTTGGTGCCATGTTATTTAGTTCATAAAGGTTTTTGCCAGCTGTGTGTTCATTGTGCAGTGCCATCTTGATGAAAGCGACTGTCTGTGACAGGACCGTTACTTGTCTCCTCCAACATGAATTTTCCCTTTCCTCCTCAGTAACGAAACATCAGTTTTCAGTAGAGCACGTTGGTGGCTGAAATGAAAGACCCCATTTTCCAGCCTCCTTTACAGCTCTGTAGAACCACAGGACTAAGTTCTGGACAATCAGATATAAGCACAAAGTTGTGAGTGTAATTTCCGGAAAACCTGCTTTCAGAGAGCTAACTCAGCTGGAAGGAGGTCTTTTATGTCCTTTTTGTCTGTTTTCCCTTTCTCTTCTCGTTTTGTTTTTCCTGATGTTAATAATCACCTTGTTTCTTCGCTTGCCTAGTTTTCTTTGTATCTATTTGCTACTTATTCCTACAGCTTATAATAGTCCCTCAGAACAATAGTCCACAAAGTCCATCATATTACGTACACTGTGAGTTCCAGGTTTTTCTTATTTGCTCCCGTTCCTTTCTTGTTTGGACTACTTTTTCTGTAGGCTTACTGCAGGGCTGTTCCAGAACTTTTCTGCACTGTGATTAGAGGGCTTCCCTTGGCCTGTCTTCTGAGTTGGAGTCCCTGTTTCCTGAATCACACATCTTCCTCTTTCTCACATGCTCTCTTGTTTTAGTGTAGCATACCTTCCAGTTGCTTCTCAAGTTAAAAAGATGGTTTGACGACAGTAGGCTGTTACACCCTCATCACGTGTGCTCCAGACTGAAGAAGTTCACACTGAAATTTCATTTATTTCTTTTGTCTGTGTCTCATTTACTCCATCGGGCCAAAAATTAATGTGAAAACCCATGTCCTTCAGTTCTGGGAAATTCTCTTGAATTATTTTGTTGATTTTTCTCTCTTTTTTTTTTTTTTTCTGTTCTCCCTGGAACCCGCTATTTGGGTGTTAGATCTCCTGGACTGGCCTTGTAAATTAAAAAAAAAAAATTTTCTCTCTTTATCCTATATCTTTTGTTGTTTTTGTGTTTGTGTATGTGTGTGGTTTGCCTTTGTTTTGTTTTGCTCTACTTTCTAGGAGGTTTCCTCAACTTTCTCTTTCAACCCTTTTACTGAATTTCTAACTTCTGCTGCAGTTTTTACTTTTATAACAGTCAAGAGGTCTTTTTTTGTCATCTGAATATTACTTTTATAGCTTCTTGATCTTATTTCATGGATTTTTTTTTTTTTTATCTCTTGAAGATGTTAATGGCAAGCTTGTTTTTGCAGGAGGGTAATGAGGAGAGGTTTTTTCCCCTCCTGCATAGTCTGTTCCTACTGAGTTTTTGTTTGTCTTGGTCTCATTGTTTCTCAGTAGAAAGATGTTGCGTTACCCTTGGTTGTTTGCTCACATGTAAGAACGGGAAACTAAAAAACTATTTGGGAGCTCTGAGGGCATAGATGGAGCTCATAGAATTTGTCTTCAGTGTAGGATGAACGATTTGGGCCTTTTGTGCAGAATCCTCCCACCAACTCAACATCTTTAAGTCTTTTCCTCTGGAAATGTCAGATTCCTCACAGAGGACTCACCCAATCTCCTGCTGGAGGGTAAAGGTCTGGGGTCCGAGGGAGAAGCAGGACAGTGGAGACTGGGAGAAGGTGGGCAGAGGTCTCACACACTGCACGCCATATGCATATGTTTTTTTTAACCTAATTCCCCTAATTTTGGTACAGACTCAGACTCTCAGCTGTGCTCAGCATTCTTCAAGTCCAAGGAGCCTGTATTATATCCTCTCTAGAGAATAAACCTCCCATTTCTACCGAAGCGGAGGAGGATTGATTCACTCAGCTGGGTGGAGTGAGGAGGGCATCTGGGGCTTAGTCTCTCCTTAAGCAAGTTCAACCAATCGTCCTTATTTTAGCCACCCAGTTTCCGAGTGGACTGTTACGGGTGCTGTTTACTGCTCAAAAGCCAGTAAAGAGGCACGTTTGGTGGAAAGGAAAGTTTGCTTTATTTCCAATGCTGGCAACCCAAGGGGGGAGGGGCGGGACTCCTGTCCAAAGGCTGACTTCCCCCTACTGACAGGGGCCAAGAGCTTTTATAGACGGAGGGAGGGCGCTACATGTAGCAACAGCACAGTCAGCTCTGACACTCACCTTGAAACTGGTCCTGCGGTGGTCTGACCAGCGTCATCTTGACTGTTTTAGGTACAGTTAGTCTTCAGTTCCAGGGTCGGTTTGTTCCCATTTCCTTGAGGCCAGTTCTCAGAATTGTGGCAGCTTATGTCATGGCTACAGCCTGGTCATCATGTAGTTAGCTTCTTCCACCTGGTGGGGTTTCAGTATCTAGGAGACAGTTCACAGGATACGGCTCAGAATATTATCCGTAGCCCCTGAGGAGGAGCTAAAGGTCCTTAACTCTGCGTAATGACTAAACTATGATTATTTGTTTGACTGTTTTCTTTGCCTCTGCGTTTTCTCTGATTACACTTATTCGTTGGCTAAAGTTTTTCCACAGACAAAAGGCAGGCGGAGGACATGGGAGGAGGGACCGCAGGGCCCTGCTCCGTTTCAGCACCTCCGCCTGAGCCTTTTGAGGATGTGCTGGTGAGGACTCCGGGTTTGTTCTCAGCTTTTCCTGCTGCTGACTCGGGATCTGGCCTTTGCTGACGTCTCCGTCGCTTGTTGTCACAGGTCCAGCTGCCTTCCAGCCGCAAAAACCCTTGTTTCGTTGCCTTCCCTTCCGCTGTTCTCCCTGTCGTCGCCGTAGGTTCTCAGAATCCCTTTCCTGTCAATCTTCTGTCGGGTTTGGGGAGGAAACAGAATGTGATGCGTGTTTCAACGCGCCATTTCTACCCGGAACTCAACCCTTGATTGCTTTGTTGCATTCGCGTGTCTCTTAGCTTCAACTCCTTTGCTTCCTTTATTTCAAGTTGTCACGTAGGGCAGAATGAAATTGGGTTTAACATTTTTTATTCAACCTGCTTGTCTTTTCCTTTGAACAGTTGAATTTATCCCACTTATTTTTTACTTTCATCACTTTATTTTATGCTTCATCACGGTTTCCTTTGTTTTCCATCTTTTTTTAATGGCCTGCGTTTTCCTTTTTTTTTTTTTTTATAAATTTATTTATTTATTTTTGTTTTTGGCTGCGTTGGGTCTTCGTTGCTGAACACAGGCTTTCTCTAGTTGTGGTGAGCAGGGGCTACTCTTCATTGTGGTGCGCGGGCTTCTCATTGCAGTGGCTTCTCTTGCTGCAGAGCACGGGCTTCAGGCGCACGGGCTTCAGTAGTTGTGGCTCATGGGCTCAGTAGTTGTGGCGCATGGGCTTAGTCACTCTGCGGCACGTGGGATCTTCCCGGACCAGGGCTCGAACCCATGTCCCCTGCATTGGCAGGTGGATTCTTAACCACTGCACCACCAGGGAAGCCCCTTCTTTTATTATTGCTATTGTTGGCTTCTCTCCTCTCCCCCCAAGTTGCTTTCGAAGATAATCTGTTTCTAGTTCTACTACTCTTGTCAAGGTGGTTTGATTAAACTTGTATTTCTCAATTTGTCAGTTCTGAAATGAAACAGAATATTTTGACTCTGTCAGTGAAAGATGAAAGAAAAAATACTCCCATATGTACCACCTCCTCATTCCCCTCCCCCATCCACTCTCCATTTCTGGCAGGCTGGGGCTGGGGGTGGGGAGGGACAGACTCATTCTGAAATTTTTTGGCCTCAGTCTATGATACACAGATTATTATTTTTAAGATAGCTAAGCTTTTCTTTCTAGAAATATAACAATTACATTCTGTTTTTAGCTGTATTACTGTACTTGTGAAGTTTTCATTCTCTCTTCAACTGGATTCAGATTTCAACGCCAGCTGTTTACATGATTCAACCTCTCCATTTATCGGTTTTGATTCATTGTTCATTTGAATGGATTATGTCTTTGAGTCATTTTCAGCAAGGGTTCAGACATGCTAAACTTCCTAAATCCTTGCACATGTGAGAATGTCCTTCTGTTAGCTTCGTCTGTCAACAGCGTCTAGCAAGGTAAAACATTCTCCCATCACATTTCTTACCCCTGAGCATCCTGTACCGTTTCTATACTGTGCTCTGACCCCTGTGGGCTTGCAGTAATGTCTGAGGCCAGTGAGATTCTTTTCCATTATAGGTGATGTGCTTCTTACGTCTGGATGCTCTGTCTCCCAGTTCATTTACATTCACTAGGCCGTGCCTCAGTCTTGGTTCTCTTTATTACTTTTCTCTGGAATATTATGAATCCTTTCCATTTCCATTATTTCAGGAGAATTTTCTTCCAGTTCATATATTAATATTTTTCTGGTTCGTTCACTTGTTCTTATTCAGGAAGACCAATTACGTCCATGCTGGATATTTATTATCTGTTTCCATAATTACAATTTCTTTCTAGCAGCTTTTATCTTTTCCTTTTCTTTTCTGTTTTTTTTTTTTTTCTTTTTTTTTTGGCAGTACACGGGCCTCTCACTGTTGTGGCCTCTCCCGTTGCGGAGCACAGGCTCCAGACCTACAGGCTCAGCGGCCATGGCTCACGGGCCCAGCCGCTCCGCGGCATGTGGGATCCTCCCGGACCGGGGCACAAACCCGCGTCCCCTGCATCGGCAGGCGGACTCTCAACCACTGTGCCACCAGGGAAGCCCTTTTCTGTACTATTTTTCACATCTGTCCTTCATGATAACTTTATTTTTTATCATATTTATTTCTTGTTGCTTCTAATTTATTTTTCATTTCTATAATGCTTTTACGTTTCCCTTAGTTTTTTCCCTTAACGTTATCAGTTTTCTTTCATCTCCTTTTAAATTTTATCTCATCCTCTTTTCTTTGATTTCTTGTATTACAGAGTCTGTTCTCTCTAAATTATTTTGAGCACATTGATAAGGTTTTATCTAAAATGTTCTGCTGTTTCCTAGAGTACTTCTTCTTCCAAAGGGTATTCATTGTCTATGTCTCTCTCTCTCCCTCTCTCTCTCTCTCTCTCTTTTAACTTTTAGGACCCTTATTTGGCAATGTCTATACCTGAGTCCCAAGGTGGGTTTATTTTGCAAATCGCTTGTCCTTGAATAGCTCTGTGGTTTGTCTAAGAATAGCATGAGTTGGTTTTAGAAAATAGATAGAAAATTCGTTTTCTCTGACTGTTGTAACAAATTACCACAAACTCAGTGGCTTAAACAGTACACATTTATTGTCTTACAATTCTGTAAGGCTAACATCAATACATCAGACAGGCTGCGTTCCTTTCTGGAGGCTCTAGGAAGAGTACATTTCCTCACTTTTTCAGCTTCTAGAGGTTGCCCCCAGTCCTTGGATCACTGCCCCCTTCCTCTGTGTTCAAAGACAGCAGTGTTGCAACACTTGGTCTTCTTCTGTGGCCACATCTCCCTCTGACCAGAGCTGGGAACAGTTCTCAGATTTTAAGGACTCGTGTAATTGGATGGGTCCACCCAGATAATCTTACCTATCAACGTCCTTAATGTAATCTCATGTGCAGATCCCCTTTTCTATGTAAAGTAACATATTCACAGATTCTGGGGGTTAGGAGGTGGACCTCTCGGTGGGGGGCATTATTCTGTCCCTCACGGTTGGATTCTCCTCAATTCTGTCTTAATTATATCCTTGGAGTTGGGTCCGGAGAGCTTCCTCCTAGAAGACTGAGAGGTCTGTTTAGTTCTAGGGCAGCAGGGACCCAGCAGGCAGCCTGAGCATCCTGTCTTTCCACCTGTGTTGACCGGGAATTTCCAGGGGACCACACAGTGCTATGAGGCGAAGTTTCCACCCTCCGTTTGCTGGGGATGGAACAGACTTTTGTGTCAATAATTAGCTTCTGAGTAAACTCATCTACCTGAAGATGAAAGGCATCAGGGAAAATGCAAAAACAGTCACTTAAAAGAAGACTGGGGGCGGGTCATTGACAAGACATAGGGAGGGAACCTAGTGCTCATTTTTCTGAACCCCGAGGGGAAGAACGCCCGTTTTATTTACCAGCCCTGTGCGCCATGCCAGGACTGCACGACCAACAGGGGGAGGACACGGTGTTTATTAAAAGCACCGCAGGGAAGATTATTCAAGAACCTCTTTGATTTAGGGCAGGCTTGCAAGGAAATACTTCTCCGTTCACCACGAAGTAAAAAGCAGTTTCTAAAGACTTAGTAAATAATGCCAATTTAATTTATTTGACCCTAAGGCAGAGGACAAGCAGAGAAATAAAAAAGATATTTGTTTACAACATAGATTTAATCCTATGCCACTGTTCAGTCATCCTTCTGTATTTCTCTCCCATCACTGAGGGTGTATTTTCTCCTCCTCTTTGTCACCTCTGACCAATCCATTTCCTCCACCTTAGCTTGCTATTAAGTATTTTTTTATGATTAATTCAGAAAGTAATTTTAGCCATGAACCTTCAAGTCCAGATATAGGCTAAGGAAGAGAGAAACATTCTAAAATGAACCCACCTAGCACTGGGATGAGTATCAGGGCTGTAATTCTGGTTCGGTTGTGATGCCAATTATAGAGCAGCCTAGCTGTGGTGCTGCAGTTTCTGACACCAGGAGGAAATCTTGACACAATTATAGCCTAGAAATCAATCTGGGAATACAATACAGAAATCTATAATTCAGATATGAAAACAGTCTACAAAGGCTCTTTTTGTTTTTAGGAGGATTCAATGAAATTAGATTAAAATAAATTTACATATCTATCAATTTTACTAGTAAAATAGATTCATACTAGTAAATAGAGTTATTGGGGAAGGGTAAGCTACTCTGTATTGGACACAGAAAGAGACCCCTCTGGCTTATCAGGGAACAAAGTTATCGTCTCCTTGTCAAATCCGAGTCTCTTCTTAGAGCTAATAAATGGATAGTGTTCAAATGCCACGTTTTGTTTCACTTCTACCTCATAAACCCAGGGCACATAATACTAAATTATGTTCCGCTGAGCAGTATCCAACTCCTGGTTCCAACATCCCACACTGAGGGAAACAAACCAAGTAATTGATGTGTCACAAAGAAGGAGAAAAAGTTATTTGAGAACAAATAAAATGGGCTATAAAGTTTCTTAAAATGTAATAATAATAATAGTAAAAAAAAAATAGAAGAAGAAGAAGAAAGAAGAAAGAAACAAAGAAAGAAGTATCTAAGGCTCCATCCAGAAACCTGCCCTCTGCCTGGCTATAAAATAATTCATTTCATGCTTCGAGTTTGTAGCACGGTATTTCCTTTTAAAATTAATGTTTACTATGGAGAGGGAGTATAGGATTCTGATTGATGTCGGGAAGTTTGCAGTGTATCAGACAGACTGGTGGTTTTTTGTTTGTTTTTTTTTTTCCTTTGCATCCTGCCTCACCTTGATGCTGTGCAGAGGAGGCGGGGTGGGCCATGCCTTGAACCTCTTCCCCCGGCCCCCGGGCTGTACTGCTGCAGGCCCAGCGGGCAAGGTCCGGGTCACGTCCAACTGCAAGGTCCCAGGTCAGAGCTGCTGCTGCGTCTCTCAGAAATCCCCGGAAAGAGGGTAAAAGAGGGGACCCTCGCTGAGTCAGTGGCAATAGAATTGAGCAGAATGGTAGCAGAGATTTTATTATTGCTGTTTTCTTTAGTATTTCTCTCTTTCTCTACTCAATTGGACTAAATTTGGGGCTATGAAGAAATCACCCAAGGAAGGTATTTTCGATTAGCTTGTTGTGTCCCAGGTTGTTTTGTGCAAACTGGTAACTGCTGTATAGGTTCCTTTTCGAGTGTGGTGGGTTTTAATTTTTTATTCTTTCTTTTCTTTTTTTTTTTGCGGTACGCGGACCTGTCACTGTTGTGGCCTCTCCCGTTGCGGAGCACAGGCTCTGGACGCGCAGGCTCAGCGGCCATGGCTCACGGGCCCAGCCACTCCGTGGCATGTGGGATCTTCCCGGACCGGGGCACGAACACATGTCCCCTGCATCGGCAGGCGGACTCTCAACCACTGCGTCACCAGGGAAGCCCCTGTTTATTGTTATTTCTTAAACTAGACAGTTGTGTGTCCCACATAACTGTGGGAGCCCAGAGGGGTTCAGTTGTCCCTGGGAAAGCAGTGACAGGTCTCCTCTCATTGCACTTGGATCCCAGTTGGTGCTGGGTGTCTTGTTGGCTTTTGCTAAAAGCATAGCCCTTTCCCCCAGGGAACCAGAGAGCAGAGCTGCCAAAGGGACCCAGGCTGGCTGATGTGAACTCCCAGCCTGGAGGAGCTGGGACTCCCACACCCAAGCGGAGCCTGCCCGGTGCAAGCCTGGCCCCTCAGACACGTGGGTCTGAAAGCTTTCATATTTCCTGGGCCAGACCCTTGAAACAAGCCTCTGCTTAGTGGTCGGAGGCGGCCCAGAATGTTCAGACCAGGCGGCTGCTGCTGGATCCCTTGCTCTCCTCCTCTCCCCTCTGCATCTTCGCATCCAGTTTCTGACTCTGCTCTGCAGGGGTCCTGCCTTGTTCGTCCCTGAGGACACGTCTCCCCTTCCCGGTCCTGCCCCCTCATCTTGGACCCTCATCATCACCCTGACAACAGGAATGATGATAGTGATATCTGGTGTCTACTGAGTGCCAATTGTGTGCCTGCTTTGCGTCTCCTTTAATCCATTCAGTAGCCCCATAAAGTAGGTTGGTTCAGTAAAAGGCATGTGGGCTCAGAGGAGCCGTGTCCCTTGCCCCAGGCCACATGGAGGAGACCAACCGGGACCCCAGCTCTTTGCTCTGAACGGCTCCATTGTGCCCTTTCTGCAATGCGATGAGCGTCTATCCCTGCCCCCTGACTTGCTGGCTTGAAAAAAACTACAATTAGCCTCAGTTTTCCTGTCTGTCAAATGGAGCAATAACCTCTACCCTTTTAACCTGACAGCACCAGTGCTCTGGAGAGTAAGTGGAATATGTGTGAGTGTGATTTATAATTGGCAGGTGCCGTGGATGCAGGGGGCTCTATGAGCTGGCTCTGAATATCCCTCCCACAGCTCTTTCTGGGAGGACAGACTCTCATTCAAAGTGTAGGATATCGTTTTCTCTCCTGTTGTCACAAAATAAATTACACACTCCATGCCCTAAATAGGTGAGCTACTGATTTGCCTACACTTTAAGAAGCATGGAAACATGCAAACATTTATTATGATTGTTACCCATGTGCTTTTGAATTCCTATTACACAAAAAGAGGCTAAAATGGGGCTTCCCTGGTGGTGCAGTGGTTGAGAGTCCACCTGCCGATGCAGGGGACGCGGGTTCATGCCCCGGTCCGGGAGGATCCCACATGCCGCGGAGCGGCTGGGCCCGTGAGCCATGGCCGCTGAGCCTGCGCGTCCGTAGCCTGTGCTCCGCAACGGGAGAGGCCACGGCAGTGAGAGGCCCGCGTACCGCAAAAAAAAAAAAAAAAAGAGGCTAAAATGGCAAATACTGTTATACTCAGAAGGACGACTGTCAGAGAGTCATTGCTGTATCTACTCTGTGGGCTGGTACAAATAACTCATTTCTACTCAAAATATTTTCCGTCTAGTCACAATCTGCTTGCTTTTCTTACCTACAGAAGACATTTTAAAGACTCCCGTTGGTTGGAATTGGGGAAGGTAGCTCCTCATTCACCAGGCGGCATGTGGGATGAGAGAGTGGCCCTGAAATAGACAAAGACAAAAATCACCCTTTTGTCTGGAAGGGCCCCGTGGTTCCAGGCAAACTGGAAAATTGTGATCAGAGCGTTTAACAATGTTGATACATTATTCTGCTGAATGCTGGTTTGATTTCTTGGGTTCAGCTATGTTAAATGTAAACTATGGAAAATCATGGTACGTTATGAAGGTAAACACTGACCTGATATATAGTTAATGTGCCAGAGCGCTCTAATTTAACTTAAAAGCTTATTATTTTTTAGTTGCACATGACACTGTGCTCTGGAGGACAACACAGCGAAACCCTCAGAGAATGGCTTCACCGTTTCTGACGTGTGCCCAAGTGAAAAGGTTGTTATAATCTCTTAGGAGAGCAGCAGTCGGACCAAAGAAAAATTAAAATGCGCAACGAGAGGGTTTCTCGCCTCTCCTCTCTCTTTTTCTCTCTCTCTCTTTTTTATTATCACTGGGTCCTTCCAGGAAGCTCTCATATTTCTGCAGCTGATCCTTATGTGGATTAGGGATGATAAACAGCCCATTAATGGAGGCCTGAACTAGGAAATGGAGCTGGAATCAGCAGCAAAATTCAGTGGCTGACTGAGGTTAATAACTCCATTACTCCAGCCCTGTGCCAAGCCGCCCAACGAGTGGGATGTTAGCCTCATCTTACTCCTCATTAATTGAGCTAATAGAACCCGGCTGACCCTGCCTTGCTGCCACCATCCGAGAGTTTACCAGACATGGGCTGGAATACATATCATGGACTGCGTGCTCCAAGGCGCCTTTTGTTTTTGGAAGAAAGATCTTCCCTAAACATCGGTGAGCCGGAATGCCCCTCCTAACAGCAGAGTCGCTGTGCACCTGTCCACAGCAGGGTCCCCAACCACTCGGATTCTGTCGCACAAGCGATGGTGTCCATTGGCCCCTCTGGGCAGATGTCCACTTGGGTTCGAGGGCTTTGGAGGAAGTAGCCATTGTCTCAACAAAATGGGGTCACGGGTAAAAAAGAAAGTGTGCATGTGATGGAGGTGGGAGTGGGGGCAGCTCCAGGCCTTGTCTCTTCTGGTTCTTTCTTTCTTTCATCATTCAGCAGCTGTCTCTTTTTCATCCGTCTTTCCCCTTCTTGATAGTTCGACACGCGTTTCTGACAATCTTGCTTTGCGGCTCACTGGTAAGTGGTCCGGGGGCTCTGCGTAACCTTTCTAAGCCTCGGTTTCCTTATCCGTCAAATGGGGTGATAACCCAGCCCTTCTTACCTCACCTTTGCTGAATTCATGTACGTATTTCCTGGGAAAATGCATATGGGTGGGACTAGGAATTAGAAAATGCTCCGTACAGCCAAGATGATGATGTCAACAGATACATATCGAAACCTGCATTTCCTGCAGCCAGTTATTATCCTCTCTGCGCTCCAGTTTCCTCAACTGAGGACCAGGGACCGTGGCATTGGGGACGTCAGGTCGGGGGTAGGAGGCGGTGATGTGGAAGCACTCTGCACAGAGCCTGGCGTATGGACGAGGGCCTCCGGGTGTGGGAGCCGCATTTATTCCTAAAACATTGGGAGCTCTGGGCCTGTGCGTGGAGACCAGAGCTTCTGCAAAGCAAGGTCAGACCAGTTCCTCACCAAGGAACTGTGGCCCGGGCTGGCCTCTCGGCTGCTCGGAGCACACTGCTCCCCTCTGGGTGGAGGAAGGTACTTCCTTGTTCACCTGCGATGGGCGGGGCAGAAGATGATCCTGCAGATACACAAAGACAAAACTGCACTTTTGTCAGAGAAGCCAAGGAGCCAGACAAACAGGGAAATCGGAATGCTAGAACAGTCTCGCAGATCGTGTGGCGGCCGTGAAAAAGCGTGCATCACCGGTCCCCTGTTGTTCTGTAAGATTTAAAGATTCCTTTTTTTTTTTTTTCTTTTTTTTGGCCATGCCACATGGCTTGTAGGATCTTAGTTCCCCAACCAGGGATCAAACTCGGGCCCCGGCAGTGAAAGCGCCGAGTCCTAACCACTGGACCGCCAGGGAATTCCCTAAAGATTCTTTTGATGGCAGGACACAACCAAATGACGCTCAGAGCGGTGTAAGGCAGAACTCTGTTACTTACAGTTCCAAACGAGAGGTGGCTGCCACATGGGGCCGTGCGGGGGCTTCACCCTGGGGACAGGGTGACCGCAGCTGAGCCGTGGAAGGCATCTTCTGTCTGGCAGGAGGGCAGTTAGCTAGGTTTTGCAGGCTTTTGCTGGATTGGCTAATTTAAATAATTTCAGGGGCTCCGGGGCCTGGGGGCTGTCCCCGGCTGGAGTGTAGGAGTCCGGGAAGGGGAATGCTTGGAGTGGGGCTTGGCAAACTGCCCAAGAGGGTTGTGAGCCGTGACTTGAAAACTGGGTCGCTACAGCACTTGTGAAATGCCGTATCACACCTGTCCTTCTTGGGATGGACTTTGCCCACCTGTCCTCATTCTGTATGTTTCACCTTTCCACGGTCGAGGCATACTTTTGGAGACAGCCTTGAAGAGATTAAAACTCAGCCCAAGGGTCTTCCATCCCGGCCACACCTGCATCTCTCCAGCGTCTCTGAAATCTCTGCCATCACCTGCTCCGGCGTCCCGTTCGGGTAAACTGCCTTGTCCTCGCTTTCGCCTACTCCCCCCAGGACGTAGGCCATCTTCCCAGGCCACCAGCTCAGTTTCCACTACACTCGTTACACAGCCGCTTAGCACATTGTGAAAGCACGCAGCAACTGTCCCGGCTCTGAGAGTGTGTGTTGCGCTTCCTTGTAGCAAAAATAAATACTAGCTGGTGATGGGAATGTGGCAGCCACCCGGGAGGTCGGAGGGGATGCAGGCGGTGGTTCTCAGAGCCGGTGGCTGGGTCACCGGGTCTGGAGTTAGGAAAGGAGGTGCACCCTGGGCCTCCAGCTCAAGACTGTGGCCAGTGGTGGAGTCGGGGCCCCCGGGGCTGGAGCATTTTAATCCTTCGGTAAATAAGGACTGAAGTAGAAAAAGGGAAGTTCTCCCATTATTTTCCCGCCTAGGGACTGTTGACATTTTTTTTTTTTTTTTTTTTTTTTTTGGCTATGAAGCAAAATTCTTTTTTTTTTTTTTAAACATCTTTATTGGAGTATAATTGCTTTACAATGGTATGTTAGTTTCAGCTTCACAACAAAATGAATCAGTTATATATATACATATGTTCCCATATCTCTTCCCGCTTGCGTCTCCCTCCCTCCCACCCTCCCTATCCCACCCCTCCAGGCGGTCACAAAGCACCGAGCTGATCTCCCTGTGCTATGCGGCTGCTTCCCACTAGCTATCTACCTTACGTTTGGTAGTGTATATATGTCCATGCCTTTTTATCGCTTTGTCACCGTTTACCCTTCCCCCTCCCCATAGCCTCAAGTCCATTCTCTAGTAAGTCTGTGTCTTTATTCCTGTTTCACCCCTTGGTTTTTCATGACATTTTTTTTTTTCTTAAATTCCATATATATGTGTTAGCATACGGTATTTGTCTCTCTCTTTCTGACTTACTTCACTCTGTATGACAGTCTCTAGGTCTATCCACCTCATTACAAATAGCTCAATTTCGTCTCTTTTTATGGCTGCGTAATATTCCATTGTATATATGTGCCACATCTTCTTTATCCGTTCATCCGATGATGGACACTTAGGTTGTTTCCATCTCCGGGCTATTGTAAATAGGGCTGCAATGAACATTTTGGTACATGACTCTTTTTGAATTATGGTTTTCTCAGGGTATATGCCCAGTAGTGGGATTGCTGGGTCATATGGTAGTTCTATTTGTAGCTTTTTAAGGAACCTCCATACTGTTCTCCACAGTGGCTGTATCAATTTACATTCCCACCAACAGTGTAAGAGTGTTCCCTTTTCTCCACACCCTCTCCAGCATTTATTGTTTCTAGATTTTTTGATGATGGCCATTCTGACTATCATCAGATAGTGTATCATCAGATAGTGTAAGATGATATCTCATTGTAGTTTTGATTTGCATTTCTCTAATGATTAGTGATGTTGAGCATTCTTTCATGTGTTTGTTGGCAGTCTGTATATCTTCTTTGGAGAAATGTCTATTTAGGTCTTCTGCCCATTTTTGGATTGGGTTGTTTGTTTTTTTGTTATTAAGCTGCATGAGCTGCTTATAAATTTTGGAGATTAATCCTTTGTCAGTTGCTTCATTTGCAAATATTTTCTCCCATTCTGAGGGTTGTCTTTTGGTCTTCTTTATGGTTTCCTTTGCTGCACAAAAGCTTTTAAGTTTCATTAGGTCCCATTTGTTTACTTTTGTTTTTATTTCCATTTCTCTAGGACGTGGGTCAAAAAGGACCTTGCTGTGATTTATGTCATAGAGTGTTCTGCCTATGTTTTCCTCTAAGAGTTTGATAGTTTCTGGCCTTACATTTAGGTCTTTAATCCATTTTGAGCTTATTTTTGTGTATGGTGTTAGGGAGTGATCTAATCTCATACTTTTACATGTACTTGTCCAGTTTTCCCAGCACCACTTATTCAAGAGGCTGTCCTTTCTCCACTGTACATTTCTGCCTCCTTTGTCAAAGATAAGGTGACCATATGTGCGTGGGTTTATCTCTGGGCTTTCTATCCTGTTCCATTGATCTATATTTCTGTTTTTGTGCCAGTACCATACTGTCTTGATTACTGTAGCTTTGTAGTATAGTCTGAAGTCAGGAAGCCTGATTCCTCCAGCTCCATTTTTCGTTCTCAAGATTGCTTTGGCTATTCGGGGTCTTTTGTGTTTCCATACAAATTGTGAAATTTTTTGTTCTAGTTCTGTGAAAAATGCCAGTGGTAGTTTCATAGGGATTGCATTGAATCTGTAGATTGCTTTGGGTAGTAGAGTCATTTTCACAATGTTGATTCTTCCAATCCAAGAACATGGTATATCTCTCCATCTATTTGTATCATCTTTAATTTCTTTCATCAGTGTCTTATAATTTTCTGCATACAGGTCTTTTGTCTCCTTAGGTAGGTTTATTCCTAGGTATTTTATTCTTTTTGTTGCAATGGTAAATGGGAGTGTTTTCTTGATTTCACTTTCAGATTTTTCATCCTTAGTGTATAGGAATGCCAGAGATTTCTGTGCATTAATTTTGTATCCTGCTACTTTGCCAAATTCATTGATTAGCTCTAGTAGTTTTCTGGTAGCATCTTTAGGATTCTCTATGTATAGTATCATGTCATCTGCAAACAGTGACAGCTTTACTTCTTCTTTTCCGATTTGGATTCCTTTTATTTCCTTTTCTTCTCTGATTGCTGTGGCTAAAACTTCCAAAACTATGTTGAATAAGAGTGGTGAGAGTGGGCAACCTTGTCTTGTTCCTGATCTTAGTGGAAATGCTTTCAGTTTTTCACCATTGAGGACGATGTTGGCTGTGGGTTTGTCATATATGGCCTTTATTATGTTGAGGAAAGTTCCCTCTATGCCTACTTTCTGCAGGGTTTTTATCATAAATGGGTGTTGAATTTTGTCAAAAGCTTTCTCTGCATCTATTGAGATGATCATATGGTTTTTCTCCTTCAATTTGTTAATATGGTGTATCACGTTGACTGATTTGCGTATATTGAAGAATCCTTGCATTCCTGGAATAAACCCCACTTGATCATGGTGTGTGATCCGTTTAATGTGCTGTTGGATTCTGTTTGCTAGTATTTTGTTGAGGATCTTTGCATCTATGTTCATCAGTGATATTGGCCTGTAGTTTTCTTTCTTTGTGACATCCTTGTCTGGTTTTGGTATCAGGGTGATGGTGGCCTCGTAGAATGAGTTTGGGAGTGTTCCTCCCTCTGCTATATTTTGGAAGAGTCTGAGAAGGATAGGTGATAGCTCTTCTCTAAGTGTTTGATAGAATTCGCCTGTGAAGCCATCTGGTCCTGGGCTTTTGCTTGTTGGAAGATTTTTAATCACAGTTTCAATTTCAGTGCTTGTGATTGGTCTGTTCATATTTTCTATTTCTTCCTGATTCAGTCTTGGCAGGTTGTGCCTTTCTAAGAATTTGTCCATTTCTTCCAGGTTGTCCATTTTATTGGCATAGAGTTGCTTGTAGTAATCTCTCATGATCTTTTGTATTTCTGCAGTGTCAGTTGTTACTTCTCCTTTTTCATTTCTACTTCTATTGATTTGAGTCTTCTCCCTTTTTTTCTTGATGAGTCTGGCTAATGGTTTATCAATTTTGTTTATCCTTTCAAAGAACCAGCTTTTAGTTTTATTGATCTTTGCTATCGTTTCCTTCATTTCTTTTTCATTTATTTCTGATCTGATTTTTATGATTTCTTTCCTCCTGCTAACTTTGGGGTTTTTTTGTTCTTCTTTCTCTAATTGCTTTAGGTGCAAGGTTAGGTTGTTTATTCGAGATGTTTCCTGTTTCTTAAGGTAAGATTGTATTGCTATAAACTTCCCTCTTAGAACTGCTTTTGCTGCATCCCATAGATTTTGAGTCGTCGTGTCTCCATTGTCATTTGTTTCTAGGTATTTTTTGATTTCCTCTTTGATCTCTAGTGATCACTTCGTTATTAAGTAGTGTATTGTTTAGCCTCCATGTGTTTGTATTTTTTACAGATCTTCTCCTGTAATTGATATCGAGTCTCATAGCATTGTGGTCGGAAAAGATACTTGATACAATTTCAATTTTCTTAAATTTACCAAGGCTTGATTTGTGACCCAAGATATGATCTATCCTGGAGAATGTTCCATGAGCACTTGAGAAAAATGTGTATTCTGTTGTTTTTGGATGGAATGTCCTATAAATATCAATTAAGTCCATGTTATTTAATGTATCATTTAAAGCTTGTGTTTCCTTATTTATTTTCATTTTGGATGATCTGTCCATTGGTGAAAGTGGGGTGTTAAAGTCCCCTACTATGAATGTGTTACTGTCGATTTCCCCTTTTATGGTTGTCAGTATTTGCCTTACGTATTGAGGTGCACCTATGTTGGGTGCATAAATATTTACAATTGTTATATCTTCCTCTTGGATCGATCCCTTGATCATTATGTAGTGTCCTTCTTTGTCTCTTCTAATAGTCTTTGTTTTAAAGTCTATTTTGTCTGATATGAGAATTGCTACTCCAGCTTTCTTTTGGTTTCCATTTGCATGAAATACCTTTTTCCATCCCCTTACTTTCAGTCTGTATGTGTCTCTAGGTCTGAAGTGGGTCTCTTGTAGACAGCAAATATATGGGTCTTGTTTTTGTATCCATTCAGCCAATCTGTGTCTTTTGGTGGGAGCATTTAGTCCATTTACATTTAAGGTAATTATCGATATGTGTGTTCCCATTCCCATTTTCTTAATTGTTTTGGGTTTGTTATTGTAGGTCTTTTCCTTCTTTTGTGTTTCTTGCCTAGAGAAGTTCCTTTAGCTGTTGTTGTAGAGCTGGTTTGGTGGTGCTGAACTCTCTCAGCTTTTGCTTGTCTGAAAAGGTTTTAATTTCTCCATCAAATCTGAATGAGATCCTTGCTGGGTAGAGTAATCTTGGTTGCAGGTTTTTCTCCTTCAACACTTTCAATATGTCCTGCCACTCCCTTCTGGCTTGCAGAGTTTCTGCTGAAAGATCAGCTGTTAACCTTATGGGGATTCCCTTGTGTGTTATTTGTTGTTTTTCCCTTGCTGCTTTTAATATGTTTTCTTTGTATTTAATTTTTGACAGTTTGATTAATATGTGTCTTGGCGTATTTCTCCTTGGATTTATCCTGTATGGGACTCTCTGTGCTTCCTGGACTTGATTCACTATTTCCTTTCCCATATTAGGGAAGTTTTCAACTATAATCTCTTCAAATATTTTCTCAGTCCCTTTCTTTTTCTCTTCTTCGTCTGGAACCCCTATAATTCGAATGTTGGTGCGTTTAATGTTGTCCCAGAGGTCTCTGAGACTGTCCTCAGTTCTTTTCATTCTTTTTTCTTTATTCTGCTCTGCAGTAGTTATTTCCACTATTTTATCTTCCAGGTCACTTATCCGTTCTTCTGCCTCAGTTATTCTGCTATTGATCCCATCTAGAGTACTTTTAATTTCATTTATTGTGTTGTTCATCATTGCTTGTTTCATCTTTAGTTCTTCTAGGTCCTTGTTAACTGATTCTTGCATTTTGTCCATTCTACTGTCCATTCTATCTCCAAGATTTCGGATCAATCTTACTATCATTATTCTGAATTCTTTTTCAGGTAGATTGCCTATTTCCTCTTCATTTGTTAGGTCTGGTGGGTTTTTATCTTGCTCCTTCATCTGCTGTGTGTTTTTCTGTCTTTTCATTTTGCTTATCTTACTGTGTTTGGGGTCTCCTTTTTTGCAGGCTGAAGGTTCGTAGTTCCTGTTGTTTTTTGTGTCTGTCCCCAGTGGCTAAGTTTGGTTCAGTGGGTTGTGTAGGCTTCCTGGTGGAGGGGACTAGTGCCTGTGTTCTGGTGGATGAGGCTGGATCTTGTCTTTCTGGTGGGCAGGTCCACGTCTGGTGGTGTGTTTTGGGGTGTCTGTAGACTTATTATGATTTTGGGCCGCCTCTCTGCTAATGGGTGGGGTTGTGTTCCTGTCTTGCTAGTTGTTTGGCATAGGATGTCCAGCACTGTAGCTTGCTGGTCGTTGAGTGAAGCTGGGTGCTGGGGTTGAGGTGGAGATCTCTCGGAGATTTTTGCTGTTTGATATTATGTGCAGCTGGGAGGTCTCTTGTGGACCAGTGTCCTGAAGTTGGCTCTCCCACCTCAGAGGCACAGCACTGACTCCTGGCTGCAGCACCAAGAGCCTTTCATCCACAGGGCTCCTTAATTTGGGATGATTCGTTGTCTATTCAGGTATTCCACAGATGCAGGTACATCAAGTTGATTGTGGAGCTTTAATCCGCTGCTTCTGAGGCTGCTGGGAGAGATTTCCCTTTCTCGTCTTTGTTCTCACAGTTCCCAGGGGCTCAGCTTTGGATTTGGCCCCGCCTGTGCGTGTAGGTCGCCGGAGGGCGTCTGTTCTTTGCTCAGACAGGACGGGGTTAAAGGAGCCGCTGATTCGGAGGCTCTGGCTCACTCAGGCCGTGGGGTAGGGAGGGTCACGGAGTGCGGGGCGGGCCTGCGGCAGCAGAGGCCGGCGTGACGTTGCAGCCTGAGGCGCGCCTGTGCGTTCTCCCGGGGGAGTTGTCCCTGGATCCTGGGACCCTGGCAGTGGCGGGCCGCACAGGCTCCCCGGAAGGGCGCGTGGCTAGTGACCTGCGCTCGCACACAGGCCTCCCGGTGGCGGCAGCAGCGGCCCCAGCGTCCCATGTCCGTCTCTGGGCTCCGCACTTCCAACCGCGGCTCGCGCCCGTCCCCGGAGCTCTCTCAAGCAGCGTTCTTAATCCCCTCTCCTTTTGGGAGGTCTGAGGTCCTCTGCCAGCGTTCAGCAGGTGCTCCGCAGGAGCTGTTCCACGCGTAGATGCATTTCTGGTGTATCTGTGGGGAGGAAGGCGATCTCCGCGTCTTACTCCTCCGCCATCTTGGCAGCACTCCTTCCTCTGGCCACTTCCCAGGGAAAAAGTCCTTGACTGTCTAATCCAAATCCTTCCTGCTGCATGAAGCTCTTTTTCTCCGACTGAATTTGGAAGATCCCTCAGCAGCCCGAGAGGCTTGTCTGCTCACCCGCTGGGGCGGGCGGGGGACTGTTGACATTTTACCACTTTATTTCCAATGTTTGTGTAAGAAAAAGTCTGGTGAGGATGATTCTAAGCAAATGTGGAAGGTCGGCCCCGCTTTTTTTCGAGGGTTAAAACTTAGCTTATGACAGTCTATTACTAAGGTTTGTCGTCTGTCTGGAAGAGCATAAGAGCAATTACTTTTGAAGCAGGGACGTCAAAAATGTACATTACCTTTGAACTCTTTGCCTGCAGCCTCCAGGATCTTGCAGAGTATAAAATATAAAAGTACAGTGAATTCTCAGAAAGAGAGCGAGCGCAGACGACCACAGGCTTAGCTCTGCTGTCCTCAGCAGGCAGCGTGCGTGGTGTGCTGGTGGCAGGAAACTTCAGGGCAGCCGGCAGTCCAGGGGCGTGAGAGGCAGCCTGTGCTGGGTGATGGAGGGCCGGGGAGTTTAGTCTTTAGGAAGAAACAGGGCACACATGTAACAAGGGATTTGCGTGGTATTTTCTTAGTAACTTTGTTAGTTAAAGACTGACGCTAACCGTCTTGCTGTAGTATATTGAAACTCAGTGTATTTGTTTATTTATTTATTTTGGTTGTGTTGGGTCTTCGTTGCTGCGCGCAGGGGCCACCCCTCGCTGTGGTGCACAGGCCTCTGCAGTGGTCTCTCCTGCTGCAGAGCACAGGCTCTAGGTGCGTGGGCTCAGTAGTTGCGGTGCACGGGCTTAGTTGCTCCGCGGCATGTGGGATCTTCCCGGACCAGGGCTCGAACCCGTGTCCCCTGCATTGGCAGGCAGATTCTTAACCACTGCGCCACCAAGGGAGCCCCTAACTCAGTGTATTTATTAACCATTAACATTTTTTTTTTCCTAAGAACTTTCTGAGAGCCCAGTTCTGCCTGGCCGGCTCTCCTGCTGTCTCTAAGAGGTCTAGGGAGGGGTCCAGAGTGAGTTTGCCACACTCTACTTGAGCACACTTTCTCCCCAAATGACACCGTGTAAATGTGTCATTTGGGGAGGAAGTGACAACTTTTCTCAGTTTCCTAGTTTAGCGTCTGATTACCTTCACAGTCAGAAAATTTCTCTCCTGCCCGGCTCTCCCTTTTCCCCCCATCAAGGTTGACTATTCTTCACTGACAAAGCACATCTCAATTTCTGTTTCCCCTGTGGATTCTAAGCTCTTATTAGGGGTGCAACGGGTTTTATCCAACAGTAACAGTTGGGCCTAAGTCGGTGGTGACTGAGACATCAGGGGAGATAAACACACCTTCCCTGCTATCAGACATCTAAAGCAATCTCCAGGCCTCGGTGGAGAGTGACAGGTGACCTTTCGCAGAATGGAGCCCCGGGTAGTTGGCATTTGAGTCCAGCTCTGATGAAGATGCCCCCATTTTTGGCAGGCGCAACTCTAGACCGTTGACTTAAATTCATTTCCCAGAGAAAGACAAGAGGACGGAGGCCGAGATGACCTGGAGGAATCATATTTGTTTCCTTTACCCATAGGAGACTTCGGGAGGCATCAGAGCGTACTTCAATTTTCCATCTTCCTTGGAGGCATGAATAAAGTGCTGAACTGTTGAACCCCGCTCGTGCTTTAAAAGCTTGGGCCTCTGCCAGATTCACGTGGCAGGTGTCTAAAAGCTTGAAGCTCTCCTCCCTAAATATCACAGAAATTATTTAATAATAATAAAAAAAAACTTTTAGGAAGGTCTCCCACAAATTGAAGTTCAGCCTTACTTCTTCTGAGACTATAGAACCCTGGGCCTTGCCTCCTTGTTGGCTTTGAGGTGTCTGCAGATTCCAGACCCCACCCAACACCCGCCCCTTCCCCCAGGGGCAAGTGGGTCGGAACCCCCATGTGGCTGTTGGGGCCCTTCCTTTCTCTCTGGGCCTCTGTCTCATGAAGCGTAGGTTCTAGATCCTAGGAAAGGACTCCGTGCATTGGGAAGAAACCCATCCGGCCTGGAACTCCCACCCTCAGAGTAGGAAGTGGGGTGGGCATCAGGAGAGGAGGGCTTCCCTCTTTCCCACCCATCCCTCCCCTTCCTGCCCCCGCACCTGAGCACACCTGCCTGCTTCCTGCTTGCTAAACACCGAGTGTTCGCTCCTAATGTGTCTTCCTTCAGAGCACCTTGGGTTTTTGTCCAAATCTTATCTTTCCTACAAGGCTTAGCTCAAACTCCACCGCCTCCAGGAAGCCTTCCCTGATGCTTCTCCTTGCTCTGCACCTTCACGGCACTTTACACGTTGTCCTGCGGATGGGAAGCAGCTTAACAGGACAGTGGTTAAGCAAGAGGCCCCAGAAACCTGGCTTTGCCTCATATAGGCTGTGTGAGGCTGGGCAGGGTTTTTTTTTTATCATCTCTGAACTTCAGCCTCCGCCTGTGCAAGACAGGGATGATTTTGTTCAGATAAGCACCAGATATTTACAGAGCATCTGTCACACGCAGGTACTGCTTGACTTCTGGGAAAACAAAAGGAAACAAAACCAAAAATACTTGCTGTCACATGGCTTACATTCCTGCTGGCGTGAGAAAGGCTATATACAACCAACAGAGACATACTCTGTTGGGTCCCATGGAGAGCAGTAAAACAGTAAAGGGGAGAAGGGAAGTTGGGCAGGAAGGTGGAGAGGGATGGGCGGGGTAGCACATCGCTTGGAAGGTGGTCAGGGATGGCCTTTCTGTTACGAGCACATTTGAGCAGAGGTTTAAACAAATCCTGGGATGATCTGTGGTAGAGCAGTTCGGGCCAGGGGAACAGCAAGTGCAAAGGCCCTGGGGTGAGAATGTGCTTGGCAAGTTCAGGGGGCATCATGGAGGCTGTTGTCAATGGAGCAGCGACGGGGGGGCGGGGGGGTGGTGAGTCAGAGGTAGACGGGCCTTCTGGAGGACTTGGGCTTTTCCTCTGAGTCCGGTGGGAGCCACTGGGGGTGGGGAGTGATGAGCAGTTGAGTGGTGATACTTATGTTTTAAAAGGATTACTCGGAGTCCTGGGTGGAGAATGGTCTGTAGGCATGAGGACAAGGGCAGAAGCAAGGAGGCCAGGAAGGGGGCAGTTGGCATCACCCAGGTGAGAGATCCTGGTGGCCTGGCCCAGGGTAGTAGCCATGCAAGTGGCAAGATGTACTTGGGCTCTGACTACATTTTGAAGGCAGAACAGACACGGTCGATATGGACAACTCCAGTTTTTGCTGGAGCAAATGGGAAGAATGGGCTGGCCATCTACTGACCAGGGATGTGGAAGGAGCAGGTTTGGGGGAAGGGACCACCAGTTCCATTTTGGACATGGTAAGAGTGAGATACCTATTAGGAAATCGGAATAGGTTTCCCAGGGCTGCTATACCGCAGACTTTGTGGCTTAAAACATGGAAATTCATTTCCTCCCAGTTCTGGAGGCTGGAAGTCCAAGATCAAGATGCTGGCAAGACTGGTTTCTTCTGAGGCGTCTCTCCCTGGCTTTCAGACAGCCACCCTCTTCCTGCCTCTTCATGTGTTCTCTTCTCTGTGTACAAGTGTCTCTTTGTGTGTCCAGATTTCCCCCTCTTCTAGGACACCATTCAGATTGGGTTAGGGCCCACCCTGACAACTTCATTTAACTTAATCACCTCTTTATTTTTATTTATTTATTTATATTTATTTTTGGCTGCCTTGGGTCTTCGCTGCTGCGCGTGGGCTTTCTCTAGTTGCGGCGAGCAGGGGCTACTCTTCGTTGCGGTGCGCAGGTTTCTCACTGTGGTGTCTTCTCTAGTTGTGGAACACGGGCTCTAGGCACGCGGGCTTCAGTAGTTGTGGCACGTGGGCTTCAGTAGTTGTGGCTCGCGGGTTCTAGAGCGCAGGCTCAGTAGTTGTGGCGCACGGGCTTAGTTGCTGCGCGGCATGTGGCATCTTCCCGGACCAGGGCTGGAACCCATGTCCCCTGCATTGGCAGGCGGATTCTTAACCACTGTGCCACCAGGGAGGCCTGCGCTCTCTTGTTTTGTGTATTCTTTTTCTCCACCCGGCACACCTGCTGTCCTTCCCCATGTCCCCCTTCCCTTCCCTCGCCTGACCCCCGGCGGATTAGGATGCTGGGTTGGGACGGCCTGGAATGTGGCCGCCCTTGTACCTGGTGGAGGTTCCACAAGAGCTTCCACCTTGTGTTTGCTTTAACCAGAGGCCCCTCTTCGTGTGGAGCTCTGGGAGCGTCCCCCGTTCTCCTCTCAACAATAATTAGCCTTGTAAGACTAATGGACGAAATCGTGTCTAATTACCCTGTTGAAGGCCCAATTACGCGATTAACATTCGAGGGCTATAAGCTAATGATGAGAAGAGCCTCTCATTTGCATAGCATTAAGTTAATTGAGCTGCAAGCCGAGGGGTGGACGGGGTAGTGATAGCAGGATCCTCTTTCTGGAAGGACACTAATGACCAGAGAGGACGATTCACCTGACAGCTTTATTAATTAACAACGGTCTGATTACCTAGCAGGAGTGGCAAGTGGCAGTGGGCAGAAGGCCTCGGCTTTGTGAGAAATGAGAGACGGGAGCCCTGTCTGCTGATTTTTCTTCCCAGCACTTGGCTGTGCTAGAGGCGAGCTCACCATCACCTTGAAGAACGATTTTAGAAAATTTTCCCTTTAAAATCGTGCTCGAACCCTTCTGTTACGCACTTCCTTGCATGCTGACTTCACTCATTCCGTCATTCATTCATTCCACTCGCATTTACTGAGTGCCTCTGGCCTGCGAGGCTGGAGTCCCCGCCCTTGGGAGTGTCCCCGTAGAGGGTTCCCTTGGGCTCAAGACCCCCAGCTTCCCCCAGAGGTTTGGGATTCCGCCCTGAGTCAACCTTGCATTTGACGAATGTCAGCAGAGAATTTCAGACTTTGAAGAATCCTTAAGGATCGTCAGTGCAAATCTCTTACCCCCTAAAACTGGGGGCTCAGGGAGGCTGGAGCTCAAGGCCACTTGGCAGGGAGTGGTGGCAGTGGGATGGGGTCTGGTGCTCCCGGCTCTGCCCTACGCCCCCTGCCCACAGGACTGTCCTGCCTTTTCAGCACCTCCGTCAACCCCTCTGCATTGTGTTTTGAGTATTTAGTGTTGTCTCCTGGGAAACTTGCTGAAGCCCCTCCCTCTCCGCTCACAGCCTTGTCTGCTTCTCCTCGATGAGGGCAGAGACTGTATCATGCTCACCTTTGATAACTAGATGATTGAACCAAGTAGGGAACTGTTCAAGTGGCGTGGCTGGGACTAAAACCCAAATTGCTTTCCAATGAATTTGTCTAAAAATAAAATAAAATAAAATCATGTGTATGTCCTTTTGTAACTTGCTTTTGTACTTAATAAAATATTTTGGACATCTTTCTCTATCCTTACGTAAAGTTATAACTCATTAACTGCCTGCATAGTATTACACTGCAAACTATTACATAGTAATAGTTTATGAACAGGATTACATAGTCCAGATGTATTATAACGTCTTTAAATGCCCTCTGGTGGCAGGCATTTAAGTTATTTACAGTTGTTTTCATTTTCTGTTACAAACAATGCAGCAACAATGGTGTATACACACACACACACGTATTTATGCATTTGTTATGGTCAGTGGAAGGACAAGTTGTAAAAGAACATATACAGCATGATACCAAAAACAAGCAAAACTAAGCCATGTGATACTCCACAACCAAGTTGGATTCATCCCAGGGTCACAAGGATGGTTCAACATACGCAAATCAATCAACGTGATACACCACATCAACAAAAGAAAAGACAAAAACCACATGATCATCTCAATTGATGCAGAAAAGCATTTGATAAAATTCAACATCCAATCATGATAAAAACTCTTACCAAAGTGGGTAAAAGCTATTTATGACAAACCCACCACTAATATAATACTCAACATGAAAGCCTTCCTGCTAAAATCTGGAACAAGACAAGGATGCCCACTCTCACCACTTCTGTTCAACAGAGTATTGGAAGTCTTAGCCATAGCAATCTGACAAGAAAAAGAAATAAAAAGTATCCAAATTGGAAGGAAAGAGATAAAATTGTCATTATATGCAAATGACATGATACTATATATAAGTAACGTGTTGTTTAAGTGTTCATACACATTTTTCAAAATTCATGATGGTGGTTCTCCTGGGGTGTGTGTGCAGACAGAGGGATGGGATGGGTTAGGAGCATCCAGAGTGTGTCAGTATTGGAGGGATGCATTTCTTAAGTGACCGTATCCAGCAGAATAGAAATTATTCTAGTAAAGGATTCTTTGTCTGATTCACCAATTTATCTCAAGCTCCTAAAATAATAATACCTGGCACATAGTAGGTGCTCCAGAAAGAGGTGTGGCCTGGGGCTTCCCTGGTGGCGCAGTGGTTGAGAGTCCGCCTGCCGATGCAGGGGACACGGGTTCGTGCCTCGGTCCGGGAGGATCCCACATGCCGCTCAGCGGCTGCGCCCGTGAGCCATGGCCGCTGAGCCTGCGTGTCCAGAGCCTGTGCTCCGCAACGGGAGAGGCCACAACAGTGAGAGGCCTGCGTACCGCAAAAAAAAAAAAATAGAGTTGTGGCCTGAATGATTATATGCTACATAACTTATTTTTATGTATCAAAATATGTCATAATAAGAAATGGGGAAAATATTTTCTTCTCATCCTTCCCCATAAGCAACAACTCTTCGTAGTTTCTAGGGTATTCTTCCAGAAAATTTCTCTGCATCAATAAGGAGATTATAAATATATGCACTTATTTTATATAGATGGAGACATACTGCACACACTGCTTACTTTCTCTTTTCTCTTGGAAGCGTATCTGGACATATTTCCATGTAGCACATTAGCTCTGCCTCATCCTTTTTAATAGCCACATAGTGTTCCAGCCTTAGACTAGGCAGTAAGCAATTTGACCACGTCCCTACTGAAGAGCATTTAGACTGTGTTCCTTCTTTCATTTTGCAGACACTGCTACAGTTGATGTCCTGTAGTGTGGTTCTGCATATCCATGGGACTATCTCTACAGATTAAAATCCTAAGAAGTGGAGTTGCTGGATTGTAATTTTTATTTTCAGTGGGTGCTACCAAAGTGCCCGAGAGCTCCGGACTCTACTGGCGGAGATAAAGCACTGTGTGACCAAAGGAGGTGTGTGTGTGGAAACCGCTAGACCATCCAAGGAACAAAGACTTCATGTAGGTTTGGGGATACCACGCTGCAGGACTCCAGAGGACACCTAGGCAGCAAAGTGGGTCCCTGGAACCACCCAGGTTTGTGACACAGTTCGGCTGAATCACCACGCAAATGCTCAAGCCGTGGAAATGTTTGACTGCAGGAAACTTAAGTTTTAGGGAGCATATTTTTTTCTTAGGCTCGATGATGGATTTAAAAGATGCCTAAATGTTTTCTTTCAAGAATGGTTGTATTGCTCACAGCAGTTCCTCTTTGATTTACTTAGAGTATTTAAGTAATGACAATTATTCCAATTTTTAATGCTTTGAGCCTCTAGCCACAGCTAAAACATGACAGGCTTATGAACGTAAAGGCCAATCGTGAAAGAAAGTGGTTCTCGTGAGAGCCGTGCTGCCTCTCCAAGAAACCTCAGTGCCCCTGCCAAATGCAGAGCATGGGCGCCGACTCGCCATTGGCATGGGACCCAGGCATCCAGCCTTCAGGAAGACAACGCCTGGAAACTCCGCTCTTCGTTCAGGCTGCCTGTCTTGGTGCCGGTGGCAGAAACATGCCAGGCTCGTCCGTCCTTTGTGAGAACAGTTGTGCACCTCGGAAGAGCATGGACGTAGAGCTCCACCTGGAAGCAGGCGCGCTCGGCTCCCCTGGGGGCGGACCTCTGGCTGGCGTTGCCATGACATCTTCTAGAAGCCGTAGGTTTAGTGTTAAAGACATGAGCTTTGGACTCAAAGACCCGAGGGTTTTTTTTGCTTGTTTTTTAACATCGCGGTGCGCGGGCCTCTCACTGTCACGGCCTCTCTTGTTGCGGAGCACAAGCTCCAGACGCGCAGGCTCAGTAGTTGTGGCTCACGGGCCTAGTTGCTCTGCGGCATGTGGGATCTTCCCAGACCAGGGCTCGAACCCGTGTCCCCTGCATTGGCAGGCAGATTCTCAACCACTGCACCACCAGGGAAGCCCTGTTTTTTTTTAGTTGAAGTATAGTTGATTTACAAAGTTGTGTTAATTTCTGCTGTACAGCATAGTGACTCAGTTATACATATACATATATATATATTCTTTTTTATATTCCTTTCCATTATGGTTTATCCCAGTATACTGAATATAGTTCCCTGTGTTATACAGTACGACCTTGTTGTTTATCCATTCTACATGTACTAGTTTGCATCTATTAACCCCAAACTCTCAGTCCATCCCTCCCCTGTGCCCCCGTCCTTGGCAACCACAAGTCTGTTCTCTATGTCTGTGAGTCTGTTTCGTAAATAGGTTCATTTGGGCCATATTTTAGATTCCACATATGTTATATCATATGGTATTTGTCTTTCTCTTTATGACTTACTTCACTTAATATGATAATCTCTAGTTCCGTCCATGTTGCTGCAAATGGCACGATTTCATTCTTTTTTATGGCTGAGTAGTATTCCATTGTAGATGTATACCACATCTTCTTTATCCATTCATCTGTCAATGGGCATTTAGACTGTTTTCATGTCTTGGCTATTGTGAATAGTGCTGCTATAAACATTGGGTTGCATGTATCTTTTCAAATTAGAGTTTTGTCCAGATATATGCCCAGGAGTAGGATTGCTGGATCATATGGTAATTCTATTTTTAGTTTTCTGAGGAACCTCCGTACTGTTTCCCATAGTGGCTGCACCAGTTTACATTCCTACCAACAGTGTAGGCGGGTTCCCTTTTCTCCACACCCTCTCCAGCATTTGTTATTTGTAGACTTTTAAATGATGGCCATTCTGACCGGTGTCAGGTGGTACCTCATTGTAGTTTTGATTTGCATTTCTCTAATGATTAGTGACGTTTAGCATCTTTTCATGTGCCTCTCGGCAATCTGTCTTCTTTGGAGAAATGTGTGTGTAGGTCCTCTGAGCATTTTCAGTTGGGTTGTTTGTTTTTTTGTCATTGAGTTGTATGAGCTGTTTGTACATTTTGGAAATTAAGCCCTTGTCGGTCTCATCGTTTGCAAATATTTTCTCCCGTTCCGTAGGCTGAAAGACTTGAGTTTGAATTGGTGTTAGTGGACAAACAAGTAGTGAGCACGTGCTGTGTGCTGGGACAGTGAACAGATCAGACGGACCAGCTTACCCTCTAGGTGGGAGTGGAATTTTCAAAGTGGAATTAATGGCCTATATGGTGTAAAGGCGCTCTTAGGTTCAACGAGGCGGCTTCTACTGAATGTGAATAATAAACGGTAGCAGTTAGCACTTCTGTGCCAGCTTGGTGAGCTGTTGCTCCTTCCGTGTTTCAGAAAGAGAACTGGATTAGCCAACAGGCCCCCAGGCAGGCTCATCAGAGGAAGGTACAGCCTTGCTTGTTTTTTGCCATCTGTCTTTTTCATTTGCTGTGAGATGCCGGCCCTCCTGTGCCAGAGATGAGTGGGTTGGGGGCGGCCTGGTTGGTAGAACGAGGGTGGGAGAGTGTCGTCCGGAGATTTGCCTTTTGCTCTCAAATCCTCCACGTGTCAGTGAGCCGTGGAAACTTCTCTGCTGCTGCTGGCGGTAGACACCAATCCCCCATTTGCTTCCGGATTGAAACATCAGTCACTTCAGCTGCCCCTGGACAGATGCTTTCAGTTGTCATCTGCCGGGCGCCCATGACGACTGCTGCAGCGTAATAGAGACAAATGTAGCGCCAACCTGGAATTTGATGGATTCGAAATTATGTCTTTAATTCACAGTTGGTATAGAGTGCTCATAAAATCTTGATCATGATAGAGAGGCTAATAAGCATTTGAGAACATAAATATTTGGGGAGGAAATGGCTTTGTGGAACATTTAGTTGTGGAGTACTTAGAAGAACAGAGAAAATCAGCAGGCAGAACTCTCTAGATACCAATCCGGTGAGCTGTATCCGTAGGGTTGGTAACGATCGTGAGTGCGCCGTTTTATGGGTGTGCAGACATTAGTTTGACGAGCACAGCCACAAGGGCGGCACTGCCTCACACCAAGCCTCGAGCTGTGTGCCCTTCAGCTACCTGAATCGAGGGGCAGAGGTACAGCTGGCTGGGGGTACCAGCCGGTACACAGCGCCGCGTTAGCCAGAAGGTCAGCCAGGTGTGTACCTGTGCAGGGCAAGACCTGCCTTGAAGCCCTGACCTGCTGTGGTCCCTGAGGCTGAGTAGAGCAGCCGTGTGGCAGTCACGTCCACACTGCCCAGGTTCAAATCCTGCTTTGCCATTTACTGGCCATGGACCTCGGGCAGGTCACGCCCCTCCTCTATAAAGTGGGCGTGATATAATGGCACCTGCGCCCCGGGCTGGTGAGAAATCAATTAGGTGATGCATGTCCATTGCATAGGAGAGCACATTTTCAGCTCCAAAGCGTGAGATAATTGGGAATTCCCTGGCGGTCCAGTGGTTAGGGCTCCAAGCTCTCGCTGCCAAGGGCCCAGGATGGACTGATTCCTGGTCGGGGAACTAAGATCCCACAAGCCGTGAGGCGCGGCAGAAAAAAACGAGTGAGATAATCCAGTGAACTCGGACTTGTCTGGAAAGATGCCAGCAGGGGTGCCAGCGATTCTGGCGGGAGGGTGGTTCAAGTTTGATGTGTGTTTTGGAGCGTGGACCCCGGGGTGCCCTCCCCTTGCCAGGGCACCCTTGCCCTGTGGGGTGAGACGTGGGTCTGTGGTTGGTGGGCAGGTGGGTCAGAAGGAATTTGTTACCAAGAACAGTGAAAGTTTAAAAATACGCGAATGGGGCTTCCCTGGTGGCGCAGTGGTTGAGAGTCCGCCTGCCGATGCAGGGGATGCGGGTTCGTGCCCCGGTCCGGGAAGATCCCACGTGCCGCGGTGCGGCTGGGCCCGTGAGCCATGGCCGCTGACACTGCGCGTCCGGAGCCTGTGCTCCGCAACGGGAGAGGCCACAACAGTGAGAGGCCCGCATACCGCAAAAAAAAAAAAAAAATAATAATAATAATAATAAAAATACGCCAATGATTTATTTAATGTTCTTATAGGTTTCAGGCCCCGCCCCCCACACCCCGCCCTGCTTCCCCTCCGCGCCCAGCATCCCTGTGCCCGAGCGAGCGTCGTCCTTCCTCTGGACGCTGCAGAAGGCAAGAGGGTTTGAAACTGAAGCTTTTTCTCTGTAGAACCTGGGGCTCCTTTTGAGAGGGTAATTCTCTCTACCTATAAAGAGTGAGCTGCTGCTTTGGGATTTCCTATGAGAGGAAAACAAAGGGAAACAGAATTGAAATGGACAAGAGTCTGGACAAAAAGAACTGTTGTGTCTGTAAAGGTGATGATAAGAGAAAAAAAGCAAAGCTTCTGAGCGATAAATCTCTTCCCTTGGAAATCTTTGAGAATTAGCGATGGTCACTGGTCCGAGGCAATTCTGCCTGCAGAACTGGAGGGCTTCTGGGGTTCTCTTTGATTCTGGGGTGCTATACTGCACCGCTACTGGGGCTGCGCTTCTGGAGCTCATGGGCATGGATCTCAGCAAATAGGAAGGTCATTTATTCATTCTGCAAACTTAAGATTAGCCCTATGGTGAGTGTTGCGTGCACACAGTGCAGGCTCTGGGGATGCAAAATGGGTGAGACGCGGTCCCCTCCCCCCGGAAGTCTGCCTTTCAGAAGGGGATTCGCGGGTGCTCAACCCATAGCAGTGTCTCCTGGGGGTGTTTCCTGGGGTGTAGGGTAGGGCACTCGACCCTGGGAAGACACCCTCAACAGGAAAACAATTGAGGGGGAGCCAAGGACGCGTGACCTTCCAGGTCCCCGACACACGGAAAATATGAAACCCTGTTAAGTATTTGAGACGAGCAAGTTATAATCCAAATATCCCAGCCCGACAGAGCGCTCCCTGCTGTCAGCTGGAAGAAGGGAAGATGCTGATAGAGATATCAGCAAAGCACGGCTAATCGGGTCAGCGGTCATGTTTGGGCCGCAAGGCCTTCTTCTGTAAGTGGTTGGGGAAAAGTGGGATCAGAAGGGAAGAAGTCAGCTGGCTTTGCGAGGCAGGCACGGCTGGGCAGGAAGAGTCAGGGCAGCTGCCTTTGGCTGAGGTGTCCCTGCGTGGAACGGCCGGCCGCAGGACGAGCCAGCAGCCACAGAGAGCGCGGTGGCGGGAGTGATGGGAGCCCCAAACACCACCTGGCTGGATGGAGACGTGCTGTTAAAAGGCGGAGGCGCTCCTGACACCCGCCACGTCCACTCAGGTAGGCCCGGGAGCTTGGGGCTGTTCCCTCACTTGCGTGCTGAGCCATCTTCTAGGAAAACGTAATCATCGGAGTGATCGGTGACGCAGCGACAGTGTTACAGGCTGGGGTCACCTTGGGCTCCCCCCGCCCCCCGCCCAACAGTAAGCTGCTTTGCTCCATCATCACCCCGTTCGTCTCTGCAGTCCTGCTCAAAGATAATGAAACGCAAATAGCCATTTCTGTCCTGAACCAGGATGCACCTGTGTGCGTGCCTGCGGCCGAGGCACTTCAGAAACATCAGAGAGCAATCTGCTCGGCGTCTCCCCTCCCCGACCTCGCACGTCCCCGTCTTCTGGGAGCCGTGGCGCAGAGGTTCTGGCCGTCGGCATCCTTGTCTCTTCCTTCCCCGGAGTTTGTGCTGCGCTGAGTGGATTCTCAAGGTCGGCCTGCAGCTGGTCGTTGAGGGAGCGGCCCCGTGGAGTGACAGCGAAGGGCCGGCCCCTTCTGAGCTGCACTAACTGAGGCCAGTTATTTCTCCTCCAGGCCCCTTTTCTGCATCGAAGAATGGAGGTGATAGTAGTTCTTAATTCAGAGCTGGCAGGACATCTTTGTGCTTGCCACCTGCCGACCCACTGTCACCGTAGTGCCACCCCAGGAGGCTGCAGGGATGGGCCGTGAGAGCATTTATCTCCTGTGGTCGCCAGGGCCCCGCCACGTGAAGGTGCCTGTTCCACCCCCGCAGGCGGGGGAAGGGGGGCCGCCTCAGGGGGATGACCTCCAGTCCCCCACAAGGAAACTAGTATGTCCTGGAGCTAAGCGGGCCCTTCCCTACCGAGGATAGGGAAGGACTCTCACCTGGGGGAGAGTCCAGGACGGCTTCAGCCCCCTCCCCCCATGAGCTCCCACCCATCGTCTAAGCAGCACGAGACTCTGCAGACACGTCCCATGCATCACTTCTAACCAGGCCACTGCCCCAAGCCCTTCCTCGATAGGTATTCCAGGGCCCCGCCCTTGGGGCCAGGCCTACCCCCTCCAGTGGGCGTCTTGGCAATGGAGGGGCAAGATGAAGAGGCCCAGGACGTGAACGCTCGTTGAAGGGTGACTTTGGTGGTGACCTTGCGTCTCTGAACGTTTGACTCGTCGTCACTGAAAGAGGCCAAGAGTAAGACTGGCTCCTCTCCCGTGGGAATGCCGTGTGATTCCCTGGGCAGAGCGCTCAACTCAGAGCCCAGTTGGGCAGCTGCCTTTCCTACTAATAAGGAAAGCACCCACGCGTTGATCTGTGCGTTCCATGTGTGTTTATTATGGGCTGATCTTTGCCAGGCCCTGTCCCAGACCCTGGGGCTACAGCAGTGAACACAACATTCCCATGGGCAGAGACACACACCACACAAACAAGCAAAGGGGAACTGTGTGCCAGGACAGAGTGCCCCGGGGGGAGGTGAACTGCTGAGTGGGGCGGAGAAGGGCGACGTGGCAGGTTCTAAGGGGAAGGCGCCTCTGAGGAGGGGCTGTTTAAGCCAAGACTTGAATGAAAAGGAGCCAGCGGTGGGGAGAGGGAAGGAAGAGCCATGCAGGCAGGTTCCAGGGCAGCTCATCTTGGGGCGGGGGGTAGGGCGTAGCGGGGAGGCTGAGACCCAGCCCTTCATAAGCCGGGGCAAGGCCAGGGGAGGCCCCTGGGAGCTGTGGGTCGCCTGGGGGTCTTGTCTGTATATTTCAAACATTTTATTACACAGGGAATCCATTTGTTTGTGGAACAGCTAGAAAATGTAGCTAAGTAAGAATATTTCCAATACCCAGAGACAATCATTGTTACCATTTTGATATAGTATGCATATTCTGACATTTTCAGGGATATGCTACAAAAACAGGGTTTTAACTACATACATTGTATCCCATCCTTTTCTTGCACTTAATGTGTCGTGAATCCCTGTTCACAAACACTCTCCCGGCCCCTGTGTTAGTGGCCGCACGGCTCTCCTTTGAGAGCGGCTGTGCCCCAACACAGACACAGGATTATTGCAGGGAGATGCCCTTGGGGTAGATGACTCCAGAGCCCGTAGGCTTCTGGGCTCGAATAATAGATACAATTCCTAGGCAACTATCGAAACCCAGAAGTTTCAAGTTGCAGACCTGTGTCCGCAGCCAAGGATGTGGAAAAGCTTTAACTGGAGACTCAGGTTTCACCTCATAGGTAGGTTCACTTAAGAAGTTTAACCCAGGAGTGTAACCAGATAAACAGTTTAACCCTGGGTTTCTCCTCAGTAGACGATCAGGGGCGTCTTCTCCTGGCACTGCCAGTGCCAAACCTCGGGGCTGTGCTTTGAGCGAGGCCTCCCAGCACAGGCGTCCTGCATCCCCCACATCGAAGTTTCCTCCGGTTTCGATCAACGAAGTTCAGGGTTCCGCTTCTACCCAACTTCCATTAGCCACTGTCTCTGGATGCACCCGGAAGTTGGGTGCAGATTCAGGAGGGGACGGGGCCCAAGGGAGCCCCTCTCGGAGGCTGCCCACGGGGGAAGGTCTGAGTTGCGCTGGAATTCTCCAGGTGGAGTCTGTTTGGCTTTGTAGAATCTGAGCCTGTCTTTCTAGCCCACAAGTACGAGCTTCCTGTCATATTTAGACATTTGAGAAGAAAGAGAAAGTACCTTTCCTGGAATGGAAGCCCAGAGGGGATCTCCTAGAGTTGGAACATTCCGGGAAGTCCTTTGAATTGTGTCGGGAATGCCGTGGAGGTGTGTCTCCCGTAGGGTCTCTGCGGCCTCTGCTTTGGAAAAATGCGTGGACGAAGTGAAGCTGGTGGAGGCCCGACAGAGGAGAGGCTAGTTCAGGGGGACACGGCGGGTGGGTGAGGCCTGGCCCATCCCCAGAGGCTTGTGCACGGCAGAAACTCAGTAAAGGTGAGCTGAGTGTGAATCCAGCATGCAGAGGAAGGTAGGGGAAGTAGATGGTGGAGGAGATAAGAGGAGACACATGCAGGCGCCGAGCCCTATCCACCCTGCGTGGTGGCCTTTGTAGCCATGTCCCTATGGCTTGTGGCTGTGGCTACCCTCCCCCTGATTCTTCCAGCCGCCCTCAGCTCCAGCCCACCCTTCAAAGGACGAGATTCTATTTTTGTTTTTTAATAAATTTATTTATTTATTTATTCTTGGCTGCCTTGGGTCTTTGTTGCTGTGCACGGACTTTCTCTAGTTGCGGCGAGCGGGGGCTACTCTTCGTTGCGGTGCAAAGGCTTCTCATCGCGGTGGCTTCTCTTATTGCAGAGCACAGGCTCTAGGCTCACGGGCTTCAGTAGTTATGGCTCGCAGTCTCAGTAGTTGTGGCTCACGGGCTTAGTTGCTCAGCGGCATGTGGGATCTTCCCGGACCAGGGCTCGAACCCGTGTCCCCTGCATTGGCAGGCGGATTCTTAACCACCAGGGAAGTCCCAGGGCGAGATTCTTGAGGACAACATAGTTGAGTCAACAAACGTTTATTGAGCACCTACTGTGTGCTGCGCACAGTTCTAGGAGCTGACAGTAGGGCAGAGAACAACCCAGACACATCTGTGCCTACAGAGAGTAAACACAAACAGATGCATCTGTGATGTCTCCCAGGGAGGGGGGCTTTGAGGGGAACAAAGCAGGAGGCGTGAGACGTCGGGACCCTGCTCACCCCTGGGGCCTGGGGAGAGACGTCTCAGCGGAGCTCTGGATCAATGAAAGGGGCGGCCCCGTGGCCACTGGGAGTCCGAGGGCCAGGGGCCACCTGTGCGGAGGGTGTGCTCCTGGCAGCAAGGAGGCCGTGTGGCCGGGGAGTCAGGAGCCGGGGCAGTGGAGGGGCTGGGGGTCTGTGAGCAGCCAACACCCAGGAGCTGAGCTGAGCACGTGCACACGTTCAGTCGGTTCCTCCTGAAACAAATCATCTAAAGGAACCGAGAGCCTAGCCACGGAGCTGGTACAGCTATGGGCTCTTGAATCAGATGGACCCGGTCAGAGCCTGGCTCTGCCCTTGACTGGCTTCATGGCCTTGGCAAGTTCCCTCCTGTGGAGCCTCCATTTTCTCATCTGTAAAATGGGCTGGTTTCAGAATGACTTCGACCTCAAAAGCACGATGCTGAGTGACAGGAGCCAGTCACGGAAGGTCACGCCCTATGTGAGATCACTTATACCAAATGTCCAGACCAGGCAAGCCCACAGAGACAGAAAGCAGAATACAGGTCTCCTTTGAATACAGGCAGTGAAAATGCTCTGGAGGGCGATGGAGTGTGTTGCCTCGTCTGTGAAATGGGGAGGTGGTGTCCGCACATCCTCAGCGTGATGCCAGGCACGGGACATCTGAGGAGCCAGAGCTGTTTACGAGGTGCTCTGCGCAAGAGCGTCCGGAGGGGCACTGTGGCCCAATGGTTACAGCTCAGCCTGGGGTGTCCGACTAACCTGAACTCAAAAAGTCTGCTGTTGGGACTTCCCTGGTGGCGCAGTGGTTAAGAATCCGCCTGCCAATGCAGGGGATGCGGGTTCAAGCCCTGGTCCAGGAAGATCCCACATGCCGCGGAGCAACTAGGCCCGTGTGCCACAACTACTGAGCCTGTGCTCTAGAGCCCGTGAGCCACAACTACTGAGCCCGCGTGCCACAACTACTGAGCCCATGCGCCTAGAGCCTATGCTCTGCAGCAAGAGAAGCCACTGCAGTGAGAAGCCCACACATGACAACGAAGAGTAGCCCCTGCTCGCTGCAACTAGAGAAAGCCCACGCGTGGCAGCAAAGACCCAACACAGCCAAAAATAAATAAATAAAATAAATAAATTTATTTAAAAAAAAAAAGTCTGCTGTTAATGAGGATGTGACCTTGGGAGTTTCACTCACTGCTTGGAGCCCCAGTTTCCACACCCGTCAAATGGGGCATACTAGTTGTACCTCCCTGGTACAGGGAGAGATTCCATGACATAACATTATACAGTAAGTCCCCTACATACGAACCTTCAAGTTGCGAACTTTCAAAGATGTGAACGTCAGGCGTGAGTGAAATTGCAGCTCGCCCTCCGTCTCCTATTGCTGACGATCTTTCAGCTCTACCATCTCCCACCTCTTCTCCCTCCTCTGGTTAGTAACTCTCTTTGCCTGTTCACTCGACGCCACTCCTGTATCCCAGCTGTTGTACTGTACTACTGTACTTTTCAAGGTACTGTACTGTAAGATTAAAAATGTCTTTATTTCTTGTGTTTGCTTTTTATCAATTATTTGTGTGACAAGTATTATAAACCTATTACAGTACAGTACTATCTAGCCGATTATGTTAGTTGGGTGCCCAGGCTAACCTTGTTGGACTTACAAACTCTCGGAACGGAACTCGTTCATGTGTAGGGGACTTGCTGTATCTGTAGCATGCTTAGCCCGTAACAAACACTGTCAATGTTAGCTGATTAACAACAGCCATTGCATTGGAAAATTATTCACTTAAGACATTAGGGTGTGCTTCGCCCGCCTTGCCTGAACCACGTTTGCCAAATACCTTGTGCATCTCATCTCTGTGTTGGTTGCCAACTGGTTTTTTCATACTACATGTTTTAATCTTTTAATAGCAGAACCAAACCCAAGTGCCAAGAGCAGGAAATCTTTGTTCGTATGTATACGAGAACACCTTGGAAGCTTTGTGAGGACAGGACCGTGTCTGGCTCGTTCACCGCTAGGTCCGTGGTACCTGGGACAGGGGGTGACTAGCACACAGGAGGGACTGGGTCAATATTTGTCTAACGAATGAACATAAGTTGATTCTCCTAACGCAGAGGCATTGGTTTGCACTGAGCTATTTTCTCACCTGGCCCCTCTGACACCTGGGCACGTGGGAGATTAGGTGAGCAGTGTGGTATACACACAGATTCATCTCACTGTGGCTCTCGGTGGCCACCATCTGTGGTGTCCTGTTTCCAGTCTGCCCGCTCTTGTGAAATGAAGTGCTGACTCCATGATGATGTCAGGGTGTCAGGCTGGTGCCTGGACCCATTAAACTATAACTCTTGTGTGCACAAGAGAACCTGGTCCACTCATATGCGTTCGCACCATCATGCTGGTCCTTAGCTTAACATCGATAATTTCCCTTTTTAAAAATTAGCTTTTTCTTGTTATTGTATAATTAGTGTTTTTCCTAATTGTAGAAATAATACATTCTCATTGTAAAAAAAAAAAAAGCAGATATATATAAAGCAAAAAGTCCCCTTTTGCCCCACTCCCTCCCCCCAAAATAAACATTATGGCTAGCTTGGTGTACATCCTTCTAGATTTACTTCTCTTGTTAAACAGGCTCATATAATATATGTTATTATATAACTTTTTGTTTTAAATTTAAGAGTGTGTCTTGGCCTCTTCACCAATGTCAACACAAGTATTTGCTTGGAAGAAATTCCTGCACCAAGATGGTCGGTTGCCCTGTGCCTCAGCTTCCCCGTTTGTGCACTGAGAATACTACTGTTTACCTCGCAAGATGATATAAGGTCATGTTTGTAAAATAGATAGGACAGTTGGTTGCCCATGGTAAGCACTTGATGAATGATACTTTTGTTTTCTTTTAAACCAGAATGCTTAAATCCACCTGGACTACCCATTGCTCTTTAAGTGTAGGTTGCAAGGAGATAATTTAGGCCGAGTTAACTTACTTTCTGTTAGCTTGCCATTGGCCCTTCCTCCATCCTTGAAGTGGCAGCCGTTTGGGTGCTCTTCTTACCTGTGGTCCCTCGCTTCCTGCAGCCTTTCCACCTGGATCTAGTCAAAGAGACACCCCGTGCTTGTAAGAGGAGGGTCTGCTGACTCCTTGGGCCTTCTGATAGACCAGCAGTCACTTCACTGGACAGCGGAGCATTCATGTGCAACTGGGGGGTGGAGGCCGACCCTGACCACGATGTGCATTGCGGAGGAGAAAAGTGGTGAGATGGGCCTCCCTACTTGCATAAGTTAGAATCTCTAATATCACACGATAATAATATCGGCTGAAATAACGTGGGCTGTTATTACTTGCCGGACCCAACCCTAAGTGTGGGGCCGAGTCTCTTCTACCCCATCCCCATCATGGAGCCAGAGAGCCTGAGGCTTGCCCAGGGTCACAAAGCTCTCGAGCGCGGATGTGGAGAAAGCATGTGAGCGTTGATCTGAGAGTGCAGCTCTGGCCGCTGGCCAGTCTCTCCTCCCAGCTCTGGGTGCCAAAAGTGGAAGCAGAAGAAATTCTTTCTCAGGCATCCACCGGGGGATTGAAGATATGAACCCCAGGGTTTTTAAATCATTTATTTTAGGGGTGTGTGTGTCACGTGCGCACGTGTGTTTAGCGCCCGTGAAATCCAGACTTAGAAGCCAGTGGAGAGAGCGGAGCCATTTCAGAGGCCGGCCAGTTGGCCAGGCTACTGAGAGCAGCAGACCCTTGAGGCAGAGCTCTGATGGTCTGGGGTGCATTGGGGGGCGCTCGCCCAGGCCTCGAAGAGTGAACCGGGATGGTGGGCATGAAGGTGGCGTCTCTCAGAACCAGGCACCCGCTGGGCCGCGTTCTCCCTGCCCTTCAGGCCCAGAGCCGTGGACTCGAGTTCTCTCTTCCGGAGCAGCAGAATAGGCTTCCTCTTGTCTGCGATTTCCTTCCAAGCACACGGCAGCGTGCTGATGGCAGAGCTTCACGATGGGTCCAAGTTTGCCCCCAACTGCGAATAATGAAACCCTGAGCAGCTACCTTGTGCCGACGGACAAAGTCGGGCCTGGAGGAAACCCTTAGCTCAGGATGCGTCCCTGGTGAACTGCCCTGGGGGACACTGGGCCCTCTGGGTGACCCAAGGGACCCCTGAACTCTAGACGTGGGCGTGCTGGGAACAATACAGCGGCTGTGGACTTCCCCTCCCCCCTCCCCCACAGAAAAGGGGGTCAGGGCCCTGGTGTGGCCACCGTCCTGAAGCCAGCATCGGAATTGTCGGTAAAAGCAAAGGCGATCCTACGCTGAGCCCTTTTAATCACCTAATGGCAGGAGACACCCGATGCCCCGGCTCGGGTTTCCAGCCTCCGTCGCAGCCCGGCCGCTGTAACTACAGCCAAGTTTGGCCGGGCTTCTCCATATTACAGCCGCGACACGGACGCACACAATTGAAGTATTTGAGAACGATGAAATATGCATGGCTATCAGTGACAGCCCCATAAAGCGCGGCAATTAGCCGCGTAATCCGAGAGAGAGGGAGCCGGCCCTCGCAGCCCGTGGCTCCCCATTAGTTAAATGCATTTTGTACGTCCTCATCCCATCAAATCAACTAACACTTCCTTTAATTGGTTCATGAATTATACAGCCGCCCCGCATTATAATTTAATCGCCTGTAAACATTCATAGGGCCCCGCTGTAAAGCGGGTCGCGCTCATTAATTCGTTAATTTCAGCAGATGGAAGGGGAGCTCGGATGCGCGGTGGCAGAACAGAGCGCCTTGGGCAATGGAAGAAGGAAAAAAAGGTGGGGGGCCGTTTAGGTTTTTTAAGGGCTGTCAGAAACTCAATCTGTGAGCTGTCAGCAGCCCGGACCCGTCCCCACCCCCTCCACTCCACTGGCTGCTTCGGGAAGTGACTGGCGGATTCATCCGAAGGCTTGTCAACCGTCTTTAAACATCAAGCCAGCGGGTAAACCGAGCCCAATGTAAATTAATTCTTGTCTTACAGCCCCCCCTTTCTCTGTCCCCATGAATATTTCATGGCGGGCAGCATAAATATTAATTCTAATAGCTCTGCACAGTGGTTATTATTTCTGTTTTATGACAAATATTCATAAAATATTCAGGACCCTTTTTTAGAACATTTACACACTTGATTGTGAATTTCCCCAGTTTCCTGGGGACACTGTAAACATATTGGGGTTCTCTTGATGGACTTTTCCCCCTTAATTAATACCACTGGTTATTAATATTTAATCAGATTTAGGTTTTTCGAGAAGTAAAACCTATTAGGTGGGAGGGCCGAAGGGCATTTTCCCCCTTCAGTCTGTGAAATGGGAGAGTCTGTTTCTCTTTGACACCTGGGTGATCTGACAAAGGATGACCTCCCTGCCTTTTTATCTTGAAAACAGTATCTTTTCTGCATGTGTCTGTTCTCCTCTTACTTTTTAACCGAAGCTCTGGCAGCAGCCCAACTTGCTGTAATGAAATTCTTTGGAAGATGTCACTGCAATATTTATGCAAGGTTTTAACATAATTTTGGAGTAATTAAAGTGTGGGTTTAACAAACACAGTGGTGGAATCCTTAGGCAAGACAGCTGCGACTGGGGATGAAGGATCTTTTGGAATCCACATTATTTATCTTTAACCCTGAGAGGCAGCTGTGCACGGCGTCCCCAGGGAGACAAACTGAGGCGGGCGTCCCAGCGGCTGGGGAGCCGTCGGTCAGGTGATGGAGGACACAGATGAGGTGATGACTTTGGCCCGAAGGAGTCTGAGGTGGGGTTCAGTGAAACTTGAGGTTGGGATGCATGGACAGTGTGGACCTCACCCCACTCGCTCCCCTCCTAAACTGCTTCAGGGTCGGTCCCTTTCCCACTTTCTGATTCTCACCAGAGACTTCAGGGATGTTCCAACAGCTGCAGGGAACAAGTGATGTTATTTTACACGTAGGAAGGTAGTGAAAGAGCACCTAAAGGCAGCTGGACCTGGAGCCCAGCCTGGAGGCAGCACTTAACCTCTTGGGAGCCTGAGTTTTTTCACCCTTGAGATGGGCAGGATCACAGGACCTTACTTGGATTAAATGGCACAACACACATGTGTAATATGCTTATTAGTGCAGGTGCCTGGCACGTAGTAAGTATAGAAAGGTTTGCAATGAAGGTGATGATGGTGATGGAGGAGATTAATGAGCGGCAAAGGGTTAAAAATTGAAGCCAAGAAGTAAAATGCTTTTCGCTAGAGAGTTTCATGGAGGAAATCTCCAGCTGTGGAAAGGGTTAAAGCAAAAGCTTCTCTGCAGCACCTTATTAAAAAAAATAGAGTGGAAAAGTCAAGAGTGGAGATTCGGATGGTGGCCGGGACATGCTTATGTAACTCTTCACCAGGACAGGTCTTCATGTGCCATTTGTCACTGAGGGAGACTGGCTCTGGGAAAGGAAACCTCGAAATTAATTCCCCTCCCCCTCCCTCTGCTTCCCTTTTCCGGGGAGCGGCAACGAGGTGAGTGCACTTGTTTCCCAGGCGGTCCAAGGGTCCAGGTTTTGCGCACCCTGCTCTCTGGTCCCTGAAGCGAATTCCTGCTCCTGGAGCAGCACCTGGGATGCGCGCCCGGTAGCAGGGCGGCTGAGAGGAAAGCACATGGTGGAGGCCCCCTTGCCAGAGCATCTGCCCATCTCCTGCCCCACAGCCCTTCCAGTTGATCTGCTTAAAGTAGAGGAAGGTGGCTCTGACTCCAGCTGACTCTGCAGCTCAGCCCAGAGAGCTAAAGCTGGGCCACACATTTGGGATTTGAGGTTTGGGGTTTGCGCTGAGCAGTGGACGCCAAGACCTCCCTCCCTCTCCCCTTCCTCCCTCCCTCTCCCCTTCCTCCCTCCCTCTCCCCTTCCTCCCTCCCTCTCCCCTTCCTCCCTCCCTCCCTCCCCCCTCCCTCCCTCTCCCCTTCCTTCTTCCCTCCCCGCCTCCCTCCCTCCTTCTTTCCTTCCTCCATCTTTCAGCAGATTCATGATGGTGTGCTGTGCTCAGCTGCACGGACACTGGAGCCGGCTGCCTGCGTTTGCATCCTGGCTCCACCACTGTGTTAGGCAAAGTTCTCCAGAGAAATAGAACCAATGGATGTGTATTATATGTAGAGAAAGATTCATCGTAAGGAATTGGCTCATGTGGTTATGGAGACTGACAAGCTGCAAGATCTGTGGGGTGAGTCCGAAAGCAGGAGCCCCAGGAAGGGCCAAAAGGCAGGAAGGCTGAAGTGGGGTCCAGTGAGCCTTGAGGATGGGGTACATGAGCTTGTCGATCCCACCTCCACCCCACTAGATCTGAAGGTAGGAGAAAGCCAATGTCCCAATTCAAAAGCAAGCAGACAGGAGGAATTCTCTCTTACTCGGGAGAGGGTCAGCCTTTTTGTTCTATTTAGACCTTCAACTGATTGGATGAGGCCCACCCACATTAGGGAGGGCAATCTGCTTCATTCATTCCACTAATTAATTTTGTTAATTTATTTTATTGAAGTATAGTTGATTTAAAATATTGTATTAATTTCTTCTGTATTCCACTAATTTAAATGTTAATCTCGTCCAAAAATACTCTCACAGATACACCCAGAATAATATTTGTCCAAATATCTGGGTACCCTATGGCCTATTCAAGTTGACATACAAAATTAACCATCATGGCCACTTTCTAGCTGGGGCACTATGGCAGGTTGAATCTCTCTGTCCCTCAGTTTTCTCACATGCTACAATGGACATAATAATAATCCCCTTGTAAGGTCACAATGAGGAGTTATGACCTAAGGTAGGTCAAGTCTTAGAAGACTGCCTGCCATGTAGGCCCCATAGATATTTTGTCTTATCATCACACACTAAGCAATTTGTATGGATTTTCATATTTAATCCTTAAAATAACTTTGCAAGGTACTTTTTTTTTTTAATCCTCACGTATGGAGACTTGGAGGGTAAAAATGGCTGGTCCCACAGTGGGCCAGAAGGTGGCGCTGGAATTTGAACCCAGGTCTTTCTGACCTCAGAACCCATGTCCAAGCCAGTCCCCTCTTCTCCACTGCCACACGAATGCACTGGTCCCTGCCTACAGATGATAGCCTGGTGGAGGATGGGCATGCAAACAGGAAGTTGTGTTCACATAAATGGGACCGAATACTTTAAGGCTCCTGGTGCCTTTCAGGGCACATGTCGCAGGTTGGGTTCTCCTGGAAGCAGAGGCTGAGACAGTCATGGGGTGGAAAAGGCTTTGTGAGCAGGTAAGAGCTGAGCCAGGAAAAGGGATGAAGCAGGATGGGGCAGGGGGAGCCATGGGATCAGGAGGCAGGCTGACCCAGACTCCACTGGCCCAGCAGGGACCTCCTGAGGGAGGGCTGTGTGGGGCAGAAGTGGCCAGGCCCTGGTACCCGTCCGTGCTCATTCACTGGCCGAGGGCCACCCCAGAAGAATGTGACCTTGCTCAAAAGCTTGGGTTAAAAGGTCCATCAGTCGGTGCATGAATAAACAAAATCTGGTCTGTCCATACACTGGGACACCATTTGGCCATAAAAGGGAAGGAAGTTCTGATACATGCCACAATGGGGATGAACCTTCAAGACATTAGGCTAAATGCAGGATGCCCGGCATGTAGGGCCACGTGGATATTCTATGTTGTTATTACGCATTAAGCACTTTATATGCACTATTATGTTTAACTTTTAAAACGACCTTGTGAGGTCCTCTTTTTTTTTTTTTTCCTTAATTTTCCTAAACGGAGACTTGGAGGGCCACGCATTGTATGATTCCATGTGTATGACGTGTCCAGATGAGGCAGATCCGCAGAGACAGAAAGCAGACTGGCAGTTGCCAGGGGCTGGGAGCGGGGGGGTGGGGACAGCCTTCTCACGGGTGCAGGGTTTCCTTTGGGGGTGATGAGAATCTCCCAAACTTATATCGCGTTGACGGTTGCACACGCTGTAAATACACTAAAAAGAACTGCATTGTATGCTTTTAGGGGGGTGAATTATATCTCAGTAGCTATGTTTAAAAAAACAAAAAAAAAGAACATAGGGTTCAAGTCCCTGGAAGATATTTACAGCTGGAGGCTGTCAGCTGACCCTGCCCCTTACAGCTGAGACACAAATTCTCTCTTGAAGCGGCGGATCCGACGGAGCGTCCACGCGTCGGCCAGACCACGGGGCACTGACAGAATGTTCCCCAGCCCAGTCATCCTTTCGGGACTGAACTGGTGTCCACGCCGGCATGCGTCACGGTTGACCAGCGTTGATCTGTGTTCCCACTGTCAGGAGGGACCCCAAGGCAGCCAGGTGCTGGTGCGGCTGCAGGTGCTCTGAGCGCAAGATAGAAGGCGCAGTGTGGCTTCTGGCTACTGCACAGGGAAGACAGGTTTCTAGGAACACACAGGAACTTCTCACACAGAAGAACACCAGCTGGGTGGTGAGCCAGGCCCCCTCAAACACAGACACGGAGCTGAAGGACGACCGAGGGAAAGGCAGTGATGAGTGTAGGTGCCCAGTGGCCCCTGAGAGCCGTTTTGGCCCCGCCCAGGTGATTGCCCTGCACTGATGGCTGACTTGCTGACCTTCTGTGGGCACGAGAGATGCGGGGAGAGGGCAGTGTTGCCAGAGTTTGGACACCGGGCCTGCCTGGACCCGGGGAAAGCCAGAATTTTTAGAGTCCTCCTGTGTCCAGTCTGAGAGCCACTGGTATAGCTGGCGCCCCGAGTTGGCAGAGACTGGCTAGTCCTGGAGTGTAGCTCTAGCTTGCTTTCCACTTGTCCACTGTCATTTTTTTTGCCTTAAGCTCATCTGCCTTTCTCTTTGGGAAAAGTTTGCAGAACTTTCTGACTTCCAATGATGTGCATTTCATGATCGTCTAGGAAGTGTCTGGGTGGCCGTGTGCAGAGGAATTATTCTCTTTCTTCCCAGTGGTGATGGAGGCAGAAATGTTTCAAGGACTCTCAGATGGAGACGGATTATGCAGGAATTTGAACCTGGGGTCATTCTCCTTACACCGGACTGGGGCACTTTGCACAGCGCGTGCTGAACCGCCAGGCGTGCTCGTTAATTTCCCAGTTAATGACAGTCGTGGAGACTGTTCTTCCTGCCCCTGGAGAGATTTTAGAGGTGGGCCGTGTAGATTTGCCACTATCAATTATGCACAGTTTTAAACAAGAAATGGCCAGTGGGAGCCTTGTTTTCTGAAGGAGCGGGGAGCCGGCGGGGAGGGGACCCTGCAGCGGCTACCTGAGGGCAGGAGGCATGCTGCACAGGGGTTTAAAATGAGGTTGAGACGTTTGGCCTTTTCTTTTCAAATTGTACTCTTGTCAGAGTAAAAAAGATGCATAGTAAAAAATTTAAAACTGTGACCGGGGACTTTTCCGGTCTCCAGGGAGGCCTTGCATCCAAACCCTGTCCAGCATCGCATTCTGTGCCGGGAATCAGCCTGCACCTGTGGCTGGGTGGACCCGGGGGCCGATCCCAGAGAGCTGACGGGGCCGTCCCTGTGAGATGGAATAGGGCCTTGCCTGGCATCACAGCTGGTTCCCTCACGTGCTAATCCACTCATTCGCTGCACGTTTATTCAGCCCTCCCCACATCCCCGCACGAAGGTTGCAGCACAGACAAGGCAGCCCAGCCCCTGTCCTCAGACAGCTCCTCCCACGGTGTACTCAGAGGTGTGGAGCCTTCTGCAGCTGACCCAGTTCTTATTTTTTGTTTTTTTGATAGTCTGTGCATAATTCACTTGTTCCCTCGAACCACTCTCTCCCAAGTCCTACCATCCTCAGCTCCATTCATCTTTCATTCCCATTAGAGTCCTCTAACAGCTTGCCCATCCCTCACTGCCGTCCCCAAATGCAGTCACCTCTAGACACGATGCGGCCTCTCCCTGCCCTTGGACTAGGCGGAGACCTTGTCCTGACGCGTCCATAACAATGGTTACTCCTGCTTTGTGCTATCCAATGGCCCCACTTGTTGCAGTCATGTGAGGACTATTTTGCAATAGCTTTGATGTTGCCTCACCTCTCTGATGTGTCGGGGCACACGTTTTGAAGGTGAGCAGACCATTCTACTGTACAGTGTCACTTTGCCTTTTTTCTTGGTGGCTCTCCTTTCTCTCTGTTTCCTTGCTTCAGTGGCAGTCATGGCAAAGTTCCCCTTTGAGAGAAGACCCCTTGATTATATCAAAGCTTGAGAGCCACTGCTGCCTACGCTCCAGCCCCGAAAAAGGGCTCCGCGTGGCAGAGGCTGAGTCTTGGTTTAAAGCGTGGGTAATTCCGCTGCCTTCCTTCCGGGCTTTGAAGGAACTGGGGAAGGAGGAGTCGTTTGAGCCTTTTTCAGGAAACTGTTTTCCTGGACCAGACTTTCCCAATTTGAACATCAAATTTGGAAACACAAGGTACTAAGGGATCTATTTGTGCGTCCTCCTTTATGTCATTAGTTGTGCGTGTAATTCACATTTGTATGTACTCTGGTTGCAAATCCTTTATCAGGTATAGACTTCATAGTTATTTTCTCCCAGTCTATGGCATCTCTTTCATTTTCTTAAGGTCTTCTGAAGAGCAGAAGTCTTTAATTTTTAGATTTCTAATGAAATCTAATTTATCAATTTAAAAATCTATGTGTCATGATTTTGGTGTCATATGTAGGAACTCTTTAACCCAAAGTCACAGAGATTTTCTTCCAGAAGTTTAATTGTTTCAGGTTTCTATTTAGGTTCGTGATCCAGTTTGATTTAAATTTTGTGTATGGTGTGAGATATGGGTCAAGATTATTATTATTATTATCATTATTTGCATATGGACGTCTAATTATTCCAGCAACACTGGGTGAAAAAACCATCTTTCTCCATTGAATTGTGTTGGTAGCTTTGTTGAAAAGTGATTGGTCATATTTGTATGAGTCAACTTCCAGACTCTTTAATCCATTGTGTCTAGCCTTTCACTAACACTCATACTGTCTTGACTACTGTGGCTTTGTAGTAAGCCTTGAAATCAATTTGCTCTGCTTTTTCAACGTGTTTTAGTGATTCTAATTCTTTTCCAGAAAAACGCTCCATATAAATTTGAGAATTAACTTGTGTGGAATTTTCAAACACTTTCTTGTAATTTTGATTAGAATTGCATTGAATCTGCAGATCTAGTAGGATTGACATTTTAACACTATTGAGTCTCTGAGTCCATGAACATGGTATAGCTCCCCATATGTATTTAAGTCTTTGGTTTCTTTCACCAGTGTTTTGTAATTTTCATCAGACAGATCTTATACATATTTTGTTAGCTTTATACCTAAGTATTTCATTTTTATATTATAGTAAATGGTACTTTAAAATTTCCGTTTCCAGTTGTTTATTGCTAGTGTCTTGAAAAGTTCGTTTATATTTTGTTTATTGGTTTTGTAGTCTGTGAATTCACTAAACGTACTTATTAGTTATAGTGACCTTTTTGATGATTCTTTGGGGCTTTGAATTAGATGATCGTGTCATCTGCAAATAACACAGTTTTATTTCTTCCCTTTCCATTTGTATGCTTGCTATTTCCTTTTCTCGATATATTGCACTATCCAGGACTTCCAGTAAGATGTTGAATAGGAGTTGTGAAAACGGACGTCCTTGCTGTGTTCCCAATGTTAAGGGGAAAGCATTCAGTCTTTTATTTATTTATTTATTATTTTTCAAATTATTTATTTATTTATTTGTTTGTTTATTTTGGCTGTGTTGGGTCTTTGTTTCTATGCATGGGTTTTCTCTAGTTGCAGCAAGTGGGGGCCACTCTTCATCGCGGTGCGCGGGCCTCTCACTGTCGCGACCTCTCTTGTTGTGGAGCACGAGCTCCAGATGCGCAGGCTCAGTAGTTGTGGCTCACGGGCCTAGTTGCTCCGCGGCATGTGGGATCTTCCCAGACCAGGGCTCGAACCCCTGTCAAACCCGTGGATTCTCAACCACTGCGCCACCAGAGAAACCCAGCATTCAGTCTTGATGTTAGCTGTAGTTTTTTGGTAAATACCTTTTATTAGACTGAGGAGGAAGTTACCTTCTATTTCTAGTTTGCTTAGAATATTTATCAGGAATTGATATAAAATTGTGTTAAATGCTTTCCTACATCTATTGAGATGATTATACAGTTTTCTTCTTTAGTCTAATAATATGGTTATATTGATTGATTTTCAAATATCGAGCCAGATTTTCATTACTAGGCTAAACCCCATTTATTGTAATGTATTATTCTTTTTATGTATTGCTGGGTTCAATTTGCTAATATGTTATTGAGTATTTTTGCATCTGTATTCATGAGGGATATTGGTCTATAGTTTTCTTGTAGTGTCCTTGTCTGGTTTTTGGTATCAGGGAAAGGCAGCCTAATTAATTAAGTTCTATTCTTTCCTTTTCTATTTTCTGAGTATGTATAGCATTGGCCTTATAATTAGTATAGAATTAGTACCATTATAGGTTCATATTTTCTGGTCCATCCATTTTTTGTATACATATGCATATTAAGAACCTCATTAAATTGTAAACTTATTCAGGGCTAGAAATCCACCCCTCCTCCTACCTTCATCATAATGTCTATTAACCACACCGTTGTGCTTATTTTTTATTGTGAGAAAATATGCATAACATAAAATTTAATATTTTAACCTTTTTTTTTGGCCATGCGTACAGCATGTAAACTCTTAGTTCCCCGATCAGGGATCGAACCCACGCACCCCTGCAGTGGAAGCCTGGAGTCTTAACCACTGAACCATCAGGGGAGTCCCCTATTTTAAGTACCTTTAAGTGTACAGTTCAGTGGTACTAAGTACATTCTCCTTGTGCAACCGTCACCACCATCCATCTCCAGCACTTTTCCATCTTCCCAAACTGAAACTCCATCTCCACTAAACAACAACTCCAAATTTCCCCTCCCCCCAGCCCCTGGCTCCCACCATTCTTTTTGTTTTTTGGCCGAGCTGCTTGGCTTTGCGGGATCTTAGTTTCCTCACCAGGGATCGTACCCGGGTCCCCTGCGGTGAAAGCGCTGAGTCCTAACCACTGGACCATCAGGAAATTCCCCCACCATTCTGCTTTCTGTCTTTATGAATTTGACTAATCTAGGTACCTCATATAAATGCCATTATATAATACTTACCCTTTTGTGTCTGATTATTTCACTTAGTGTAATGTCTTCAAGGTTCATCCACGTTGTAGCAGGTGTCAGGATTTCATTCCTTTCTAAGGCTGAATGATATTCCATTGTGAGTGTATGTCACGTTTTGTTTATCCAGTCGTCCACTGATGGACGTTTGGGTTATTTCTGCCTTTTGGCTGTTGTGACTAATGCTGCCGTGAACTTGGGTGTGCAAATATCTGTTCCAATTTCTGCTTTCCCTTATTTTGGGTATATATCAGAGGTGGAATAGCTGGATCACTTGTTGCACCATTTTACATTCCCACCAGCAATGCACAAGTGTTCCACTTTCTCCACAATCTCACCAGCCAACACTTGTTATTTGCTGTTTTTTAAAATATTTATTTATTTGGCTGCGCCGGGTCTTAGTTTGCGGCACGCGGGACCTTCGTTGGCGCTTGCGGGATCTAGTTCCCTGACCAGGGATCGAACCCAGGCCCCCTGCCTCGGGAGCACGGTGTCTTAACCACTGGACCACCCAGGGAAGTCCCTTTGCTGTTTTTTTGATAATAACCACCCTGCTGTGTGTGAAGTGGTATCTCATTGTAGTTACATCATGGTGCTTTGTATGGAGTTTTGCACAGAGTAGAGACTTATTGGTTGAGATCAAGAGGCTAATAAGGGCAGACCCCTGCCTCTGGACAGAACGGGACATCATATTTATTTAAAGCCAGTTCTTAGATGTCATATCTCTCAATTTATCAAATCTATCCATGGGTCCAGAGAAAATTCTATCCCTCTGTCCCCAGTGAGTTTAGCTCTGGAGCAGGGGGTAAGCTTCAAGGCCTTTGAGGAAGAGGCTTCCTTTGCTCCCCAGACAGAGCCCCAGGCAGTATGATCAGAGGGGTCATAATGGGGGTGGGTCAGGAGCTCCCCGCTGTCATTCACTGTCTGTCATCAGTGCCCTGGGTGACAGTGTGTGAGCCCTCTTCTCTCTGGGACTCAGTTTCCCCATCTTGTACACGGAGCGATTGAATCAGAGCAGTGGTTCTCAAAGTTGGCTGCATACAACAATCACTTGGGGAGCTTTTAAAAATCTCCACTCCCAGGCCTCCCCTTGGGCCAATTATAGCAGAATCCCTACTGGTGGGGCCCAGGCCTCAGTATTCTCAAAGCTCCCCTTCCGGTTCCAAGGTTTGGCCAAGGTGAGACCTGGGATAACAGCCATGCTTCCCATACCTGCCTGAGCAGGAGGATCACCTGAGCTGCTGACTTACAAATACAGGTCCCGCAGCCCCTCCCGTGGAGGTTTCGTCTTGGTAGCTCTGGGAGGGCTGCCTGGAATGTTTTGTTTTGTTTTGTTTTTTAATAATTATTTTTTGAAGAATAGACGATTTACAACCGTGTGTTAGTCTCAGGTCGGAATCTGTGTTTTAGACAAGCCCTGCAGATGGTCCCCAACACCAGGCAGATCTGGGAGACACGCGATCAGAGCGGCACTTCTGCAGCCTCGGTGTGCACACACATCCCTCTAGACTCTGATTCAGTGGGTGGGTGGTGGGGCTGGTACTTTTGCTGCTGGTCCAGGAGCGAGGAGTGAGGGATTAGAGGTACCTTCCAGCTCCCTCCTGAGGCAGCCACCAGCCTGAAATTCTGCAAACCCCAAGGCAGGCGTAGCTCCCTGCCCTGGTGAACCCAAGCACATATGCCAGGGGTGTCTCTGCCCGGTGTGCCCTGCTTTGAATATTCTTTGCTTTCACATTCTGTCTTTCCTAGCTGTTATTGTAAATGATACCCAAAACCGGCAGGTGGGGCACGCACAGGGCAGCAGAGCTGACTAGGCTCCCCGCTCTCCCCGCCACCTGGCTGTGGCACCAGGTCGCCGTGAGCCTGGCTAATCAGAAGCTTCCAGTGTGGAAGCACAGCTCCTCCCCAGCGAGGCTTTTCCCAGCGACGTGTTTCAAGTACCAATTTGGTGTCCTTTGCGCTTCTGATCTCGCCAGCCTTTCACAAGCCATTCCCTTGAATGACGACAAGCGATCTTGATATGCTGGGTTAAAAATCTTTCAACGGGGGCTCCTTTGTTTATGAAGCAGCATCCATTATCACGGATTTCCAAACTGGCTCCCTTTCTACTGGCGTCGGCATCCGGAGCGGCACCGTCAGCCGCCAGCTGCGGTGACAGCCACGTTTTGGTGTTGCTGTTGGGCCTCTCAAGTTCTGGGGGTGCGGGGGGGGCAGGCATGTTTGGAGTGTAAGAGATGAAAGCACATTGAAACATCTGTGCTCCGGTGTTCAGACGCTCCTGATCTCGCCTGTTTTATTTGGGGGCTGTTATTTCGAGGCACGTGGGGAATGGAGATCGTTGTCGAGAATGTGCGCGGGGGAAGAGGTGGGTTTTCATGGCTCCCGCCCACGCCCCAGGCTGTGCTCACTTCGTGGAAGGGAGGCTGCAGCTTTCATCAGCTACCAGCGAGGGGCTTCTTGGCAACTGGGCAGAAGTGAACCTCAGCAAACGGTGTGGGCAAAAAGAGAGAACGAGAAGAAAGTCAGTGGGAGACGCTAGTCTTTTTTAAAATTTTTGGCTGCGTTGGGTCTTCGTTGCTGCACAACGGCTTTCTCTAGTTGCGGCCAGCGGGGGCTTCTCATTGCAGTGGCCTCTCTTGTTGCAGAGCACGGGCTGTAGGCGCGCGGGCTTCAGTAGTTGTGGCTCGCAGGCTCCAGAGCGCAGGCTCAGTAGTTGTGGCACACAGGCTTAGTTGCTCCACGGCATGTGGGATCTTCCCGGCCCAGGGCTTGAACCCATGTCCCCTGCATTGGCAGGCGGATTCTTAACCACTGCGCCACCAGGGAAGCCCGGGAGATGCTGGTCTTGAAGGAGAGCATTTGGCTCATGTTTGACTCTTTTTTTTTTTTTTTTAATTTACACATTTTCCAGAAGCAGGTGTGGAGAGACTAGATGTAGTAGATGGCCTTTGGATAACAATTGCAGGAAACCCAGCTCAAACTGGTTTATGCAAAAGAGATTTATGTATTCATGTCGGGGAAACATTGAGGGGCGTTTGGCTTCAGGTACAGCTTGATCCAGGGCCCCAAACAGTGTCTCTCACCATCTCTCTGCTCTCTCGGGGTGGGCTTTATTCTCAGGTAGGCTGTCTCTGGGTGCAGACCCCAGGCAACCCCAGGCTCCCGTGCCAACAGCTTAGCAGCCCCAGAAAAAGTGAAGCTCCTTTCTCTCTGGCAAGCCTTGGGGCAGCGTCTCATTGGCCTGGCTTCGATCAGTCTGCACCCTGACCCAACTTCTGTGGCCAGGAGGAGCTGGCACTCAAATTGGCCACACCTGGGCCTCCCTCATGCCCAGCCCCACAGCCCGGGGATGAGATAACTCCAAACAAGTCATAGGGATAAGTGGGCATCGGGGTGGCTCCCCAGAGGGGCTCAGGAAAATCGCCAGGAAGCAGTGTGAAGACAGAGTGTGGCATCTGGGGCGGCCCAGCTCTGCCACCTCCTCACGTCGGCTGTGGCCACATCCTTCATTGCCCTGTGAAACTCAGACCGGTGACACCTAACCCTTTTTAAGAACCAGGACCCTTTTGAGAATCTGTTGTGAAACATGGATCTATCCCTTCCCAAAAATCACACGTACTCCATAGTTTGTGTGTAATTTCCAGGGGTCACAGGACCTTCAAGAGTGCCTGGCCCAGGTGTTCTCCAAGGCAGCGGATTCCAGGCACTGGGTGGTGGGGAGGGGGGAATACTGGGCGCCCTCCAATGTCTGCTGAATCAGCATTTCTGGGCCAGGGTGTTGGCATGCAGCAGAGTCACCGTCTCCCAAGGGGCTTCTGATGCACCTGTTCCCCGGGAATTAGGGAAACGCTGACCCCTTCCAGCCCCGGAATTTAGCATCATTCTCAACTCTACCAGTTGGTTGAGTTCTTTGGCTGGGATGGAGGAAAGTCGGTCAGGAGGCAGAGAGAGTATTTAAATAGAGCACTAGAATGGTGTGCCACCTGTTCACTTATTCCTTCCTTTCCTGAGTGCTTCCCGGGTGTCAGGACACTGGCTGGGGGCTGGTCATGGCTCTGGCCCTAGGGGTGGCACCTGGGCCCAAGAGGCTGGACCAGGGCCCATGGGGACCAATGTGCCACTGGACCCACTAAAGCTTGGCCTCTTGGCGGCCTGATCAACACACCTGGTGAATTCCTGGGATGCCGGTGAAGGCTTCTTGTTCACTAACTTAGGAGGAGACAGAGGATCCGCCCTGAAAAGACTCCCACCCACCTGTGAAGGCGGGAAATCGCTGAGTACGTTTCTCTTACACTTAGAGGTGCTTTTCGCCTGAATTTACTTCCTCGGAAGTGACATGAACAAGGTGTTGGGTGCACAGTGAGGCTGTCACCGCTACCGCTGTCACGGATGTCGTCCCCAGTGGAAGTTGCATCAGTCATGGGACGCTGATGTCCGAGATGACAACTCTGTTAAATGTCCTGTCTCAGTCCCATACGATGGGCTGGTAACCACAGGGCCTCACTGCAGAGCCTGGCACACGACAGGCACTCAATAAACATAGGCATGAATTAATTAGAGTAATGAATAAACAGTAAGTGAGCCATAGAATATTCCAGAACTTATTTTTTTAAAAACAAACTGAGGGCTTCCCTGGTGGCGCATTGGTTGAGAGTCCGCCTGCCGATGCAGGGGACACGGGTTCGTGCCCCGGTCCGGGAAGATCCCACATGCCGCGGAGCGGCTGGGCCCGTGAGCCGTGGCCGCTGAGCCTGCGCGTCCGGAGCCTGTGCTCCGCAACGGGAGAGGCCACAACAGTGAGAGGCCCGCGTACCAAAAAAAAAAAAAACAAAACAAACAAACTGATATGGTTTGATGCCAGAAGACAGGCCCTGGATTAGATCTGTGGGGAAGAGCTAGAACACTTGGTCCTTCACCCCGACCCGCTTCCCCCAGCCGGACCCCAGCCAGAGCGCTGGCACCTCCCACCGGTTCCATTTGCCTCCCGACTGACACGGGGCGGTAATGCTTTGCGGTAGGGCCTGTCCTACACAGAGTGAGATGCTGAGCAGTACCCCTGGCCTCCACCCACTAGATGCCAGTAGCACTCCCCCCGCCCCCCGTTGTGACAGCCACAAACATGTTGCCAAATAGCTTCTCAGGGCAACATCGGCCCTGATTGAGAGCCTCTCTCCTCAGGTTTTATATAAAGAAAGGCTTCCCAAGGACAGATATCGTATTGTATCTCTTGTATGTGGAATCTAAAAAAAATGGTACAAATGAACGTATTTACAAAACAGAAATAGAGTCACAGATGTAGGAAACAAACTGATGGTTACCAAGGGGGGAAGGAGAGGTGGGATGAATTGGGAGATTGGGACTGACATGTACACACTACTCTATATAAAATAAATAATTAATAAGGACCTACTGCATAGCACAGGGAACCCTTCTCAATACTCTGTAATGACCTATATGGGAAAAGAATCTAAAAAAGAATAGATATATGTATAACTGATTGATTTTGCTGCACAGCAGAAAGTAACACAACACTGTAAATCAACTATACTCCAATAAAAGTTTTAAAAGGAGGGCTTCCCTGGTGGCGCAGTGGTTGAGAGTCCGCCTGCCGATGCAGGGGACGCGGGTTCGTGCCCCGGTCTGGGAGGATCCCACGTGCTGCAGAGCAGCTGGGCCCGTGAGCCATGGCCGCTGAGCCTGCGCGTCCGGAGCCTGTGCTCCGCAACAGGAGAGGCCGCAACAGTGAGAGGCCCGCGTACTGCAAAAAATAAAAATAAAAAAGTAAAAAGAAAGAAAGACTTCCACCGCCAAAGAGGGAAGGGATTAAACCATTTGAACTAGGGGTTCAGGAGATGGATTCTCAGGCAGGCCCAGTCGGAGTCCTGAGTTATCAGAAGTGAGAGCTGTGTCTTTTCTGCTGGGACTGTTGATTTTGAGGGTCCTGCTCCCTTGGGTCCAGGACTCTTCTGTGAAAGAGAAAGTGAGGAAGCCCTGCACTAAGCTTGTCACATGCTTCTTTTCCTTACATCTTCAACACCAGCAACTATCACTGCACCCATTTTGCTGGTGAGGAAACTGAGTCTGACAGGGTTTGTGTTAGTGGCCCAAGGTCGCCTAGCAGGTCCATGGTGGAGGTGAGATTCTAACCCAAGTCTGTGTGACTCCAGAGAACACACTGTCCTGCCACAAGGATGGCGCATCTGCTCCCCGAAGCTCACCTGAGTGATGCCCCCCCCAGAGTCCCCCCTACCCCCGGGAGTGATGGGCGCTGGGCACCGTCCCTGAATCAGGGTGCGGAGAGCTTCCTCGGCAGGGAGGCCGCGCCTGCATCTTTCCCAGGTGACCGTCCAGAGTCTGATACCCCGAGCCTGAGTGATGGCTACCGAGGCTCCACCCACTCTCGGGGGCTGCTGCCCACCCTGGTCTCGGACGAGTGCAGCCTGCGGTTCCCTCCAGCTGACCATGGTGCTTGTTCTTCCTCGTAGGGTGTTTTTCCTGAACGTGCCATACGATTCCATCATTGAGCGGCTGACCCTGAGAAGAACCGACCCTGTCACAGGAGAAAGGTTTGTGCCAGGCTCCACGCCCCGCCAGGGACCCCCTCTCCCCACGTAGCTGACCGATGTTTCCAGGGATGACGCCAGTGACGACTGACAGAAGACTCTAGAAAGGGGGTTCCCCCAGCTATAGCTCCTCTGCGCTTCCTGTCGGCCCCTCTTTTCCTGGAAGAGCAGCAAGAAAATTAATGTCCGGGGCTCCCCAGCAGTTGTTGAAATGTTCGCCGGCTCTGTCCTGGGCTCAGCGGGTGAAATGGCGCTCCAGGCCTCTGCTGTGACCACAGTACATCCCAGGTGTGGTTGCTGTTCAGACGCGTCCCCTCGGGAACCAGTTCACCTTCGAGCCCTCCCACAGCCTCGGGGGTAAATCCTGAGTTCTATTCCGCATCTGACCAAGTACAATCACTGTGTTGGTGCTGAAATCCAATGTATAGTCTCTGCGATTGCAAAGAGGTAGACGCTTCCATCTTCCCAGTAATCAAGGCCCTGTTTCTCGGTCACCAGACCACGTTTCTCAGTAGGGAGTGAGGAGGGGCTCGAAGGAAATACCAGGATTATCCTGAACTATAGGTCTGATCTGTCGCCTTGCTGCTGGGGGACATCTTTTCACTGACCTGTGTCAAGTGCCATGACCTTCACGCGGCCATGCCCCTGGGGTCGCTCCAGCAGTGACGGCGGTACTTCCCGTCATCTCTGCTCACACTTGGTGTTATAATGTCCCATCCCCCATTGGACTCCATAAAGCCAGAGGCAACTGCCTTGCCTGCCACTGCGTCGTCAATAGCAAACGTGTGCCAGGCGTCCGTGGCAGCTGATAAATATCGTTTGGAATGAAGAAGAGAAGAAAGATGAAAGGAAGGGAATGAAAGAAAGAAAGGCATTCGGTCCTCGGTATATTACTATGTTCTGTCCTATTACTGATCTGCATTTTTCTCTCCTGGGCAGGGCCTGGGCTTTGGGTCTGTCTGCAGCTCCCGGACCCAGCTGAGGGTGTGCACACAGCTGGTGCAGAGCAAATGTTTGGTGGCGGCGGTGATGGTGACCAGCTTGCTCGGCAGGAGGACAGAGGGCCCCTTTCTGCCCTGTCCTCTGAGCTGGACCAGGGGTCACCTGCTTCCCCTCCTCTCGCAGGTACCACCTCATGTACAAGCCACCTCCGACCATGGAAATCCAGGCCCGCCTCCTGCAGAGCCCAAAGGATTCTGAAGAGCAGATCAGGCTCAGAATGGAGCAGTTCTACAGGAATTCCGCTGAGCTGCAGGAGTTCTATGGGCAGGCCATCACCCTCAACGGGGACCAGGACCCGTACACGGTCTTTGAATACATAGAGAGTGGGATCATTAATCCCCTGCCCAAGAAAGTTCCCTGATGGCTTAAGAGCAAAGGAGCATCCCCCAGGGGAACAAAGTGAACCCTTCTCCCCCGACCTTCTGGAAACTCAGCCAATAAAGAGTGCGGAGTGCAGTCTCGTGTGTCCTGACGGTGAGGCGGCCGGAAGGTTGCCTCGTTTGGGGGTCTGGGAGCACAGGACAGGCAAAGTCCCGGAGAGCAGTCAAGCAGAGCGCTGCGGACCAGGTCAGACCTGGGATGCGTCGTGGCTCCAGCATCAATGTGCTGTGCACCCCGGGGTTGTCACCCGATCCTCGGAGCCCCTCGTTTCTCACAACTAAAACGGGGTAACAACAGTCCCTGCCTCACGGGGTTGCTTTGGGACTAAACGGGATGATGGTGGTGAAGTGCTCAGCACGGAGCCTGGCACATGCTGTGCTCTCAGGAAATGCAGTTTACCGAAGCCGCTGTCTCTAGAGCAGCCTGTCCTGTAGAACTCTCTGGAATGAGGGCCATGCTCTCTGACCGTCCAACACGGCACGAGCTGCAGGTGGCTGCTGAGCGCGGGGAACATGGCCACTGCAACTGAGATGTTTTTAAAATTGTCCAAAAAAAAAAATTGTCCTTAATGTTCGCGAATTTAAATGTAAATGGGGACTTCCCTGGTGGTCCAGTGGTTAAGACTCCGCGCTTCCAATGCAGGGGGCCTGGGTTCGAGCCCTGCCTGGGGAACTAAGGTCCCACATGCCAAGCAGTGCGGCCAAAAAAAAAAAATTAAAATTAAATACTTCCTTGGTAATGGAAATTGATCTGTGGGAAAAGTAAATTTGCTTAAAAAAAAAAAAAATGTAGGGACTTCCCTGGTGGCGCAGTGGTTAAGAATCCGCCTGTCAATGCAGGGGACACAGGTTCAAGCCCTGGTCTGGGAAGATCCCACATGCCACAGAGCTACTAAGCCCGTGCACCACAACTACTGAGCCTGTGCTCTAGAGCCCACGAGCCACAACTACTGAGCCCGCACGCCTAGAGCCCGTGCTCCGCAACAAGAGAAGCCACCACAATGAGAAGCCCACTCACTGCAACGAAGACCCAACGCAGCCAAAAAAATAAAATAAAATAAATAAGTTTATATAAAAGAAAAAAATGTAAATGGCCACATGTGGTGAGTGGTTGCCATGTCAGGGCAGCTCTAGACACACTTAGCTGTTTCCTGAGACCTGCTGGAGCCCCTCGGAAGGCCTGCCTTCACCTCCCACGGAAATAGCCCCTCTGGGTCCCCCAGAGCCCACAGGACCAGGAGGAGCTCCTGGAGGGACAGGACAGTGACATCTTAGGCTGACAGAGCTCTTGATCCTCTTTCATGAGCCCCTCCCCCCACCATTTTTTTTACCTCATTAGAAGGATACTTGGGTGATTCCCTCCATCGACAGAAGAGGACACTAAAGCCGCAGAGGGTAAGTGACTTGCCTGAGGTCACCCGGGTCCGTGGCACACCTGAACCCGGTGTTCTGGTGCTCTGCCCGCGGGGCTCAGCAGGCCAGGCCAGCCGGGGCCCAGGACTCCAGCCCCCGGGCTCTGGGCAGCTCGGGGACTCTACGCCTAATGGCTAAAGCCCCTTCCAGCCTGGAGCAGCCCAGAGTCCCTCCAGCAAAGATCTGACCCTGGCGCTGGCCACAGTAGCCAGTGACGTGCCAGCCGGCAGCTGGGGTCCTTGGAGCCAGGCCTCCGGGCCTGCCCTCCTGCCTCTGCCCCGTCACCTCAGACCGAGCCCTGGGCCTGCCCTAGCACCTCCCGGGGCTGGGCCCTCTCTCCAGAGGCAGCATCCCGGCCTCTGCACCTCCCCCTGCCTCGTGGCTCAGCCGCCCGACTCTCTCTCTCCTCACGCTGCGCGGGCACTGGGTGCCACCTCCTGAAACTCCATCAGGGCCTCCCCTCCCAGGCCCCACTTCCCCCCAACCCCTACAGGGAAAACAGCAACTACCCTGAAAGTCCCCTGACGATGGGCTCCTGCACATTAAGCCTCCTCGGGCCCTGGGAGGCCCCGGGAGAAGTCCCAGGTACAGACCACAGGGCCCGGTTGCTGTGATGAAACTCTGCCCACTTGTACCCGGCACCCCCTGATTGCAGGAGACAAAAGCAGGGAGGTGGCCAACACAGGCCTGCCTACCCCTCTGCGTGTCATTCCGGGTACCAGAGAATGTGGTCTCACTTTGCTCAGTGAAATACCATTTGGATGTAGATCTTTAGCCAAGGACATCATCAGACGCTCATTTATTTAGTTCACATAGCAAGGCTTACTTTGTGGACGACCTCCTCTCTGGACTGCCCACACCTTTACCCCTCCTCTCCCTCCACCTGCCCCACCCCGTTAGAGCAGCTGTGCCAGCTCTGCGCCCCCTCTGTGAGGCAGGTGATGTCCCCGCCAGGAGTGTAGGTCCCCATGCTGCTGTGTGACCTTGGGCAAGTTGCTTCACCCCTCTGGATCCTTGTAAAATGAGAACAAGTAGTCACTGCCTCCTAGGCAATACTAACCTCGTATTGTGGGATGAAGTGATGAATACATACACCAAGGCTGAAAATAGGGCACATAGTACATGCTCAATAAATGCAGCCCTTCTCAATTACATTCTCACAGCTCCCCTTGAGGTCAGTGCTGTTTTTAATCCCTAGATGAGAGGAGTCAAATAACTTGTGAAAGGCTGTGCGTGGTAAGTGGCAACAGGGGTCGGGACCTGAGTCACTCGCTGGTCCCAGAACTCCACGTGATGACCGGCACCTGCTTCTCCCTCCGTCGCCGTCGGGGTTGCCAAGGGCCCTGCCTTTACCCCGGGGGAGCTCGTCCCCGCCGCGTCCCGGCGTCCCGAAGCCCCTGGCATCCTGGATGCCCCGCGGCGGGGCCTTGGTTGGGCTCCGCGCCGCCCTGGACGCGGGGACGGGGCTTCACTGAGATGTGCTCCGGCGCGCGATTCCGGGCGCACCCTTCGGGAATGCGGTGGCCCTGCCGCGCCGCCGGGTTGGCCCAACACGCTCCTGCTCGTGTAGATAGCTCCCCCGGAAACGACGAGCAAATAGTATTCATCTCACCCCCGCGACGCACAGCCCCTCCCGCTGCTTTGCATAGCAAAGCTTCCCCGCTCCAGGGTCGCAGGCTGCCGGGACAAATTAGGCTCTTCTAATTGGAGCCCTCAGCTCCAGGTCGCGGCCTAATTGGGAGGCCTGGCTGGAGTGTATTAGCATCCGGTTCCAGCCGCAGTGATACTGGCTGGGGGCTTCCTGGCCCAGGAGAGGCGGAGTCTGTGGCTGGAGGGCAAATGTGTTAATTTCCAGATCAGCCGCTGTGCTTGAAGTTAACCACTGAGGTCTGATTAAGGTAACTTGCAGAACAATCGCTGATGCTGTCATCATTAAAGCAGCTCCCTCGTTCATTTCCAGCCTCTTTCATCATGTTGTCACCACAAACTCTTTTCCCACCCGACACCCTGGCTCACGTCTGTGTTTGTTCGGCCCTGTCCCTTCCCTACTCCCCACCAGTGGGAAATCCAGATGGTATAGAGGCTCCTATGGGGTGTCTGCCTGTCCCCACCCTGCAGCCTCCACAGGTGTTTCTCCTGTGGGACCTGAACCTGACTGCTGCTGCTGAGACCGGGGTTACACCTGTGCTCTGAGCTGGCCAATCAGCTCCTCTCTCCCAGGAATTTGGAAAGAACTGAGGGCAGCTGGTCACTCTCTTCTTGCGGCTTGGAGGAAGGAGAGGGTGTCGGTGTCTGTCTGGCCTGTGCGTAGGAGAGCAGTGCAAGTTTGCCTGGAGGAACCGAGAGAGAAGCAGACACGTGTCCGCCCCATTCATCCAACAGGTATTTACTGACTGCCTACTGTGCCGGGCACTGGGGATGTAACAGAGGAAAAAAAGGACAAAATCTCTGCCCTTATGAGGCTTACATTTTACAAAGAAGATGACAGAAACGAGAGAGAAAAAGAGGCCACCTAATTTCTGATGGTTCCTGAGACCCATCTCTGACCCTGGGTCCCATGAAACAGCCCTGCACCCACCCAGCCAGCTCCGCTTTTTTGACTAGAGGGTCAGACAAGGTTCCTGGGCACGGGGGCATGGTTAGGACTCGTCTGGAGGTGTGCCCAGGGCCAGGGGAGCAGGGGACAGGGAATTTAAATGTGGCCAGGACTCACAGGAGACCCCCTAGGGCAGGTGAAGGTGGCCTGGGGGCTGACTTCTGAGCCAAGGAGAGTTCAGAGGCATGAGAAAAAGTGACCTATTAGTTGATCATGGAATATGCTTCCATTAAAAAATTGAAATATAATTATTATTTTTTTATTTTTATTTTTTTGCTGTACGCGGTCCTCTCACTGTTGTGGCCTCTCCCGTTGCGGAGCACAGGCTCCGGACGCGCAGGCTCAGCGGCCACGGCTCACGGGCCCAGCTGCTCCGCGGCATGTGGGATCTTCCCGGACCAGGGCACGAACCCGTGTCCCCTGCATCAGCAGGCGGACGCTCAACCACTGCGCCACCAGGGAAGCCCTGTAAATATTTATTATTATTAAAATGTTACTTATAAAAAGCTCAATACCTCTGAAGCCCATCGCTTAGGAAGTGAAACTCCCATCCTCGCCACGATAAAACCCTCCCTTATTTGTCATTCACTAGAGATACCCAAATTTAAAAGTTTGAAGGGATGAATGGATGGGTGCATGGACAGATGGATGAACGGACGGGTGGATAGATAGGTGGGTACGAGTACACCAATGGGACTGTACTGTATATCCTGCCCTGTTACCTACTTTTGTAAAGAATTGTGGCAAGAACACCTAACACGAGGTCTGCCCTCTTACATTTTTCAGTGGACCGTATAGTGTTAACTGCAGGCTCATTGCTGTAAGCAGCTCTCCGGGGTTCATTCATGTCACATAACTAAAGCTCTATACCTAGGGAACAGCAGCCCTGCAGTCACCCCACCTCCACCAGCCCCTGCAACCACCAGGCTTCTCTCTGCTTCTATGAGTTTTGACTATTTCACTTTTTTTTTTTGGCCACGCTGAGCATCTTGCAGGATCTCAGTTCCCCGACCAGGGATTGAACCCAGGCCACGGCAATGAAGGCCCAGAATCCTAACCACCGGACCACCATGGAACACCCGAGTTTGACTATTTCAGACCCTGCATATAAGTGAAATCATGCAGTATTTGTCCTCTGTAACTGGTTGATTTCACTGAGCATAATGTCCTCGAAGTACATCCATGTTGTCACATAAGGCACCTTCCCTTAGCAGAACAGTTTCCTGATTTTTCTTTTTTCACCAGCAATCCAGGGCTATCAAATAAGCTACTGACCTACCAACCTGGTCATTCCTTCCCCAAGGCAAGAGGGCTGAGCTCTGCTCACAGCCGTCACTTCTGGTCAACTGTAGGCTGGTTTTTAGTGATACCCGTGTGGTGAAGTCCAGTTTTTCCTGTTAAGCTCTTGTTGCCTTTGCAAATCTTTTCCACCTGATCCCTGGTGGCGGTTGGAATGACAACACTGACATGTAATTTACATGTAACTGAGCTACTCTCAGAAACAGCCAGCCCTCCACTGATCTCCAGGAGGAGAGGAAGGACGAACAGGCACCTGCTCACAGGCCCAGGTATGAGGTGCTGTGCGTCGAACCTGCTGCCGGGGATTTATGGGGAGGTTGAAATGCACATGTGCCAGCATTAGGGTGTCATTCACAGTGATAACTTTCTGTGCTCTTTACAAAACCACGAGAGCTTGGAGATCATCGTGTGTGATGGAGGAAGATGCATGAATATAAACTTTCTAGCCATATCAACTTTATTGAGATATAATTCCCATATTGTAGAATTCATCCATTTAAAGTATATAACTTAACTGGTTTTTAGTGTATTCACACAGTCGTGCAACGATTCTTACTAATTTTAAAACATTTTGTTACCCCCTAAAGAACCCCCGTACCCATTAGCCATCACTCCCCATCCCCCCGACGTCTAGCTGTTAGCAACCAGTAATCTACTGTCTGTCTCTCTGGGTTTGCCTACTCTGGTCTTTGCATATAATTGGAATCTTACGATATGTGGCCTTCTGTGACTGTCTTCTTGCACTTAGCGTAAGATTTTCAGGTCCATCCATGTTGCAAGATATAAGTACTTCTTTCCTTTTTACCGAGGAATAATAATATTCCATTGTAGGGATGTCCCATGTTTTATTTATCCATTCATCAGCTGATGGGCATTTGTGAGCTGTTTTCACTCTTCAGCTGTTATGGAAAACACGGCTATGAACATTTGTGAACAAGTTTTTGTGTGGACACATGTTTTAATTTCTTTAGGTGGATATCCAGGAGTGGAATTGCTGGGTCCTATGGTAACTCTGTGTTTAACCTTTTTTTGTTTCGTTTTGTTTTGTTTTTTGGTACGCGGGCCTCTCACTGTTGTGGCCTCTCCCGTTGCGGAGCACAGGCTCCAGACGCGCAGGCTCAGCGGCCATGGCTCACGGGACCAGCTGCTCCGCGGCATGTGGGGTCTTCCTGGACCGGGGCACGAACCTGTGTCCCCTGCGTCAGCAGGCGGACTCTCAACCACTGCGCCACCAGGGAAGCCCTGTGTTTAACCTTTTGAAGAACTGCTGGATTGTTTTCAGGATTTACCTTTTTACATCTCCATCGGCAGTGTCTGAAGTTTCCAATTTCTCTCTGTTCTTGCCAACACTTGTTATTATCTGTCTTTGTAGCCATCCCGGTGTGTGTGAAGTGGTATCTCATGGTGGGTTTAATTTGCATTTCCCTGATGGCTGATGAAGTTGAGCATCTTTTCATGTGCTTGTTGGCCATTTGTATGTCTTCATTTGAGAAGTGTCTATTCAGGCCTTCTGCCCATTTGAAAATTGAGTTTTTCATCTTTTTACTATTGAGCTACGAGTTCTTACATAGCCTAGATACAAGTCCCTTATCAGGCATATGATTTGCAAATATTGTCTCCCATTCTGTGGGTTGTCTTTTCACTCTCTTGATGGTATTGTTTGTAGTGCAAACGTTTCAAATTTTGACGGAGTCCAATTTATCTATTTTTTTCTTTTGTCACTTGTGGTTTTGGTGTCACACCTAAGAAGACTTTGCCTAATCCAAAGTACGTGCATTTACTCCTATATTTTCTCTTCTAAGAGTTTCTTAGTTTTAGCTCTTCCGTTTAAGCGTGCCGTCCATGGTGAGTGCATTTTTCTGTGTGGTGTGAGGGTGGGGGCCAGCCTCATTCTTCTTCATGTAGACATTTTAGCCACTTTGAAGAATGTAATTTTGTATCCAAGCAGCCTTCTGGGAGAGGCACTCTCTCAGCATGTGAAAAGCATCTGGAACACTTGCTAAAATGAAAATCCTGGGCTCCATCCCTGGAGATTCTGATTCAGCAAGTTCAGGGTGGGCCCTGGGGGGCTGTTTTTCTAGCAAACATCCCATTATTGATCTGTGTCTGTGGACCTGAGCTCTGGGGATCACTGCATCGTTGTTGTGGAGGATCCTTGTGGTCAGAACATGGAAATTCAAAAGTAACTGGAGACATCCATCCCTGGCAACGTGGCAGATTAGATATCCTGGTGACCCTTCTTAACACAAACCCCTACAGATTCTGAATGAAGTATGAAAAAAACCTCTAAAATTATAACTGAGCTGGCAAGAAAAAATAAAAAATATAGAGAGACCAAAAATGATAAGAACGTACGAATCCAAAGAGACAGGGGAGAGCTGACCCCAGAGCAGCCCGGGAAGTATCTGCTGACCCCTAGTGGCCCAGGGCTTCAGCTGAAATGGTCTCTGCATGGAGACTGGAGGAAAAACGCAGTCCCTACAGGTAGAAATAGAGCGGCGGAAGAAACATTAGCAATACGTTTAATTAAACAGGATTGCTGTCCAGAATATGCAGAGAACACCCCAATATTACCAAAATACAAGCAACCAACTAGAAAAGTGAAAACAGACATGAGCAGATATTTCACAGAAGGAAACATGAATGATCAGTTAACTACAGTAGATGGAAAATGCTTAACCTCGTTAGTAATCAGAGAAATGCAGATTAGGGTCACGGTGATAGCTGCCTGCCCCACCCACCACCAGCATTTGACAAAGACATCACCAAGTGTTGGAGAGTAGTTGGAGAAACTGGAATTCTCCTGCAGGGCTGGTGGGAGGGAGCATTGGGTTTTAACCATTTGGAAAACCGTGAAGCAATCATCTACTAATGCTACACGTGTCTGCCCCTCGACCTGGCAGTTCCTCTCCTAGTATTGCCAAGAGAAACGCGTGCATATGTATACAAACGTGTTAATAGCAGTTGTCTTTGTATTAGCCCTAAACTGGAAACAACGCGTTCATCGATCGTGGCACATTCGTATAATTAAATGTTCCATGACAATGAAACAAACTCCTGATAAATACCCCAATATGGGTGAGTCTCAGAACCAGACCGATTCATCTAGATCGAATGTATGATTCGATTTAGATGAAGTACAAGAACAGATGAAACAAATCACTGTTAATAGAAATCAGAAATAATTGTCACCTCTGAGCAGACCATTGCATGAGCAGGGGCACAAGGAACCTTCTGGGGGCTGTAAACGTTCTCCATCAGTCTGGGTAGTAGTTACGCTCAAACCTTAAGCCATACACTTAATCGGGTATGTTATATGTTCATTTAAAAGCTGAATGCGTTTGAGAGAGGCTTAAATAGCACACACACGTGACTGAAGAGAAAACTATGAAGCAGGCATTTTGCAGAAGGAAACATGAATAGCCAACTACATACATGAAAAAAGCTCGATCTTTTTAGTAACCAGGGATATGCATACCGTACTGGGATAGTGTTACATGCCCCCAGACTGGCAGTAATTCAACTGGCAGCTCCTAATGTTGAAAGAACGTGAAGCAGTGGGAGCTCATACAGACTGCCGGCGGGGGTGGGCAGGTTACCGGCTTTGGAAAGATCAGGGTCACCTGGTAGAGCAAAGCTGTGGTGCGTGTGGACCGGCAGCAATGAGAGGCTGCAGGTGAGTTAACAAGTGCGTTAGCATCACCTGAGGAGCTCGTGCAGCCTGGAGGTTCTAAGAGCCTCCCTGCTGCCCGACACATGCTTGCCTTCTTGGGCGCGGCCGGGCGTGGGCACACTCTGAGAACAGTTTCGCGTCATCAGGCACACATGTCCTGCTACCAGCCTGAGTCTGAAGCTGAAATGCAAAGAAGGGCAGAGCTGAGAGAATCAGAGAATTGGGGACTCAGACCTGGGGCTGGATGGAGTCACCCCTGACACCTGGCCTCCCCTGGGTGTCCCGGGAGACTCTTGGGGGCACCTGTCTTGAAAGATCACCCCACTCTTCTGACACTGGTACGTGTCCCCCGTGAGAATCCTGAGCAGGGGCCCCGGCTGGCAGATGGTATGGTCTCTTGTCAAACAGTCAGCTGGAGGACAGTTCCCGTGACATTGTCAAAGCTTCTGTGATCTTTCTTTGCTCGTTTTAAGGAGAAGGTAGGGAAAGGGAGAGAAAGAACCTGAAAATGGAAGTACAGCCAAGTATGGCATTAGCCGTGGTGGTGTCCTGGCAAGGACAGGCTCCTTCCCACTAACTGCAGAGAGAGGACCCAGGACTTCTGTGCTTCTCCCTTCCTTTCGAAAGCTATTTAATCATGTCTGGGGAGCATGGTTTATAGGGTGAACCACTGTCCCAGTTTCCATGGGACTGAAGGAACTGCGGGGCTTTCAGTTTTAAAACCAGGCCAGTCTTGGGCAAACTGGGACGAGTTGGTTGCCCCATCAGGCTGATCAAAGCTGGGACCCACAGGCCAGCTGCCCTCAGGGTTGGAGACACTTAGCAAAGCCTGGGGCAGAACACCAATGGCCCATCCTCTACAGCTGTGATCATAGCTGCAGAGTAAGAGGAGAAGTAGGGCAAGAAAGGAGGGAAGGAGGGACGAAGGCCACCAGGTCCGGGAAGCCCTTTCCTTCTGCAGAGTCCCTCCAGTGCCCTCTATTGACAAAGCTTAGCACCGTGCAAAGAAGTGCTGAGGGAGTCCTGCCCATTATAGCAGAGCAGGCGCTGAAGGGTGAGTCTGGAGCTGAGCATTAAACATTCAGTAAGTGGCACGTGTGTATCACTAATTTGTTCCTTTTTATTGCTGAGTAATATCCCTTTGTGTGGATGGTCTAAATTTTGCTTATATATTTACCTATTGATGGGCATTTGAGTTGTTTCCTGGCAACAAAGCTGCCATACATATTTCTATAGTTTCTTTTTGAGGATTCACTCTGACCAGAAACCTTGCTGATCTCACTTACCTCTGGTAAGTTATCAATGGATTCTTTTATACGTTTTTCATACCTAATCATGTTGATTGAGAACATGATTCCTATTCTCTCCAGTCTTTAGACCGTTCTCTTTCTTGCCTTGCAGGGGTGTGAGACCTTTAGTACAATGTTGACTAGAAGTGCTAATAGCAAGTCGCCTTTTTATCATTCCTGATCTCAGTAGAGAAGTTTTCAATATTTTACCATTAAGTATAAGATTTGTTATCAGGGTTTTTTAAGATATACTTTATTAAATTAGGAAGTTAATTGCTCCTATTCCAAGATTGCTAAAAGCCGGTCATCTTAAAAAATCATTATTGTTGAATTTTTTAAAACTTCTTATTTTATATTGGAGTATAGTTGATTAACAATGTTGTGATAGTTTCAGGTATACAGCAAAATGATTTAGTTATACATATATATGTATCTATTCTTTCCACAAGGCCAAAACTGGTATGTATTATTGCCCACTTGTACTATGCATTATGTCAGAAACCCCAGCTTCCTGTGAGATCAGGGTCACTTAGCCCCACGAGCGTAATAATTTACTCCTTTGCCTGCTGGTCTACCAGTGTGAGGGGCCCCAAATTACCAGGCAGTGATTACAGTTTCAGTTCAGTGGGACACTTACTGTGTCCCTTGGTGGAAGCATTCCACATCCTAGGGATGCAGAACCTCTAATTCCACCAAGCCTGACCTTGTGGTGATGGGAAGCAAAAATTCTTCAAATGGACCACAGGGAATGATGGTGGGGGGACAAATCCTGCCACTGCTTGGGGTCCCAACTCATCAATTCTAGCTCCTGGGCACACGGTATCGTAGGATGGCTCTTGTTGATAGTGGCTGTCTCGTCCTGGATCTGATGGTACCCCGCGTGTGATGCATGGCTCTGGTCACGTGGTCACTGGATGTCCCACAGGTCAGGCACTCAGTCTTCCCCAGAGCCCCGCAGACTGTGGTGGAGGCGCGGCCCCGCTCAGGACCCTGGCGTCTGTGCTGCAGCTCGTCAGGGCTTTTTGGAAACTCCACGTGGCTCCATAATCTACACAGGTGTGTCTAGTTTGACTGGCTCTTCCAGGTCACCTGGCCAAGTGACAGGGCAGCTCGCACCGCAGCCTGGACCTGCCGTGGACCCCGCTCCGCAGCCTCCTGAATTTCTCAGTAAATGAGCCAGAGCCGTCTGCCAGTCCTAGGAGGCCCAGCAGGCACCTTTGTCTCTCGGTGGGAGGAGGTGAAGGCACAGCCACTTCCTCTTTACCTCGAAGGGAACGTCACGCCCCAGCCCACTAGACCCGCACAACTTCCCTCATGTGGCAGGACCCGCAGGCAGGATGCTCAGCTCCCTCTAGGCACAGAGATGCCCACATACCAAGAGTTGCCACTTCCTGTTTACCAAGTCGTTAGGATGCTGCCATGTGTGTCACAGACCAGCACTATTTTGTGGAATCAAAGTCAAATGTCTTCGGATTATACTGTGAGGAGCCGATGAGTGTCAGGGGAGAAGGGAAGAAATTAAGACTCAAGGGAAGACACCAATTTATTTATTTTTTTAAATTATTATTTATTTTATTTATTTTTGGCCGCGTTGGGTCTTTGTTGCTGTGCGCGGGCTTTCTGTAGTTGTGGTGAGCGGGGGCCACTCTTCGTTGTGGTGCGTGGGCTTCTCATTGCAGAAGACACCGGTTTATAAACATATAACTAGCTGATTTGGTTATTGACCATCAAAATGTCCTAATGCATGTAGGTAACCAGCAAGTGGGTACTAAGTTGTAGTGTTTAACTCTATTTATGGAACTAGAGCTGCAGTAGTTGCCCATCATCCTAGTTTCAGTAAACAGCAGGTGTTTGTGTCAGTGGTCTCACTGAGCTTACTTTGACGGACTGTTTTTCATACTTTTTGATCAGGCTCATGCTGACACTCTGTTCTTTTCTAATCCTTGGTCAGACTTGCTCTGACATTCTGTTGTTCATAATTTTTCATCAGTGCCTCCTATGGCTGCCCCCTACCGAGTATCTAGTATTGATTAGTCACACCTTTTAGCTGTCCTCTGTGCGTGACGTTAAGTTCTCCCAAATATGAACTCCAGCTTTGGGGAAATGACCACAGCTTGGGTTTTCAAGCCCAGTTTTGGTAAAAATCCAACAACACCCTTACTGTCCACCCGTCTCTCACCCATAGGAACTGCCTGGTACAGGGTCCTGCACACCAAGGCTCTGATGGCCGCTCTAGCCGGCCCGTGGTGGTCATTCCATTTCCTGTTACCAGCCCAGGGCAACCACTAGGGGACGGGATCCCAGCATCGTTGACCCTAGGAAGGCCGATTCCTGTGCAGCAGCTCTGTCAACCTGGCCTAGGGGCAGCCGCCACCAGGCTTCTCACTGACTCAGTGCCCACACCTCGGCTTTAGCCAGAGGGCGCCCCTGGTCTCTCCTGGGAAATGTGGTCGGCTGGGGGGCTCTCTGGCCTCACACAGCCTGTCGCATGCACCCCTCTCATCCTCACGCTGCAGGTCTCGTCCTCAGTCCCCTGAGGGCGGCTTCAAGGTCCAAGCTTCGATGAGCCGCCCATCACCACACAGGACTCTTTCCAGGGGTCCTCGTCTGAGCCACACAGAGTTTTCCCCACCAATGAGCTCCCCTCTCCAGCCTCTGTTCTCCCTCCTGGCCCCAAACGCCCTGGTTCCTGCCCACAGGCCCTGCAGCTCCTTGGTGAGTACGCAGTGTCCTCCCCACGTGGGTGAGGCTAAAATTCACCCTAGTCATTGACCTGGAGGGAATGCAGGGAGTGAGGGTGGGTCTTGAAGAGGGAAGATATCATCCCATGAGGTTCCAGGTCTTGGCTGGTCCCCAGGCAATCAGAGCTACTCTCCTTTATCAAGTGGGCGAGAATGAATCTGCTGGCCGACGGGATTCCAGGGAATGTGGGGATTCAGTATCTTCAAGACCCCATCCCAGATCTCAGCGTCCTGACTGGGAACTTCATTTTAGTCCAGATCTTCTTGGCTTTGCATTCAGGGCCCTTTGAGCTCCCAGGACGTTCCAGCAGCACTGAGGTGCCCATTGCTACAGTTAGCTACAGTTGGCATGTGAACTGATTCCAGGATCCCATCTTGAGGGGTTGCTTCCTGGGCTACTTTTAGGAAAAAGTACCAATTCGCCTTTAAGTCTCCCAGCAAAGCAGACCATGATTTAAGGACCTTGGTGTAAGTAGTTTATTTAGGAGGTGATCCAAAGCAGCACAGGTGAAGAAGTGAGGAAGGTGAGGCAGAGAAGGGGGCAGCCTTAAGTGGTGGGTTAACAGCAGGTTACTGTTATGGGAAACTGGCTCAGTCACACGAGGGAGGCCTGGGAAACTGTAGAACGCTGGTCGGAGAACTGCGACGCTGACCCCCAGTTCCCTGTGGCTCCACTGAGGGTGGGCTCTGGGGTGTTAGCTTCCCCACACCTGTGGGTCATGGCCGAGGCAGCCACCTTGTGCTGGAGGAAGGCCTCGGGCAGAGATACAGATCTCAAGGCAGGAGGCTAAGCTGCCAGTCCGCAGATTGCTGGAGAATGGTTACTGCAGTGGCTGATAAACTCAGGAAAGCGAAGAGGATGAGAGGATAAATACTAATCTTAAAAGCAGCCAGAGGAAAAACAAGACAGTACACATGAGGGAAAATAAAACAACGGAGACCAGAAATCAATGGAACTAGATTTTTAATGTGCTGGGGTGGGGGGGAGGGGGCAGAATATGTATATATAATTTCTACTATATCCTGTGAAAATATTCTCCAGAGATAAGAGCAGAAAAAATAAAAATGAATCAATGCATATAAACCATTTTCTAAAAAATAGTTAAATACATTTATTAGATAAACAAAAGCTAAGAACCTTTGTCCCCAGCAGAGTTGTACTATCGTAAATGCTAAGGCAAGTCTTAGCATCATTAGAATGAAACCAAATGGGAACGTGGATCTGCAGGAAGGAATAGGAACACCAATGCTATGAACTGAAGGCTTGTGTCCCTCAAAATTCCTGTGTTGAAGGCCTAACCCCCAGTGTGATGGTATTTGAAGATGGGGCGTTCGGAAGGCGAATAAGATTAGATGCGGCCATGAAGGTGGGGCCCTCAAGAGATTAGTGCCCTTATCAGAAGAGACCCCAGGGATTTTGCTCTCTCTCCCTGCTCATCCATAAGGGAGAGGTCATGTGAACTGTGTGTGAGATGGTGGCCACCTACAAGCCACGAGAAGAGGTCTCAAAATGAGGCCTTGCTGGCACCTTGATCTTGGGCTTCCCAGCCTCTAGAACTATGAGAAATAAATTTCTGTTGTTTAAGCCACTCAATCTGTGGTATTTTGTTATGGCTGCCTGAGCTAAGACAAGTGACTGTTTAAAACAAAGTATGTTGGGCTTATAATGTATGTAAAAGGAAAGAAAATATATGACAATGACAGCATGAAGGCTAGTGACATAAATGGAATAGCAACTACTTTTTTCTTTTTAATTGAAGTATAGTTGATTTACAATGTTGTATTAGTTTCAGGTGTATAGCAAAGTGATTCAGTTATACATACATATTTATCTATTTTTTTCAGATTCTTTTCCCTTATAGGTTATTACAAAATATTGAGTATATTTCCCTGTGCTGTATGGTAGGTCCTTGTTGGTTATCTATTTTATATATAGTAGTGTGTATATGTTAATTCTAAACTCCGAATTTATCCCTCCCCATTTCCCCTTTAGTAACCATAAATTTGTTTTCTATGTCTATGGGTCTATTTCTGTTTTGTATATAAGTTCATTTGTGCTTTTTTTTTAGATTGCACATGTAAGCGATATATTTGTCTTTCTCTAACTTACTTCACTTAGTAGGATAATCTCTAGGTCCATTCATGTTGCTGCAAATGGCATTATTTCATTCTTTTTTATGGCTGAGTGGTATTCCACTGTATAGATATACCACATCTTCTTTACCCATTCATTTGTTGATGGACATTTAGGTTGCTTCCACGTCTTGGTTATTGTAAATAGTGCTGCAATGAACATTGGGGTGCATGTATCTTTTCAAATTATGGTTTTCTCCAGGTATATGCCCAGGAGTGGGATTGCTGGATCATATGGTAGCTGTGTTTAGTCTTTAAAAGAATCTCCATATTGTTCTCCATAGAGCCTGCACCAATTTACATTCCCACCAATAGTGTAGGAGGGTTCCCTTTTCTCCACACCCTCTTCAGCATTTATTATTTGTAGACTTTTTGATGATGGCCATTCTGATCGGTGTGAGGTGATAGATACAAATCATTGTAGTTTTGATTTGCATTTTCTAATAGCGATATTGAGCATCTTTTCACATGGCCTTTGGGCATCTGTATGTCTTCTTTGGAGAAATGTCTATTTAGATCTTTGGCCTATTTTTTTTTGATATTGAGCTGTATGAACCATTTGTATATTTTGGAGATTAATCCCTTGTCGGTTGCATCATTGCAAATATTTTCTCCCATTCTGTAGGTTGTTTTTTTGTTTTGTTTATGGTTTCCTTTGCTGTGCAAAAGGTTTTAAGTTTAATTAGGCCCGATTTATTTTTGTTTTTATTTCCATTACTCTCGGAGACAGATCCAAAAGGATATTGCTGCGATTTATGTCAGAGTGTTCTGCCTATGTTTTCCTCTAGGAGTCTTACAGTATCTGGTCTTACATTTAGGTCTTTAATCATTTTGAGCTTATTTTTGTGTGTGGTTTCAGAGAATGTTCTAATTTCATTCTTTTACATGCAGCTGTCCAGTTTTCCCAGCACCACTTATTGAAAAGACTGTCTTTTCTCCATTATATATTCTTGCCTCCTTTGTCATAGATTATTGACCATAGGAGTGTGGGTTTATTTCTGGGTTTTCTCCTGTTCCACTGATCTATATTTGTTTTTGTGTCATTACCATACTTTTTTGATTACTGTGGCTTTGTAGTATAGTCTGAAGTTAGGGAGCCTGGTTCCTCCAGCGGTTTTTCTTTCTCAAGATTGCTTTGGCTATTCGGAGTCTTTTGCGTTTCCATGCAAGTTAAAAATTTTTTTTTGTTCCAGTTCTGTGAAAAATGCCATTGATAATTTGATAGGGATTGCACTGAATCCATAGATTGGCTTGGGTAGTACAGTCATTTTGACAATATTGATTCTTCCAATCCGATGGAATGTCAACTACTTTTTGATTAGTGCTTGCATGGTATACTCTTCCATTCTTTAAAACTTTCTGTATCCTTATATTTTATATTTAGCACTTTTAACATAAAAAAATAATCAGTCTGACAGATATTGAAAAACAAACTTGTGGTTACCAAAGGGGAAACGTGGGGCAGGGAAGGGATAAATCAGGAGCTTGGGATTAACACACACCACTACATATAAGATGGATAACCAACAAGGACCTACCATGTAGCACAGGGAACTCTATTCAATATTCTGATAACCTTTGAGAAAAGAATCTGAAAAAGAATGAATATACTTTGCTGTACACCTGAAACTAATACAACATTGTAAATCAACTATAACCCAATAAAATTAAAAAAAAAATCCGTCTGACAATCTTTGCTTTAATTGGATATTTATTTGCATTTAATATAATTACTGCTCTATTTCAGTGCAAGTCCATTATCCTATTATTTGCTTTTCATTTTCCCAGCCTATTCTATGTTTATTTTTCTTCTTGCCTTTTGAGTTATTTTTTAAATGTTCTAGTTTTCCCCCTCAGCTTAATTAAAAGACCCTTTGCTCTTTAAGCATTTACTTACCAGTGTCTAATATGGATTAGTTTTACTTGGTCCTAGACAGGACCAGGACTTACAGAACTGAGCACTCCTGACTTGCAGGCATGTGTTTTAAGAACCTCAGGATGTTCTGTTTCACAGTCACAGCTTTGCCCTCCAGCCTCCCCTTCTTAGTGCTCTTCTCCGAGTTCCACCTGACACCACCCTTTAGAATTTCCCTTAGTGTGGGTCTGTCGTGATGCATTATTTTCCATTCTTATTCGTCTGAAAATGTCTTTCATTCTTAAAGGACTTTTTTTGCCAAGCTCAAAATCTGAGGTTGGAAATTATTCTCTCGGCCCCCTGAAGGCACCTTTCACTGCCTTCTCATTTTCACCATTTCTATTGAGAAGTCGTCTTTAAGTCTTATTACTGCTTTTTGTTTTTTTAAAGTAACTTGTCTGTTTTCTTTGCTTAGATTTTTCTCCTTGATTTTTCAGCAGTTTTATTACTGTATGTTGAGGCGTGTCATTCATTTTCTTTATCCTGTTTGGTGTTTGTCTAGCTTTTCTGGTTGCTCTCAGCAGGAGGATTTGTCTGAGTCACAGGTTTATTGTTGCTGAAATCCGGCAACGAGCACTTCATTTAAGTACTCACCAGATACTATTTAACTGAATTGTTAACTATATGTGGTCTAATAGCCTTCTGAAGCTGTTCTGTTTTCCCTTCCGTTCCTCAGACTTGTTCTGGAATGAACCACCGAAGGCATGCTGGATTGCTTTCGAGACCTTGCTAACGGCCACTTCTTGTACGATTCCTTCCCTTCTCCTCTGCTTGTGCCTGCGCATTACTTACCTTTGCTGGTGCTGGTCAGGACAAAAGAGGTTTCTAAGCTTCGCTACAAGCCAGGTGAAAACATGCACACGATATACAAGTAATTTGATTATTTATTTATTTTGAATAAAAAAGTGGCCAAGATAACAATACTAGCGGCTCTGCATACAAAACACAACATAATTGAGGTTATTTCACATTTACAAAACCGCCACTATGTACAGCACTGGATGTTCACAGCAACTTTAATAGACTCTAAGTACCAGAATCCTAAGAGCAATTGCGGGGTATCCAAAATGGGAAAAAGCTAAAAAACCAACGATTTCATTAACTGGAAAACTGGTCAACCAGCTAACTGGTAAAGAAAGAGAATTTGCTACCCTTTTCTTTAGTAATAACTAAAATAAGGTTGCCCCACAGGACTGCATTTGACAAACACCCTCCATAATTTCCATTTCATTTTCTCTATAATCTTTCCCACTTCGAACTTTTCCCGGAAACCTCTGCCCTACTATCAGATAAAAGCTCAGGACACCAGTGTATCTTCAGGGAAAGAAGATAACTAGTGCAAAGGAGACAGCATGGTCTGCTTCAGCCCAGGAGACCCAGTTCAAACCCAAGAAAGAATTCTGCCCTCTTCCGGTCACCAGTTCCTCGCAGTTTTGAACACACTGGAAAAAGTGAACCATGCTTCGTCTTACAGGCGGCAGGAAGTTACTCACTCATTCTCTGTGTCACCAGCACCTACTCTGTGCAAGGCACTTGACACTTGGTGCTGCAGGAACTACCAAGATGAGACAGACAGTCCCTGCCCTTGAGGAGCTTACAATCTAATAATGAACACTATGTACATACGTATAATGCAGGGAAGCAGCCAATTCTTCTGGATGGGGGTATTCCAAGCAAAATGTGCTATTATTCTTAAAGTTTTTTATTTACACACTAAACGTTTAAAACACACCACCTAATCAGATGGTAAGCATTAAAAAACCATCTCCTTTCCATAACCTTAAGTTTTTAGTTGCCTTTTCTTTTTATTTCAAAAAATGTCATATGTAAACAAACACATAATTTGAAGCCAAGCACAAAGATAGCGCAGGCACTGGATAAACAAAATATATACTACTCTACACAACACAGACTTATTTTTCTATACAGGCTTATTTCTGTGTACACAAGTTTGATGTTCACTTTCTTTTCATACACTGAAGTACAAATCTGAGTCAGTCTTGAAAAAGACATAATTCATTTTTGCATTAATACCAAAAACAAAACAAAACACCCTAGACCTCACCAGTCTGTCAGCCAAGAGTCAAACTGATAACACATGAAATGCTTCAAAGCCACCACCTCTTACACCATCCAAGGAGACCATTTCACAGGATCTTTCTATGAAACTGACAGGACTTCATAATAGTGAGGTAAGCAAGTTTTTACCTTAGAAATAACTATAAGATTTAGAGTTCTGAAATTCAAGTCCACCAACCCATTTACAATATTTCAACTAGACAGCCTGCACCTTTGCTTTATCACATCAGTATGAAAGTATCATCATTCCCCCTTTGCAACTCCTCCCAAGCCTGGGATGAATGAATGAATGAATGAATGAACACCATGTTGGTTAACCATATAATACTGTGGTGAATAAACGCACCGTCTGGGACCTCATATCATATATTAAGTCTCCCCCCCCGGAGTATAGTTATAAGTTAAAATGCAAGATAAAAGCGGAATCACCTAATCTGATTAAGAGGTTGGGGGCATACATATTATATAACAAAAAGATTAACTTCTTTACAGGACTTCGTTATATAAAGTCTCTCCCCCGTTAAATTTACTGATTTCTACAGCAAGTTTTCAGAAACAGCCATCTTAAAACAAACCATACAGGCAGATAGGAGGCTGCACCCTATTTACCAGACTCAGGCCAGCCAGCCAGTCCTGATACTGATGTGTATCTGTGCCAGGGAAACAACTCTGCATCTTCTGAAAAACCCTGCTGTACACCAGGATAGCGATGCTGTGGTGAGAGTGATCATTAGAAGCAACTGCAAAGCTGACTTAATGCAGTATAAGGACAGTCAAATCTCACGCGCTCTAACGTCAGCTTGAACTGCAGATACCAGGTTATCACATGAAGATCCTAGCTCCAAAAACTTCTTTTAGCATCAAAAAAGAGCAGTTCAAAGCTTAATACCTATGAGACTTGAGACATGGTCTAAAACTCTGCTGGAAACTGCCGGCTGCTACTTCCACTAACAGCTAAAGTGCAACCACTTCACTTCAGTTAGATCTGCTATAGAGGCATTTTTACAATCCGACGATGGTGAGGGGAGAGGCTAGATGCCCGAGCCGCTCTGCTGTCAACAGAGCTGCTGAGCCCCACCCACACAGGTAGCAGCGTGAGAGCACAGGGATGTGTTTGTTCACACTCAACCATGGAAGCCTGCAGACCCCAACAGTCCACGCAGGGCTAGCCGTAAAGAGATGCTTTTATTGGTCCAGCTATTTGCTGTTTGTGCTGTCCCATCTCTAAAAAGAAAAAAGGGCAGAACCTATCTTTCCCTTAAAAAAGTTTAGGCCTGCTGACTTTGAATATAGCCAGAATTTTTTTTTGCTTGTCAGGAATAACTGGCTTGGGGAGCAGAGCGGGTGGTGGCAGGGAGATGAAATCCAGCCCACTCTGCCCAAAGTCCAGCCTGAAGGTGTGGGAAATTTCCAACAGGGAAATTATAATTCAGAGTTTTGAAGAAAACCAGATACAGTTTATCAAGTTGTTAACAACTAACACTATTACTCTTAGAAAGAAAAACTACTGTTTAATAGTTTCTTCTAGGAAGGGAGACCTGCTATGTGATTTAGTTTTTAGAAATTTTATCACAAACCTATTTTTCTTTCAAATCTGGTAGCTCAGAAGGTGTCCTAAAGCTGAGAGAACTAAAGGGACGGAAATGGAGAGGACCCCTCCTGGAAGGGAGGGAGAGGGAGGTCAGGAGCAGAGAGGATGGATGGACCCGTGGAAATCGTACAGTGACAGTAATTCCTGCTTTCATTCCAGGAGCCGCGGCAATTCACCAAACCCCGACACAGCTCAGTGCTGCCAGGAGAGCGGGTGCTCTGAAAAAGCAGCTCTGTGTTCCTCCAGACAAGACCAATGAGCCTTGATTTCTTCTGCATATAATCTGACACCATTACAGTTACAACAGAATATATTTTAATATTCAATTATTACCCTCTGACCTTCTTTTAACCTAACTGGTGAAGGCTGCTAATAGGTCTAGCCCACACGCCCCAGCATTAACATTCTCAAAAACTTCCTAGAGGGAGAAGCAGAAAAATGTCACCCTCGACCATGAGCTTCACCAGTGGTTCTAATAATTCCTGACATTGAAAAATAACTGGTAGTTTGGGCAGATACAATAGTAGGCAGAGATGGCTTGAAGTCTGGGTAGTGGACATAGGATTTCAGAATGAGTATCAGGCCTAACGAACTCTCAATTTCTTATCTAAAATAACAGGAACAAATAACCCTCAACAAAGAAAGTGTGACACAGGTGTGGACATCAGACTCCCAAAATGCAACACTGTCATGGCTTAGAAGGTCTAATTGCACAGGACCTTTGCTCCTGCACCTTCATGCAAAGCAGCGGCATCATGGCCGTCTCATCCACGCTGTGGAGCGGTGACAGCTGAAATTAACTTGAAATCCACTACACAGATCAGGTGAGTTCTAGGAAGGCACAGAGGGCATATGCTAAGTGTAAACCAGGAGACAGTTTCCCGGCGTCCCTCACGCTCTTCCAGGGCTTCGCTGCTCACCACTCTGTCACCAAGTATGCTGACCCTTAGGACATTCAGAAGCGCACTGTGTGATGCTGCCATTAACTGAAAATCTCCTCTCGTTCTCACAGGTCAATGGATTAACCTCCACAGAAGGGAGGGGTGGGGAAAGGGGGCAGAGGGCTCCCAACTCGGTGTGCAGAAATTTGAGGCAGGTGCTGGCTGGATTTCAGCCTTAAGAATGCCATTGGGCAGAGCCCCCCAGAGAGAAGCCACGTTCTAGTAAAAGAGTTGCCATGTTTACTGCTACCCAGACATACAAAATAACTCAGGTGACCCTTTTTAGTTTATTCCTAAGAGTCAAATTTTCCCCCCAAATGCATAACTGCTTTAAATAAAAACTTAACGTAAGTTTTAAATGGCAGCAGCACAAAATTCCTCAGTAAGAACAAATCAACTACTAACTCTGATTAGGAAAAAAAAATAAGTGAAACTCAGCACGTGCTCTGAGTATAAGTGGAACTCAGCATGTGCTCTGAGTATAAGTGAAACTCAGCACGTGCTCTGAGTATAGAAACTGCAAGAATTCCCTGACAGGATCTCAATTTTTACCGTCATATTTACTGTAAAGTGAAACAGCTCTAGGCACAAACGACCGCAGCTATACAGCTTCCTGAGCTGTGTTCTTCCTGATTTTAATGTTGCCTGGTTCTCTTCCTTGACAATCATTTGAACATGCTGGACCCTGAAGTCTGGATAAACACTCCTCTTGAAATTACCACCAAAATGAGAAAGATAAGCAGATGATCCAGCAGAACTAAACAGCAGCAGAAATACAGAATTAAACACAGGAGACAAAAACAAAAATTTGAAAGGGAAACAAAAGACATTTCAAAGCAGACTGTCTGGAAGTGCCTCTTAAGGGCTCTTGTCTCCAATAGCTACGGACAGAGCAGGGAAGACACTAGGGGGAGAGAGCCTACAGGCGGGAGCGGTGTTGCTGTTACATGCTCTCCAAACAGCAAGCGTTTCTCAGTGAGGACAAAATGTCTTTCACTAAGGATACAAAAATAAAAGCAAGAATAAGTGTTAGAATAAAGGTTTAATATCACTTAAATTTCACATTTTGTATTTCCCATCCAACTTCCCAGAAATATGCACCATTTCAAGGTGAGTGCATTACAGTCCTGTTAATTAGCACCAATCCCTAGGATACTTATTTTAAAAATCCAAGGACACTGTAGTTCTAGAATGTCTATTGTTAATTGTAGGTTTTAAGACCAATTAATGTCTAACATCTCTTCTTAACAGTCCACAGGAAAATACCTGTATTATAAATATCGAGGACCTTTGCAGAGGGAAGGAATTCCCAGCCTCTGGTTGACTGAGCTACACACACAATAGCACCAGAGCTCAAGGGTCCACACTTCTGAGCTGCCTGTCTCTTTCTGGACGTCTCTAGACAGACTCGGGATATAAATGATACGTCTGGAAATATCAACATTAAAAATATTAAATGTTTTAATAAAAAAGGAGAAAATATTACTTTTCCTCTGTGTACAAATATCTCACCAAGTTGTCACAGGTAAGTCTGAAGAGGGTTGTGATGCAGGTGAACAGGAATACTTGACATCCTTATACCTGTGAAGGAGTCAGAGCAGGAAACTGATGACATGGGAGAGATCATTAAAAATGTCACAATTATTAACTTACAAGAGTCACCTGATCTTTTGACACATTAAAACCAACTTTAGTCTTGGCTTCAACCTCTTTAAAATATATAGTTTTAAGAAAATGTTTTCAATATGCATGAAAAACAACTGGCAGGATGCAGATCTGCAGTTGTTTGTTGAGAACCGAATATCAGGCCCACAGGTTGTTTCAGACACTTTAATATCTGTTGGGACACTGCATACCACGTACCAGGTAACTACAGCTCCCTGGAGCCACAAGACAGTTCCAGACCAAGGCCAGAATTAAAAAGCCTAACTCGGCCCAGCAAGGCCCTTATCCATACTCCCTAGAAGGGACCATTCTGTTCTGAGAAATGACAGGGCATGCGTTTTGTTCAAACTGCTTCAGTCAAGACACTTGAAAAATAAGTTCCTCATTGGCAAGGAGTTGGGGGATAATGTTCATCTCAAAAGGACTTAAAATCTCTGCACTCAGTCACTTTAAAGACATTCTTTAGTCCCTGGAGACAGAGAACACACTTCAGCAGTGAGTCCCCACGCCCTATGTACAGTCATGAAGGGTGCCTCTCCTCTTGCGCGTCCTAGCTCTTGGGGCTGGACGGCACTTTCCACAGCAGAGTACATGCCCTTTCCATCTTCCCATCCTGGACATTCAGAAGACAGGAGAATCACAGAAAGGGCAGGGGCTTTGCAGTAACCTCTTAATCCAGTCAGGATCTACAAAAGTAAGACAAGCAGTATTGAGCGTAAACTTCAGAAAAGGCAATCAAATGGGATGAGCCCTGGATGGACCACAGTATTAAGGGATGGGCACTCTGGTTCCAGCTCTGTGTCCCTGCACAGAGCCCCTCACTACAACGTTCTAGACGAGGCTGGACTAAATCTGTGGTCCCCAAAGCTGAGTGCGTGATGCAATAGGAAAATAAGGGCAATGAATGAGTGTCTCATGAAGCTAAATTTATTCTCTTTAAAGAAAGGACTATACTTTGTTCTCAGAGTATATCCTTCATACGTGGATAATGTTAAAATACTCTTATAAAATTACAGTAACAGTAACTTTAAAAAATACATTACTTGGAAAAATAAAAACATGGCAACACTGTGTCAACACTTTCTCCCCCTTTTAAAAACTTCCCTGGTCTGTGAAATACTGTGCTCTACCGGTTAGTACTCTCCAGATCTCAGCGATTCACATTCTTCCCAAGAGCTGTATGCGGCTCAACACAACGTCACCTGGCAGGTGTGTGTTTTTTATTTGTTTCCATCTTTTCCTGATTTCCTGTCCAAATAGTATACCAATTCTCAGTTGCAATGAGTGTTTAAAAGTCCCCCAACATTTGCTTCAAAATAATCCAATAAGAGGAGGGGGGGCTTCCCTGGTGGTGCAGTGGCTGAGAGTCCGCCTGCCGATGCAGGGGACGCGGGTTCGTGCCCCGGTCCGGGAAGATCCCACGTGCCGCGGAGCGGCTGGGCCCGTGAGCCATGGCCGCTGAGCCTGCGCGTCCGGAGCCTGTGCTCCGCAATGGGAGAGGCCACAACAGTAAGAGGCCTGTGTACCAAAAAAAAAAAAAAAGAGGAGGGAAGCGGGGGGGGGGGGGGGGGGGGGAGGGGGAGGCGGGGGGAGGACTACAGATGAAACATGAAAGGTCGTGAGCTGGCAATTTCGGAAGCTGAATGATGGGTACATCAGAGTTTCTTATACTCTTTTTCTCTACTTTTATGATTGCATTTTCCATAACAAAGAGTTAATACAGAACACAAGCTGCCCACACACCAGCTTCTCAGAATCAGAGAGCTTCAGCCAGGTTAGAGCAAAAATCAGTAAGGGTGTAGTTTTACACAGAACATTCTGTTTTACTTGAGACCATAAATTACCCCCAAAGTGTACACAGGTGTATAATGGTGTCTAGTTAGCTCATTTGGTTAGTGTGATGTTAATGAACCTCAGGTCATAAACTGACATTCATGGGCTGTTTACATCACTAATTCCTGACACACATCTACGATCTTATTTCCAACTAGTTATGTCATAAATGTGGGCTTTGTCACCAGGGCTATCAGGAAAGAGAATACTGACCAACCCGAAAAAGAATCCCACCATGGCTACTAGAAGGATGACTGCAAGTGCATGTCCCTGTTTCAGCAATGCTGTCTTTGTATACGTTATCAGTTGCAGAGTTTTCCTTCAAACACTATATAGTCTATACATGCCATCTAAAACAAGCTTTTTTGAATAATTTGCTTGCAGTGACAGAACAGTAAACTGCAGCCCTACTTACTCCCACACTAAAATGCAACAGGTATGTTAACGTGAATAATGTTCCAGTGACCACTTTTTAATTAGCTGTGGTTTGTGATAATAGTGTACAGAGCACGAGGAGCCTGCTCACCATCCCTGATGGCGCAAGACTAAGCAGGAGGGAGGACTTGGGGGTGCTCAACCTCACCCTCCCACAAGCTGGGAAAGCATTCACCTTCTGGGGCTGGATGGCGGGCAATGCTGTCATGGAGCAAACACCTTCTGTATATCAAACTCTGGCAGGACTGGTAGGTTAAAAAGCACCTGAAAGCAGACAGATTGTACCATCAGTTCTACTAACGGTGGAAAGCAGCATAGTATTGAAGGTAACTCACCACATACAGTTATTCTAAAACCACAAGTTAACTAAGTAAAGGGCAAAAACAGTTCACAAATGCATGGCGACAATGTATCCCTCTGCACAGGCCAGACCTACCCCACCCCACGCTTAGGAAAGGGGAAGTGTCCGTCAGGCTAAACCAAGAGATACAAAGCTTCTAATCCAGACAGGCACTGCAGCTTCTTTTTTTTTTGCCATGTTTGCAGCACTGAGAAAGAATGTAGTCCGCTTACACCTGATTGCACTGTGAATTTTTCATGTTAAAAAAAATCAATTATGTATTATACTGGAAACTATTCTTGTTAGTGAATTTTAAGATTAGGTATAAGCACTGTCTTCCCCAGCACAGTGGGGAAAACCTGAAAGATATAGAAGACAAAATTAATGGTGCAAAAAAAGAAGGGCCATGAACAAAAGCTCAGAGGTTCAATTCCAACCAATGGCCATTCACTGAGCATCTACCAGGACCAGGCAAATAAGGGAAGGTGGGCAGCAGTGGATATCAGAGAGAGCACTTGGGCTCTGCGTGGAAGGTTTTCTGCAGGATAACAGTGTTTAGGGTGAGCAACTAAGCAGTAAAAAATACAAAGAGGAAGGGAGGGTTGGGGGAAGGAATTCCAAGTAGGTTTACCTTGAGTAAAGACTTGGGTGTACAGGAAGAAAGATTATACCTGAGTGGGAGCAAGCACCCATCCTCACCGGGAGAAATTACACCCAGGTATTCTGGCACTAACTTCAATCAGCAAAAATGAAAATAATTTTTGTGGAAGAAGCCATCTGAGGGACAACAATGTATAGGCCAAGTTCTCAGCTCTGCCGCTAGCCACCTGTTGCCTCTGGACAAATTCGGACTTCCACAGTCCCCAGTTTCCTCATCTGTAAAAATGGGAACAGTGGCGGCGCCCCTCGTGTGGCTCAGGATGCAGGTACTGCTCAGAGTCATGCCTGGCATGCTGGCAACGCCAACAGGCGCAAGTGGCTACCGTTACAAGGCCACTACTATTACAAGCTGGTTTCCTCTTCTCCGCAAACATAAGGCAGAACAGTCAGATCGGAAGTCTAGGGACACAGCAACGGCCGGGAAATCCAGACATCCGTCAGTAAGAGGGAGTGCCGGAGCATCCATACAGTGGAGAACTCTACAGCTGTTAGGAAGGGGATCTATGTACTGATGTGGAAAATGCCCACAACGTCTTGCTAAGAGAACACGCAAGTTGTTAAGGTAGTTAACGCACAATCCTGTTTCTACTGGAAATAAGCTTTAAAAACCTACTGAGTGCCTACCACACACCAGGCATTGTTCTAGAAATCGCCATGAACAAAACAACCAAATTGCCTGTCTTCATGAACTTTCTATTCCAGAGAAAGGAGAAAAACATAAAGTAAAAATATATTAAGTGGGACTTCCCCGGTGGTGCAGTGGTTAAGAATCTGCCCACCAATGCAGGGGACACGGGTGGGAGCCCTGGCCCGGGAAGATCCCACATGCTGCGGAGCAACTAAGCCTGTGCACCACAACTACTGAGCCTGTGCTCTAGAGCCCACGAGCCACAACTACTGAGCCAACGTGCCACAACTACTGAAGCCCACGCGCCTAGAGCCCGTGCTCCGCAACAAGAGAAGCCACCGCAATAAGAAGCCCGCGTCGCGCAACCAAGAGTAGCCCCCGCTCGCGGCAACTAGAGAAAGTCCATGTGCACCAACGAAGACCCAACGCAGCCAAAAATAAATAAAATAGATTTATAAAAAAGAAAGAGAAGGTTCCTCATTAAAAAAAATATATATAGGGCTTCCCTGGTGGCGCAGTGGTTGAGAGTCCGCCTGCCGATGCAGGGGACACGGGTTCGTGCCCCGGTCCGGGAAGATCCCACATGCCGTGGAGTGGCTAGGCCTGTGAGCCATGGCCGCTGAGCCTGCACGTCCAGAGCCTGTGCTCCACACGGAAGAGGCCACAACAGTGAGAGGCCCGCGTACCGCAAAAAAAAAAAAAAATATATATATATATATATATAGTGGTGATAACTGCTAAGGAGGAAAATAAAGCAAGGAAGAGGGATGAAGACTACATACTGAGATGGGAGAGGGATGTCATCAGGTGTCACGATTTTAGGCAGTGTGGCTGGGAAGGAAGCCCTGTGGACACCTGCTGGAAGAGCACCCCGGGCAGAGAGGACAGCCAGTGAAGACGTCCAGGGTGGGAGGGGTGCCGCGTGTACCTGAGGAACAAGGAGGCCAGTGCAACTTGAGTGAAGTCAGCAAGCCGGAGAAAATGGCCCCCTTGATGGGGGCCAGGCCATGGAGTCATGACCACTGAATGGATTTTAGCTTTTACTCATCAGAAATGGGCAGCCACTAGAGAGTTTTGAGCAGAGGGGGTGACATGAGCTGATGAGGTCATAATAGGATCACAACCTCAGCTCTACTTAAAACAGCCTGGAGGGGGCAAGGAAAGACACAGAAGATGGGCTGGGAGATAACTATAATAATCTGGGCAAGAGATGATGGTGTCGTGGACCAGGGATGTAGAGGTGGAGGTAGCAAGAAAAGGCTGGATTCAAATTTGAAATGCCTTTAAAACTTCCAAACAGAGCAACTGAGCAGGTGCTTAGATATGAAGTCTAGACTGAAGGGGAATGATTCAGACTAAAGCAATATGTTTAAGTCACCAGTGTACAGATGATAGGCGACAGTCCAGGGAGAGTGGTGACAGAAGAAAGACAGGTCCAAAGACGGACATCAAGGAGATACTGTGTCCAGAGGGCCAGGTGATAACAAAGCGCTTTAAGGAGGAGGAAGAGGGAGTGACCAACTGCGGCACGTGCAGCCCGTGGGGCCATAAGATGAAGACGTGCCAAGGTTCCCTCTTAGAGTGAGACGGAGGAAGACCTCTATCTTTTGTTAGAGATAAACCAAACAGAGTACAGAAGCACTTTATATTCTATTAACTTCAGCAGGTATTGCTTTTGTCATACTGATTTTTAAAAATTTAATGCTACTTCAGAGCAAAATAATATTACCAAAATAAATAACCCCCTATATACAAGACGCAGAAAATAACCCATCATTAAAGGGTGTCTCGCTTGAGTCAAACGGATGGTAGAAAGCCCACACCAGGTTTTATAGTAGCAGCTTTTCTCCAACCTAATGGCATGGGCAACATACACTTTGGATAAACACTTTACAGTGGTTTGTGTGACACAAAACTGGAAAATGAGCAAAAACAGCTTACCGGAGCCAAATGTGGCCATTGGAACAGACTGCCTGTTTGCGATCTGTGAATGGCAAAATCTCTTTACACAAACTACAGTGCTCAGGGAAAGTCTGCTTGTTCATCTTCTTTGAGATGTGTCCGATCAGCACCTAGTGAGACAAAGCAGTCAGCATGTTTTGTGGTGAGCGCAGGGCTTCCTAAAACAGAGGAGAAATGGAAACCTACATGGCATCTGACACACAGCAGGAGCTCTGCATCTCCACATAGGCCCAGCACTCTCTCTGAAAAGTAAAAAAGCTGGACCTTCAACTCGTGTCAACTGGCTGAGTACAACAAAATAAATTCATTCAGGCACCCTGTGACGACAGAGTGAACTTTACCCACTAAAGGGAAAACTGTTCTGAAAACGCAAATCTTATTACTTGCCTTTAATTGCTTCTGAAACAAGGACTTCAGAGTTCTGTTAGAAGACAAAGTATTCAGCTATACTTACAATGTTTTGACTTTAAGAAAAACATAATCTCTATAGGCAAAATATCATGTGAAACACTAACTCTGTAGAACTATAGAAATGTCTATTCTTAAAGCAATTATGCCCCAATAAAGATGTTAAAAAAAAAAGTCTATTCTTTAAGAAAAGCTTACAAAGTAAAAAGATAATCAAGATTAAAAAATAATAATTTCCCCTTCTGATGGCCCAAAGACCCATGACCAATCCAGTCAGCCTGCAATTGGAGACCAACCGACCCCACAGCAGAGGCATGGCGGGACCCACCGTGGGAGTGGGAGAGATGGACGGGGCGGGCTCTAGGCCTTGGCCCTACTTCAGCTTTGCTTGTTTCTCTGCTTTATTAGAGTTGCATCACTCCAAAAATGAAAGTCTGCAAAACACTGATCTACTTCATTATTTTGTTGGAAAAACACCTTTACCAGCTATATTACTGGGAGGCATGGGATACACCAATCCTTAAGAACTACCTTGTCTTACTAGCAGATAATGTCCTTCAAAGTTTTAATCCATTGACACTTAAGCTCTTGTGTAAGAACTTCTTAGTCTGTGATTCACTAAAATTAGTTCACTGAAGTTCTGAAGGGTATCTTAATAGCTCAAAAGGGTGTCTTACCTACTCTACATATAATTTACAAATTTAAAGCCCATTAACTTTTGGCCTTTTTGGCCTTGAAAATTCTTATTTATGGTCCCTTATAGCAGGGACAACCAATGTACTAGGTTTGAAAAGATTCATTTTTATGAACATTTTATGAATAAAGTAAAAGTAGGATTTTACTTTATTTTTTAGTTGTTGAAAACAAAGTTTATTCCCTATCTTTCAAAATATGTGCATTTATTAAGAAAACTGTCCAATGGTTTACTGTCAGATTTCACGAGCAACCTTCAAAGCAGGGGATAAAGAAAGTTATAAATTCCAAGTTACAAGTTAAGTACTCTCCTTAGCCTTTAACTAGTAAACTCCAAAACAAAAAACATTTGTTTTACGCAGTAGGATTTTAAAACATGAAACGTATCGTGTTCAATCAAAACTCAGTTGCTGTAGATGGGCAGAGTATAATCTTCCCTTCTTTAAATTGGCTCTGTTGGAACCAAGTAACTATGCTAAATGTAGCTTTCCATGTTCATGCAGCATCTGGACAATTATTCTGAATCATTGCCGACCGGCTTCCATTACAAATTTCCTAAAATGTTTTTGTTAATATTTTACACTTATAATATCCCTGCTAGGTCCTATGAACCAGTGATACCAGAAAACTCTTCCACACAATTTAGACCACAATGAAACAATTCTTAAAAGTTGACTTTCAAAGATGAAAAGTCAGTTACATGAACAGTACATCTTAACTACTCGGGTGTGAATGAAAGTACTGCCTGCCGTACCAGTAAACAAAGGATGTTGCTGCCATCGAGCCATCACATTACAGCTACCCGTCGGTGAGCCCTGAGGGAACTCATGATGGAGGCAGGATGCCCCCCCACCCCGACCCTGCCACCCTGCCCCGGCACCTAGCAGTCAGCCACTACAGCCACCCCTGCTGGGGCACCAAGGAGACTCGAGATGAGAAGCACAGGATACTGGCCCCATGTAGCTGAGGTGCACATCAAAGGAATGATTTCAGTGAGCCCAGACTTTGCATCTTCCCATACATAGAAAAGTGCTAAATTTCTTAACTTCAGATATCTAGTTTTCCTTAATTAACAGTAATCTTTAATGCTCCAACTACCCTGGTCTTTGTTGCAACAACTCCAATAGATCCTGGCTCCACCCCCTTGCCCCTTGGGAGCAGTCCCTCAGAGCTATCTGAGATGCTGTGTCCCAGGCTTAAGTCCTCAGTTTTGTCTGCCAAATAAAATGTAACTGAACTTTTAGGTTGTGTATTTTTTTTCAGTCAACATCAGATTGTTGCAAACATCCTTAAGAAATAATTTTAGGGGTGTACGGGTACGTATACACACACACACACACCCCTTTCCAACAAGAAAACGCAACAAGTGATTCGCAAATGGTTTGACATTAGGCATGGAAGATATCTGAATTTATTACCTGCAATTAATATTTTAGATAAGACTTCAGGCAGTGAGCATAAATATCAAGCTTCAGAGTAAAAAGAACCACAGACATCTGTGGTCCTGAATATTTTAGTATACAGTATGTTCCTTAAAACACAATTCTTCAGGATTTTAAAAGCTGTTAGCTCAGGATTCCTGATTAATAAGTCTATACAACACTGAGCTACACAAAGTTAAATGATTTCTTTCCTATAGGAATTCCCAGAACCCTTAGAAGGATGATGTACACTGGGAACCTTTAAGAGGAGTATAGAGTATGCAGTATTTCCCCAAGCTTGGAACCCTACTGTTCTGTCAGGGAACTTGAATTCTGTGAAATACATTTTGGATAATACTGTAAGACTGTTCTACCATCAAAATAAAGATTATACCCAGTTTTTGTAACAAAACAACAATGTATAAGTAATTATTTGTTTAGCTCCTATGCCCTTCTAGACTAAATCAGAAGACCCCCTCAAGTACTATCAAATGGAAACAGTCCCGGCCACAGTCCTCCCACTTCCCAAACCTGCAAACAGGAAGGGAAAGGAGGGTGTGCCACACTTCCCCTGCTGGGTCTGCCCAATCACAGCGTGGTCTGCTTCTGGAGCTCATCCACAGCCTGGAAATCTCTCAAACCTTGCGTACCAATCAAGGCCACAGTGAGAGTAAGAACTGCAATATTGTTTGTGTGATATGAGTATGTCCTCTGCATTAATCTGTTTCTTATTTATTCTCCTGCACCTCATGCCAATCAATTACCTAAAAAATGTCAAAGCAAAGTGGAGCTTTACGAACTAAGTTTAGGTCATTTCTTTCTCACAAAGAAAGCAGACTTTTCAGTGTTTTTGTTAATGAACACCTACCCGTGCGGTTCTGTCATCATACTCTTCATCAGACATTAAAAAGTTACAGAGTCCCCGGGTGGGGATGCTAGTGTTTTCTGTGATCCAGGTGTGCAGGTATACTTCGCCTAAGACTCGCTTCATGTGCTCCCGGGTCAAGTGCATTTCCACAGCTTCAATTTTCCCTTGGATTTCAAGGAGTTTCTCTTCCATTGGCTCTCGGCCTCCAGTGTCTCCAGGCTGAGTGACTGAGTCATCTGTGGGGCCCTCTGGATCACCTCCTTTGCTCCTCTCCTGAAGGCCTTGCTTAGTCGTCTGTTCGGAGGCAGCGCCTTCTTCCTGCTGCTCGCCCTCAGCATTGCCCGTCCCAGGTGAGTCAACTAGTAAGATTTTTGAGTCCTCAAGGATGGGTCTGCATAAGGCTTCTGAAGCGGTTTTCTGCATTGACTGGTATAAAATCCTCAGGAGGAAGAGTTTGAAACGCCAATAATAGGTGGCCCCACTGCTTTCAATCTTTTTTTCCAAAGCTTCTTGTAAAAATTGAGGGATACGTTTATCTTTTAAAATCTTCCAACGTACTAGGTCTATTAAATCTACCTGCTTAAAGAGATTTTGAATTGAAGATTGCAGAAGCTTAGCAGCTGCCTCTTCAAAGGCTTTGAGAGTAACAAACTGAACCTGGTAGTTTTTGTTAACGGGATGGAGGCCGTTGACCATGCCCTCAGTGGTAATGACGGCCAGGTACGCACCACAGGGGCTCACAGCTATCCCGTGTGTCCTCACTGAGCCAAACACATCCGAGAGTTTAATCAAATGGTGTTCAAACTTCAATGCAACATCTGTGAAAATGGGAACCAGCTGCCTCACCTTCCCGTCACTGGAACAAGTATATACCGTCCCATTCTGCTTGTCTGCAGTCATGGAGACAATCGGCAGTGAGTGCAGGCCTGTGACGTGAGAATTGTGAACATTCAGACCTGCTTTGGAGATCAGAAGAAGACACCAAAACACATAGGGTCCTCTTGCGGCCACCACTAAGCTACAACTACACTTCTGGTAAGGGTGATACAGCGGTACACACTTGATGCTGTGTACTGGCAACTGGTCCATTTCTTTCCACAAGACGACAGGCTGCCTTAACGTGAAATAGCCTTTAACTGCTTTGAGATTGACAGGAAGAATTTTTACAGGTCCAAAAGCACTCCCCACGATAAGGCCGCTCATTTTCCGATTATTGTGCTCATATTCCCACCAAAACAAAACACTAGGAGAGTTGATTCCTGACTCAATTGTGTTGCATGAAGAGATAGATTCCTTTCCTACAAACGGTAGCTGAAACTGCCACACAGCAATGTTGCCGTTTTCAAAGAGGACGGCCAGGAGCACGCTGCCCACGTCGCGGCACTCGTTGTTATGCTTGACCTGCTGAGTGGTACAGATGCCTGACCACTCCATCCTGACTGGTGTCTGCATGCTGTGTCTTCTCTGAAACTCAGCAAAATCCCTGAGATTCCCTTCCGGGGCCTCACTTTTAGAGAACCTGTAACTGGTCTCATAAAGACGTTCCCCATAAATCTCCGTCAGGTCGACCAGCTGGACCCACTGCAGTCTGTTGAGGTTAGCCTGGATGGTCAGGCGATTGTCCATGGTCAGCGCTGCCAGGAGGCACCTGCCATTAGCATCGCAGCCCATGGGGGACCAGCTAGTGTACTTGAATCCTCTCAGTGGTGGCAAAGCCTTCCCCTCAGGGTTGAACACCCTGTCCAACATGAAAGTCTGACTGACTGTGGGGTCTTCAGAGGCGGCAAATTTCTCCTTACACTCAGCAACTTCCGTTTTTGAGCCAACCTGAAAATAAGAGATATAAAAACTATCAGATAAATATTTCACTCTAAGAGGACTATATTTACATTGATTAGGGTGAATTAACTGATTCACATAAATACATAAATCAGTTACACGTTTACATATTATAAATATGTAAAACAGTAATTTGATATCAGTTCTGTTAATTTTGGCATGACATGCATTTGAAAGATCAAGCCCGTGTCTAAACCTAAGTGAGCATTCACTCAGGTAATGGCAATTTTTTTTTAAGGGTCAGAATAAGTGCTGTCATTATTCATAGCCTCGTTCCCACATGGTTCTCAGAATTGACATATGCAGTAGCAATGACAAAGATGTACTTGATTCTAAAGAGTCAGCTAAGCATTCTGCTGAACTAGTCACAAAACAATAAAGGAGAAAGTCATGAAAAAATATCTACCTATATACATCTTTGATACAATTAGATGTCTGGATTTTTAACAATATTTTTGTAATACAAATGTCAGCTCTTAAGTTTTCTATCTGAAATTTCATTTACAAATTATGCTGAGAGCCAACTCCAACAGTTCTGTCCACTGTTTCTTTCTTTTCTTGTTTTAATTAATTTATTTATTTTTCTTAATTTATTTTTGGCTGCGTTGGGTCTTCGTTGCTCTGTGCAGGCTTTCTCTAGTTGCAGTGAGCGGGGGCTACTCTTCGTTGCGGTGCACAGGCTTCTCACTGTGGTGGCTTCTCTTGTTGCGGAGCACAGGCTCCAGGCACATGGGCTTCCGTAGTTGTGGCACGTGGGCTCAGTAGTTGTGGCTCGTGGGCTCTAGAGCGCAGGCTCAGTAGTTGTGGCACATGGGCTTAGTTGCTCCGTGGCATGTGGGATCTTCCCAAACCAGGGCTCGAACTCGTGTCCCCTGCATTGGCAGGCGGATTCTTAACCACTGCGCCACCAGGGAAGTGCCTGTCCACTGTTTGTATAGAATAATGTCCACTGCCGTTAGACTATTTGCCGTTCCCTGAACACTCCCATTCTGCCTTCCCTGGCTCCCTTGTGTAGAATGCTCTCGTTCCTTCTATTTGAATCCCATCCCTCCTACCAGGTCAAACTCTGAGGCCTTCTGAGATCATTCTAGCTTTCATTCATCTCTCCCTCCTCCAAGTCTGTAACATACATGAGCAGTGCTATTTATTTAATGTCTAGGCGTACAATGGTGAGCTCTTTAGAAAGATTTTAAAGGGACATTAAAGATAGAGGAGAGATAAATGACCAAAAGAAAGTGGTCCAGAGCTATAAGAAAATAGCCAGAAAGGCTAAAGGCCCAAAAGAACACAGGTCAATTAAAATATGGTTTCTGGGGGCTTCCCTGGTGGCACAGTGGTTAAGAATCTGCCTGCTAATGCAGGGAACATGGGTTCGAGGCCTGGTCTGGGAGGATCCCATATGCCGCGGAGCAACTGGACCCATGAGTCACAACTACTGAGCCTGCGCTCGGGAGCCCATGTGCCACAACTACTGAGGCCTGCGCGCCTGGAGCCCGTGCTCCGCAACAGGAGAAGCCACCGCAATGAGAAGCCCACACATCGCAACAAAGAGTAGTCCCCGCTCCACGCAACTAGAGAAAGCCCGCGTGCAGCGACAAAGACCCAACGCAGCCAAAAATAAATAAATAAATAAAAATAAAATACAATATGGTTTCTGTTATGTCAGAAGTAGGAAGAAGAAAAGGATGTGAACCACTGTCTTTAGAGAAATGGATAACAGAGAAAGCAGAATCTTTCGATTCCTTTTTAGTGTCAATCTTCTTTTACATAGAGGCTGATCTTCAAACTGGAAAGAGTAGATTAAACATGATTAAAAAGGAATTCAAGCCTAAATATACATGGATATAACGAAACTCACTTTAAATGAGTTTAAGTCCCCAAGTCCAGAGCAATTACACTCCAGAATATAGAAAGACCTTGGAAGATGAACTCAGAACCATTACATTCCTTGATAAAGCTTGGACAACCAGAGATGTGTCAGAAAACCATAATGCAACAAATAGTTAACTGCTAAATTGCATAATACATAAGCATATAAAATGAAAAGTAGATATAAAGTCCAACAAATGAATTAGAAGACTAACTTTTCCTAAAGTGTGTAAAACAGAACATCACTCCCCTCAATTGCCCCTTGAAAAAGAGGTCTATAACCAAATAAGTTTTGAAAATGCTATATATTATATATTATTCCCCCATCAAGAGTTATAGCCAGGGAGCTACTGAAGAGACTTATTTAACCAGAGTTATCCAAACTTTTATTTTTTATTTACTTATTTATTTTTTTACCATTTTTAAAAAACTGGGGTATAGTTGCTTTACAGTGTTGTTAGTTTCTGCTGTACGGCAAAGTGAATCAGCTATACGTACACACGTATCCTCTCTTTTTTGGATTTCCTTCCCATTTAGGTCACCACAGAGCATCGAGTAGAGTTCCTTATGCTCTACAGAAGGTTCTCTTTAGTTACCTATTTTATACATATTAGTGTATATGTGTCAGTCCCTATCTTCCCAGTTCATCCCACCCCCACCCTTCCCCCCTTGGTGTCCATACGTCCAAACTTTTTTTTTTTAAACAACAGAACCTTTCAGGGGGCTGTCATCTCTGGAAATTGTGTCTTGGGCAGTGTATCTTGATTTTAGTGTAGTCTCTTGGATACACCTACAGACATGCTGGAGAAATACAGACTGGAAATTCCAATTAAATACAGGTGTCACTGGCTAACCTGTTAATAAAACAATGCTAATCAAAGCCCAGAGCTTTGGATGGGTATATAAAATTTGAGTGAAAATCTTTCCTGTGATGCCAGACTGCCTGGATTCAAATCCTGGCTCTATCATACACTAGCTCTGTAACCCTGAGCAAACTGTTTAAACCTTCTGGCTTTAATTCCTCATCTATAAAGAGTATAATAATACATGTTCTCATAGAGTTTGGAAGGTTAATTAAGTCAATGTATGTAAAGCACATACTAATAAATACTCAATAAATGTTATCTATGATGACAATTATTAATACTCTCTGAGGATTAAGTAAATGTTAATGAGACCTAATAAAAGTATGTAAAATGCAGGGTAGATAGGCATTAAGTTGTCCACCAAATGAAGGGTAGATATAAAATTGTTCACCAAATCCCATAATACTGTAAACTAAGCAATAATCCTCAGACTAGGATAATTTACTATTACAATAAAATCTACTATAGAACTGAAAGTAAACTTACAGAATGCGTAACCCCAAACAGCAGCAGAATGAAATAAAGGAAGCTCAAGCTTGGTCCTACTCACTGCAGGAAGAATCCTTGACGGAATGGAGAGCAGTGTGGATGTCAGCCAGTAGGGAAAGTCCTTAGGGTTTTTTGTGCAGTAATTTCTAATATGTTAGGTAGTTTGAATTAGCCTACTGGACCTCCCCTCAACTCTCCATATCACAAACTAGTTAACAAATCAAAACAAGTACTCAGATGCCCTAGAAGCATACCAGTTAAGAGTCTAGCTCCCAGAGGCTGACCCCCAGCCAATCAGCCAATAGTGGCCCGTTCCTAGTTGGCCACTATTACAACTAATAGCTACGTACTTTGTAAGCACCTAACAAATAAAAACTCATTTGAAGCTACTAGATAGCAAACTTCTTGAGGGCAGGAATATAATTCCAAAGACAGGAAATAGTTATTTTACTTAATGTAGTAGATGGAGTTAATGTTACTAACGTTCTTAACAACTGATACAAATTAGTTATGCATATATTATTAGAATTTGGAACTGTGTACAACTAGATGATTCATTAAATCAGCAGTCCAATGGGAAAAGAAACTGCAACTTACTCTTTTTTTAAATTAATTAATTAATTTTTGGCTGCGTTGGGTCTTCGTTGTGGTGCGTGGGCTTGTCATTGCGGTGGCTTCTCTTGTTGCGGAGCACAGGCTCTAGGCACACAGGCTTCAGTAGTTGTGGCACATGGGCTCAGCAGTTGTGGCTCGCAGGCTCTAGAGCGCAGGCTCAGTAGTTGTGGTGCATGGGCTCAGATGCTCCACGGCATGTGGGATCGTCCCGGACCAGGGCTCGAATCCATGTCCCCTGCATTGTCAGGCGGATTCTTAACCACTGTGCCACCAGGGAAGTCCGCAACTTATTCTTAAGTCACTATTTTATTGCTTTTCAGATTTATATCATTCACCTTTATATCACATAACCTCAGTGCCCAGGACAGTAACTTGCAAATTGCAGATAATATGTCAACTATTATTTAACTGCATATTTTCCTGAAAAAATTCATAATCTAAATAATGATCAGACAAAAGCTTCAAAGAGGTTTAGTATCTACCTTCTAGCAGTGCTACATACTGAAATCTAGGTTGCAGAATGTCCATCTTTCATGTTACAGCGAGCTGGACAGCACCAAGTAGATTTAAATCCACAGGGACTGTCAACGGGTAGTGCAGTCAAAGTACACATAGAGACTTCTTTACATTCCTACCATTACTCCAGTTTTATCCCACAGAAGCCTCTTTTAGAATTGCAGGACAACTCAGCATTCATTCACCAGGCAGTGCTAGGCTAGTAAGCCTGCTGATTGGTGGTTTCTGTGATGTGCATACCGAAGAACAGTGCCGAAGGGGAAGATGCCACTAATTAATTTCAGGAAAGCAATCAATTACCAGAGGGATATATAAAGATTTCCTATTACTCATTTCTCAGGTGTGGAACCAACTACAGAGTCAAATTTTTATCAGAATACAGTACTATAAATAACTTCATATCCACAGTCATAGCATTAACCCAAGCTCCTTCCTTCATACTTGTATGACTATTTTTCAAATTGAGCATTTACAGTGTGCCAGGAACTGTGCTAAGTAATTACACATGTGTATGTATGTACATGTATGTACATATATAAATATATATTTAACTGAATCTTCTGAAAATTGTAAACAAGGCTTTATTTATTTATTTATTTATTTTTGCGGTACACGGGCCTCTACCTGTTGTGGCCTCTCCCATTGCGGAGCACAGGCTCTGGATGCGCAGGCTCAGCGGCCATGGCTCACGGGCCTAGCCGCTCCGCAGCAATGTGGGATCTTCCCAGACCGGGGCACGAACCCGCGTCCCCTGCATCGGCAGGCGGACTCTCAACCACTGCGCCACCAGGGAAGCCCAAGGTAGGTTTTATTACTCTCCTTTTATAGATAGGCCTATCTTGCTATCTGGTGCCAAAGTGCAATCTCTTAACCCCTGTTTTATACTGACGCCAACAATCATGTACTTGCCTCTAGGCCAGCCAGATTCATATTCCTGAACCACACCAGGTCAGTCCACGTCCATGATATTGTAACAGCACTTTAGGCCTTCCTAGATTGAAGTCAACCATCTCAGACTGACCTTCAAAGTTCCCAAACTGGCCTCACTTTACTTCCTCTGACTCTCTAGGAAAGCTACTTGAACTCAACTGCTGACCCATCATTATTTACACGAACAGCAGCATGTTACGCTCATGATTTGCATGTATGTGTGCGAGACGGGCACCTCATTGCTGCCATCTGGATGACCCTTTCCTCCGGAGGACTTCTTACAACCCAAACCCTACCTTTTTTTAGGTCTGCTGCAGATTCACCACCAAATAACCTTCCCTGGTAAGAGCATCTCGCTTCACTATTCCTTCCTTTCTTTAAATTCTCTCTGCTAAAGTATTAAATCTCTACCATACTGAGACACACACTTAAGATTTTCTCTAGCTGATGTGCATGTGAACATCCTGAGCGACAGTAAGTTCCTTTTCAGCAGAGGATACACCTTTTAAAACCCCTTTGTTCTGCCCCTTCCTTGAGTGTTTCTCAGTTCAGGAGCATTAAGAACATCTATCCACCTGATTGGTTATACTTGAATCAATTTGTTCACATCTTGTCCAAGATCTTAGAAGGCTTAGTCATACAGGTTTACCAATGATCCAACTCAACATCAACTTATCAGTTTCAAACTTGGATTAAGTATCCTAAAAAGTGGTGTGGGTTCCCTGTACCCTACCCAGTTAGTGATTCCTATTTTAAATGGCTGTGCAGAGTAAGAGTTTTTTTAAAAAAACTTCAAGTTCACAAAAATACGTTCTCTTTATATAGATACATATCCTTACAACGTTTATCACTATCTATTATTACACTGTTATTTGTTCACGACTTGCAAAAAGAAGGTAAGCTCCATGAGGACAGGGACTTTGTTTTGTATAATGCTTTACTTCCAGAACCTAGATTGGTGCCTAGCTGATACACAGTGGTATTCAAAAATGTGTTGAAAGAATGAATATACACTTTGACTGTCACATATATGCATACAGATCTATAAAAGAAACAGCAAAAGTTTTAATACTTTTTTTTTGTTTTGTTTTGTTTGCGGTACGCGGGCCTCTCACTGTTGTGGCCTCTCCCGTTGCGGAGCACAGGCTCCGGACGCGCAGGCCCAGCGGCCATGGCTCACGAGCCCAGCCGCTCCGCGGCATGTGGGATCTTCCCAGACCGGGGCACGAACCCGTGTCCCCTGCAACGGCAGGCGATACTTTTAAACCACTAAATGAACAATACGACTTACTACTTAAAAAAAAACCCAACAACTTGCAAATGGTGATGACAGAACAATAAAACTTCAGGAGCCCTAAAGTTCTGAAGGCAAACTTAGTTAATACGAAACCGAAAGCACTAAATTTACACGGAGATCTCGGGCTTTAAGTTTAAGAACTGCACTTATTTTCCAGAAGCTCTATTTTTCGTTCTACATCCCAAAGCCTCTTAGTTATTGAAGAAAAACTGGAGTACTAACCCCGACATCCAGTATTTATCCATCTGCGCAAAATGAGAAGCAAAGACCACTCATAATAAAGTCACTGAAACAGTAAAGACAATGGAAAGAACCAATTTTTCTCCTCCAAAGCAAAAGAGGCGCAAGTGAAGGGCACAACACAGTAAACAAAGCCAGCCAAAGGCCTCGGGGAGCAAGCCCCAGACAACAGGAGCAACGGCAGAGGCAGGTCTGGGGTTGGGTCAACAGGGGGTGGAGCCTCAGAAAGCGCCGAGGAAAGAAATCGGCGCTGGCAGCCGGCCAGACGCTGGGGCGAAGGGAAAACGTGGCTCCGAGAGGGACCTCCCGAGATGTGTGCGGTGTGTGTGTGTGTCTGTGTGTGTGCCGGCAGCCGGCCGAGATGTGTGCGGTGTGTGCGTGTGTCGGGTGTGGATGGGTGACCCGGGAAATCGGGCTAAACGTCTGGACGGTTTTTTGTTTGTTTTTTAAGCTACCGTGTGTGTGTGGGGGGGGAGTGGATGGGTGACCCGGGAAATCGGGCGTAAACGTCTGGACGGTTTTTTGTTTGTTTTTTAAGCTACCGTGTGTGTGTGTGTGTGTGTGTGTGTGTGTCGGGAATGGACTGTGTGTGTGTGTCTGTGTGGAATGGATGGGTGACCCGGGGAATCGGGCGTAAACGTCTGGGCGGTTTTTTGTTTCTTTTTTAAGCAACCGTGACCCTAAGCGCTGGAGGCGAGGAGGGGAATCCCCGGACTAGGCGTGGGCCGGGATTCCCCAGGGACCCGTGACGCGGGCGCGGGAGGGGAGCAGGCAGAGACCCAGGGCTGCGGCCCGGGGATGACTTACTTTGAGGAAGCAGCTGTTGAGAGGCGCAGACACCGAGGTGCGGTGGATAACCAGGTCCTGGCCCGGGTTGTGCACGTCGCAGATGAGCTCCAGCACAGCGATGCTGCGGGCCGTGGACACCGACACGCGGTGGTCCTCGGACCACGCCAGCGGCTCCAGGCCGCTCACCGCATACTGCAGCCTCACCGCCGGTTCTCGCCGAGTCACTAGGAGGCGGAACGCGGCGCTGGGCCCGGGGACCGCGTCCGCCCCCGGCTCCTTCCCGCCCGCCTCGCCCTCCTTCTCCTCGGGTGGCGCAGGCCGGTCGGCCGCGGGCCCCACCCGGGCCTTGGCCGTATTCATCTCTCCTCGGATGCAGAAGCCGGACCCCGGACGCACCAACCGCGCGTCACCGTCCCGTTACCGCCTCCCGCAACGCTGCCGCCTGCCCCCAACGTCCTTAGCTGCGGTTTTCTCCCCTCAGGCCCGAAGCGCCGCCGAGCCAGGAAGGACCCCGCCGTTGCTAGGCGACCCAGCCCTGCCAGGTGGCCAAGGCGCTGCCTGTAAAAAAAAAAAAGCTACTCCTCTGCTGGCCGGACGGAAGCGCCCGGGCTGGACAGCGCGGGGGAGAGGGGCAGGGACCACCCCCTCCTCAGCCCCCGCCGCGGCGTGGCCAATCCCCAAGCCCTTTTAGGGACCTCCCGGGGCAACTAAGGTGCTGAGGGAACAGTAACCGGGCGGCAAAGGAAGGAAACATTGGTTCGATGGGGCACGCCTCTTTTTGTTTCTCAAAGGAATTCAAAGAACTGCACGGCATGAACTGTGGGGTTGAGTGTGACTTGACACCCCCTGCCATAGGCCAAGCCACTAGGGACGCCAAACGGGGCCGCCGCTTCGATCTCTAGAGGCGCGGGGCCGTGTGTTCGCGGGCTCTTCGGGACCCGGAAGGCGCGCGGGCGCAGGACCCGGCGGGGCAGCTACGCGGGGTCCTCGCGCACGTCTCACGTGGGTCGGAGCGGAGTGGCGGTCCTGGTTCGCGAGGTCTCGGCTCGCTTTTCTGCCGGCATGGCAGCAGCCGACGGAGTGCTTCCCCATGTTCCCGAGTCCCGGGCCGCAGTCCCCACGACGTCCTCCAGACCCCGCCCAGCCCAGTCGAGGCGGGTGAGTTCTGACCCGGTTTCGGATTCGTTCGCACCCGGGGCCGCGGCGCGCCGGCACCTACCGCCTTGCCTCTCGGTCGGGGTTCGAATTACTTGCGGAGTTAAGAGGGGAAAGTCAGATTATCGGGCAGCTCCTGGAGGAGTCGCTGAGCAACACGTGTCTGAGACCGGGACACCATTCTGCGGAGACGTTCTTGGAGGGAGCGGAGCGGCTGTAGACGGGCGGGAGGCTGGCGCGGGCTGCTAGTTGGAGGCAGGGATCTGAGACTGTCACTCGGAGAAGTTAGGAACTGACGCTCGCGCGAGAGGCCCAGCTTTTCACTTACCAAGAGCATCTCTGAACTTTTTTCAGCCGCCCTTTCCTCGACTCTAAGGGTCGTTTGTTTCGGGAATGAGGACTGGAGACTAGAAATTTCTTTTAAGAGTTTTCAAAACGGGTGTATTTTCATCTACGTGCAGTGAAGGGGGGAAAGAAAATACAACTCATCAATATAATCCCCTCATTAGGTGAGAAAGAAAAAGATGCCTTAAATTTAACCCAAGCCAGAGCTGAAAATTAGTTTAAGATGGTTGACTTAGCTCTTAGGAAAGAGGAGGGCTGCAGGGCAGAAATCTGTTGGGAAATCATGTTGCCTTAATGACCAGGAAGGTTACAGTTTGGTGCCAAGGAAAGTGGGGGGGGGGGGCGGTTCTCGAACAAGCATCACTTAATGCCATTGAAAAATTGCCAAAGTTCAGTTCAGTTCCTTTCAACCAATGTGGTGACGCTGAAACTCCTTGAGTTCATATAAGCTCACATCAGCTCATACCCACTGTCTGGACTATTGTCTGGATTTTTTTAGTGATAATCAACTTCAGGATTTAGAGGCTTGTAAGGACTTTTCAGCTGGGTGATGTTGTAGCTGCATCTATGCCGAGGGGGCGGGGAAGTATCAGTACCAGCGAGCCAATTGGGAACGTGGAATTTGGAGTGGGACAGACCTGGGATTTGACCTTGCAACATGCTAGCTGTGACCTTGAAGAAATTACTTCACCTCTCTGATCCTCACTTTTCGTATCCATAAAATGAGAACAATAATTTCTACTTCATATAAGGCTATTATGAAGATTAAATGAAATAATATACATAAAGACTCCGTACGTTTTCTGGCCCATAGGAGCACTTAATACATGTCAATTATTTTTAAAAAAAGTCATATTGACTCCATTTTGGGTAATAGAATTGCTACATCAGGAGGTCAGTAGGGTGCTTGTGCCATGTACATGCCTAGTAACTAACACATAGAAAGCACTTAGTAACACTTTGTGGAGTGAGTTGAATAAATAAATGTCAGCTATCTGGTTTTATGATTGCTTGAACCACTGTGTCAAAAGGATATTCATCAGGTGATGATAACTGTCTGCAGTGGCCTTGTCTGCACCTACATTTTTGTTTATGTCTTGAATGAGGATTATGTATATGCTGATCAGATTTGCTAGTAGCCTGAATTTGGGTTGAGTAGCTCATATACTGGACTTGGAAAGACCTTGACAGCTTAAATTATTCTCTATCTAATGCTATGCAGAATGTTTTTTCTAAAAAATAAGAGAAAAAAATACACATTTATTGTAGGAAATTTGGAAAGTAGATTAAAAAAAAAAACAAACCCCACCCATGATTGTCATACTCAGAGATAACTCTGGGTAACATTGTGGTATATATCCTTCTGGAAAACAAGCAGAACAAAATTGGGATCAAACTATACCTGATGTTTTCTAACCAAACAGGATACATTTTCTAACCAAACAGGATACATTTACTAGATGGTGTTGTAGCATTGTTGTTAGGAAGCCAGGGCGTGGAACTAGTGTCTGGGCAAAGCCTTCATCCCTCAGTGATCCTGTGGCAGATTACCGCACTTCTCTTTCTCTGTGTTCTCATCTGAAAATGGGATGATGCCAGTACCCTATGGATAGATGACATCATTCATGTAAGTATTTAGCATACTCCCTGGTGTATAGTAACTACTGAATATGTTTATTAATATCAAAGACATGGCATGTAGATTGGTAGGGCGGGATGGGCCCTAGAGGTCACCTGCCATAATCCCCTCATTATGCAGGTGGGGGAGCAGACTCAGGCACTTGCTTATCTTTAGAAGATCCAGATGTGTCCCTGCTCTTCTCTGCTCAAATGCCACCTCATGAAGCATTCCTGTACCTTTGCCTCCCTTCGCCTCGCTGTGGGCCATGGTAGTCTTACTTCATGTTTTGTGCCCAAATAACCCTTTGTACCTCTTCTGTAGTACAAATACAGGTTTAGATTTGCGATTTTCCACTTTTGTCTCTCCCGCTAGTCTGTGACTTCTTCAAGGGCTTGTCTAACCTTTGTATCTTCAGAACCAAGCTACTTGACGGTGGCCAGTTTTTTAAATGAATGTGTTGTGGATGCTGGTGGGGTGCGGAGGAACTAACAAATAGAATAGATCCAGATCACGGAAAAGGATAATTCCATCACGTGTTATTCATTAATCTTACAATTATTTATTGAGCACTTACTTTGTGCCAGACGTGGTCCTGTGCAGGGGATTCAGTGCAAGCCTGGGACAGGCTTGTCCATTTCTTCCAATCTAATGGGGAAGACAGACATCACACAATGAATTATGTGCTATATTTATTATTTTACCGAGTGCTGCAAAGGAGAATAAGGGTGCCAGGAGAGCCAAGAGCAGGCACCCTGGTTTGACAGGTGGAGAGAGGAGGTCAGGAAAGGCTCTTCTGAGGACGCAGCAGGTAGATCTAGATCTGAAGGATGAGTGTGAGGGGAGGGCTGGGGACATGGGTGTAGGAGTAACATGTGCAAAGGCCCTGAGGAGAGAAGGAGCTTGGTACATTCCAGGGATTTAAGGAAGTCCAGGACAGCAGAGGGTAAAGCTGAGACTGGTGAGATGGGCCGAGGTTAGATTCTAAAGGGCTTTGTAGCTCTCATTACACGTTTTCAGGTTTAGCCGAGCAATGGAAAGCCTGCCTGATACTGTGCTTAATTCGGAACACTTGCCTTTAGAGAGAAGTTGACATGGGAATAAAGAGTGACCGGGATGGTAAGGGATCTAAAGTTTGTGTCCTGTTTGGGATATTTAGTCCAAAGAAGGAGGAAAATGAGGAGTGCTGTGATGAATGAAGGAATGTTACATGCAAGAGTTGCCGCAGAAAGCAAACTGCAAACTAGTAGCTGGATCTTCTAGGAGACAGGTCTTGCCTGAATGTCAGAAACAGCTTCCCAGCCCCTAGAACTTGGTTGGGGACAGAATGGGCTGCCTCATGGGATGGAGGACAGTAGGAGGAGGTGCAGGCAGGAGCTGCAGGGCCACCTGTCAGGGGGTCTGGTGATGGGAAGTCCACACATGCGTCGGGGGAGAGGCCTTTGGGCCTTTTTGTGTTCCAAGAGCCTGTGGGTCTGTAAACCAGGTAAGATCTGCACATTTCATTCCGACCTGAAAGTTGACTTCAACTCTTTTTAGTCTGAAAATTTGGGACTTCGTAAAAATAAATTTGTAAAATTTGTAAAATGAAGCAGGTCAGTACCTACTTCATTAATACTAAATATTAATACTCAATATTTGAAGTTGTATGTATCGAATTACTTAGCTATAGGAGCCCTTAGGGTTGCCAGGAACAAAGAACTATTGTTATTGCTAGGTTAGTCAAAAGCTGACAGTCGGGCTTCCCTGGTGGCACAGTGGTTGAGAGTCCGCCTGCCGATGCAGGGGACACGGGTTCGTGCCCTGGTCCGGGAGGATCCCACATGCCGCGGAGCGGCTGGTCCCGTGAGCCATGGCCGCTGAGCCTGCGCGTCCGGAGCCTGTGCTCCGCAACGGGAGAGGCCGCAACAGTGAGAGGCCCGCGTACCGCAAAAAAAAAAAAAAAAAAAAAAAAAGCTGACAGTCATGGCTAAAGCAAGCTGATGTGTACACAGAAGTCATGATTTCAAGCCAAGAGGAAAATAACATATTCCAAGAGAAACCAGAACTCCAGAATAACAATTCCTAGCTACTCACAGGATGTTTTTATATTCATGTGTAATGTAAATTGGAAGAGAAGGCCAAGGAAAATAGAGGAATTGGATGAACTTCTCCTAGGGGAAGTTTGGACATCATACATTTAACAACATTCATGTTATGGAAATGAGAAGCAACAGGCAAGAAAATGTCTCATGTTGTAGCCTGTACTCGGCGATCAGACAGGGAATGGAAAGGCGAGGAGAGTTGGAAGTAATTGTGATAGAGGTGATGGATGGAGCTGAATTCTCATTTGGAATGGAAACTGGGAGGAGGAATCGTCTCCAAGCCATCTGAATCTGGGGGAGCAGCGTGAGGGCAGAGAATGACAGCGATCCAATCGCTCTGGGGTAGAGCGGTAATGAAGGTTTCCGCTTCCTGGGCATGAGCTGGGATGCAGCTTATGTAGTCACCGATGGGCTTTGTTGGTGGCAAGAGAAAAGATTCATTTCCCCTCTTTCTCGTTCTTGTCGTGTACGTGGATTCCTGGAGATTTGGATTGACATAGCTTGCACACTTCGCAAGGTGGGTCCTCTCCTCCCTGCAGACAGACTCCATTTGTTAAGATTCAGCCTGAAAAATGTTTCTCCCTTCTTGATTATCTTGGTGGAGTTGAAGGTTAAGATGATTGGTGAGGTCTAGTAGATGGATCAGCTGAGGTTTCTGGGTTTTTTTTTTTTTCCTTTTTGGGGGAAAAAAAAGGGTTGAGTCAAAGAATCTGATTGCAGACCCTAAACTGTTGCTTGACATATGGGGCGTAATGATCTCTGCAGGGAGAGATGCAATTCTGTGGGCAGTCAGGCTTCACTCTGAGGTCTGTTTTCATGGACTAATGCATCTCTTGTCGCTCTTTCCTTTTGGGAACGATATAGCAAGCGGCAGCCACCAAAAGAAAATACCAAGCGTCCAGTGAGACTCCCCCAGCGAAACGGAGGAGTGAAGCTTCATTTCTCCCGGCCGAGAAAACTGCCGCTAAAGAAACTCCAAGGACTTTTAAGGGGAAGGCACAGAAACCGTTTTCTCCCAAGAGGTCTTCAGCTGGTGCGAGGGATGGAAACCCGGAACGGAAACCGGGCATTAAGACTTCATCCCTGTTTAAAAACAACCCTGAGATTCCAGAACTCCACAGGTATGTCCACGTGTAGACACCCTTCGAGAATAAAAGGAATTAAGTGTCTTCTGCCCTTCTTCTTTGTTTCTTGGAACTGATGCCCGCGTCTTGTTCGTCATTTGCAGACCTGTAGTAAAGCAGGTGCAAGAAAAAGTGTTCACTTCTGATGCTTTTCAAGCCCTGGACCTCCACCCACATCTAGTAAGTATCCCTCCATGTTTTATTGGTGTGTCGATTTTTTTCGGTCTGTTCATTCAGAATGTCTGTGAAATGACAGTTCTAGGAAGAAAAAAAATCAAAGAATGGTTATGTTTGTGTCAAGTTACCTGGATGAACTCAGATTGCTAAGATGCTCTTCTAGGACCATTCACATGAACTTAGGAGTCTGTTCACTGTCCGCACCCCACTCCCCCTCTTTTTTTAAAGAACTCTAAAGACTTTCCTCACCTCATTCACTTTAGGACTGAGACTCCACACATCGAACTTGAAATCCACCTCATAATTACTGGATAGATAACGACATCAGGGCTATTCTGGGTGGCTGATGTCATAGGGAACCCTAGGAGAGGGAACTGAACTGGCATCTTGCTGTTAAGGGAGTTATAAATAATTGAAGGAAGAAGGGGCTCTTTAAACATGCATTTGCTACAAACAAATGGACACTCAAAAAAAAAAAAAACAAAAACCAACAAAAAAACCATGAATGAGTGTTCCAGCCTTATTTATGAGTAAGGTGAGAAACATACATTCACTTTTAGGGAGTCTGGATTTCCTTGGCTCGTATGGTCACGGCTTACCTACTCCTTTTTTCGGGTGGGTTACCTATACTTGCTTTCTCACCTACAGGTTGGAGTGGCGTTTCCCAGCCTTGGTACCGTGCACGTCTGGGGATGGGGACTCCGTGTCACGGGGGCTGCCCCGTGCGTTGCAGGATCTATGACAGCATCCTGTGCCTCTACTCACTTAATGCCAGTAGCATCCCCACCCGCAGTTGTAACAACCAACGATTTCTTCAGACATTGGGAGGTCTAGGGGAGGCAGTGCTCAGAACCACCCCCAGTTGAGAACCACTGGGTTAGAGGAACTTGATTTGATCGTGGTCATCCATTTTTACCCCAGTATTTTCCCCTTTTTTGCATCCTTATTTGCATTAAATATATTTGTACCAAAAAATTTGTTAAAGAAAAGTTTTGTTTTGTTTTTTGTCTTTTCTCTTAGATTTCCACAATAAATACGGTCTTAAAAATGTCTAGTATGACCAGGTAAGAGCTCCGGGTCAGTCTTGATTTTCTCAGGGTTTAAGTGGGTATAAACAGATGAAATCTGAATTGTCTGTGAAGGACAGCAAACTCGTGTCTTGGCATTAGAGAACAGGCCAGATTATTGACCCTCGAGGGCTTGGTAGCCGCTCAGCTTCCCCACCTGAGAGATGGAGGGACTGGGTCTCCGTCCCCTTCTGCCCTCAGCTCTAAACTGTAAGAGATCTCTGGTCCAGAAGATGGTCTGCATAAGATCCCACTGTTGTCTGTGCTTCCTGAAAATAACTTGTCTAGAACACAGAATTTATCTTGTCATTTCTTAGTAGTAAGAATTAGAGTCAGCTACAAGATAGGAGTAAATACTTAGTTGGCTATAGTGGGATGCTGGAAAAAGTTTTTCAATGTTAGTGACAACTCCTGGAAAGCAGAGATGGAGTGGTGACAGGTGGGGGCAGAGGGGACCCCCTCCCTCTGAGTGTGTATGCCTCTGTACATTTCAGTAAGTCACCTTTCACTTAGAAGTAAACATCAATAAGAGTATCAAGGAATAAAATAAGGAACCCCTTTATTATTTTTTTGGTTCAGTTTTATCAACCAAATGTAAGTGATTTCCATACCCTTTTGGATTTTTTATTTTATTTTATTGAAGTATAGTTGATTTACCATGTTGTGTTAATTTCTGCTGCACAGCAAAGTGATTCAGTTATACATACATATTCTTTTTCATACTCTTTTCCATTGTGGTTTATCATGGGATATCGAATATAGTTCCCTGTGCTGTGCAGTAGGACTTTGCTGTTTTAGTTGTTTGTTTTTGAGTACACACGTGGACACACATCGTACCGTGTCCGTAGCAGTCATATTTGGTTTTCTAGAGAACGGACAGCAGTTCCTGGCTGTCTGTGTGGCTCACAAGCTTCCTTTCACTCTTCTGCTTGGGAATCTTTCCATAATGTTCTATTCTTTCATATTCCGTGGTTCAGAAGGCAGGAGAGTGTGTGGTGTGCTTTTGTGATAGCTACAGCTTGTCATCACGCCTGTCCCATTTTTCTTTTTAAGTAGTTTAATAGAACGGCCAGTCTCCGGCTTGCCTCAACATTTGCAGCCCCAAAAGTTCCAAAAATCTAACTGAGGTTTTATTCTTCTAACCATCAGAGGTTTCTCAGCCCTTCCCATGACTGTGTAGGTAACCTCTGAGGCGGCAGGTGATAGAGCCTGGGGTCATCGCATTTTGTGCATCTCTGCGTGTAAACATGGGCAGGTGGTACTTTATAGATAATCATGTGCTCTTTCTTTTGGGCGGCCCAAGCGTTCAGAAGCAAAGTATCCCTGTGTTGCTGGAAGGCAGAGATGCTCTCGTGAGATCCCAGACTGGCTCAGGTCAGTTGTCATTTGATTTCTGTCCTTCCTCCCCGGTCGTGTGGTGGGTTGTGTAGTGAGGTGTCTGTCGGGGTGGCGGCTGCTTTGTGTGGTTTGGGGGAGGGGCGGCCACGCTTGCTTCTGATTAGAGCCCTGAAAGGAAGGGGATGGTCAGTGGGGCCCGTGATCAGGAATGATCAGGAAGGAGTCAAGTCTGCTATCATTTCTCAGAGCCCATCTCAGGGCTTTGCCTGGTCCCACCATCTATGGCCAGAGCTGCCTGTCTTCACTCCAGTGGGTGATGACTATTTCCTTCTGGTATTAAAACAGCCTTGCTGTGAGCACACGCTGATCGGATGCCAGTTGTTTTGCTAGAACACGGAACATCGTTCTGGCGCCTTCCAGAACAGTCTGGACTTGCTCTTCTGACCCTCCTGTGCTCTTAGTGGCAGGTCAGCTGTTCTCTGCTCCCCCAGCTCAGCCGCGTTTCGGGTGGTGGAAGCCCAAGGTTTTTGCCGTCCTTGGTTTCTCCTTGATGTTTAGAGGCCGGCTCTGGGGTTTCAGGCTGGCTGGCTTCTCACCACGGAAGCACCACGGAAGCCTCTTTGAGAGGTTGGGGTGACCCCAGAGAGGGAGTTTTCTAGTTTCTAGGGACAGTCATTGAGTTGAGCTTCTGTGTGACCTCGGAAATGTCTCATTGTCTCCCTTGTTAGACATTAAAGGGGCTGAAGATGCAGGTTTGTTAGAAGTACTGAATTTACAAAGCAGAGCTAGGAGTTGTGACAGACAGGTGACTTCCGTTTCCACCCGGATGTGAGTGCACTTTTCCTGTCCCCAGACTTCAGGACGGCCCAAAGGTAGCGGTGCCGGTTCGTTTACTGTCTCTGGCATCTATAGGCTCTGTGATTTTGATTGCTCTTGTTCTTTTTTAAAAGGTAAAACTCTTGCCTATTGCATCCCTGTGGTCCAGTCTCTTCAAGCAATGAAATCCAAAATACAGGTGAGTAGAAAGTGTGTTTTTCTGGGAATTCCCTGGCAGTCCAGTGGTTAGGACTTGGCGCTTTCACTGCCGAGGGCCTGGGTTCAATCCCCGGTCGGGGAACTAAGATCCTGCAAGCCACGTGCTGTGGCCAAAAAAAAGAAAAAAATAAAAAAGAAAGTATGTTTTCCTGTTCTTGTTCACAGTGCATAAGAAGCCATCAAACTGAACCAAAGCAGTAATATTGGGACCAAAAGAACCTTTTCACTTAGCTTTGGTTTCCTGCCTCTTTTTAGTTCATTTATTACATAAGCATGTTGCATCTGAAGACCGTGCTCAGAGTGGAATAGAATAAATATAAACAAATGTAACAATCATCCTAGTAGTTCTAACAGGGAATGTTTGTAAGATGCTCCCCCTGTGTCAGACATCGTGCCGAATGCTTTGCTTGTGTTGTCTTCTTGACTCTCTAACTACCCCAGTCCCACTGAGTTGGAAGGTACTACTATTATTACCTCGATTTAAAAAAAAAAGGAGGCTTGAGGAAGTTAAATAACTTCCTAAGGCTGTGCGGGGAGTGATTGTGGAGCTGGGTTTCCACCTCCATTCTCTTTGGCTCCAGAGGCCAAGCTCTTCTGACTGAGAAAGGTGAACATTGTATCGAAAACAGTGGTTTGTCATGAATAGTAGAAGTGAAAATAAGTACCCAATTAGCGGGTGTGACGATTGGGCCGCCTTGTATTTACTATTTCCTAGGACCTGTCTTTAGTTGCGAAACACACTTAGCGCCTGGGCCAGAGGGGCCAGAACTGGGTTCCTTGGAATGGTCCCCTAGGAGGCCGTGTGACTGCCGTGTTCCGTAGGCATAGTTGTCATCTCCAGACCCAGCCCAGCATCTCACAAATACACCCTGGGTATTCTCAGTTGAGAGGAAACAGTGAGATCAGAACTAGGAAGAGAGATGGGTTCACAAACAGGTGATGAGCGAGTTGGTTACTTTCTCCTCGGTTGCGACATGCAGAATTAGATGTATGTTGAGCCTGCCTGTTATCTGAATGACAAAATAAATAATGATGGTGTTGGATTACAGCCCACAGTCTAAAACAAATACCTATTGAGTCCAAGCTGATATAAATGAATTATTGAATAAATAGGTGGGACGAGGGAAAGCCCTTCCTTATACTAGAATTCCAGTGAGTACTTGTAGGACATCATCATTTGGCAAATGACACAGGAATCATCAGAGATGCTAAAATGAGTGCATTAAAGTGTGATGAAAATGGGGTATTTACACAGTCGCAAAGTATCCAGAAGATACAGGAAAAAATGGTAACTTTACAGTGGGGAAGCCTGGCTGGTGCCACCTTAACCAGGTGGTTGGATGGGGCCTCACCAGTGCCGGGATGTGTTGGCCTAATGTGTCTCCTGATAGGTGCGTGAAGGATGAAACAGTATTTCTCTGGTTTTCTTGCCAGAAATGCACAACTCTAATTTAATCATAAACATCAGACAAAGCCAAGTTAACGGCATTCTACAGAGTGACTGGCCAGTGCTCTTCAACAGTACTAAGGTCACAAAAGACAAAGAAATACTGGAGAGCTACCCCAGAGTAAGGGAGACGAAGGAGTCATGACAGCTAAATGCTGCGTGGTCCTGAATCGGGTCTTAGTCTGGAAAAAGCACGTTAATAGGTCAGTTAATGAACTTTGAATAAGGCTATAAATTAACTGATAGTAGTGAATCAATGTTACTTTCCTGTTTGATCATTGTACTGTGATTTTGAGAATCAGTATCATATAAGGAAGCTGGGAGAAGGGTGTAAGGGAGTTCTTTGAACTATTTGTGCAATTTTTTGTAAGCCCGAAATTATTTCAGAATGAATACGTTTAAATGTTATTTAAACTTTATTTAAATGATTTTTAAATCAATAAATCCTCCACAGTCACCCAAGTGGTAGAACCTTATATAGTTATTCAAAGTGCTGTTTCCTTCAGTTTCTGTTTGTGAACTTGACAGGCATTCTTGCCATGTTAAAAAGGCCCGTTATAAAACAGTATGTATGATATGAGTGCAATTTCATAACTAATAATTCTACATATATATACACATATACATGTGTACACACACAGAGATGAGAAAGATACTTTTCACACTAATGCCGGTTTTCTCTGAGACAGGGGAGTGGGAATTCTGTTTCCTGCAGGTGACTGATGTTTTCTTCCATTGGGCACTTGGCAGTGCGGTGGTTCCTACAAGGGCCTCAGCATCGTACCCGGTGTAGGTTAGAGAAGAAATGTGAATTATTAGACCAGTGTGGTAAAGTCTCATCCGTTTAGAGACTCCAGGAGAACTTCTAGTAGAGGGTCTTTTCTTCCTGGAAAGTTGCAGAGTTTGGGCGTGTATTTGATCTGGCGTGGGTCCTACAGTTCTGGCCCAGCTGTCTCATTTGCTGGATCCGTGAACGGAGGACAGGAGACATGCGATTACATTCCTCAGGTGGACAGCATGGCGAGGGCTCTGCTCAGATCCTGGGTCTGAGTGTGACGTTAGCACATCACCTCATCCTAGTGTGCCTCGTGGGGGATCACGGCGGTGCCTGTGTCCTGGGGTTGCCAGGAGGATTCAGGGAGTCAGCGCACGGGGAGAGTTGAGACCTGCTTCCAAGCGCCTGGTGGTGATAATACCTGCTCCCTAAGTCTCCACCGTCATTGTCAGCAACAGGGACGTGTGGCTGGTTTGAAGGGCAGTGTTCTGAATTGCTTAGATTCAGAGCATTAACCAACCATGTCGTTGTTCTTATTTACTCAAGTATTTTTTAATATCAATAACAGCTTGTTCTATTAAAGATTGGAATATTCTGTAGAGACGATTTAACAAGCCCAAATTTAATTCACTTATTTCAAGTGATGCTCACTACAGGCCCTTGGAGTTCATTGTAAACAGATTTGACCTGTAAAAAAACCCTATCTGGAGGGAGCAGCAAATTCAAGGCACCAGCGGAGTCTTCAGTTACTTCAGATGACGGAATGAAGATGGACTGCTTTTCTGTGTTTTCACACTTTCAGCTCTTTGGGCTCTGATTTTTTTTAACATCCCATCCATCCTTCCTCACTCACTTCTGCCCTGCGAGGAATTGATTGGTCTTTCTTCTCTGTGTAGTAACACCTTTTGAAATGTCAGAATCTCTAACGCTGCTGTGTTGATACCGTTGTACTAACATGTTTACTGTTCTTCGCCCGGCTTCCGCCCGGCTTCCGCCCGGCTTCAGCGCAGTCTCGCAAAGTCGATGTTGAGTACAGAGGGCTGTAGTTTGAATTCCAAATCCTTTTCTCCTTGTAGGTAAACGCTTCCTATGCAAAATATGAGAACCGTACTTGTAATTTAGTTTGCTGCTAAATCTGTGCTTAGCTTTTACACTAACGTATTCGATTCATTCCCTAAGTGTCTGTGAGCACTTGGGAGATGCAAGGCACCGCTGACTTCCTGGCCCTTGTCAGATTACTTTGTTTTCTTCTATTTTTGTTACTGTTACTTGTAGGTATAATGTACATGTTAAAAAAATTTGAAGAGCACCAAAAAATATACAGTGACAAGTAAGTCGTTCTACTGCCCCTTGCCCTGAGTGGCACAGTTCTTCTCTCAGGATGGGATGGTCCTTATCACCAGTCTCTTGTTTAATCCTTGCAAGGATATTCTTTGCATATAAAGCAAATCTGACTATACATAGTTCCCCTCCCCCTTTCGTTGAAGTTTTTGTTTGTTTGATACGAATGGTTGCTTGCTGTGCATGATTGTCTGTGCCTTGCTTTTGTTCACTTAATATGTTTTGGGGATGGCTTCTTATCAATACCGTGTTGACCCGCCTTGTTTTTTTAATGGCTGCGTAGTCTTCCGCTGTAAGTATGTTCCATAAATTATTGGCATTCCCTCGTTGGTGGAATTTACATTGTGTTCAACATTTTGCTACAAACAAAGCAATTAAACAACTTCTTTATACACACGTGTGAGTCTCTCTTTTTGAGAAATTCCTATAGGTGGAATTTGCATTTTTATTTGCTAGATAATACCAAAATTGATCTTTAAAGGAATTACACCAATTTGGATTCCCACCGACAGTGTATAAGAGTTCCTGTGTGCCTTTATCAACCCTATCGGCTGTTTATTTTTGCTCATTTGACAGGGGAAAAATATTGTATCATAGTTTTGATTTGAATTGCTCTTAGGAGTAAAGTTGAACATCTTTTCATACATTTAAAAGCCATATTTTGAATTCTTATTTCCATAAATTAGCTGTTATATCCCTCTCCATTTTTCTATTTGAGTTGTTGGTCTTCTTTATTTTTATTTTTAATTGAATTACAAACTTTCTTTATAAACTAAGAAATTGGCCCTTTCTCTTATGTGTGGCATATTTTTTTTCCCCACGTTGTCATTTTATAGTTTCTGAGTTTTATGTTATCTGTAAAAAGGCCAACTTAATTCCAACTTTATTTTTCTAACTTAATTTTTCTTCTAAAAGGACATTTGAATTACCCATCTTTTCACTGCTGATATAAATTGCGTCATCATATTTCCTGACTTTCTATATGTGTTTGATTCTATTCTAGGCTGTATTTGTTATTGTAATCTCTATGTGCTAGCATCAGTTTTTTAAAACTACTGTAGATTTAAATTGTCTTATCATCTGATGTTGTTCAGAAATGTCTTGGTTATTCTTGCACATTTATTTTTCCATATGAACTTGGAAATCAGCTTGTCTGGTTGTATATATTATTTTTTATATGCATATGTATGTATACTTGTGGCATGTTTTAGATACTTTATATATGCATAAATATGCATGTTCATGGCATTTTTATTAGAATTACATAACATTTATGGATTGATTTAGGGGGAATTAGCTTATTTATAATATTAAGTCTTCTTATCCAGGAATAGGATATATTGTTCCATTTATTCAAATTTTATTTTATGTGCCTTAGAGGTATTTAAAATTTTTTATTGTATAGATTTTGTACATTTTTTGTGAAGCTTATTTTTTTTAACCTTTTTTGTATTTTTGCTATTCTAAGTGTGATTCCATCTAACTTTCTGTGTTGGAAGGCTGTTGATTTTTCTGTATTAATTTTGTATTCAGCTAGTTGACTTGTCTTTTTTGTAGTAGATTTTCAAGTGATTTCTTTTTTTTAATTTATTTAATTAATTTATTTTTGTCTGCGTTGGGTCTTTGTTGCTACGCGCAGGCTTTCTCTAGTTGTGGCGAGTGGGGGCTACTCTTAGTCGCGGTGCGCAGGCTTCTCACTGTGGTGGCTTCTCTTGTTGTGGAGCACGGGCTCTAGGCACGCGGGCTCAGTAGTTGTGGCTCACGGGCTCTAGAGCGCAGGCTCAGTAGTTGTGGCACATGGGCCTAGTTGCTCCGCGGCATGTGGGATCTTCCTGGACCAGGGATCAAACCCGTGTCCCCTGCATTGGCAGGCGGATTCTTAACCATTGCACCACCAGGGAAGTCCTCAAGTCCCAATTTCTTAAGCTGTTTTTGTTTTCTTTGGTTTTTGTTTTTTTTTTTTTTTTAGGATAAAATATCATCTGCTAATAATGGCAACTTTACTTCCTACTTTCCAGATTCATATATATTTCTTTGTCTTTTCTGATTGCGTGGGCCAGAACTTACAGATTAATGTCGTGTAATCATGAGGGTAGTGGGCAGGCTTATCTCTTTAATGAACTGCTCCTGATGTTTACAAGTGGCCACTCTTAATCTCCCCTTCTGGACCTCTGTGACCTGCGTTCATTCAACTAATGGCATTTCTTTCCTTCTGTGTCAACAGCGTGGTGACGGCCCCTATGCTCTGATATTAGTGCCAACAAGAGAGGTAAGCAGTCCCACTTTCGGAGTGCTAAGCAAGTACTTTCAGTGATATCGTTGAATTTAAAAGTGGTTTTCCCGTTTTTCTCCCTGCTGCACAAATCACGACACCCTTTCCTTTGCCCAGGAACCATCCTTCTGGTTCCTGACAAGAAGAAAAATTGAAGTACCCTTGGAAAACCAGAAGTTTTTTTGGTTTTGGAAAAGTGTTTCTCTGTTACCTAAAAACTAATGACGCTATAAATTTCTGTCCTTATAAAAGGAATTAAAATAATCACATTTTTGTACATTGTTTTTTTCTTTTATAACTTAATTAAAAAATAAAAGCAGTTGACCCTACAAATGAACTTTTAGTTTTTTAAGAAGCTACTGTACCAAAAATTTTACCTGTTTCTGAAAGCTAAGCTTCTTGATGTTTTTCTTCTTTCTTGGTGGAAATCTCTTCTATCCGATTTATTTTATTTGCCTTCAGAGGCAATTTCAGGTTAGGGTATCTGTTTCCTATATCAAATGCTAATCACTTCCTTGCAGAGAATCGATCATGACAATGGAGGTTTCTGTACAGCCTGCAGCATCCTGTCTCAGCTCCATCCATTGAAGGAGCAGGCACAGAGCTATTTAAATTTTCACAGCAGCAAACTCGCTCCTTCTCTGGGATGCTTCCTGAATACAGAACGTGTGGAAACTGTATATATATATCCTTGGATAATGGGATTATGTAGAGGCGCTGTTGATGGTTGTTAATGGTTATAAACTATTCAGTACATTAATTTTCTCTTTCTCTGGTTTCCACTGGGCTTGTTGGTTTTTTTCTTTTTTTCCCCCTTTAATAAACTTGGGAAATGACCATCTCTGTCTTTAGCTACTGCTCTGCCCCAGCACAGCCTTAGGATATAGTCACGTCACCTGTAAAGTAACGTTCCCAAGGCTAGCCTGTCGTGTCACTGTATGGTTTACCCCTTCACACATACTACATTCTCTCTCTTTCCAAACAGGTTGACTCTGTTTCATTTTCTTCCATCTTTGTGTACCATAGACTGTGCTTTTCTGTGTGGTACTCTGGGAATTTGAGCCAGCAGAGGGAGCACAGAACACTATGTTTGTGTGTGTCCAAGAAATAGATGTGATGTCTCTAGCCACGTTCTCCAGACTGACAGTTTTCAGAATCAGTCTAAGAACAAGGTGTATTTCCCAAGTAGAGTCTGTGTATAGGGCTTTTTTTTTTTAAATCCTAACTTGAGGTCCAGGGTTGGATCCTTATCACTTTACACTAAGTTTTTAAAAATAAGTAAAAAGGTAAGAAGGGACCTCGCTCATTAACTCTAACTTTTTAACATTTACAGCTGGCCCTACAAAGCTTTGATACCGTCCAGAAACTGCTTAAGGTAAGGCAAGCCATGAGTTCAGTTTTGCCTTTTTTTTCCTGACTTTTTGAGGAAAGAGAAAGATACTGGTCTTTTCTTTATTTTCAAAGAGCTAGGAATTACTGCAGTTTTCCTTGTATTCCCTGGATGTCTCTGCTCACCCCCAGATACAGTTTGTAGGTTTTTATTGATCTGAACCTTACGAATCACCAATTTCTAGCTTAGTGAGATTATTAGTGTTCACTGGTACTTCGGGTCCTGTAATCTGTTCATCATAGTCACTAGCAAGCCACCTACAGAGACTCACAGGTACAACCTTAAGGTGATCCAGTGAAAGCAACTTAACAAGCTGCAAGTAGGGTTTGTTTAAGAAAGAAGAGAGAGAAAGCTTCCAAGCCAAAGGCTGCCAGCCCACCGAATTAGATTGAGAATTGATCTCTCCTTTCTTTTATCACGAGTGGGAGTAAGGAAGTGTTGTACTTGGGTTTGATCTTAACCAAAAAGGAAAAAAAAAAGGCAATAGACTTACTGAATTGTGTTTTCAATTCGGGCTGTACAGGGAAAGGCAGAGAGGCTACTTGAATGACTTAAAAAGCCCACATTTCTCTCTCACAGTGTCGGAAGCTAGTCGCATAGGTATGATTTAGGTTATCGCTAATATCCATGGGCCTGGCAAGGCCTAGGAATTGCGTCTGCACAGCAATACCTCCTGCAATGAAAAGCCGAGTCCTCCCTCACGACTTCCTTCAGGAAAGGGAATTTGGAATCAGCCTCTGCAGTACATGGGGCTTTGCATTGATTTTGGTCTGATGTCTTTCTGTAGCCATTTACCTGGATTGTGCCCGGAGTGTTAATGGGAGGAGAGAAGAGAAAATCAGAAAAAGCCAGGTAGGACGAGGTTTGTTTATTGTTAATTCCTTTTAAAGTCTATTCTGTCTTCCTCTTCAGTAAGACTCTGGCCCTTCTCAGCCTGGGGAGAGCCCTGTCTCAGATGAGGGTTCCTAGTCCCAGTGTGTGGGGACAGATTGAGTCCCCAGGGAGCGGTCCCTCTAAACGGTGCTATTTGTAAAAATATTTGGTGAAACTACCAGGGGCTCCCTTTTGATGTGGTCAGTAACAGCTCGTTACCTTCCCAAATCTCAACCCCGCCCCGGCCCCTGATACCCACGGTCCCCCCTTGTTAAGGATACGTCCCCCTTGACTCCCTTTTGTGGATATTGGGAGTTTGGGATTTTTGTTGTTTGATTTTACAGAAACAAGGTTATAAACCTACATAATGCTTTGCAACTTGCTTCCTACACCCAAATGCATTGATTCCTAATTCTGTGTTAGAATTGGTAATGGGTGTCAGTAGAAAATTGTTGCAAGAAGTAAATTCCAAATTTTGTGCATTCTTTTAAAAACGTTTTTATTTTATGATAGCTTAATGCTTAGTAGTTATGCTCAACTATGTGTGTAGTCTGTAACTGAGGAGCAGATATTCGACTTGAAACCTTCGGGCATTGGTTAGGGTAAGATTCCGCTGTAACTAACAACAGCAGTGGTGCAAACAATATGGAAGTTTTTTCTTTTTCTTTCACATTTAAGAAGCGTGACGGTAGCCGTCGGGGCTGGCATGGTGCACGCGCTAGCGTGGGGACCCCGGCTCATTCTGGCTTTTTGTGCCACTAAGTGAAGCTTCCATTTTCAGGCTTTCCTCATAGTGTTAGATAGTTGTTGGAGCTCCAGCCATTATATCTGATTTCCTGCCAGTAGGAACAAAGATAATCACACCTCCTCTTTTTAAAGGTACTGGTGGGATTTGCATGCTCCCTTTATCCATTTATCTTATTGCCATAACATAAGCACGTGCCCACTTAATTACAAGGGCAGCTGGAAAATGTACTCAGGTAAAAGTTGTAGGCTTTTATTACTACGGACTAATGGGATGAAGGATGGTTGTGGAGTAAGAAGTTAGATTTATTCTACCTGGTCCATGGGGCAAGGCTAGGCCTGTCGCATGGAAGTTACAACAAGGATCCAATATAAGAAAAAAGCATTCTGACCATTAAAGCACGTTGGCATGGGATAATGCATTCAGGTGGGAGGTTCCCCGGCACAGATGCCTTCAAGAACAGATTAGGTGACCATCTATCTGGAATATTCTAGGAAGCATCTATGGATCAGATAAAGGGCATTGGGTTATATAGTAAAGATTCCTCTGAGACAATTTTAATAGGATTTCAGATCTTAACAGTTACGTTTTGTAAGACAGAGAAACTTCAGAGAAAAATTAGAACTTAATATATCTTTGTATCCACTTGTCTTTACGTTTGTCGTGATTTCAGGCTGTGGCGTGTTGGCGCTGCCCGTGAATCGTATCCTCCGCAGCCTTTCCCCTGGGTTTTCTGTTGCTGTGGCTCCATCTGACTGACTTTCTTTTATGATATATAATTTCAAACAGACTCCGGAAAGGAATAAATATCCTCATCGCAACTCCCGGGCGCCTCGTGGATCATATTAAATCCACCAAGAACATTCACTTCCGTCAGATCCAGTGGCTGATTTTGGATGAAGCAGACAGGTGAGCCCTTCCAGGAAGCAGGAAAGGGCTGTTTCCGTGGTCTTTGCCGAAACTTCTGGAGCCCCTTAGTGTTCCCTTTATTCACGTAGATTAAAACTCCTCCCTTGAAACCACAGAATCCTGGATTTGGGTTTTGAAAAGGACATCACAGTGATACTCAACGCTTTAAATGCCGAGTGCCAGGAACGACAGAACGTCTTGCTGTCGGCAACACTCACGGAAGGTGAGTTGAGAAGAAGTGCTGTTTCTTCTCAATGGAGAGGACGGGCCTAGATGCGAGCTGCGTTGTTTCCCAGCAGTGATTCTTAGCCTCGGTGGGGAGCGGGCGAGGAGGAAGGTGTCCGAGAGGACTGCTCTTCAAACCGTGTGTCCTGTGCTCCTGGCCTCCCTCTCCCATCATCCTGATTCCCTGGTCCCCAGCACGTGGGGAAAGGGAGAAGGGGCAGGTCCCAGGCCCAGAGCCCTCACAGGAAGGGGAGGCTGCTGTGCTCCCGTCAGGGTGTGGAGGGAGGGGAGGACGCTGCCTGCCACCCACCTGGTGGTCTCGTGAGGTTGTGATGGCGATTGCTACCCGCTGAGAGCAGGGCTCTTGTCCTGAAGGTGGTAACCTATCCCAGCTCATTTTTTGGTATAATCACCCTGCCTTTCTCCTAAAGAGAAATCTATCCTAAAAATATATTCTGTAAGCTCATTTCTGTCTTTCCATCATCGTTAAGATGGAATTTCTTAGCTCTCTTTTGTTGCTGGGAACACCTAGGCTTGGAAAAGTTGTATCACTCTCCACCAGGAGCCCCTGCACGTGAATCCCTGCCTGAGCGACAATTCAGCTCTCACTTTACTCGGTTTACTAGCCTGCTCTGGTGCACACATACCAGATGCCATCCACGTGGCTCACCAGCAGTTCTCAGGGTGTATCCTAACTAACAGTGACTTTAAGAGAGAATCCATGGGACTTCCCTGGTGGTCCAGTGGTTAAGAATCCTCCTTGCAATGCAGGGGACGCGGGTTTGATCCCTGGTCGGGGAACCGAGATCCCACATGCTGCGGGGAAGCTAAGCCCGCATGCCTCAACTACTGAGCCCAGGTGCCTCAACTAGAGAGCCTGTGCGTGCCCGCAAACTACAGAGCCCACATGCTCTGGAGCCCAAGCGCCACAACTAGAGAGCCCGCGTGCTGCAGCTAAGACCCGCCGTGGCCAAAAATAAAATAAATAAATAAATATTAAAAAAAGAAAGAGATAATCCATGGAAAGGGGATTCTGCGCTCAAAAAGTTGGGGAAATGCCACTCGTTACCTCCCCCTCTTGGAGATTCATGTGCACATTTATACAATAAAGGTCCTGAGAAGGCCTGTAAACCTGGGAAACCCTGGGAAAGAATCCCGGGAAAGCTTTTTATCAGGGTTTTCATAACTTACTTGACCACAGAACCCTTTCTGGGGGGTGGTGGGCAGACATCTGTTTCAGTGGTCTTCCACGGGTCAGAGTTTAGAAACTCCGGTGGTGTGGATGGGCTTTTGGGCCCTGGGAAGAAATAGGTGGGTCCCCGCTGGACTGACAGTGGGGCCGATCAGTGCTGGCATTTGGGGACACACCCATCAGGAGCTTCTCAATAGGCCTGGATGTGTGGTGTGGGGGCTGTGCGGGTGTGACCAGTTCTACAGCGTGTGCCTGTCAGTTGTTTTGTCCTTTTCACGTTTTCTCCAAGGTGTAACGTGGCTAGCTGATATCAGTTTACATGACCCAGTCAGTATTTCTGTCCTGGATGAAAGCCATGACCAGTCGAACCCAAAGAGCAAAGCCATTCCTGAAGCGTCTCCACAAGCTAGCGATGAGCTGGACAGCTTTGCCGTACCAGCGAGTCTCGAGCAGTACGTGACAGTGGTTCCCAGCAAACTGAGGCTTGTCTCCCTAGCGGGCTTCATCCTGCAGAAATGCAAGGTAGGTCTGGGGACTGGGTCCAGCCTGATCGGGGAAAGACCACAGTTTTGTTCCTGTCGGGCACTGAGGCAGTGAGCTGAGACACACACAGAAGTTTCCAAACTGAGCTGTGGCGCAAGCGCAGACCTTAGCAGAGATCTTCTCAGTCAGTGGTTCTAGGATTGCGGTGAAGAGTCCGAGGTCACTGATGGCCATTATGTTCAACTTAAGATCTGCCTCAAATACCTTTCCTGGGACTGATACCGGCAATGTCGCAGGTGGTACACACACGATGGATGTGAGGCAGTACAGTAGCCTGTGCTCGTGTTTTTGAAAGAATCATTGTGTTTGTATATTTACTAGATTCGCGTGATAACTTTCTCTGGTATGTGGGGGGATAGTAGGTGGAAGGGCTTGAGGGTGCAGCTTCCAGACTGTGTGTGCAGAGTCCCCGCCAGGGAGGGCCGTGCATGGCGGGACCGAGTGAGGGAGAGGGACACAGCTAAGGGCAGCTTCGCTCTGAAGCATAATTGTTTTTCTCAGATGCAAGAGGCCTGTTCGAGGTTGCAGCTATGTCATTTTCCTGTCCTACATTCTTTGTAGTGTGGAGGATCTGTGTGATTTTTAAAAATAATTCAAAGCCATCTGTCGCCTCTGTTTCCAGATCGGGGCTAGCCTGCCCGTGTGTTTTAGAAAGAGATTCATTTCAAGTGTCACCTGATCTTAAAAACACGTGGTGGTTTTTCCCTCTTTGTATCGATGTAGTTTGAGAGAGACCAGAAGTTGATCATCTTTTTCTCGAGTTGCGAGCTGGTGGACTTCCACTACAACCTCTTCCTCCAGACCCTGCTGAGCGGCTCAGGGGCCCTGGCCCCAGGTGCGTTGCCATGTGCCTCCACGCGGTTAAAATTCCTGCGGCTGCACGGCGACCTGGAGCAGGAGGTGAGCCTGTCCTCCCGGGTTGGCCCTGGCTTCCCTAGGGACCCCGCTGGGCCAGGGAAAAACGTGGCTAAAGTGGGCGACCCACCAGAGGCCAAAGCGGGTGACGCAGCTGTGTCGCTGGGGCGAGGGGGAGCCTATTGTTCCCGTTCGCTTTGCTCCGGGAGCTGGTCTCTTCCACCCGAGAGAGCTCGCGGGCCCAACTTGGCGTGACTGTACCCCAACCAGCTGTTAAGGCAACAGAGTACCACTAAGTAGCTGGCACGAGGGAAGGGTTTTGCCTTTTTAGTACCCAGTGTGTAATTAGGGCTTGATGTCTTCAAATTAAGAGCATTAATGGAGCTAAATTGTGGCTCCCATATGGTACTGCTGAGCGTGACTGCTGTCATTGTCAACAAGATGCAGCGCTTTCACTCGGAACGCTTGGGTTGGGAGAGGCGCTGGCTTCCAGAGGGGCTGCAGGGGCTCAGCGCTGGCGAATATTTTTGATCAGGAAGAAGAGTGGAACACTTTCCTCATCTTAGGTACTTAGCTACGTTCACTCTCATTCCACTACTGGTAGGCAGGCCGTCCATGTAGGGAGTCGAGCGGGGTGTAGAATGAGATGAACTCTCTGGAATTGTGGCAGGAAGGACAAGCAGGGCTTGGAAACGGGAGGCATCTTGTCCTAGAGCAGAGGTTACCAGGCAGCTTAGAAAATTAGAAAGCTTGAAAGAAAGCCAGAAATTGGAATAAGGTTTGACTAGAACCACCTTTAAAAATCAGGACATTTTTAGAGCTAAAGGAGACATTAAAGGTCATCAAGTCCAGCCCCTCTTTTCGTTTTTGCTTTTTTTTGTTTTAATAATTAAGGAAACGGGGGTTTAGAAAAGTGAAGTTGCTCAAGGTTACTCAAGGACACAGCTTTTTTTTATATAAATTTATTTTATTTATTTATTTCTGGCTGCGTTGGGTCTTCGTTGCTGCGCGTGGGCTTTCTCTAGTTGCAGCGAGCGGGGGCTACTCTTCCTTGCGGTGCGCGGGCTTCTCATTGCGGTGGCATCTCTTGTTGCGGAGCACGGGCTCTAAGGCGCGCGGGCTTCAGCAGTTGTGGCTCGCGGGCTCTAGAGCGCAGGCTCAGTAGTTGTGGTGCACGGGCTTAGTTGCTCTGCAGCATGTGGGATCTTCCCGGACCAGGTCTCGAACCTGTGTCCCCTGCATTGGGAGGTGGATTTTTAACCACTGCGCCACCAGGGAAGCCCACAGCTTCTTATTTAACACAAGACTATACAGAATTTCCTGAATATTCCAGCTTTAGTTCTGTAAACTCTTAATTTTTACCTTCAGGATCCCCAATTCAATCAAGTTTGTTGATTTCATAATGTAATGCCATTTATGGGTTTGTTTGTTTGTTTTTTTTAACTGATTTTATCAATATTCTAGGTCTGTTTTCTGCAGAGCCATCATGCGGGGTGGGTGTGAGGATGATGAAGGAACTGGATGTGGACTCAGAAGGATCTAGGGGTTTGAATGTGTCAACAGAAGATTCTGCAGTTAGGTTATTTCAGACCGTGCGTCTCTCATTGTAACAGGGTGGTATCTGGGTAGGGTGTTTACAGCCGTGTGCTCTGGGGGCAGACTGCTTGTGCTCTGGTGCTGACTCTGCCATTCACTGGCTGTGTGACCTCAGGAAAGCATCTAACCTCTCTGTGCCTCAGTGTCCATGCCTCTGAGGTGGAGAGAACAGTAGTACGTACTTCTTGGAGTTGTTGTGATGACTCACTGAGCTAATGCAGATCAAGTACTTAGTACGTGGCCTGGGGCAGAGTGAGCTCTGGGTAAACGTCAGGTGCCATTATTGCTCTTATTTCTCTTTCAGGAAAAGTGTAGTTTTTTCATCGTTTAATAATTGTTAGTAGTTTACTTGTCTTGTTTATTAAGTGTTTAGCCTTCACACCCTCCCTATGAGATGGGTAGAAGGTGGCAGGGAGGATCTCTGTATTTCGTTTTCTAAATGTTGGTGCAGTGTCTTGTCCCAGGGGACTAAGCTAAAACCGTCCCCATCACGTCTTCCTGGCTTGTTACCCTGCCCCCTGCCCCACCTGACCTTAGTGTGGTCTCCCGAAGTGACCGACGTGACCCTAACCGAGTATAAGAGCATCAGAGAGGAGCTGCTGTTTGAAGAAGTTGCTGCGTGATAGCTGTGATGGATCCTCAGGACTCTGGTAGTTGTGCTCCTTACCCCAGATCTGAGTACAGTGTGTCTGGACTTTTAAGGTTAGTTTCACAGGCTTTTATGAACTTTCCTGATTTTTTTCTGATTTTGACCGTATAGTGCAGCCATAAATTCCCTGGGTTCAGATCTCAGTTCAGTCCTGTATTAACAGTGTATGCACGTGCCTTGGGCAAGTTACTTAACCTCTCTGTGCCTCGGTTTCTTCCTCTGAAAGTGAGGGTGGTGACAGTACCTGCTCACTGGGTTGCTTTGAGGATCGGACGTGTAAAGTGCAGGCCAGCGTCTGGTACCTGGTACACGCCCTACGTGCCGGTTGTCATGTCCACTGTGCTCAGTGAGGTGCAGCCTGGGGTCCAGTCACGTGATGGAATGTGTACCCGCGAAAGACCAGAATGAGGTACACCTTGGTGTCAGAGCGGAAAGAGAGACTTCACTTCCTTCTTTTTTCCAGATCTTCAGGGATTTGGGTATATTTCCTTTTTGTTATTGTTGCTGACAGATGGACATGGCCAAGTCTTAACTGCTGGCAACACTGTGACTTAAACACACCCCCAGTGTGGCCCCTGCAAGTTTATGCCCAAGGCCTTTTGGTCCAGCAAGTCTGCCTTTAGGGGTTTTCCCCAAGGGAATAGTTAAGCATGAGCACAGTGACTTACCTACAGACCTGTTTATCGCAGCGTTGTCTGTGATGGTAAGCAGTGCAGACAACCTCAGCTGTGTCAGGAGTGGGGCGCTGGTCACGTGGAGGCGGGGCTCCCATTCAGCTGAATACGGTGTAGTCACGGGAGACGAGGCGGTTTGGGGCTGTTTATTGGCGTGAAAAGATGTCCACATTCAGTTGATATATGATAAGCGCATGTTAGGAGTGTAAGAACCATGATGCCAGTTTTTAAGCCACATGTTTGGTTATGTTTCGCCTAGAAAGGGGCTCAGGAAGCTTCAAGGTGTTGCCAGCGGTGGTGGTTTGTTTCGAGTGGTAGGATGATTTAATTTCCTTCCTTTGACTTGAAGTATTACTTTTCTACAGTTAAAATATATGGCTTTCATAATTTGAAAATCTTTTTAAAAATCAGTTTTTAAGAAAATTGCCCCATAGGAAAGGTTGGTTGTTGTTCAGCCTCTAGACCACCTGTAGAAAAGGTGTTAGAGTAAATTCTGAGTTGGGGACCCTGAGTGCAGGAACGTGTGGCCTTTGGCCCTCCTTGCTCTGGGTGTTGGCCGTTTCTGGAGGGCGTGGCCGCCTCCCCCCCCCCGACCCCCGCATTGTCTTAATGAAACGTGCTGCCCTCAAAGCTTGTTACTCTGCCGCAGTCCAAGAAGCCTGGTCGTGTAGGTATAGGGTCTTGTTGGAAGATGTGAAGAATCCACTTCTTCCTCTTCCTTGGCAAAACCTTTCTCTCTGTGCCTAAAAACAGTTATAGCAGTAGAAAGTTGGGAGGGTTATGAGAATCTAAGCCTACCTTGCTGGACTCGATCTCAGAGTTACAAAGGCCCTATTTTTCCTTGTTTTTGCAGGAAAGAACAGCAGTGTTTCAGGAATTCTCACATTCCAAAACAGGGGTTCTGCTCTGCACGGTATGTACCATTCTGCGCTCCGTGGGAAGGTTGACAATTGTTGTGATGGTGGTGGCAGGCTTTCATCTCCTGACGATTTGCCTTGGGGTCACCGGCCCCACAGGGAACAGGAATTCCGGGGGCCTCTTGGTGTGGCTGGTCTCTTTGCACTCCTGGTTTGCCACCTTATTGCCGCAGATAGCGGGCTGCCACCGCGCGGAAGACTTGGCGATTTGCTCACTAATAGTGGCAGCTGTTTGTCTGAAAACGTGTGAATCTTGGCGATTTCTCTCCACCAAGAACTTGTAAATTACAGCTATCGGGAGTAATTAGAGCTGAGAAAGTCTTTTCACAACAAAATCACTCCGCTTGCCTCTGCTCACCTTCTCTTAAAGGAAAGTAGATGCGCTTGGACAGAGTCTATGTGCTGGTGCCCAGAGCTGTCATCTGCCCTGCAGTTTTCAGGGCCGCTCACTCGGCCTCAGTCTTTGCAGTCGTGGGTAGCCACCTCCTCCAGCACCGCGGTGACCTTTGTCGTGCACGTCTCTTGTGATCTTTTGAGATTGAAAACTCACACCTTCAACGTCCCTGCTTCTCTGGGGACTCACTTCACCAAAGTTGCTGCTGGCTCCCAAGATTAAAATGCCTTCCCTGTTTGTGCCATCTTGGAAGATGTAACTTAATCCCCAACTGGTTATTTGAGAAATCCCTATATATACAGTAATGAAATTGCACCATCAAGTTAGTAATAATCCTGTGAACAAGGGCAGAAGCAACGACGTTCAGCTACTTGAATGCCTGTCTAGGCCTCGTTTAATACAATTACTTTTTAAGGAACTCCTGTTCTGTATTTAGTTTTAAAGGTGACGGAGATCGTTTTCTCTCTAAATTGAGAGTTTGTGAGCGAGTGCAGCTTTGTTTCTCGTGTGTGTATATATGCACGATCATCTACAAGACGGCCTGCCCGGTGACCTGCGGATTCTCACGTGTGTGTGGCAAACAGTGGTTCCGCCGGCTCTGGCCCTTCAGATCTGAGAGCAGTTGCTCCTGGAATGCTTGCCTCAGAAGGAGATCTGAGTCTGACCAAGTAGCCCTTCTCTTTACGAAGCCCATCAAGCCAGACGCTTGTGTTTGCTCTAAAACTGTCTTCACCTGCCTGGTCTAACGCGAAGACGAGTCCAAGTAATCTGCTTGATAAAGGACTTCGTCAAAAATCCTCTGTCTGTTGACACTTCTGGGGCCTGACCCCTTCCTGTTTCCTCTGTCTCCACTTTCCCTCTTGCTGCCTGTCCTTCAGCCAAAAAGGGGCCTCTTTCAATTGAATGTGTCATTCTTACTTTTTCTGGCCTTGGGGCCCTGGTACATGAGCTCCCTCGGCCTGGGACACACCACGCTGACTTAAACTAACTCCTTCGTGGGCCGCAGCTTCAGTGGCAGTTTTTCAGGAAACAGAAGCCCCAGTTCTTCCCCACGAGGCACTCCCAGTGGGCCCTGCATTTCTTTATGATGCTCCTCACAACTGGTCTAGGTGTCTTCCCGCCAGACCGCAAGCTCGCGAGGACAGGGACTGTGTTTCCCATCCCAGCGTCCGGCACAGAGCGGCAGGCGCCCGGTGTTTGTGGGTTAAGTGGGTGGGCAGCTGGGGCTCAAGAACCTCCATGCTGAGAATCACTGATACGTGCCTTTTTCTAAAGACTGAGGCTGAGATTACTATGCTCGCTCGTTGGGGATACTGCTCAGCCACAACAGAGAACGAAGTAATGCCCTTTGCAGTGACACGGATGGGCCTAGAAATGATCGTACTGAGTGAAGTGAGCCACACAGAGAAAGACAAATACAGGACATCACCTATATGTGGAACCTAAAACGTGATACAGTGAGCTTGTTTACAAAACAGAAACAGACTCACACACGTAAAACAAACTTACGGTGACCAAAGGGGAAAGGGAATGGGGGAGGGATAAATTAGGAGTTTGGGATTGGCAGATACAAACTACTGTATATAAAATAGGTAAACAACAAGGTCCTACTGTATAGCACAAGGAACTATATTCAGGTTCCTATAATAAACCAAAATGGAAAAGAATATGAAAAAGAATATGGGGCTTCCCTGGTGGCGCAGTGGTTAAGAATCTGCCTGCCAAAAAAAAAGAAAAAAAAAAAGAGTCTGCCTGCCAATGCAGGGGACATGGGTTCGAGCCCTTGTCCAGGAAGATCCCACATGCTGTGGAGCAACTAAGCCCGTGCACCACAACTACTGAGCCTGCACTGTAGAGCTCGCGAGCCACAACTACTGAAGCCCGCATGCCTAGAGCCCATGCTCCGCAACAAGAGAAGCCACCGCAATGAGAAGCCCGCGCACCGCAACAAAGAGTAGCCCCCGTTCGCCGCAACTAGAGAAAGCCCGCAAGCAGCAACAAAGACCCAACACAGCCAAAAATAAATAAGTAAATTTTTAAAAAAATGTGTGTATGTATAGATACACATGTATATATATATACATATATAAACTGAATCACTTTGCTGTACACCAGAAACTAACACAACATTGTAAATCAACTATACTTCCATAAGAAATAAAAAAATAAAAAATAAATAAAATAGGAATTCCCTGGTGGTCCGGTAGTAAAGAATCCGCCTTACAATGCAGGGGACGTGGGTTCGATCTCTGGTCAGGGAACTAAGATCCCACACGCCGCGGGGAAGCTAAGCCCGTGCGCCGCAACTACTGAGCTCGTGCGCCTGGACAACAGCCCGCGTGCTGCAAACTGCAGAGCCCACGTGCCCTGGAGCCCGCGCAGCACAACTAGAGAAGAGAAGATCCTCACGCCACAACTAGAGAGAAGCCTACCCACCACAACGAAGAGCCCGTGTGCTGCAACTTAGACCTGATGCAGCCAAAATAAATTTAAAAAAATAATAATAATAGGGCTTCCCTGGTGGCGCAGTGGTTGGGAGTCCACCTGCCGATGCAGGGGACGCGGGTTCGTGCCCCGGTCCGGGAAGATCCCACGTGCCGCGGAGCGGCTGGGCCCGTGTGCCATGGTCGCTGAACCTGTGCGTCCGGAGCCTGTGCTCCGCAACGGGAGGGGCCACAACAGTGAGAGGCCCGCGTACCGCAAAAAAAAAAACCAAAAACAGAAGGCAGTAGGAACCTGTGTGTTGGAATTAGGACCAGAACAAAATGCTTTATCTTTGACCCTTAAGATGCTGGACTTGTCCCCGGTGGGAAATTATTGAGTCTCCTAGTGTGCAAATGCTGCCCTGTTTTTTACAGACATGGGTGAGCTCTAAGTCTCAAAGAAAACTCCAGGTATTTGAAGTTCAGTTTTTTGTTTTGTTTTGGGGTTTTTCTTTAGTAGCTCTCCGGAAGAAGAGATCATTTTCTGAAATGTGATTCTCAGTGGGGTCAAAAGCACATGATGATTTTCCCCGTCCTGTTGGCTGCTGCCTGCAGGCAGGTGATGTCAGCTAGATGAGGAGCACCATTGGCTTGGCACCTCTGCCCCCTGCCAGGCCCGCGTGCCACGTGGAAAGCAGGCTCTCACTTGCCATGATCTGATTTCTGTAAGCCCCTTGGTGCGTGTTCTCGTGCTCGCCCAGGCCACGTCCAGCATGCGGAGCCTCAGCCAGCCTCATCTCTTCTTTATTCTGCTTTAGGAAATGACTGGAAAAGAGCTGGGTGGCAGCTCACGCCTCCCCACTTCCAAGCCAGGGTACAAGCCCCGAGTCCCCAGTGGGGAGAAGTTCTTCTTTCCTGCCCAGTCTTCCTTCTCCTTCTGCCGTGTTCGTTTGCTATAGGCGGAAACTTGGGGTGTCTGAGATGCTTTGGCTGTGATAGGTGGGGCCTGGGTTGGGGAGATGTTGTCACTGCGTCCTTTTCAGCAGCCTGTTACTTGCCGGGCTCTGAAAGCTCTCCGGGAGCATCCTGGGTGTTAATGAGTAGTAGGGCCACAGCAGGACAAGGCGGATGGCGGACTCACTTCTTTGGATAAAGGGGAAGCACTTGTGAATGGTTGCGTGGGGACTTTCCCCCTTCGTACCGTATCTTTTGCCATTTTGATTTATCATCCCGAGATCATTTTAATGAGGCCAGAAGACTGACTGTCTTGTGTGAGAAGCTGGGAATTGTGGTGTAACCACACAAAGACTCACAGTTCTGCTGTTTCCTTTACTTCTAGAAAATCCCTCCCTCGACCCCATTTTCCTCCCTTATATCTTTTCTATTGTGAAGAAAGTTGAAGGTGTGTCTCTCTCTCTCTCTGTGTGTGTGTGTGTGTGTGTGTGTGTGTCTGTGTTTCCTTTCATCTTAAACATCTTAAAAGCAAGGATCTTATTAACTTCATGCAATCTTGCGGGACCTGGTACATGGCTGTATAATCTGGGTTCTCAGTACACGTGTGACCGTGATGAGTCCAGAGTCTGGGCAGAGGTGAGAAGATGGTCAGGGAGGAGAGACCAGTGTGGGAAAGAGAAGTCCTTACATATTTGAAATGTAAGTTTGTGTCCTCTAGAAAACCGGATCTAAGAAGAACCCAAGTTAAGGAGGGAGCAAGTATTAGCAGGAAGGAGTCATTTGGAAGTTCAAAGCCCACTTTCCTCAGTGGAGTTCAGAAACCCAAAGAAGCAGAGTATCTCCTCCGGCTTATGGTGAAGCACTCACCCTGAGCCAGAGGTGTTTTCGATACCACTGTTGAGTTGAGGGGCTGGGAAGGAGAAACCCCACCGAGTGACTGGAATGTGGTGTTTCCAGGCTCCCTCTAGTTTTAGGGCTGATGCGTGGCCCTCCCTGGTTGTCCCTGGATGTATGTACCCAGTGCCTTGGCCTTTTCCCAGCAAGGAGAGGCGCTTCCGGCTCCACCTGCATCTGCTGGCTGAGTATCCCTTGGAGTGCTTTGTGCTTGTCCGCACATGCCTCCTTTTTCAGAAGATACCTAAAGCACCTGTGCTGCTCTCCACCTTTTCTCTCTCTCTCTCTTTTTTTTTTTGCTCGAAACACACCGTTAGGTCTGTGCGGTTCTTAATTTCCTCTCCTCCTGGGAAAGTTCGCTGTGCCAGGCGGCCAGGAGACAAAGGAGGGGGGCTGTAAGCATCCCGAGAATGTCCCTTCAGCACCCCTGAAGAAATGGAGACTTTCTCGGTTTCCTCTGGGGTATGCTTTTCAGGCGAAGTTTACCTTTTCTGCCCGTATTTCATTCGTGTTAATGGCAAGACCATTTGGAGATGGTTGGCCATTGACTCAGTTACGCTAACTCATGCTGCCAGCTTTTTGGCGGCTCCAGCCAAGATCTCGCGCCTCTGACAGCTTCTGCGCTGTCTCCTTCCCCCTCTGATTACGCAGCCCAATCTGTCACCCGGACGACGGGGGCCTGTGCCCCGCTGATGGCTTTCCACACGCCGCAGTAATGACTTTGGCAGGACGGGAAGGCAGCAGAGGCGAATTTGCTGCGTCCCTTGCTCGGAGAGCCGCAGGCCCCCTCTCCCTGTTAGTAAAAGCACTTTGTGAGGTTCTCGGGTAAATAAATGAGTCATTTTAATCCAACTGACAGGCTGGCACCTGAGCAAGCTGCCTTCCATCTGTACCCCTTGGTCCCATGGAGGCGGCCAATTGTCAGGCCCACGGACTTGAAGGCCTGACTGGTGAGTGTCTTTCAGAATTGACTTTAGCGATTCTTTCGCCCTAATTAGGTTAAAGGAATACAGTTGGGTTGGATCTAAGTTCTAAGGGTGGGCGGAGAACCGAAGGCTTTCCTCAGTCTTGTGCAGGTCAGTTTCCTGTGGCTCTGGTGCTGCTGGCTGACAGCATCCGGGAAGATGGAGCCATGTCCCCTTCCTCTGTGGTCCTCTGCCCGGGTCGGGTGGATGGGGTGTGAGGGGGGAAGAGAGCCGAGAGGCTTTAAATCCCCACCTCATTGCCTCCGTCGAGCTCTCATTTCATCACGAACTGGAGCACTCAGACTGACGATTCTCAAGGCACTTTGCACGTCCACTGTCTCATTGGATCTTCACAGCAACCTCGGGAGATAAGTAGATTGTAGCCATTTTATAGGTGGGTAAACTGAGGCTCAGAAAAAGCAGAGGTGACTTGCCCGGATTGGTGGCTGCTGAAGTGGTCCTAGAGTCCGGTTCTCCCTGTTCCTGCACCGGCAAGATTGATCCACTCTCAGAGTAACCTCGGCTAAGGCTGGAAAGAAGTGCTTAAGGAAATGGCTGGTGAAGTCCGAGCAGTGGCTGGCTGTGAGGTGCCCCCACCCCAACAGCAGAAGTAGTGGGCGGTGGGAAGGTCGTCAGCCTGCTGTCCTGAGCCGATTGCCCGGCCCGAGTAGGAAAGAACCGTGAGCAGTCCTGATGGGGGGGGCCGCCGCGCCTCCTAACTCACCGTCTCAGCGTGTTTGTACCCGGAATGGCTTTCCTAACACCGTATGCTAGTTTTGAGATTCATCTGTGTTTCTTAGTTGGATTTACTAAACCGACGAGCATTAAATTTTTTACAAAGCTTATCTGTAAAGCTCAGACAGCCCATTGTGTACCTCTCCCAGTGCGGAGCACTTAAATGAAGTAAGTCATTTCTTAACAAGAACTTCGCAGATTTAAGAACCCGTCAGTTTTTCTAAAGACAGTGACTGTGGTTAGTGCAGAGAACGCTCTAAATTGTGTTCTCAAAGGCATCGGCTCTGGAACGGCCGCCTTCAGCTTTCAGGGCACCTGGGAGCTGTCAGAAAACACTTCCTGGGTGGCTGACACACTTCTGATACATGAAATGTCTACTTAACATTTATAAATGCAGCCTCTGGCCACCGTTCAAAGGAGACCCACAAATCCCAGGTGGGATTTAATCAGAGCGAAGGCAGACCAGCCCTGACCTGCCTGCAGTGGTCTTCTGGGTGACTTAGATGATGGTGGGACAGTGTCTTCTTTGAATCCTGCCTCTGACCCTGGAGGATAAGGGTGCGATTGTTTTAATGTGCTTCTTACAGAACTTTGCATAGGATTGTTATTATTTTTTTTAATTTATTTTTTTGTGTGTGGTACACGGGCCTCTCACTGTTGTGGCCTCTCCCGTTGCGGAGCACAGGCTCCGGACGCGCAGGCTCAGCGGCCGTGGCTCACGGGCCCAGCCGCTCTGCGGCATGCGGGATCTTCCTGGACCGGGGCACGAACCCGTGTCCCCTGCATTGGCAGGCGGACTGTCAACCACTGCGCCACCAGGGAAGCCCAGGGTTATTATTTTTTAAAAAACCTTATACACCTATAAATTCTTAGTGATACTGAAAAGCAAGGAGAGAGGAGGAAGAGCCGTTCTTTACAGAAGAATGCCAGTTATAGAAATGGAAGGAACGATAGGCTTAGAAAGCCATCATTTTGTAGACATCAGGGTAACAACTGATACAGACAAGTAGCATCGAATGATACTAAGACCACTGGGCAAAATGTTCTGGGAAACAGTCTCAAAGTTTCCCTCCTGAGGTTACTCATCACAAAGGAGAAAGGTACCGTCACAAGGGAGTGAGATGGTGGATGCCACCTGCTCCAGTGACCGAGCACAGCGTCCCCAGCACAGGACAGACACCCTGCCTGTATCCTGAGGTCACGTGCTGGGCGGTACACCCCACCCTGATGTCATTCTGCCAGAACGCTCCCCCTGAATCTTACTATGAGGAGACAGAAAAGTCCAGATTCTGGGATGTTCCTCAAGACACCTGGACTCTTCAAAAGATTGTTATCCAGAAAATAAATAAAAAGAAGTAAATGTTAAGGGTGGGGATGCAGTTCTACGTTAAGGAAGTCTAGAGGGCTATAATAAAAATAGAATGCAATGATCTAGGCTTCAGTCCTGGGTTAAGAAAGGAAAACAACTATAAAAAGTGTCTTAGGTACAAGTGGTGAAATTTGAACGTGGACTGATTGTTATAAAATAAACTTACTTCGTGTGAAGTTCTTAGGTGTGGTAATGGCATTGTGATTTACGTAGAACGCCCTTTTACTGAGAAGACAAGTGTTGAAGTATTTGGGGGCAGAACGTCATGATACTTGCAAGTTCCTTTCAGATGGTTGAGAAAAACGTGTACGAGAGGAAAAAAGCGGCTGTGCCAGTGTTTAGCAATTGGTGACTCAAGATGAAGGACTGCCAAGTGCTCACTGTACTCTTCTTCCAGCTTTTCTGTAGGTTTAAATTTTTCTAAATAAAAATGCAGGGTTGTGGGGAGGGGGGAATAATGCGCATTCGTCGTCAAAAGAAAAACAAAGCAAACAACGCAGGAAACTGCAGAGAGAAAAGTAAAAATTGCCCCAAATCCCCCTACCTCGAGATAACCACAGTTGACAGTTTTGGTGAACCTCCTTCCAGGTGTTGGTTCTCTGCTTACCGATCCATCTGTGCATTTATCCATTAATCCCTCTGTCTACTTAATGTCTTCTGTTTTTGTTACCCTCTCTTTCTTCCTGGATTTTTTGGTGGAAGAAAGACCATTTGTCCTTCAGGACGCTCCACATTGCGTCCCTGTGGTGCTGTTTACCTTGTCCCTGTCGCCCTGCAGTAGGTCTAGGCACTTGTTAGACATTGCTAGGGTTTTGTTTTTGTTTTGGCAAGAATATGTCAGAGGTGATATTCTGTCTTTCCTACTGCATGACAGCTGGTTATCTTACTTTTTTTTTTTTTTTTTTTTTTTTTGCGGTACACGGGCCTCTCATTGATGTGACCTCTCCCATTGCAGAGCACAGGGTCCGGACGCGCAGGCCCAGCGGCCATGGCTCACAGGCCCAGCCGCTCTGCGGCATGTGGGATCTTCCCGGACCGGGGCACGAACCCGTGTCCCCTGCATCGGCAGGCGGACTCTCAACCACTGTGCCACCAGGGAAGCCCTTACTTTTTAATTTTTAATTATGTTGAAACGTGGTCTCAGGGTCAGAATTATAAGGGCCCATTAAAGGAAGTCCAGCTTCCATCCTCATCCCCTCCCCCCATTCTCTTCCTTCCCGTGAAGGTCACTATTTTTTATAAGCTTTGGGGTTTTTCCCTCCATTACTTCTTTTTCAAATATGAGCAGATATATTTGCATTTCCCCCATTTCTTACACAAACGCATACTATTCACACTCAAAACATAGCCTAGATATTCTCCACATCAGTACATAGGAACCTCCATTCCTTTTGTAGCTGTGTAAAACACCGTTCTATGGGGTAGGTATTGCCGTGTTTTATTCAACCCGTCTCCTGCTAGACATTGGGGTTATTAACAGACCTGCAATTATAAATAGTGCTGAACTCGGTGGTTTGTGACCACCTAGATGAATGGGATAGGGAGGGTGGGAGGGAGGGAGACGCAAGAGGGAAGAGATATGGGAACATATGTATAACTGATTCACTTTGTTATAAAGCAGAAACTAACACACCATTGTAAAGCAATTATACTCCAATAAAGATGTTAAAAAAATAAATGAATAAATAAATGAATAGCCTTGTGCACAGATGATTTTAAATTTTTGCCAGGGATGGATTGCTGGGAGATTGCTCAGGGTCAAGAAGGGAGATTGCTCAGGGTCAAAGGGCAAGTGCGTGTGTAATTTTGCTGGATATTTACCAAATTCCCCACCATAGGGGGTTGTATTATTTTGCATTCCCACTGCAGCATACGAGGGACACAGCATCTTTTTTGATAGTGGAGCCGCATACTGTAATATGGTCTTGGAAAAGTAAAGCAGACCTGGATTTCAGGGCTAGCTCTGCTTCTTAGCTGTGTGTCTGTTGTAGTTTCTCAGGGCAGGGCCGAAAGTAAGCTCGTCACACGAGATGAATTGCCGAAGCGCAGCAGCAGAGGGCTGCCGCTCGCTCAGGCAGAACAGCGCCGTCTGTCCTGCTGTGGTAGCCTTTATTAAAGCATTATCTAGGTTTACACTTTAAGACTTGTCTTCTTAACACTTCAGAAGTGCCAAAGCAGCAAGATATGCTTCTATTGATTATACAAGCAATAATTGGCTTTCGTGAGCACCTGCCGTGCTTCGTCCTTGAGCGCAAAAGCAGCACAGAGTTCCCACCATTATTCTGATTATACTGAACTAGCACAAGGAAATCTCCTTGCGTTCCCACCACTCTGATTATACTGAGGACACCTCATGGATCAGTGTCCAAAGCACTCAATGCTTCTTCGCAGGCCCCCGGTTTGCCAGGGGTGGGCGGGGCTCAAAGCAATCAGGACTGTTCACAACTCTGGCTTATTTGCATGCCCCCGGTTTGCCAGGGGGCAGGGGGGCTCAAAGCAATCAGGACTGTTTGCAGTTCTGGCTTATTCGCCAGCCCCCAGTTTGCTGGGGGGGGGGTGCTCATGGGTCACGTCTCCTTTCCATGTCCTCAGTTATCCCACTACATGTGTCCCTGGACAAGTTACTTAATCTCTCTGAATCTTGGTTTCCTCTCTGTCAAATGGGAGTAATAGTTGTCTGAGGCGTTATTTTTATTTATTTATTTTTTGCGGTACGCGGGCCTCTCACTGTTGTGGCCTCTCCTGTTGCGGAGCACAGGCTTCGGACACGCAGGCTCAACGGCCATGGCTCACGGGCCCAGCCGCTCCACAGCATGTGGGATCTTCCCGGACCGGGGCACGAACCGGCGTCCCCTGTATCAGCAGGCGGACTCTCAACCACTGCGCCACCAGGGAAGCCCCTGAGGTGTTATTTTGACAATGAGTCAAGATAACGCAGGTAAAATGCTCTCCACCCTCTCTGGTGTGTAGTGAGTGCCCAGGACCTGTTGGCTGGGGCTACTCTTGGTGTGACTTGTGCTTGAAGGTGAATGCCAGGTGTACCTTTATTGCCAAAGACTGGAAGATTCCCATTTTCTAGTCTCTCTGCCAGAATGGCCAGAAACCAGAGAGCAGAGTCTTTGCTCTTGAGGTGGTGACCAGCGGAAAAGAAGAGAAAAAAAATCTCCATTGCTTTTATACTTTTTGTCTGTCTGGTTGATGACTGTCTGATAATGACTTAGTTCTCAGGCCTACATGCAGATGATGTTCTTCTAGCGAAGTGGGCTGTGGCCGCCTCACCTGCGGGTTCTATAGAACTAGCCTCTAAATTGGAATTTTACCCACAGGTGGACGTCAGTGGATTCCTGAAGGTGTGCACATTCCTGGGGGGTGAGCCCTCAGAGTTTGCATTAGATCATCGAATGGATCCATGACCCCAAACAGGTTGAGAAACTCTATCCTAAGCCATATTCTTTTCTGTTTTGAAGGATGTTGCGGCTCGGGGCTTAGATCTCCCTCAAGTCACGTGGATTGTCCAGGTAATGTATTTAAGTTGTTAAGGTGCGAGCTTGAGGCCAGAATGTGTGATCATGAGTAGGTGCGTTGGCTTTAAGTAGAATAATTATTATCACCCTCTTGGGTGTTGCCCTGGTCAGCAGGCAGCAACCAGCCCGATCTGCACAATTCTTCTGGCATCTTTCCTTAACCCAGCCCGCCTGACCACTGCAGCACAGCCTGCAGACTGTACAGCCGTGGGAGGGAGGGGCAGGCTCCCCTGCTCACAGACTAATGTGTGTCACACACAGAGTTTTCAGCAAGCTGAAAATAACAGAAATTACCTGGGCCCCTGGGAGGCCTCATCGTGTCCAGAAGGCGATGGCTCAGCTGTCCTGAGAGCTGTGTCCATGCACATTGACCTGCAGGGGGCAATTAAGGCCCTGACAGCATCTTACACATACCTCTAGCCTTAGATGCTTTGCCAGAGGGTAGAGGTGTTAGCGCTAGTCTAGTGGCTTTAGTTTTGGTTTTTCTTTTCCTTAGTCTGCAGAGTGGTATTTTTAAGCCCTTCTGTACGGGGGCCAGGGGACAGGGCCCTGTTAACGTGAGTCACGGTTTATTCACATTTTAGTGGAATTGCATGCCTGTCACTAGCTAGGAATCTCTGCTCACGGCACATGATGACTTTGCGACTAGAGGCATTGTGTCTTCTTTCCTGCTGTCCATGGAGCAAATTTGAAATAGGAAGGCGAGGATGATTTTAATGTGCAGGAGGCCAGGCACATATAATTGATCATTGAGAGCCTGCTTATAATTGTGGGTATTGATTAGTTTAATATGCCTGGCCTCCCATCATATTCTTGGCCCTCTGGTCTTTGATGCATGTAGCAGCAAAGAAGAAAAGGGCAGAATGAGTACAGGGACAATTGGTGTTGACGACGATGACGTTATTGCCATAGAGAGCGTCCGTTCTGCTGAGTTAGAGCGTTGGCCCTTTGCCGGGTCAGGAGCACTGTCCGTGGGAGCGGAGGCGTTTCCCTGCAGGAAGGGGAACGTGCCTCTCAACTGGCCTGCAGCTCTGCTCCGTTGGGACTGGGTGGCCTGCAGCGAGGCGGTGGAGACCTGAGTCTCTGTACCCTGTGCAGCGTCTTTCGTGGCCTCAGCCCCACTGCCCTGTCTACTGAGGAAGCAGGCCAAGGTCGTGCGGCCATCCTGCGCGAGTTTGCGCCCACCTGCCTGCATTCTCACCTTGCCCAGTCACCTCAGTGAAAAGATGCAAATAGGAAAATGAAGAGACCTGTGGAGAAGTGAAATTAAATAGGAGATACTGGGACGAGAAGACGTCTCGTTTATCTGAAACTTGGCCACTGTTCCTGTTGGCGTGTCGGAGCCTTGTTATTTCCAATGAAGCCAGGAGTTTCAGGGTTGAGTGACTTCTCCTTGTGATTGTGGTAGGGTAACCATAGCACCAGGATTTAATTCTTGGGATACCTGGAGGCAGGTGAGGGGTATTGCACTTCCAATTAATGGCAGTCCCTTGATCTGCGAATGCCTTCATTTTTGTTACCCTTTTTAGTACAACGCTCCGTCTTCACCTGCTGAATACATCCACCGGATTGGGAGAACCGCCCGGATTGGCTGCCATGGGAGCAGCCTGCTCATTTTGGCTCCTTCGGAGGCAGAATATGTCAACTCGTTGGCTTCTCACAAAATCAAGTGAGTCAGAAACACGGGGTTTCGGCTGATCTCACCTAATTAATTTTCTGTCGCCTCTTACAGTGGATGGGCCTTGTAAGCTGACGAGGAGCCATTAACCCTTGTGATCCCTAAGTGAGTCCCAGAATAGCCAGTGGCAAAGACTGAAACCCTTAACGCCATCAGCACATGACAGTTTTCATTGCGTTGCCATTCCAAGGCGTAGAGCGATCTGTTGCGCTCTCTCTTTCAGGTAGAGGTCTGTGTTGGCGTTGCTCCTGCTGCGAAATCAGTGTGCACCACCCGCCCAGCCAGCTTCTCAGAGATCTCTCTTAGTCACCATTTTTGTTTCTTGTAATTAATTAACGCTTAGGACCTTTAAAGTTGGAAAAATATAATGCTTTTGATTCTTTACACAACTCCCCCTCCCCCGGGAAAGGAAAACGAGGGAAGAAACCATGAGGGGCGGGTGAATTATGTCCCACGCGTTTGTGGCCAAGGCTGTCCAGCTGCTGTCTCGTGTGCACCCAGTCAGATGGCAGCCTCTCACACCCCCCAGCGTCAAGCCCCCAGTTCCAGCCCTGGGTCGGGGACTCCACAGGGCTCAGCAGCATGGAACCTTCGCCAGGGGCTTCCATCGAACCCTGATCTCCCCGAGGAAAGACAAAGAAAGCAAAGACAGACAGAGGACAGTGGCTCGAGCTGGCCAGGCGTGATTGTGATGAAAGCAGAGAGCATCCACCTGGCCACAGAAATGAGTTTGTTTAGTCACGTTTTCCATAAAATCTAAAGTAACAGGCTCTGAAAATGCGCTTCTAAAGGCATGCGGTTTTTCACACTGATCTACTTTCACGAATTTCTTCTGCTCAGAGAAAGCACAGCGATGCGTAGAATGTTTTTGGAGGCACAGGGAGAGCTGTGCGGTGCCCAAGGTGGTGGCACGGTACACGCCGGGCACAGGAGTGGCCCAGCCGCTCAGAAGCCACTCGGTGGCTTCCCCTGTCCCCAGTCAGACTTCAGCACTCTCAGAGCTCTTCCGAGATTGCTGGTGTGACCGTCCGTGGGAGGGAGCTTTCTCAGAAAACGCGCTTCACGCCCCTCAGCGTCGGGGGAGGCGAGGACCCGCTGCCGATGAATTCAGGAGGGCAAAAATGAAGGTGGTGTGCGTTTTCCTCTTACGTAATTCTCTCATCTTGATACAGCTTGTCAGTTGAAGGAGTGGTTTTTGTTTGTTTCGGGAAGACGTGCATCTCTTCTCTTGTGAGAGAGGATCTCATGCAGATGAGTCAGCGTTTCACCAGGAGCTCCATCTCCAGCTGGACTCTGAGTTCCCGGGGGCTGGAGGCCGCGTCAGCCTTCTCACTGCGGCCCTTTCCGAGTCTAGGCGGCACCCGATCAGGCAGTTACATTCCAGAAATACAGGGGGGTCGAAATGAAAACCTGTCCCAGCGCCGTAGCTTTTTCCCTCTGTCCCAGCGATTCGTGTATGTGTGAAAGGTATTCTCAGAGGTGTGTTGTCCCACAAGAGGAGGGACTCACTGCACCTCGGCAGCCTCTCTCTGCCTCCATGGCTCCCTCCTCCTTCCGTTCTAGACCCACAAGTTCACGTTCTCCCATTCCTCCCCGTCAACAGCTCTCTCTGGTTGGCCTCCTGTCCTCGTTCACTGTGATGTGATCTCCTTGGAGAAACGGGTGCAGACAGTTCCGCAGTCAAAGGGTGATGGTGAGCACAGAGTTGTCAGCATAGATGCCTCCGCCTCTCGCCCTCTCATCATTGTTCTCGAATAAATGCCTTCCAGTTGATTGCTATGGAAGGTTCAAATGTAAGCCTGAAATTGAAAAAGGGAAAATAATAATTAGCACCAACATGAATCATTGGTGAGCTGGGTATATTTTAAAGGTATAAAAAGGACAGCCCTTGGGACTTCCCTGGTGGCATAGTGGTTAAGAATCCGCCTGCCAATGCAGGGGACACAGGTTTGAGCCCTGGGCCGGGAAGATCCCACATGCTGCGGAGCAACTAAGCCCATGTATCACAACTACTGAGCCTGCGCTCTAGAGCCCGCGAGCCACAATGACTGAGCCCGTGCGCCGCAACTACTGAGCCCGTGCGCCTAGAGCCTTTGCTCCGCAACAAGAGAAGCCACCGCAGCGAGAAGCCCGCGCACCACGATGAAGAGTAGCCCCCACTCACCGCAACTAGAGAAAGCCTGTGTGCAGCAGCGAAGACCCAATGCAGCCAAAAATAAACAAATTTATTTATTTATTAAAAAAAAAAAGACAGTCCTCCCTTTTGATGATCTTTTCTGGAAAAAGAGCCCGCAGCATTCATGGGAAATTCAGCATAAGGTTCACAGTCAGGAGAGAACTCAGTGATGCCAGAGACTTGGGGAGGAAGTTCAGAAGGATGAAGACTGGGAAATACCGCAAGGAAGAGATTTGGGTCTTACGTGCTGTAAGAATATCCTTACAGGGGGTGTAAGAACATTCAGTTAAGGGGCAGAGAGTTCTGTAGGAGTCCAGCCTCACTGGTTTCTGCCCTGAAAATTCACCTATTGAAGTGCCTGGTCCTGAACCACTGGCTGCTTCACCGGCGAGACGTAGTCAACCCGAGTGATGATCAGATCTGTCGCTGCGATACTGCCGTGCGTTACACATGCTGATTTCTGTTGGAGGAAGGGCTGTATGTTGGGGATCTATATAGAAACTGTTTCTTTGACTTAATAACAAAAACTAAATCTAATAAGAACTAATTAAAAAGCATGCCATGGAAAGAGGCAGACTTGAAGATTCTTGGAATACAAAAGATACACGTCTAAATATCAAAAACAGGAGGAAGACGTGTGTGCCTGTTTGGTGCCTAAGAACCTGAGAGCCCGGCGGCGGGCTGCTGGGACGGCTGATGAATTACAGAGAAGATCAGGAAGGCAGGCGGAGGCTCTCAGCAGCAAGGGCCGTCGCAGGAAATCGCCGCCCGCCCCCAAACCCCCAGCGCGTGGAGCTCGCCCTGACAGTTTCATTGAGCAGAGCTAGAGACAGGTGCCCCGGGCCGCTTCGCCTCTGTCTGAATGCCCAGAACTTTGTCTCTGCAGCCTTCCGACTTCTTGGTGTTTGCCGGCTTCTTCACTTTTTCCCACTTCTCCTTTAAACGTGTTTCTAATGAAAGTCATCATTGGTTTATTAAAATGTAAATGCTTCCTCGAAATGTGTTATTTCTTAGATCAGGCATAAGTTAGTTCCTTGAATCTATTTAGCTGTCTCTCTTCATAGTGAGGTGGGATGATTCAGGTGTGTTGATAGAACCATACATAAGAGAGTAGATGTGCTTTGTTCCTCGGAAGCAGTGATTTCTTAGACTCGGAGGAAAAGGCCCTTTTCAACTGTAAATCGCTCCAGTTCAGTCCCATCTCCTGTTCACTTAGGGTAGATGGTCCCCTAACATTGTCATACGGACACATACAGCCTACGAGCCTGCCCTGGCTGAAGGTCAACATTTGAGGAAACTGTGCCTTTCTGTGGCATATTTAGTTCTTTGTATCCCTGGCTGCAAATGCCATTATACCTGTTTTCTTTCTCCCCACTTCAGGATCTGACCCCAAGTTCTTATGTTGCTTTTACTTTTGTATTTCTTTTTTTTTTTTCCTCAAGAAAAGAAGTGATGAATAGAGGCAGGTCAGCTAGAAAAAGGAGAAGGCAGGGCTGGGCTCTGATTCTTACCTTCCTTCAGCTTTCCAGGCATAAATGAGATGCAAATTCAGTAGCCGTAACATTTCTCTCCCATATGAAAAACAGATTTTCCAGGAAGCCGCGAACGTTCCCCCCCCCCCCCCCCCCCCCCGCCCAACTCCTACACTCTTGGTATGTACTCTGCATTCTCTGGTCGACTCTGTAAAAATATTTTCTGAATCCACGTGGCTGTGAGCTGGCAGCGAAGAAAGAACGGTGAGGGCTGGGGGCTGGGGGTGTACGGGGAAGCAGTGACACAGCTCAGGCAGATCATGTCACAGACATGACATGTTCATTCATAGCTTTGTCAGAGTCACCTTTGGGGGAAAGTCACCTTTGTCTTCTCCCACAGAAGAGGCTGCCATTCATGTTTTAATTTGCTGTTACATTTAGGAAAAAAAAAAACAAAACCCAACAACATACAAGAAAATCATTTATCTTTTTATGATCTGTTTTTCTCCCCCAGAGCTCCTCCTTCCCCCTTCCTCTCTCCCTGGGGAGTGTGTTTCCCTCCTCGCCTCTAACACAGGACTCTGCCGCGTGCCCTTCCTGGGGCGAAGGCTGGGGCCTTCCAGAGCCGTGGGGGACGGTGGGCTGTCCAGACTCCCCTGCCAGGCAGCTTGGAGTGTCTTATTCTGGCTGCTGACGGCTTCTGTTCACAAGGGAGGCCTGAGTTCTGGTTTCGGCCGTTCGCATGTGACTCTAGATCATTTGGTCCTCACCCCTGAATAATTAAGAGACTGGAGCAGCAAAGATCCCTCAGTGTAGATTAGGAGAGAGTTCTGGTGCCAAGATGGGCAATGGGCGTTGGCCGCCTGTTTACCTTCACTCAGGTGTTTGGTTAAGCCCCACAGTTAAGGGTCTTCAGCCACCTCCTTCCTTTAAGTATGAAACTAAAGGGACTGTCGGAAATGTTTCTTTAGTTCGTCTTCTCAAGGCACGGTCATCTGTCTAGGAGCAGGCCTATTTATTTAGTGTTCCAGATTTACTAAGAAATAATGACATGATCCCTATAGAGGAAATTCTAAATAAATGTATAAATAAATGTATAAATTCTAAATAAATGTAAATGTATCAGGCAGGAAGGAAATTGTTGGGAATATTACCCTGTCTGTCCCTTTAATATCATGGAGGGCCCCTTCCTTCCAAATTCCTAAAGGTTTGGGAAAACATTCCCTTTCCCTGACCAAGTGTTGCTTCTCCTTTATATCGAATTAGCCTGATGAGAGGCCAGTTTTATGCATCAAGATTCCAAATGTTTTTGAAAGAACTGAAGGTTTACCTCGATGTGCCCTTCCTTTTACAGTGTTTCTGAGATAAAGATGGAAGATATTTTGTCTGTTCTGACACGGGATGATTGTTTTAAAGGGAGACGATGGGGAAGCCAGGTGAGTTTTATTATGTATCGCGCTTGCTGCTAACAGACGTGACGCATTTCCTGATTTGGGGAAGCAGTGATTCTGAGTATGGGGCAGTTACTGCCTCTGTCAAGTAAAACGTGTATTTTAAGGACCATGAACATTAGGTGAGGCCTCATCTTGATCGTGTTTTTTCTGTCTTTGCTCCTCGACATGTTTGCTGGGCTCATCCAGTTAATGGGCTCCAGTCCATCCTGCGTGTCTGCCAGGCGGCAGCGAGCTCCCCAGAAAGGAGATCTCATCCCAGGCCAGAATGAGTCTGGAGGCAGCGTTACATACTCAGCCCTGGTGCTTCCCCTCCAGATCGTCAACAAGGACACCTGGCTAGACCCGTCCACCCAGGAAAGCATGGAAAAAATAAATAGCTCGGAATCTCCATTCGGACACACTTAGTTCATCCATTTTTTAACGTTCGCTATACACAGAGGAAGAGTGACGTTGAGATGATTAAGAAGAAAAATTTTTATTATCCGCGCAGTTCCACATGGAGATCCTGAGCAGTTGCAGACAGCCCGGGATCCTTTCCTGCTCCTTTTCCGAGACTTCCCCCCTGCGCGAAATCACTGCCCCGCCTCCGCCCCCACTCTACCGCGTTACTCATTGTATCACATGTACTTGTCAGTGTGTGTGTAGTGATGTTGCTGGGCGTAATTTCGTCCATGAAATTTTAATTATTTGGATATTTTTCTCTTCTGATGCCTGAGGATAAACTGGAAAGTCAGAGCCAAATAGACCGAGTTTAAGAGTTTCTTCTGTGCATCAGGACGTGTCTTTATGTGGATCAGTATTCTCCCTGAGGCAGGGACTCCATCTGGCTGACCCCGACTTAAGTTCTGTTCCGGAGAGTACCTCCGGAAATGCAGCTAAGCAAAGGGGAGGAAATAACCAAGTGTCCGTTACCGCAGCGTGTGTTCCAGACGGGACTGTGCTGAGCTCTTCACACGCCTGGTCCCGTTCCATCCTCTCAGCAGCCCCATGAGGCAGATGTTACTGTCCCACTTTATAGATGAGGAAACCGAGGCTTAGCGAGCTGAAGGAACATTCACGAGGGCACAATAATCATTGATTCTCCTGGTGTGAAAGCAGGCATCTAACTTCAAAGCACCTGTGCTTCACCATGTGCCAATAAGCCTCTGTTAGTATTAGTTAAGCCAGGAAATTGGAACTAAAGTGCTTGTTAAGTTGGGTAACGTTAGCCATTTTCATAAAGGTGAAATTTGGTCAGTAAATGGTACCACAGCAAAGATCCCCGTGAGCAAGAAAGTGATTAAGGACTCAATTGATCAACACGTTATTTTAAGTGATATTTCTTTATAGAACAACCAGGGCACACGAGACTTTGGACCATCCCATATTATCGATAGTCTGTTGTCAAGGGAACTGACCAGAAATGAGACACTCATTGGTCTTGGTACACTTCTCTGTTCTTTGGAAACTACTGCAAATTCTAGTTGGCGGGGGGGGGGGGGGGGGAGCGGGTGGAAAGGTGGGGTGGGGAGCAGTTGTTTTCTGGGTTTTTTGGTTTTGTTTTTCTGGGTTTTTTTCCAAATGTTCCCACAGCTATTTAATTATAGCCCCGGGACAGCTACGTGGATAAGCAGGGGTACCTGGGGAGCCGTCTGAGGCGGCATGCAGCAGCAGAGTGGCCAGGAGCATGGCCTTAGGGCCCAGTTCTTCATCTCACCAGCTGTGTGGCTTTGGGCCAGTACTGGACCTTCCTAAGGTTCATGAGTACATCTCTTTATGTGTACAACTGAAATAATATTAGTGTTCTCAGAAGGAGATTGGAGGGCTGAGTAGGAAATAACCTGAAAGTCCCAACACAGGTACCAAAGGATATTCATTATTATTACTATTATTATTATTATTTTGTTACATCGGTTAGTAGCAGATGTGGAATTAAAGTCCAGACTTGTTGACATGAAGCCCAGCGCCTTTTTTTTGCTGTTTCACAGTAAGTGGAAAATTGGCATCTGCCTGCTCTCCAGAAATAAGAGCAAGCCACAAAATTACAAAATGAGATGGTAAAGGTTTGAATAATCTAGCCTTACACTGTTTCCAGGACCGGCTTTGGTGTCAGTATTTACCCCCTGAACACAGCCCAGTTCTCTCCCGGGCACCGATGGTCGTGTGCCCCTGTGCGTCTCTGGGGAAGCTGTGGACGGGTGCAGGGCCCCTCCGGCAGGACGCTCCCCTAGAGCAAGAGAACGTTCCCTCTGCTCTTTTGGGGAACAAGCCACAGCCATTCTGTTAACATCCGCCCTTCTGTGGCCTGGCAGCCCCAGTTCCTCTCCTTAAGCCTTTTCTGTGGCCTGAGGCCAGCCTTGAAGACTGGCTGGGGCTTGCGGAGCCTTCATAAGATTGTGGGTGAGAGCTGGGGCCCAGAGTCGGACAGACTTGGGTTCGAGTCCTTGCTTTATAGCCAGTCGTTCTGCAGCCTTGAGCAGACTCTCTCCTCCTCCCCAGCCTCAGTTTCCCCATCTGTAGAATGAGGACAGCACGAGTACCCATCCTGGAGGGTTGCTGTGAGGTTTAAGTAAAACGAGCCCAGCGTGCTCTGCACACTCGGGGCCGTGTGAGTTCACCACAACCCTGAATTGCTGCTCAGATGGACAGGATGTTTTGATATTTTTAAGGTCTGGTGGTCTTTGGTTTTAAAAAGAAAATGTGCTAATCAAGGTTGGGCTTTCACTGACACCAAAATAACTGGTTAACTTAGAAAACTCAAGTAATCATGCCAGGTTCTAGATGACACATCCATAAACACCACTTGTTTGACCAAATTTAACTTTAAGTCAGAGGACAAAGAAAAATGAAACTAAATTGACTTCATTACTAATTATCTCATAGATAAACAGCCTGCAGGAGTATATTACGTGCGTGCCTCATGTGAACAGTAAAGAGAATAAAGTAAATGCTGGTACAACTTTTAATTCTGGGGTTTTTTTACAGCTTTTTTTTTCTTTTTTTAAAAATTTATTTATTTTTGGCTGCGTTGGGTCTTTGTTGCTGCACACGGGCTTTCTCTAGTTGCGACAAGCGGGGCTACTCTTCATTGCAGTATGCAGGCTTCTCATTGCGGTGGCTTCTCTTATTGTGGAGCACGGGCTCTAGGTGCGCGAGCTTCAGTAGTTGTGGCACATGGGCTCATTAGTTATGGCTTGCGGGTTCTAGAGCACAGGCTCAGTAGTTGTGGCACATGGGCTTAGTTACTCCGTGGCATGTGGGATATACCTGGACCAGGGCTCGAACCTGTGTCCTCTGCATTGGCAGGCGGATTCTTAACCACTGTGCCACCACGGAAGCCCTTAATTCTGTTTTTTTTTTTTTTTAGTTTTGGCTGCGTTGGGTCTTTGTTGCTACAGGCGGGCTTTCTCTAGTTGCGGTGAGCAGGGGCTACTCTTCGTTGCGGTGCACGGGCTTCTCATTGCGGTGGCTTCTCGTTGCAGAGCGCGGGCTCTAGGCGTGTGGGCTTCAGTAGTTGTGACACGTGGGCTCAGTAGTTGTGGCTCGTGGGCTCTAGAGCGCAGGCTCAGTAGCTGTGGCGCACGGGCTTAGTTGCTCTGCGGCATGTGGGATCTTCCCGGACCAGGGCTTGAACCCGTGTCCCCCACATTGGCAGGCGGGTTCTTAACCACTGCGCCACCAGAGAAGTCCCTTAATTCTGTTTTAAATACAGTACGTCTTAATTGGTATCCTCACTGTGGGCAGTTCTCTCTGGTACACAGGCCAGTGCCGGACAGATGAATGTGGGCTCAGTAGCTGGGCCTTGTACACACCGAGCCAGACGCCTCATCATAATGCCCGTCTTCACCCAGCTTGGTTGAAGGCCATTGTAAGTGTCCTTTGGCATGTACATTTTGGGGCTTCTGTGAACAGAACGCAAGCGAGTGAAGCATCTGTAAAATGTATATTTCATATTTAGGTATATAAAATATATATAGCTACGTCTGGGTGCACGAATGTTCAGCCACCTACAAAGAGAATAAATTTGATCTTTCAACTTGACTGGGACGCGCTCAGAAGGTTCTAGGGACCGTGGGGGTAAAACTCAGCTTGGCAATAAAATGATTAAAACAAAATCCTTCCATTTAGTTTAAAAATGCCTTAGAAGTTGGCGATTTCAAGACACATGCTTCAAATAACCACCCCCCGCCACCCCGCCCAACTGCTACCACCTAAAACTGTACAACAAAAATAACCCAGCCCAGCTGTTAGACTCATCTGTTGCCTCTTGATAGGCATGAGTTTTCATCTTCACAGCATAAACACAAACCCAAACGTGTTTTTCCTAAAAGTTTTTTTGTCCTGTGAAATACGCCTGCAAACTCATCCTAACAAAAAGCTCACTGGCGTGGTGAGAGACTCAGATAAGATCACAAGCCCCTAGCCTGGTTTTTGTGGGTTGTCTCTCCTCTCCGAGATCAGTGGGGTCTTTACAGAGAAAGGGTATTGAGTGCGTCTAGACCTTTGGAGATGTTATTTTTCTAGACGACCCACAGTCCGCTAGTTGCAAGTTGCTTCATGAAGCAGGACTAAGCCTGCGTCTTTGAGGGCGGGAGAGCTCCCCCCTCCCCCGCCGCCCCGGTGCTGCGGGGTGTGCCCTCCGGGCTCTGACCCCCTCTCGTTATGGGAGCATTCACCTGTCTGGGGCTGAGCCAGCACTGCGTGACTCTGCTCCCTGTGTCTTCAGTTTAAATTCAGACTGTCCTCCCAAGAAGACAGCTGAAAAATACTCATTCTCAAGAGGGGCAATTTTAAAATAAAGTATTTCTGGAAGTGGCGGGGTAAGACCTTCTTTCTCCTACGTATATTATGTTTTCTGCCATTAACTTTTTCTTATATTCTACTAAAGTGACCTCATCATTTCAAACATGTGAACCTAGTTTTATCGCGATTTTTCTACATATTTCACTAGTATACACACTCACATTATATGTATGTGTATATGTAATTTTTTTTTTTTTTTGGGTTGGGAAGAAAAGATACCTCATTTTGAAACCTAAAGGGGGAAATAAGAAAAGCCCTTTGTAATATATTGCCATATTATCACTAAATCCCCTGACAGTTGTGACACAGAAGCAAGTCACCTGTCACTTAAGCTTGAGGTCTCTTTAATTTTCTCCTGGAATTCGCACCAGGCTGTCTTTAATTTGAGGCCTTTATTGGAATTCTGAAACCTCTCTGCCTCCCTGGCTCTCAGATCTATTCTGAGAGCTGTTACAGAATGTATACAATAACCAACAGAGGGATTCGAGAGGGCTGCAGCTCTGTTTATTTAACACTCTAGAGGGATTTTTGTGCTTATTCGGTCCTGGCTGCCCAGCTTTCAATATCGCTTTGACAACCATTCTGCCCTTCTCATTAATTTTAAACAGTTAAAACACAGGAAAAAGAGGAAAAAGTTTTCATTATTAAAGTGCTTTACTTTTTAATAACAGAGGATTCTGTCCGCCAGGGGAAAGGGCATCCTTGCTAATTTCACATTCATATTAAAAAAAAAAAAAAAAAAAAAACGCAAGGAAGGTGACAGTTTCGCTGCTGAGGTGGCTTAACGAAAAGAGGGCAGCAAAAAAAAAAGTTTGCATTTCACATCAGTTAAGAGGGTAAAAAAAAAACCTTGTTAATGACAACAGCAAATGTCCACTTTCGTAACACAGCTCCCGAGTGACTTTTTCTCTTGACATTTGAGTGGATAAAACCCTTAGGGGGACCACGTACCGTGAAATCAGATAGACTGTCATCAACCAAACAGGTAGCAGGAATGATTTGACTAAACTGAAAACATTTTCAGGTTGTGAAGTCTCTATTAACACAGAGACGAATGTCTCTCGGAAGAGGGAGACTTTTCCTTCTCCTCCCTTTATTCTTTCTGCGGCAGCTTTAAATGTGAAAAAGACCCGGGTGACGGGGTTAGGGTCGGTCAGCCAGACCCAGGGGCTCGCACCCTGTCCTCTACAGGAGTTAAAAGCAGCATGAGCTGGGTCTCACGCTGGTGAGACCCACACTGGGGGGTGAGTGTGGGTAGAGCTTAATAGGCACCATCCAAAGAATCAACATCTCTGGGGAGGCACGCTAGCCAGATCGGGTTCTTTTGGATCTTGGTTTCGCGTTCAACAGAAAACATTCGTGTTGAGATGCAGGAAACAAAAGCCACTTGTCTTTAGGGGGATATAAAGAAAGGAAATCTTTTCTCTGGGGTTGCTAAAGGCTGAAAAGAAAAGAAGTTTCTATTTTCCTAATATTTTCCATCTGTAAGGTCTTTGATGCAGACAGATGTGAGTTCTTACAGAGGGACTGTTGGCTGCAACGATCCGTGCCATCGTCTTGAATGTGGTTTGCTGGAGCAGCCCACTCCTCAGTGGGTTCCTGGGAACTCAGCACAGAGGTCTGGGCTGAAAGAGTGAATCTGAAACAGAGTCTGAACCTCCTAGGAAAGAGGAAGCATATGCTCTACGATTCAAGGACAGACTCACCTGTGGTCAGGTGACTGTGGGATGCTCTTAGACAGGAACGGGCAGGCTTCCACCAATGAGTATAAGGCAGGGGAGGAGACTGAAGGCCTAAGCGGGCCATACAAGACGCCTTTAAAAACTGCTTGTGTCCAGTGATGTTGTAAAGGCCGGAATTGGACTTGGAAAATTCCAAAGTGTCTCCAGTAGACTTTGATTTTGAACATGAGTCATAAGAGGCCAGGAAGGAAAGTAAATAAGTAAATAAAGAAGAGACGTGATCTGCTCCCTCACCAAGCCACCCACCCTCATCTTCACTTGACTTTAGCATCTTCATCGCTCCCTTTTTTTCCCTAGTAATATTGAAAGGATTACCCTTGTTGGCCCCTCTGTGGTTACTGTGTGATTTTACTGTTATTAAATCTGTTATAAACTGCTTCATTATTCCTGACTCTGACTGTCTCTCCTTTAATCCTTCCGTCACCCTCCCAGAAACGCCGCTCCGTTGGCCGCCAGGAAATCCGAGAGCGAGCCACGGTCTTGCAGACGGTGTTTGAAGATTACGTGCACTCCAGCGAGAGGACGGTCTCCGGGGCCAAGAAAGGTTGGTCGATTTCTTAGGTGATTGTGGATGGATAACCCTGCAGGGCATCGTCCCCACCTCCACCCGCACGCCCCCCAGACAGGTTGAGAGGCCAACCGGGCATCTTTGCTCACCAGCAGAAGCCTTCAATCTCCCTAATTCTGCAGGGTTTGGAAGCAGGCACGGAAGGCTTTAGAGTGATATTAAATGTTAATTTCATCCTTCCCCGTGTTTTGCACAAATGAGGCTTTATCTTGGCTTACGTCAGGACTAGAGCTTTGACCTAGCAACTTGGATCTCCGGGATCCATTTTTCTCTTTCTTAGAAAACCAGATAGAAGAGATATGACATGTCAGCAGGAATAGTTGTAGAGATGGAAATTAGAGATGAAGGCAAGGGCTGGAATCATTAGACCAAAGCAGTTCCTATTTGAAAGTACAAAGGAAAATGAGAAGAACAGTGCTGAGGAAGGACCGTAGGCCATGAACCCAGTTCCTGGGAAATTTACAAAAGAGTTAGGTACTAATTTAATATTCAGTGCCTTTATAGGATAAGTTGGCCCCTGGGATCACCAAGCATTAAGGGTGGACTCAACAGTTCCCTTTGAGTGCGGAACAGAGCACGGGAGAAGGGAGCTTAGAACAGCTGCGTGTCCTTCATGCTGGAACGTGTGTGTCTTGGCTAGTGACTTACCCCCACGTTGGGGGATCCAGAGTTCTTTTCGAACTACTATTTTGAGAAGAATGCCAGGCTGGCTTACCAATAGATAAACACTATAGAATCCTTTCTTCTTTTTATGAATTGAATCTTTAAAAAAAAACACGAAACAGCTTTCCTTTAACAAATATTTATTGAATTGGGCGCCGTTCCAGGTGCTTGGGGTACACCAGGGGTCAGAACAGACAAAAACTGTCACCTTTAGAACATTCTAGTGGGGGAGCAGAAGATGAACGTAATAAACACAATTAGTAAATTCCATATAAATTAGATAGTCTAGGGAAAGGTGATGAGAACGATGGAGAGAACAGAGCAAGTGAGGGAGATGAAGGGGTGAGGGCAGAGTGAGTCCTGTCCTGAGGGTCGATGCTTGAGCAGAAACCTCACGAGGGGCCGCCCCATGGCTCCGACAGAGGGCGTCCAGGCAGGTTGGGGCGTGGGGGTCAGAGTGCACGGGAACTCCTGGACAGCAGTGTGGCTGGAAGGAGGGGAGGGGTGGCAGAGGAAGGGCGTGGAGGCCATCCAGGGGACCCGGTTACCGCGAGTGGAAGGGGAACCATTGGAGGGCTTGGGGCAGAGATGTGGTCTGACAGGTCTGAAAAGGTCACTTGCTGCTGAGTGAGAACAAACTGCGGGCACGGGTGAAGGCTGGGAGACTGGCTACCGGGTGGTTACGGTCATCTGGAAATAGATGACGGAACTAAGTTAGCAAGTATTTGCAAGTGCCTGTTACATACCTTAGCACATCATAAAGGCAGTCCTTAGTTAGGCAGTCCTTAATCAGAACCACCCGAGATGAGAGATGACGTCCCAGTAGTTGCCCCATAACTGCTGATAAAAATCAGTGCGTATTCCCGTCTGGTTTCTGCTAATACCCTGTCCTAGCGTTTCCCTAAAGTGAATTCAGCAACTCCTAAGGCTCCTCCTGAGAACCTGCCTTTAAAGATGTACTGGAACATTCTGTCAGGAGGAATAGAACGTTTATCTCAGTGGAACTTTAGCGTTTGGTCATTTGTGGAAAGTTAGGCAACGTCAGCTTTCTGTACGATGCACAATCAAGTGTGTGCAGCAGGATTTCAGGGTTAATAGCAGAGTTGCAGTGAAGGGGAAGAACACCATCGTTATGACGTCAGTGTCAGAGGTCATCTGGGTATTCTAGCGAGCCTGCAACGATTTCAGTGTGACTGGGTCCTCAGAGTAAAACTTACAGTCAGTAGTCCTTAGAGAATGCGGTTTTGTGTTTTCTCTCGTTATCGTTACCATTGAACTTTATACCAAGAAACAGAGTTACTTGCCTTCTTTTTAAAGGATGTTGGAGTGGGGCCAGTCCCCAATGTTTATGTACCAAGGAGGAAATAAATGTATCGTCTTTTAAGGAAACTGCCCATAGAAGATCTCGGTCACCCCATAGCAGACATTAGGTTCTCCCCTATTCTTCTCTCTCCTCTTACTTAGGATTGAGTTCTGGAGGTTTGGGGGAAATATACACATAACTGCCACACCCCAGGAGTTGATACTGTCTTTTGCATTTCAATCTGCATATGCAAATTCCCCACTACTGACTTGCTTCCCTTTTATGCCATTTCAGAACCCACCTCATGAATAATTAACAAAGCAGCTGGGTTTTGCCTTCAGGGCAGAAACCTAGTTGGAAACTGGGCCAAGTATGCATTTGTTTTCCTTTTGCATTTTCTGACCCAGTCGTTGCTAATGACCTGAACTTTATCGTGGTCAGTTTCCAGAAGCAGTTACCCCTTTCTCCCCTCATGTCTTGCATCTTGTAGCTAGAGCTTCAGGTGGTAAAAATTGTGGTAACCTAAGTTTGAACTCCAGGGTCCTGAACGAAAATTTCAGAAAGCGAAGTCCTTTACCTGCACAGCGCCACTTCCCCTGCGGTTCGAGCCGCTCTTCCCTGAAGAGCAAGGGCTGCACGTGTAGGGGTTGTGCCTGGCTCTGAAGGGATGCTTCTCGAGGTCAAGAAAATGCAAACTACTGAAATCATCCCTCTCCCCTCAGTGTGATCGGAGGGAGGTTGGCTCCTTGGCCAAATGCTTTGTCTTTAGGAGAATTAGAGGGGCAAGCAAGCAGCCTCCTTTCGCCCTTTCTTTGGGTGGTCGTCACTGTTGATGTGCCAGGTAGGAACATGCAACGCGCCTTCTCTGTACAGACGCGTGCTCTTCTCGGGCGGGGGTGGGGTCGGGAGGGGCGAGGATGAGTTGCACCTTCCAGGCTGCAGTTCTGCTCCTTTCTGCCTCCTTGACCCAAAGCCTCATCTGCACGATGCCGCTGTTCCTGATCAGATGTCCGAGAGTACATTTGGTTTCATTGCTCAAAAGGACGAAATGTCCTTGGAAGGTATTTTGAAATCGATTTCCCCTAATCCTGTCATCCTCTGGCTCTGAAATGGGACTTGGTGGCGTGCCACTGCCTGCTCTGATTGGCTAGAGCATCATCCGTCTTCCCAAATAAACGTCTCCTTTCAGGACTTCTCGCCTTCCCGCTCGCCTCGGGCCCACAGCCGTCTTCCTTCCACACGTTCCTGGTGCTGCCAGCAGGGCCACTTCCTGCCCCTTGGAAGGTCCTACAGACAGCTGCGCTCCATCTGAGGTTCCTGCTTCTCTGAATTAGCCAAACCTGGGAGTGTGTGCATGTATGTGAGGACGACCAACTGTCGCTGTCCCCAGCGAGACAGGAGCCTTGAGGACGAGGAGGCTTAGTGCAAACAGGCAGTGAGAGATGCTGCCTGACCAGTTGTCGAGGGAGAGAACCCTTCTGCCATTTCTTGGCAAACTCACTATCCCTGTAAAGCTGTTCGTTGAGCACCTAGCTCTCCCAGGACAGAGGCTCTCCAGCCTCAGCTCTCAGGATTGGTGCAGTGAGGAGGAATCCTCTGATCTGCCAGTCTGCTCAAGCACAAGAGTGAGGTGCGTGAGGAGGCCTGGGCCAGTATCGGGGTAAACGAGGCTTTAGAGGGGCAGACTCTGCTTTGGCGTGGCGTGGTTCCAGTCTGCTCTTTCTGTCTAGAGTAAACGTTGGGGGTTGGGAAAGAGAGGGAGGTGGAGAAGAGGCTGGCGTCTCCAGGGTCATGATAGTTGTAGAGCTTTTGCCTCTGAGGACTTGAATATGTGTCAGAACTCTCCAAACAGCACGGGCCATTTGAAATGTTAAAGATTTTCCTTGAAAAACCTCGTCCCCAGTTATTAAAAAGGGGAGTAAGCACAGATTTAAGCGAGGGGTACAGTGGGGTTGCCTTGGTTATTATTTCTCATCGATTGGGAAAAGGAGTTCACTTTGCTCGGTAAATAGAGCTTTGATGGGTTCCCAGGATCCTTCCAGGAGCTGATCTGCTAAGATGACACTTTTTATTACTGTTCATAAACGCCAGTCTCCAGGTGCTGCTGGGATATTACGTTTAAGCTGTGGGCAAACTTGCCAGTCCAGTGGCTCAACAAGCGAGGGCGAGAGACGCTGGTGTTTAGTGCCTGCTTCCATCAGAAGCAGGGCGGGGCGGGGCTCCGGGGGAATTAAAGTCAGTGGGGGTGGGGAGCAGTCCCAAGAGTCCCCCCCGTCCTGTTGGAGTGAGAACAGGGCAGACACTGGACCGTCACTGTTATCCAGAGACATTTAAGGGGAACAAGGTATAGGAAAATGATTCCTCAGAGGGGTGCCCGGGGACTTCCCTGGCGGTCCAGTGGTTAAGACTCTGCGCTTCCAGTGCAGGCGTGCGGGTTCGATCCCTGCTCGTGAACTAAGATCCCACATGCCGCGTGGCGTGGCCCAAAAATTAATTAAATAAATAAATATAAAAATAAATTTTTTAAAAAAGGAGTGCCCAATTAAGGGGTAGCCAGAGTGCCACCCTCCTGGGAACTGCCTCTGACCAGTGCCAGGTTGAGAACAGGGGCCTCTTTCTTAACTTTAAAATAGGACTGAAACTTTCACGATAGACTGTCTGATGAACAGCTCTAAACCGCTGACAGTCCTCAACAGATGAACTGGTCTGTGGGCTATTTTAGAAATTCAGTAATTTTCTTTCTCTTTACAATTCTGTTTTTGTTTCCTTTTTTTACACATTCTTTGAAAGGGTAAGAAACCCCGTATCGATCGATTCTGGATGCGTTCGCACGAATTCGGTTTTAAAATCCCATGAGTATATGGAGAACTGGTGTCAGTGATTCCTCCAGATGGGCAGCTAGAGGTGGCACTCCGGGCAGAGACAGTGTTTACAGTAGCGATAATGTATAGTAATAATAAACATAAGGGCAATCATAATAAAGCCTTGTGAGCCTTTTAAATGTTGTGACATTTGCATGTATTAACTATTTGAGAAAATAATAATTCAATTAGGGAAAAATGTTCCCAATATAAAGGTCTGATGTTTTCATAAGAAAATGGTATACATTGATCCTGTCTTAGTTTCTTCACTCATTCTCTCATTCATTCATTTATACAACAGAAACCTGCTGTGTGCCAGGTACTGTGCTAGACCCCAAGACTATAATGAAGAAGAAAACAGGACCCTCCCCTCTAGGTTTATTACAAGCTACGCAGTAAAATGTGACATTTTATTAGGTTTACTCATTGTGGCTGGTAGACTTACTTATTTTTAGAAATTAAGAAAAATACACAAGTACAGCTTTAGGTTGTTGATGTTTGCTGTGCTATCCTTGTTGTGTGTGCATCGTGGCCCGGCAGGGTGAGCTGCGCAGGGCAGCCCTTAGGCCGGGGCAGCTGAGACCCGTCCTGACCGCCTCTCGCCCTCTCACTGTCTTTCAGCCCTGCAGTCCTTCATCCGGGCCTACGCGACCTACCCCCGGGAGCTGAAGCACATCTTCCACATCCGATCACTCCACCTCGGGCATGTGGCTAAGAGCTTTGGGCTAAGAGATGCCCCTAAAAATCTCAGTGCCTTGGCCACAAAGAAGAAGAAAGCAAACCTGAAAAGGTAGGGTGGGCTGAATTTGTCCTCTGTTCAGATTGGCAGCCATGAGATGGTGTGGGGGGCTGCTGTGTGCCAACTTGCATTTTTGTGGTAAATTATCGCCAGTATCTGCCCTTCTCTCAGTATGATGAGTGCTTGGAACAGCTGGAAAAATACCTAATCTGAATGCGTTTAAGGCACTTGCAGAAATTCGATGATGGGTCCTGACCCAACTCCTGTTGGGTCCAGAGTAGTGGGGATTATTGGAACAGCAAGACTGCCCACGGATAGAGTAACTCTGGGGCTTTTCACACTCAGAGCTCCAGGTGTGCTGTGGTCCACCCTGGAAAGCTCTGGGGACTTGAAGGAAGACGGTGGTGAGTTCCATGAAACTCTGCTGCGGCTGCAGGGCTCCTGCAGGCTGGCTGGGCATGGGGGCCGGGCCTGGGGCTCCCAGCGCCGTGTGCCGCTCTGCTTGGTGCTGGCATGCACCTCCAGCACTGAGCACGTGTAGGGCAAGTGCAGTGGACTCTTCTCCCTCCGCCCCCTGCTCCCCCCCCCAAAAAAAGAACACGTTAGGAACGGTCCAGAGTCGGAGTGAGAAGTGTTGCCCTGCAGGTTGGGCACTGGGCTCCGAGTCCATCTTCACTATTTCAAGAGGTCCTGAGATGATTTCTCTCAACGAAATGCAGTTGTAAAAGGTCTTCTTTCTCTCCTCAAAGACAGGGTATTCATGGGAATTTCCTGGCAGTCCAGTGGTTAGGACTCGGCCCTTTCACTGCCATGGCCCTGGGTTCAGTCCCTGGTCAGGGAGCTAAGATCCTGCAAGCCACATGGTGGTGCAGCCAAAAAACACACCACACACGGTGTTCTTTTAGTACCAGCCCCAGCCCTTCGCGGGAGCTAGAGTTTCTTAGATGCCAGGAGCTGCTTGTATGGGGAGTTGGGGGCAGATCATTGTTGTTTTGTTTTGTTTTGTTTTGTTTTTGCTGTACGCGGGCCTCTCACTGTTGCGGCCTCTCCCGTTGCGGAGCACAGGCTCCGGACGCGCAGGCTCAGCGGCCATGGCTCACGGGCCCAGCCGCTCGGCGGCACGTGGGATCTTCCCGGACCGGGGCACAAACCCGCGTCCCCTGCATCGGCAGGCGGACTCCCAACCCCTGCGCCACCAGGGCAGCCCCCATGTTGGACTTGTTAAGATGCTTCGTCTTTTCTCTTATAGTAACCCCCTCATGTAGGACAACACTCCAGTCATTCTGTGAGGCAGGCATTTCCCCGCACGCTCTTCTCCGATGCCCGGACGAGACTGAGACACGTCCGGCTCTGGTCTCCTCCAGGACGTTTTGAGGTGCAGAGCGTTGCCTGCTGCCACACGCTACCTGTCCTGGGCAGGGCTGCGGCCAGAGACCCCTCTGCTCGAGCCAGGTCCTCCCTGAGGGAGAAGGTGCCTCAGCTCCACTCCAGGTTTGGGACTGCCGTGCACCAGAGTTAGGTTCCTTCCTTTGGGTTTGGGGTAGCTGACATCTGTACATAGTAACTGGTTTTAAGTATGTGACAAAACTATGAGGCTCGCAGTCAGGTCTGGAATGACCTCCTAGTGGTCTGGAAGCCTGGCCATCCTGTCCCACCGTCTCTAAAACGCCGACACGTGAAGGAGGTGGGAATCCATCTGCCACGTGATCACTGGTAAGAAACACGTATTTTGTTTATTCCTCTTCCTGCTAGTAAACGTGACCCCAGTATTTTACTGTCAGCAGCTGATCTACCTTTGCAAGCGTTAATAGCAGCTCTTCAGACTGGGTGTGCCCAGCCCTCACCCAGGGAAGGCAGAGCGGGAGGCTCGAGGCGCTGGGAGTAGCAGGGGACTCGGAGCCAGCATTGTCCTTACCTTGCAAAGCCGCCAGGGAGAGAGCAAGCGGCCGCCTCCCGCTTCAGCTGACCCGCGCTGGCAGATGGGCACCAGGGCTACGATACCCCTGTGAGCAGGGGATTTAGCCGGGCTTTATTTAGGGAAGAATGGGCTGATTAGCTGATAAAGAGCATGTAAGATGGTATGGGGCAGCCTTTGATGTCTGGCTGGCGCGGCGGGGAGCCGGGTGGTGAGTGACAGCAGTGTGTCACACGATTACCCCGCCCGTGACAGTGCCGCTGTCTGTTCTTGCCATGTCACCACTCTGTTACAGCGACTTTTTCCGTTGTTATGCCCTTCTTTTGAAGGCATTTCTCCCCACACTCCTTACACCCTCCCGCCCCACCCCTGCCTTGTTAATGCAGACGGGCACTCAAGGATACAGTAAGTACCTTCTTTACTGGGGGAGATCTTGTCACTCCTGAGGAAGAATGGCTTTGCAGCTAATCTGCACATGGACCGTATCACTGTGGTCGGGGAAGCGGCAGAGAAACTTGACAGGTTCTCTGCACCTCAGTCGGGGCTCGAGCCAGTGCCAGTCGCCGCTTTTTAAGGAACAGGAAAGAAAAGTCCATTAAACCCCACACAAGTGTGGAGAGTTACGCTGTGGCCACAATGATTGTCCTGAGATGAGGCGTCTCTTCTGAAATCCATCTGTCAAGGAAGAGAAGGGGTTCCTTGGGTTTTGTGTGGGTGGGTAAAATGATAGCACTAATTTCTCCGAATTATTCTGCATATTCCATTTATGGTGTTCACTGCTAGAATAGTTACGTTATGTGCAAACCTCTGATATCTGCAAACCAAATTGATGAGACCGTAAGCAAAATCCTGTCTCGCCTGCCATCCCCAAGCAAGGAGTTCACCCGGGTGTTAGCGCATGAGGCCAGGGCAGGTGAGGCTTGGAGACTACTGGACATTTCTGTGCAGTGACAGAGGGAACTTCTGTCTCGTCTATATGCCTTTATTCCTTCACTGGACCACTTTTCAGAAAAAGGAAAAAAAGAGTTAATGTCCCCAAATAAGGTCTTAATCAGCAGGTCTCTCTCTGTCTCCTTTTTGAGTCCTCAGTTCTGAAGGGGAACAGCAAGTGTCTTCGCCCTGCGCACAGAAGCACAGAGTCACGAGCACTCTTCTGACACTGACACACAAGCCTGTCAGAACAGCCCGCCACCCCAGATACCTCCATATCCACGTGCACAGGCAGTCGGTGCTGTTGGTAGAATTTTGAATGGCCCCTTAGCAACATCCGTCACGAACACAGCATTTTCCTCCCGTGAAATGCAGTTCTTCTTTTGCAGCTAGGTAGATTCAGCAGTCCCTGAGCAGCAAAGGTAACATACCTTCCAAAATTTCCATCTTCCCAGGAGTCGCTGAGACCCGGCGCTGTCTGCTCTGGGAGGGCAGAGCTGTGTTGTTTGCCAGGGTGTCTGTCTGTCTGTCTAGGCAGTCACACATGTGAGTAGAACCTGTCCAGGACCAGTGAGCAGACAACTTCCTCATCCGTTTGACACTCTGTGGTCAGTGGTTCAAGGATATAGAAAGTAATGAGCCTTAAAGTCTTAGTGTTATGGTGGCAATGTGAAAGGGCAAGTCTGTTGGGTTTAAACCACCCTATCTCATTTGGATTATATGCTATAATTGTAAGTTCACTTTCCCCCAAACTGTTTAGTTTGCAGCTCCCTAAGGCTGGTCTCACCACTGGCTTCTACCATCTGGGTCTTTCTGAAGTTCTTCTTAGTGCGTAGATTTCTTTGTATAAATTTTCTCAAACCAGCCCAGCTAAGTGTTACCTGGTAGTTCTCATCTGATCAAAAAGTGGGGCTGTCTGATCCCTTAGTACTTACTGGATCTGGGCGTGCTTGGTCAGGGCTCAGCAGGCTGGGATCCGTAGTGGAAGGGGACGGAGCTGGTCCCCTGGGGCCGGGCCTCACATCCTAGCCACCATACCCAGCAGGGCAGAGCATGTCCCTCACCTCTGTTACTTCCAAAGCTCTACATTTAGTGTACTTGTTAAAATAAGGAAACATCCTTAGGGAGGTCATTCTTGCCAGACTTTTCTCATCTGTGAAATGCTTTTCATTGAAGTTCAAAGCAGAGACTTTGTGGACCTCCACTTCAGGGCCATTTTTCACCTTTTTTTTTTTAAATTTATGTTTCTCTTTTTTCATTGAAGTGTAGTTAATTTACAATGTTGTGTTAGTTTCAGGTGTACAGCAAAGTGACTCAGTTATACATATATATTTATATATTTTTCAGATTCTTTTCCATCATAGGTTGTTAAAAGATACTGAGTATAGTTCCCTGTGCGCTGCAGTAGGACCTTGCTGTTTACCTGTTGTATAGTAGTGTATATATGTTAATCCCAAACTCTTAATTTATCTCCCACCCACCCCCCCATCCCCTTTGGTAACCGTAAGTTTGTTTTCTATGTCTGTGAGTCTATTTCTGTTTTGTAAATAAGCTCATTTGTGTCATTTTTTTAGATTCCACCTATAAGTGATAAGTGGTGTTATGTGATATTAGTCTTTGTCTGACTTACTTAGTATGATCATCTCTAGATCCATCCATGTGACTGCAAATGACATTATTTCATTTTTTATGGCTGAGTAGGATTCCATTGTTTACATATATACCGCGTCTTCTTTATCCATTCCTCTGTCGATGGACACTTAGGTTGCTTCCATGTCTTGGCTAATGTGAACAGTGCTGCTGTGAACATAGGGGTGCCTGTATCTTTTCAAATTATAGTTTTCTCCCGTTTTTCATCTTTGAAGGCCTTTGCTCTGTCCCTCTCTGTGATTGTCACTCTCACTTTTTCAGTAATTATTAAACAACTTGTGAGGGTTACTGTGTTGAATAGACTCTAGTTTGAGAAGTTCATACACGCATCAGCCATCTCCCGGCCCCTCCACTTGTTTCTTAAATGCTGACTGTGGGAGTGTCATGCAGTAATTGACAAGAGCCTGGGTTTTACCCACACGGCATCGGGGCTGGGTCACTTACCGTTTCTGTTCCTCAGTCCCCTCACCTCTCAGACAGTGGCGCGGAGCCTCACAGTGTTGTCTGGGGACCAACCAGGTGGCGAGTACAAAGCATCGACACAGTGTCTGGGACATGAACACGGGAGCACTTGCGGAGGTGGTGACCAAGACAGGAGCACTGGTTCTTCCCGCCGGCCTTCATCACACTTAGAAGCATCCCTGGAGCAGAGAGAGTGAACCTGTCATTAACTGTCAACCTTTCAGCACCTCGAAGTTTTCTTATCAGGAACCACCTTGAGAACGCAGGGCTGGTCCCCTCCAAGACGAGCGTGAAGATGCTGCAGCTGCGTCTCCCTGCAAAGCAGTATTCTCATCATTAAGCATCTTGCCTGCCAATTGTTATGTGGCCTTTACAGCCTCCCTAATATCACTTAATTAGCTGAAGGCAAACCTGGAATCTTGCCCACCGTGAAAATTCTCTCCGTTTCCTTGAGCCAGTCATCGTTCTGTAGGAAGACAGAGTGGCCAGACGTGAGGTCAGAGGCTGGACAAAGCCCCGTTTGGAAACATGGGGGTTCCTCTCCGCACCCGATCTTGGAGCGGCGTCCTGCACTGCTCATCCCTGCCCTGATCCCTCCGGCCTCCTGGTCTCCCCCTTCAGCCTCCCCGCCCCGTCCCCATGGATCCCCTCAACTTCATTGTAGAACAGTCCACTGCCGGGTCTCCTGCGGCCCTTCCGGTCCCGCTGACCGGTGCTCCCCTTGCCCGTCGTGCCCCCGCTTCTTCCAGCCTTTCGGTGATGTCTCCTAACTCTAATAATTAGGACACACCCCCTCTTCCCTCTCCCCACGGCCTCAGCTGGCACCCCTCCTTTCTCGTTCTCTCCCGGGGCCTTTGCCCGGCATGCTGCGGGCCTGGGCCTCTCCTCACCCCTCTTCGTCTTTGGGCCTCCGTCCCTTCTTCGAGGAAGTCTCCTCTGGCACACCTGCCTGGGTGGACACCGCATGCCCCCATTCCACCCCCCACCCCACCCCTCACCGCCATCACAGTAGCCCTACACCTGTCTGTGATGTTTGTCTGTGTGGTTCCTGTCTCTCCCCTCCGTGTAGCTCAGGGTAGAAACCCTGTCTGGTTTTCCTCATCACATCCCCAGCACCTACCTGGCACGCGATAGGTGCTCAGGAAGTAGTTTTGAATAGATGAACGGAACCTGAAAGTCTTCTGTAATTCTGAGAGGAAGAGCATAAAGGGAAAGAGAAAAGAGGGGTTGTTCTGACAGGAACCAGGTAAATGCCTCTTAATTGTTTAGTTAGCCCAGCAAACAGCAAATCCTGCCTTTCACAGCGCCCCGGCCACTCCGTAGTCTGTCCTGAGAGAACAAGCATGGGGTCACTTTCCTCTTGGCATGAAATAGTCCCCGAGAAGGACTGAGCCTCGGGCCCTGTTTCCCCGACGTCACAGTGGAGGAACCCACAGAACGTGGAGATGAGTGGGTTCGGGATCGGGGTCTCCACCAGCCTGGGTAGGGCCAGGGCAGATGCCCACAGAGGGTCAGTTCACTCGACCTCAGCCTGAAGACCAGAGGGAAACAGCTAGGACCACCGGCAGTGACTGTGAGGACAGGTGTGCGTGTCCCGTGGGGCAGGGGAGCAGAATCTCCTCTCGCAGGCTGCTAGGGAGCCGTGTGAAAACACAGGAGGGCCCGTGCTTTAAAGGTGAGCTCGGGTTAAGGGGGAGAATTTTCACCTAGAGCCTGGGTGAGCTGTATGGACTGTAGCCGAGACCGTATTCTGCCGGCCTCTGTGTCAAGGGTGATGAGGTGGGTGACCTCGAAGCCCACGCTGGCTTGCCTCTCTGGGACATCTGTACCGACAAGAAGTGTCCAGACTGGGACAAGGGGCAGGACGAGTGCTGTGGACGGTGGCTGGGTCTCTCTGGGTGAAGAACACCGGCACAGAGGGGTCACTTGGGGGTGATGTGATTACTGAGGTCCCCCCATTGCATGCACACACAGCCCTGGGTTGAGCTGCGTGGGCAGGGCTCCTCGGAGGGCCGGCCCTCCGCCCTCAGCACCCCCGGCGCAGCTCCACGTTGCTCCCTGCCCGCCGCCAGGCGCCAGCGCTGCACACGCGGCTCTTCACATCTGGTCCTTGCTTCTACCACTGTTTGTTCTGCCTGACACCGTGCAATTAGCAGCCTCCTCGTGAAACACCCCCGCCACCGGTCCGTGCCCACCCCCGGCTAATGAGGCAATCAGGGGGGTTTCACAGTGACCCTGCGCTGCCTCCACACCTGGGTCACCTGCAGACAGCGGGAGCCACGGGGCGTGTGCTTTCAGGCAGGCAGTCAGGGCTGACAACAAAGAACAGGAACCCAGCCAGCCTCTCCCGGGAGGATGCTGGAGACGGCACATTCCCGTTGGAGCCTTCCCGGCCCTGGAGTCTGAAGATGTGCCTGGCCCAGCACGCGCTGGCAGATGCCAGACCCACGAGGCCTCGCGCAGCAGGAGACCCGACTCTGCAACGCCTTGTCCTTGCTCCAAGCTCTTCTAGTTCAGACTATTCGAGAAATCAGGAAGGAAGGAGCACGACGGTCCCCCAGCTCTCCGCTTGCTACACGCAGCTTAGTTCAGGCCGCCGACGCCCCTCCTCTCACCTGCCCCCACGTTCCTTGGGCTCCTTCACATCCCAGCCCCTCCACGTACCCCTTGCTCTTACGCCACAGAGCCTTTCCGTCTGGTTAGGACCCACAGGGAATGACCTCAGGTCTTTTCCAGATGTTCTCTCCATTCTGGTCCTGACGTTCCAGCAGCAGGCTGACACGTGGAGTGACGTCTTAACCAATAAGTAGTCCAGAAGAGGGGTGTGGTTTGAGAGCGCCGACATCCCGGAGTGACGGCATCTGGCTGTCTGCCAGCATGTCTCTTGAGGGAGTACGTGTGCCCCTGGCCGTGCTGAATCCACATGCGTTGTCTCGTTGAGCCTCACCAGGTCCCTTCGACCACGGCCGAGTTCCCAGTAACTGGTGAGAAGGTGGACATGCCCGGCCATGTGGCACTGAGTCTGAGAGGCTTGGGAGCCCACATCCCTGGCACTCGTCTCCTCCCTTGCATGCACCCGTTTGGAAGCTTCTGGTTTCTGTGGTTAGTGTTAGGCTAAGGGGCAAGTCGATGAATTCTGTCACGGGCGTTTTGGCCCGTGAGCAGGTAATGCTTTGTGTGATGGGGGAAATGGACTTAAAGCAGAAGACGCTCTGGTGCCCACATGGAAGGGTTTGATTTGAAGCCGTCAGAATGGCAAACCCTGCAGTGGGTGCGAGCACCTTTCTGCTCATGGGGCAGACCTCTGAGAACAGACAACTGTGGGCAAGATGCGGATCCGGCTTTTTCTCTAGTTTCCTTCCGAGTCTAGAGGCAGAGGGTGCAGTGGGAGAGGCCCGGGCTTGGGGTCAGGCGCTCAGCAGCACCTTCGCGTTTTGCCGCGGGGCCTGTCAGGTCGTGTGGGGCGTGGGGAGGGGTGATGGACACGCGGCACTGGCCGGGGCTTAGAGTCGTTGTCCAGTAAATGCTGATTCCTCTGCCCCTGCCCGCTTCTCTCTGAGTCTGTGAATAAAAAGTGAAAGCTTCACGGGAATTCCCTGGCGGTCCAGCGGTTAGGACTTGGTGCTGTCACTGCCGAGGCTCCAGGTTCAATCCCTGATCGGGGAACTAAGATCCCACAAGCCTCGCGGTGTGGCCAAAAAGAAAAAGAAAAAAAGTGGAAGTTTTATAGACTCTTCCCCGAACGCTCCCACCCACCGGAACCTTGTGCCTTCGGTCACATTACTCCTTGGTTGTAAGACCTCCGCTTCAGGGCTCCCAGCAACGGGGTAGGGGGGACTCGCCACCTCCAGGGTGGAGTTAGTTAGAGCTCCTGAAATGAGCCCAGATTGACCACTTTCACTTTGCACCCTTTGGTCTCCGGATTCAAATGCTGAATGTGCGTGACTTACAAAGCTGACGATACAAGGTGTTGCTATTGACAAAGCAGCCCCGGGTCCACGTGACGAGGCGTCCGGTGTCTGATGACGGCGGCCCATCTCCTCTGCCTTCCTCTTTCCGGATTGTTGATGATGATTATAGTCAGCGTGTTCCCGGTGCCTTCAGGACAGGCGCTCTGATACGGGCTTTGATTCATTAGTTCGTTTAATCCTTTCGAGAGTAAGCAGCCTGGCACTGAGAGAAGTAGCGCCTCGGCCAAGCTCAGAAAATAGGTCCCACAGCCCCTGCAGGACGGTGCCGGGGTCCTCCCCTCCGAGGGCCAGCTCCGCCCCGGCGCCTCCAGCCGCCCCACGTCCCAGCCCAGGGCGGCTTTTCTCTCCGCCCAGGTTCTTGTCAGAATCTGGCTCCTCCAACTGCCCAAACGTGCAGTAGAGCCCGGCCGGCCCAGAGAGCAGGGCAGTCACGTCTATCACTGCAGCCAGTGGTGACAGCAGAGACCACCGCTGCCACCCACGTGGGGCTCAGCCGCGGCTGGGCTCCGGTCAGAGCCGTGGGTTTCCTCCTCTGGTCCTCCCATGTCCTCACGTGCTGTCCCTCTCCCGGGGCGGGGCCAGGACTCGCACCCTGGCCTCCTGGCTCGACGCTGTGCGGCTTCTCCCACCCTCGGCTTCGGGTCAGCCTGTGGCTCAGGCAGCTGAGCCCCTGCCCGTGTGCACGTGTGACGAGCCAGACCACCCGCCTTCTCTGGCGCAAGAGCGTGGGCCCCCAGTTCAGGGTCACCTTTTAGCCGAGCCCATCCCTCTGGCCCGTTGGGGTGCTCTGCCGTCCAGCGTGCTAGCTGTCCCTGCAGGCTCCGTCTCATCTGCAGAGGTGATAAATACGCCTCATAATGTCGTTCGAGTCATCGATAATGGTGTCAGGCAGGGCAAGCCCAGAGGGTTTGGAGCTGGGATTCTGCCCAAGCTTATCAGTCTCCGTGTTTGCGGGACACAGTCACGGCAGTTACAGAAACACGGAACTGTTGCCATGTGCACCCTGTATCTCTCCATCTGAACGTTTTCACAGAGAGTTAGATTCTGTAAAGCACCCTTCGTTTTACCTTCGCGCTACCCCTTGCGTCCACGTGGAGGCCCTTTCTGACGTGTGAGGAATCTCAGCTTAGGGGAAGCTACTGACTGCAGGGTCGTCAGCTAGGTGAGGGCCGGGCTGGGATTCCAACCAGCGCCGTCAGGGTCCTGCTGCCGCACCTCTTCCCCAACACCGCCACCTGCTGTGTGACGTCCAGGCCTGGCTCCTGGCAGAACTTCCACAAAGGTCTCTGGCACTTGGACAGGCACTTCTGGGATCCTGACTCAGGGCGTCGCTTTCAGACCTCGGCCATCTCTAAGCCTTGCCTCTGTCCCCCTTCCCGTTGTGGGCGCCTTTCCAGGCAGCAGGTTGGTCATGGCATCTACATACTGATCGCCTGTGACCTGCACGGCCTGGCATCCGCCTGCCACCAGCTCTTCACTGGGTCTCGTTGTTAGGTGTGAGGCAGAGACCCACTTTTTCTCCGTCTCTGCGTACACAGAGCCACTCAGGAATTTTCTGGAATGATATCCACTGCCTCAGCAGGGCTCCCCTGGAGTGGAGTGTCTTCTGGGGCCCTGGGAGTTTTACAAGCGCTAGAGTCGGTATGGTCCTAAGAAATCGCAAAGAAGGCATCCCTAAAACGGGCAGCCCATCGGCGTGCATCTCTGCCCAAACAGAATCCAGAGGTTAAGGAGCCCTGATGCACTTCCTTTTCCTTCGATGGCCATAAAAGGTCTGATAGCTTGTTCCCCTTCAGTAGGCTAAATTATCGTCCCACACTGGCGGGTTCCGCACCTGAACTACCTTGTTGCCTCAGGGGGACTGCTTGTCACCTTCTCCCTGGAGTTGTTGGTCACTCTCACTGTCATCTGAGAGCCCCCTGAACCCCCTCAGATTCTGTGCCTTTGCTTCATCCGTAAGGGCGAGGCAGGAGGGTAGAAACTTGGAGTCAGCCTCACGCCTCGGAAGCCTTCGCTGTCTCCTTCCACGATCACTCAGAACCCAGGCTTTTCTTCCAGTCTGGGGGCCTGCTTCTGCTGCAGGGTCCTTGGGGCCTCAGTGTGACCCTGGGTCATTTGCTTACAAGCAGAATTTTTCAGATTAGAGAAAGAAATATGCTTTACTGATCTTCTGTCTTGTCTGTTTTAATTATACCACAAGAGAAAAATCCCTCACAAAAACGAACTGAAAGCCAGAGGCAAAGAGGTTTTTGATAAGTAAAAATTAAAATACTTTGATATTTCAGCCCAGGGTAAAATTGTACCACTTGATTTTTTTTCCCCTAAAGTGAGTATGCTGCTTTTCCTGATTACAAAAATAATAATGTGTTTATTGTAAAAATTCGAGAAATAGAGAAAAGCTTAAAAATCATCCAATAAAAGCCCACAATCCAAGTTAATCTCAATTCACATTTTTTGTGGCTCCTACTTTCTCTGCAGGTGTACACGTAGGATCTTTTTATGTCTGTAATGAGATTGAGCAAATCATGATTTTTTAAAACTGCTTTTTTCACTTGTCATCCAGCTGTTACTCTTACGATGCACTTTATCAGGGGTTCCAAAAGTCTTCGAGATCTGCTGTAACGTGAATGTTGCTTCTGTACTGGAAATACTTCGTGTGGGGAACTTGCTCCTTGTGGTAAAAACTTACAGCACAGCGGTTAAGTGTGTACATCGTGGAGTCGGAAAGTTCTGGGCCCCGATCCCACCTCCTCCCTGGACGTGCTGTTTGACCTCCCTGCACCTCAGCTGCCATGCCTGTGGTGCCTCCTTCACAGGATTGTTGAAGTGAATGAGTTAGATGCCTCTCAAGTGCTTACAGCAGCACCTGACGTAAGTAGGTGTCATGCACGTGCTAATAATACAGTTATTGTTAAAGTCACAGAGCCAGTGTCAGTGGCTGTGATTTGACGTGCTTTATGTTTAACTCCGTTAACCCCTGTCATTGTTACTCGCTTATATGTTAATGTGTGTGGTGGACCCCGCTAACGTGGGCCACCGCTGTCGTCATCACCATCATCATCTACTCTTTAACTATGGCCTGCAGGAAGTGTTCTAAAAGTCGGGAGGAATGTACTAGAGGTACGTTTCAAGACCTTGGGGGAGGAGATTGCTTGTTCAGTGACTGTCTCGGATAGCTGGATAACTCTTGGGAAGAAATAGTTAAATTCGCCACATCCTACCATAAGCCAGAACAAAATCTAGATAGAATTAAAGCAGTAGCAGAGGCTAAACGAAGATATCCTTGAATATTTTAAAAAGGCTCCGGTGAGGAAGACTTTTCTGAGCATGGTCCTGAAGCCGTAAAACATAAAAGAAAATATCGAGAGACTTGACAGTACATAAAAATGCAGTTTACCTAATGATAAAATGAAAAATTCTGTCCTGCAAAAGGATGCCATCAGCAGAAGCCTGTGTTAGAATGGCTTTTTACCTATAGGACGATCGTCTGTGAGTTTATTGATAAAGCTGGGAGAAGGTCCTGAGATCGCTCTTCTCCAGTGGCCGTCCTAGCGGGCGTATTGATTTCCTAATTAGGCTGTGATTTCACCTCATTGGCAGTGAAAGTGGCATCTGCCTATCCTGCTGGGTAATCCAGCCTGGTAACCAAGGGGGGGTTATCCAGCCTTCACTGCAAGGGAGTTCCCTGTGGTTAGATAAACTGATCTGTTGCCTGGTAACCACAGGATTACTCCGGTGGACGCGCAGGACGCCCATTTGAGAGGGGTTTGGGCGTTGGGAGGGCAGGGAGGGCAAGAACGTTGGCAAGTTTCTGGGAGAACTGCAGCTTGGCAGGAGAAGCCCATCGTGGGCTTGGGTTTAGAACGTTTCATCTTCCCATCTGTACTTTGCCTTTTCGGCACTGGGCCTCAGAACAGAGGAAAAGCAGGCAGCGAGCTGGCCAAGGGAAAGGTGGGTCCCGTTGGGGTGGCAGCTGACAGCAGGGGAAACCCCTGCAGGGTTGACCCCAAGGTTCTTCCTCCCGAGGAACAGGTCTGAGTCTGGAAGGCCGGAACCCCTGTTTGCTGTCTGGACCACCACTCAGAGTTTGAGTTTGGGTCCCAAGTTGGAAGTCCATTGACTAGAATTAAATCATAAAGTAGCTATAGGAAATGTTGAGGTCATAACCTCAAGGCAAGCAGGACCGTCTCCAAGCCCCGCTTTCTAACAGCATCCTCTGCCTCAGTCGGTGTGGACTCAAAGCCCCTTGACAGACATTCCTGATCGGTGGCATGACACACCCACCAGGGGTGACCTTCCACAGCCCCAGGGCCGGCTGAGTTTGCCTGGGAAGGGACAGATCTCACGTGGCTCAGAAGCAGACGAGAGCGGCGTGGGTGTGTGTACACACACCGGTGTGTCGCATGCCTCGGTGGGGTCCTTGGTGCTGGGTCTGGAGGCCCAGTGGTCTGAGCCCAGGCGCGCTGCCCAGCGCCTTCGGCTGGAAGCGGGACGCATCCCCAGTCCGCTTGCGCTGCCGGCAGCTAGTGCTCAGTCCCCCAGTTGAGACTCTGGTTACTTACCTTGCGTCAGCGGTGGCCGGAGCCGCCGTTGAAGTGCTAGGGCTTAGGCTGGGGCGGCTGTTTTGACTGAAATTTTGCATATTTTGAAACTCAGGTTGTTACATGTAAAATTATACACGATGTGAGCACCTGCCTTCAAACGAGGGGGGAGAGAAAGCATTTCTTCCCGTCACAGCCTGTTCGCTCCGGCTGTCGTGTCACCTGGCTAAAAATAAACCGCAAGCACGGGAACTGACAGCCTTCCGTTTGGAACGAGTTTAGCGCGTTCCGCTGCAGGCCCGTCTCTTGCCGCTTCCCAGCCACACGTGAGGCCCAACATGTGGACGGACCTCCCCCGGACACCAGGGCACACAGTCCACACGGGCAGGGTCTGGGGGGTTAGAACCGCTGCTGTGCACAGAAGGGTGACGCGGTCACCAGAGCCCCAGCCCCACCGTCAGGCCCCAGGGCCAGTCCTGGCTCCTGTGTGGCCTGGGGCGGGGGACAGGGAGGCGGAGGTTCGCTTGGCATCTCTGGGCTTCAGCTGTTCCGTTTTTAACGCTGATTGTCTGCAACCCACATGCCAGCCACCAGCCAGCACTCCGTATGTCTTACTCTCTTTAATTTTTACGCATCCTATGAACTTCGTTCCAAGTATCATCCCCATTTTTCAGATGAAGAAGCCCGCGTCACCCGTTCACCACGTCATTCAGCTAATGAGCGACAGAGCCGGGTTCCAGCCCAGGCACCTCCTTCACCCTTCAGCTCTCCCCTCACTCCTCCCTCTGTCATCTGGCCTCTGCCCGCATCGTCCCACTGAAACGTTTCAGTGAGACCACGAAGGCCTCCTCCACGTCAGATCGTGGTCATTTGTCACCCTCGACCCCGCTGGACCTTCCTGTCCTGCCCAATTGTTCCATCCGGGACCGGCTGCCTGGTGGGAGGAGCTCAGGCTTTGAGTCCATCGGCCCTGTGTTTGCATCTGGGCTTCTGCTCCTAGGAGCTGGATGGTCTTGGGGAGGTTACTTACCCTCCTCCAGTCTTGGTTTCCTTGTCCGTAAAATGAGATGGTAGCCATACCTGCCTCTCGGAGTGAAGATCAGGTGTGGTAACGTAGAGCCCAGAGAGTCCTTCCCTGTGTATTTCTCATCCTTTCACCAAGTCCCGTCCCTGCCCTTGCACGTGCTCTTGTTACCACAGTTGCCTAGCCCTTAAATACGGGGTCCTGTTGTCCCCTTGCCTCAAACCTTTGCCCAGCACAGGCTGCCTTTGCATGTCTCCCCGTCTGTCACGGTAGAAGCTGTTGTGTGACTGACACGGATTTAGCCCCACCGTTGCCTGCACCCTGCCTTCTGCAGCGGGAGTGTAAAGAGATATGGTTGCTTTAACCTAGTTACAATGGTGTCCCTTTCTTAATCAGTTTACTAGCACGGTATTAGTCCTGTTGTTAATCCTGGGCTTTAAAGGAGTTCTGTTATGTTTATTTTTAGTCTGATTTATCTTCTGATTTTTACAGCAAAGGGAAATGCTGCAAATATAAGTAGCAGAGGGTAACATCTGGCTTTTGTAAGAACCCGAGACACTGCCACGTCAGTGTTGAAGGAATTGCAGGCAGAGCAAGATGGATTCTCTGGTAACGACTCTGTTGTTGTGGTTAGGATCCTGTCTTAAGAAACATTATTTTACTCTTCAGTTTTCATAATCATTTTTTCTGTGTACGACTAAACTTCTACAAGTTTCCCCCTCTGCTTTTCTAATCAAATTAATGATGAGGCTGCTGTCCTTTGAAAACAGTTAGCAGGATTCACCATCTGACATTGACTTTCAGTCTTGGGCATTTTCCCTGCGGGTTGGGGCAGGTGAGGACCTCCCTCCCGTTCCTGGGGCCGCTGCCGTCCATTCCCGGTGCGGACACTGACCGGTCTGCCTAAGCACACCTGGGTTTGGGGTTTTGGGGGTCAGAAATAATTTACAAGAGTCTCTTCGGTGGGTGAAGAGGTGTCTGTGGCGGACACCCCAGCCCTCACTGTTTGGCCGCCAAGCCCGGTCCCCAGGAGGAGGCCAGTTGCTTTGAACTGCACGGGGAGGTGGGAGCCGAGGGGGGCGTTCCCAGGAGCTGCTAGCGGGCACTGACTGCTGAGTTTCAAGGCGGGTTTTTCCCCTTCTTTTGGCAAACCGCTGTATCATACACCTCATTTGCCATCAGAGTGTGAGTGTGTTTTCGCTTTTTTTTTCCCCATGAAAACAACACAGAGCAAAGCCTCACTTTTAAAAATGCCATGATATTTTGCCGCCGTTATGAGAATCTGTCAGCGCCGTATCTAATCTTCTGGTGCATAGACTATCAAAACAAGCGCCATTGGAGGGATTGTACTTCTGTTAATACAGAAATGTCAGCTCTGCAGTCTTGGAACCAGCTGCCAGCAGCCTCCTTCCAAATGGAAAAGAAAAAAGTAATAAAGTTTCCTTTCCCCTCTTCAGGCCTGACCTGCACAGGAAGACCCAGAGTAAACAGCGCCTTGCTGAAATCTTGCGTTCGGAATACTCCAGCGGGATGGAGACCAGCGTCACCAAGGTCAGAGAGCAAAACAAACGCGCAGGGCCCGGCAGCCGGCCTCGCAGCGCCGTCCGAAACCAGCGCCCAGCCTTGGCCGTGGGAACAAACTAAAGCCGAAAGCCTTGCGGAGGGACAGCGAGACTTCCCAGGAAGTAGTTTTAAGCTCTGCCCCCACGGGACTGGGCCTCGGTGGATCCCGGAGGCGGGTCCTGTTCTCCTCGGAGGAGCCTTGTGAGGATGAAGGGTGCGCCCCCCCGCAGACCCGGTGACCCGGTGCTGTGCCGAGACACGCTGCAGCCTGAGGGGTCAGGGGGGCGGGGGTCAGCACGGGACGGATCAGCCCCTAACGTGCCTTGTAGGCCTCTCGGATTTATTCCGTCAGTGCCCGTAGACCGCACGGTGCCACCACGACCTCATGTAGAAGACTGACACCCTTTGCCGCAGCCGGGAGGGGGTTGACCCCGCCTTGCGGTGACGCTCTGAAGAAGCTGCACGGTTCACTTCAAGCTGCCCTCTCAACGCGTATATTGGCCTGAAGTTTGTAAAATGGGATTTTAAAAGCTGGATTGAATCGCTAAAAGAAGAGAAAAAAACCTATCTATCAGATCATCTTCTTGATGTACAGATGCTTTATTAAAAAGGACCAAAGGAGCGTTTGGCGTGGGTCCCCAACGCCTCCAGGGGTCACATTTCCCGTGTGCAGGGGCCCTAAGCACCACGTCCCTTTCACATGCAATGCTCTCTCCTCCTTGTCCAGGGAAATTGTACTTTCTCAGGACTAATTGACTTACTGTTGCCTTTTTATTATTTGCCTTTGAAGTCAAAGGGCACCAGTGTCCTGAGCTTTTTCTCCCATCGAATCCCCTCTTGTCTTCCAGAAAGGTCCTGGGGTCTGTACTGTGGCCCAGGCCACAGCTGCCCCTCCCCCATTGTGTTTCCTGGGAGGTTTGAAAGAGGACCCCCGGGGCGTATCGATTTCCCAATAAATGTAAGATTTGGACACGGGTAACTCCAGAGGGGTCCGAAGGAGGGGGGGAAAGCCTCGGCACCTCTCTGTGCACTGGGCAGTGTCCTCTCCACTTTTCCTCCCGTCCTCAGCCCACCCCCGCACCCTGAAGTTACTGGCATGGCTGTCGAGGCCCCACTTCTGTAGCCCCTGCAGATCACATGACCTCAAGGGCCAAGGGGGGGACCACGAGAGTTCCAAGGTGGGCTGTCTGTGGGGATCTCGGGGAGCGGGTCGGCGTCCCTGCATCCATCCCTCGGGCGTGAGGTGAGCCTCGGCTGGTACCACACCAGCAGGGACTCGTCGTAAGGGTGACTGTGAGCCTAGTAAGCCCCGGTCCCCTGCGGGAGGGAAAATGTGACCTCGCAGACCTGGCTGTCACATAGGAGTTAAAAGGAACGGTTGGTGAAATCTGTCACAATGATAATAAATAAGTCAACCTGCAGCACAAGTCCTCCTGACTTTGGGCAAATCTGCCACCTTTCTTTTATTTCCGTGTGTAATGGTCCACGTGATTTGGATGAGAAAAGGAGGGATCAAACTTTATAAACAAAACCCAGCTGTGTGAGAAACAGGATTAATGCCAGTGATCTAGGATGATCAAAGAGGAACCCTACTTTTTAATTTTTTCCCCCCCATAGTATTCACTCCATTAAAGCGGGAGTCTGCACTCCTGGGGCGGGGGCCGGCGGGGGGGCGGGGAGAAGTACCAGAACTGTGCAAAGCGTGTAAGTGACTGTAGTTCTGAGGTGGAAACTCACTCGTTACTTTGCTGACACGTAGGTGAGCGTTTCTTGCCATAGGTGCTATGTGGGCCTGTTTCTAAGTAGAATCAGGGTATTACCCCCAGTTAATAAAGAAACATGGATTTAGCAGGTTTAGGGTTAATATTATCTAAATTTAAATAACCTTAAAATAAATCTCTGTCTTACTATGGCTCGTGACAGATTATACATTTCAGGCATCAATTAGGCAAAGCTTTTAGCCTAATTCCACTGTACCTATTCTAATTCTGTGTGTATCTCCAATCGTGCCTCTTTTTCTAATTTCCCAAACTTACCTCTTTCTCTGTGTCATAAGCCTGATGCCCATATTTAAAAGTCAGAGAATCTGGACATTTCATGGAACGTTGCAGCCTAAAGCTTTTTTCCCTCATGGGCTTGTAAAATGCTTTGTTTTCGAATCCTAGACATCTTCCTGTTTGCAACCCTTAGCGCTGCACATCTTCAGAGGGGGCCCCCCATTCTCACGCACTGAAGGGCAAAGAGCCCTTGGTGAGTGATTAAGGCAGCGCTGATGCAATGCAAACGGCATTTTCCACTCAGAGAAGCAGAGGCAACCGAACCTCAGCAAAGGACATTTTGACAAAGCCCAGTGGATTCCTTTGATTTTTTTCCCCCCCTGTGGTGAGGGGAGGAGAGATTTAGGGAAGAAAGGGGAGTAAATGAGAGCCCCTTAAGGCAGCTGGATCCAAACGGCTAGCGCCCTTGGTGTTGAGCACTTGAGCCCCTCAACGTAAAGTCAGCGGAAGCCGTTAAAATCCAACCATCGCTTCCAGGAGACAGAAATGTAAGGCTTTCTTTCCACTGGAGAAGTTGCCCTGCTTGCGAAGGGCGCTCCACTGGTCTCGTTAAATGCCTGCATGACCGTGACGCCTTATCTCTTAATCTGCTCCACAGAGAAAAAGTTCGGAGCAAAGCCTTTCAGCGTGCTGGCGGCTGGGCACCCCTAAAATCAGCTCGACTTCTCGAAAATGCCCAGAAGCCTTGCAGCGAGGCTGGTTGGGGACTCTCAACTTCTCCACTTTGTTGCCCCTGCCCCCGCGGAGTCTACGTTTATAAGTTGGGGGGAGGTGTCAGTGCAGGAGTAGAGACACCCCCTCTCAGTGCCTCTCCTATTGTCTTGCCTGCTGGGGGTCTCACGCAATTCATTCTTCCTTTTTTTTTTTCCCCCCCCCCCTTGTTTTAAATGAGAGTTCACCCAGCCCCAGGGTTGGGAACCGGGAAACCGATTGAGCCTTCTAGATGGATGAAAGCGGAAGCCCAGCTCACGGCAGAGGCTGTAAAGTTATTATCACAGATGGGAAGTGCAGGACAATTTAAAACACTGTCATTATAAACTTGTAGGGAAGTCTTGTTCTTCATTAATGTAAGATATGAAACCACCTCGGCGGTACAAGGACAATTACATAGTTGGGAATGTGTCTGTGATTTACACGGCCGCTGTGTAAATGTAAGGCTGGTTGCTCCAGTATATGTCCCTCACTTACACAAAATGAAAAGCGCACCAGTGCAAGTTGTCCTTTGATAGATTTTTAATATGATTTTAAAGAGTTTTGTTTGGTCTCATTCTTATTCAATGAGATTAATTTAAAGCACTTATCCCCTGGGTTTAAGTCAATCCATGTAGGATTTGGGCAGGGTTTGTTGCATGGGGGGTTTTGTTTGCAGGAGGCTGTGAGAGACTCCTTTCCCACTTCATTAACCCTGAGCTGGGGACGGTCCCCCGTCACCCCCCACCCCAGCCAGAGCTGGGGATTTACCGACCCCCACTCACATGCTAAAGAACTTGAAAGCCAAGGCGCTCCTTGACTTAATTAGCTGCTGTGCAGTTTGCAAAATTAGAATAATACCCTCACCATCCCGGGAAAGAAAAGCGGTGGTGTGAGGGTGTTGGGCGGTGGGGAGGAAACAGTAGCAGGGTCCGGCGGTGGGGGGGTGGGGGTGGGGGACGGGACGGTCAGCGTTTAAGCAGAACCCCACCCCTCCTGGCCAGGCCGTCCTCTCTGAGAGCAATCCTGCCGCAAAACTGGGGAGAGCTCGGCGTGCCGGCCCCCAAACTTCCCAGCCCTGGACGGATCCTGGGAGTCTGAGCTGCAGGTGGTGTGTGGGCGGGGGAGCACCTGAGCCCACCTCCCCAGAGAGAACTGCCTGTGGAGGTGACCTTGGCCCTTTGAACGTGAACCGGAGGTCTGGAGTCTGGCTCAGAACTTAAAGCCCTCTCCTGAGACCCTTGGAGTCGCAGGCTGGGGCCCGGCGGCAGACGCTGGGACCTGGCTTCCCTCTGGGTCGCATCCCCAGCACAGTCCCCGCGTGAAGGGGGGAGCGAGAAGATGCGGGAGTCGGGGGTTACCCGGTGCAGCGTCAGGTTCCCAGCGAAGGCTCGTCGGGTCCTACCCGGTGCGGGGGGCCGAGAGCCGCGTCGGCGAGCGCGAGCGGCCGGGGCGCTGGGCGGACGGGGTGGTGGGGGGCGGGGAGTAGCCTCGGAGCCCATCTGTCGCCCCCGCGGCCGGCGGGCCGGTCACCAGCTGCCGGCGCCCTTGTCGCGGCCAGATGAGCCGGCTCAGCGAGGGCACCGCAGCCCGGCCCGCAGCCCAGCCAGCCCGGGCGCTGACCCCCACCCCGGCCCCCGGGAGCGGCTGAGCGTCCAGCAACCAGATGGAGAGGCAGGGGCAGGTGGGGAGCGGCGTGCTCACCTCACCGTAGAGATGGGAAGACTGAGGCCAGGGAGGAGGGGAGACCCCTGCCCACGACCACAGCACCAAGGAAGAGAGGGAGACGAAAATACTTCCTTACTGAGGGTGGAAGGAGCCCGAGTCCCAGAAGGGGACAATGAATCTCAAGGAGGGATGGGGAAGAAGGGCCGAGCGCGGACCCACCGACGGAGCGCGGACAGGCGCCTGGTCATTTGTAAGAAGTTTATTTCGACATTTAAAAAAGAGAGAGAACCCGAGGGGCCTGGCTGCCCCCCGGACGGAGGCCGGAGATGGGGACTGGAGGTCGGGGTAGGTGGGCAAGTCCCCTGACCCCTTTCTGCCCCGCCTGGGAGGAGGGTGGGCACAGGCCACAAACTCACTGATTCACGGACACAGTCACGGGCTCATGGGTCACGAATAAATAACTTCATATACACTTTGCACACGGTATGTACAGCTCTGCCGTTGGCCCTGGAGCTGGGGGGAGGGGCGGGGGGAGGCTCCACACTCCCCTTCCCCTCCGCGTGTCAGGGCTGCGGGGAGAGGGCTTGGGGTACCGCCGGAGCGTGGAGGGGGAGTGGGAAAGGGCAGCATGGGGGTCGCCCACCTGCACCGGGGAGGGGCAAGGGGGCGCGGGTGGGGAGTGACGGGGGCGGGGCGTGGGGATGTGTGTACCCCCGGCGGTGGAAGTGGCTCCCTGATGGAGTGGCCGGGAGTGAGGACGCCGAAGATGGTTAGGGAGACTCAGTCCCGGGGTCCGGGACGCAGAAGACTTGGCATTTGGCCCTTCTGGGGACACTGGGCTGGACGCCAGGGAGGGCCGGACCCGGGGCCCCTGGGAAGGGGCGTTGAAACCCCGCGCCCTCCCAGAGGCAGGCGGAAGGGGCCAGCGCGGAGCCCCGGAGCCGGGGCCGGGTGCTCCGCGGGCCGGCGGGCGGGCGCTTCACCGAGGCTGCGCGGCCCGCGGGAGGACGCCGGCCAGCGGGGGCAGCGGCGGGGGCGGCTCGCTGGCGCCCTGGAGTCCGTGGATGAGGATGCGGGGCACCAGAGGTCTCTGCAGGGCGGGCGGCGGCGCGCTGGGCCCGCGGTACAGATACAGCGCGGCGCCGGGATCCAGGTTGGAAACCAGACTCTGCGGGTAGAAATAAGGCGACGGGAACATCCGCTGGAGCGCTGAGTAATTGCCTGCCTCCGCCAGCAGCTCCAACCCGACGGCCGTCTGTCGCTTCCATTTAGTCCTAGGGACCGAAGTAAACGCGTAAGGCGGGGTCAGAACTGTGGCGCCGGGAGACCCCTGCCCCTCACGAGTGCCCCAGAGCGCCTGCAGGGACACTAAAGGGGTCACACTATAATTCGTTAATAAATAACGGGCCGCCAGGCACCGTCTAGCGGGTTACATGCATCGGCTCCTTTAATCTCCCACCGGCCTTCCATGGCTGTTAACCCCACTTACAGATAAGAAAACTGAGGCGCGGGCCAGTTTTCAAGATGGCCTAGGAAGAGGAGACCCTGGGTTCTAAGCCCGGGGTCTGACCTCGCCACACTGCTCGGGGGATCGCAGTCTGGGCGCTTGGAGCCCGGTGTGGATGCTCCTGGGGAGGCCTGAGGAAGGCGAGATCGCCTTGGACAGGAAGGCGGGGGCGCGGGGATCGGTTCGCTAGCCGTTGGAGGGGACTCAGTTGATCCTCCCAGCGGCACAGCCGGCCCGGCGGAGGCCAGCACAGCTGCGGTACCCCAGTTGGCGGCGCCTCTGCGGAAGCTCGCGGGCCAGAGACGGCGACGGGAGAGGATGTGCGCACGCTCTCTCCGCCGCGCGTCCGCGTCCGCGTCAGTCCGCACGCAGATCCGAGGCTTCGGGCGAGCCCTGCAGTCTGTCTGGTGCCGAAGCCGGGAGGCTACCAGCAGAGGGTCGGCTGGGGTTGGGGGAAGGCAAGAAAGCCGAGGCCACACTGGCTGCCAGGGCTGCGGCCGGACTCCTGGGCGCACCTGGCCGGCGAGGCGGTCCCACTGAGTCGGACTCAGCCACACCAGCCCCGTTTCCCTGCCTGAATTATTCACATCATCATAATTGTGTAATTACTGTAACGGGCCTTAATTATTGATGCCCGGAGCAGTAATCAGGTATTTATTATTAATGGGGCAGCGTGTTCTGAGGCTTGTTTATGGAAAGCACCGTTCCGGCCTCCGCTAAGCGTGTGTGGGTGACTGTGGTGTATGTGTGTTTGTATTACTGAGTCGCGTCGATGTGAGTGTGTGACTGTGGGTTGAGTGTGTGGCTGTATGTGTGTGTTTTGTACCTGTTTGTGTATCTCTTCATCCTGTGAATGTGTTGGGGAGGGAGATTAGGAAATACCAGGTTCAAGACCCGTGCCCAACACCAGTTTCCCGGCCCCCCAGTCCCCAAGAAGCTAGGGCTGGGCCCCTTCCCTCCTTGCGTTTCGGGGCTAGAAAGGCTGAGGAGGCCAGAAGAATCCCTCCGGGAGAGCTCAGAGCCACCCCCTGCCCCCCAGCAGCTGCCCGGGCTGGATGGGGGTGGTAGGACGTGGCTAGGGTGGGGAGGCTTGGACCTCCAGTGGCCCACATGTCTGTCTGTCCACCTGATCGACTCTAGTCCTGTCTCTCTCCCTCACCGTGGACTTCGGGCAAGGCCTCCGCTCTCTGAGTCCTCAGTTTCCCTAGTTTTACAGAACGGGGAAAGCTCAGGGGCCCTCCCTCGGCACGTCAGATCATGTACTGGTGGGTCCCCTGGAGGGGCAGGGAGGAGAGCAGAGGGGGCCCTTTCCCCCCTGTCGCGCGCAGCCGGGCCTCACCTGCGGTTCTGGTACCAGGTCTTGACCTGCGTGTCGGTGAGGTTGAGCGAGGCTGCGAGCTCCATGCGGTCCTGCACGCTCAGGTACTTCTGCCTCTCAAAGCTGCGCTCCAGCTGCGCCAGCTGATGGTCGGTGAAGGCCGTGCGTGCCTTGCGTGGCTTTTTCAGGCGCACCGGGGGACTGTCCCTCGAGCTGGAGATCTCCCGGTCGCCCTCCTCCTTCACTGTGGAGACACAGCCGCGCGTCAGGGCCCGGCCTCGCCGCCTTGCCGCCCCAGCCTGCGGCCCGTCACAGTCGGTCGTGTAAATGTGGCTCCCGGTCCCATGGAGCTGCGGCAGAGCAGCTCAGAGCTGGGACCTCCCAGCCGCCAGACAGAGGAAGACTGACACCTCCGGGGAGAAGTAACCCAAAGCCGAGAGAGAACTCAACCCGGCTCCCGCGTTGCGCCGGCGCTCCCTGAAGGGATTAACGGGATCCACCAAGTGGACCTGACAGGGGAGGGGAGAGGAGGGGAGGGGACCCAGGGGTTCCAAACCGGTGGGCTGTGCGGATGCGTGCTCAGGGGTGCAGGACTGTGCCCCGATCCTCTGGCTGCATCCAGGCCAGGAAGGGAGGAAGCTGAGGGCTGGAGTCTGGGGGAGAAAAACCCTCGTGGAGGGACAAAAACCCGTTCACCCTGGAGCGGACCGTGGTCCTGAAGAACAAATAATTGCACTCACATCTCGCCTGGCCCCTGCACGGGTGTGAATCTATAGAGATGGTCCCCCCCGTTTCTTAAACTACAAACAGCGCACAGCACGGAAGGCGAATCGCCGGGGCGCCCAGATCTGGAAGCACGAAGCGCTTGGAAAAATAAGCCACCCGTTTGCCCCTCGGATGCTCACGTCGCGGAGGTCTGTGTTTCCTTGTCAAAACGATGCCTACTGTGGCTGTCTTGTGTTTCCCCCCACCCCGCGTCGGTCAGGACACCCCAGCAGGGTCCTTGCTCCTGAGTCGCAAGGATGGGACCGAACAATGTGGTTTCTTTCTTCCCCAACACTTTCCTTTGGGGTTGACAGCACCGCAAATGCACACTTGATCAAACAAGCTCACTGACCTCCCTCCTTCTCCCCCTAAAGCAATGATATGACCAGAGACCACCTCCCCAAAATTGGCAGTGGGGTTTGGGGCTTCCCTTCCTCTTTTCCTCTCTATATTTTCCTTTATGCTGAGTTTCATTGAGCATGGCGTTTGCAGTGACAGGGTTCAGCTGAATGTGAGTTGATTTCTCTCTGTAGGAAACAATAATCCGGTTAATTGAGCCACTAGGGAGTAAGACTTTTCAACCGGAAGGGCAGCGGTTGGAGGCCGGGAGGGCGCCGGGCGGCGGGTGCACCCAGGCGGGTGAGAAACGGGGGCCCATGCCTGCCTCCTGCCTCGTCCAGGCCAGTGCGCAGGCCTCTCCCTGCCCTCCTAGGCTCGGGCCACGTTGGGGCACGGCTGCCTCAGGAGCTGGGGATGTGTTGGGATGGGGTGGGGGGGACTTGAGTTCTGTCTATTATGCTAGGCAGGTAAAGTTTAAACAAGTTCAAGGAAACAATTATCCAAACCTCAAACTTGATACTGTGGAAACCTTACTTTTTGACCTGATTGTCTGGACTGACTATTTTGGAAAATCCCCCATTTCTCAGCGCTGAGCTCCCAGGTCGGGGGTGGGGTGAGGGTTGAGTTTGGGCTTTTTCTCTAATCGCTCTCCGGCACAGGCTGGAGCCTTCAGATATGCACTCGCCGCTGTCCAGCCTCAGCCTCCGAAACAGGCTCAGCCCAGATCTCAATGCCTCAGAGTTCGAGGCCCACTGACCCTGCTGGGAGCAAAGCGCCGGTTTCATTTCTCCACGGATATCAGCTCTGGCTGGAAGACTGCGCGCGCACCAGACCGCCTTACTTCAAAGCCCAGCTTCTTCAAACGTTATGCCGAGGAAGCTTTGACACCAGAAACTCGGGATGGGACTGACCTTCCCTCCGTGCCCTCTTTGGAGGAAACGACTCTTAGCTTGTTAGGTGGACAGGGGAATCGCTTAGATGCCCACCCCATGTGTCTGTCTCTCGGCAAGATTTCCTAACGTGGGTCCTGAAAAAGTCACTTCCACCTTTGAGAAATGCTCCAGACACTGTCTCGGTGGTGGGTATTCTGCTCCCTCTTCACCCCGCGGCTTTGGTGGTGCAAAGGCAGCGGTGCCTAGGGGTAGGGGAGACCTTCCTCTGTCCTCAGCGCCAAACCTATTTAAGCCATATGTGGACAGCTGGCCCTCATCACCTCCCTGATCAGATATCATCAGGCACAAGAGAAGAAAATTGATATTCCAATTATCTTAAACGAAACCTCTCATCAAAATCCCACCTACGGACAAGAAAATAAAAGGAGACAAGAGCCGAACCCTTTCACAGCGCCGGCACCAGACACAAGCATGCAGGGCTTTGGGCGGGGGGGAGGTCTCGCCTGTTACTCCAGACATAAAACTGGAGTGTTGTGGCTGAGAATTACAAAGAATAAGAGATGACGTTATACATATATATTTACATTGCCCCCCTTGCTGACCCCTCCTGCCCACCCCGCACCGCACCTGTCTTTCTCCGGGGCAAGTTTTCCTTGCCTCTCTAAACAGGCCGTGATCGGGGGGAGCAAGGGTCGCTGGGCCACATGCGTCTGGACCTCCGTCCTGGGGTCCTGGGTGCTCTAGCCCAAGCTGCCCGTCTTCTAGGCGTGACTGGCCCAGTGAGGCTGGTGGAGGTTCCACCAGTTTTGTGGGGAAGCGGAGGGAGTGAGATGTGGAGTGGGGCCCCAAATGGGTTTCGATCTGAGGTCAGGGCATGTCCACAAACGAATTCTCAGTTGGGAAGAGAGTGTTAAATGAGCCTTCCGAAATTTTTGTGAAGACTTAATGCGAGTATAGACCAGGAGGTGTAGGGCCCCCAAGACCATAAAGAAGTAGCCTTTATAGGGAAGTTTTATCTCATGGAAAGGGTTCTGGGAATTAATTGTAAGGCTGAAAGAGCTCTGAACAGCCTCTGTCAGCCCCCCATCTTCTGCTGGGTGGGGACACAGGGCTCTCAGCCCCCCATCTTCTGCTGGGTGGGGACACAGGGCTCTCAGCCCCCCATCTTCTGCTGGATGGGGACACAGGGTCTCTCCCTTGAAGTCCTGACACTCCTTCCCTTCCTGCCTCCCGAATGACTTCTTCCTAAGAAAGAACTTTCCGCCTCTGGCCTCACCAAAGACCTAAAGTGAAGGCAGTGGGCGGGGGCGAGAAACAAAATTAGGGAATTCTTTCTCTCCTTCTTCTCTTCCTTTTTTCCTTTCTTCCTTCTTCCTTTCCCCTTTCATCTTAATCCTGATCTCAGCTCCCTGGTTAAGACGGGATGGAAAGGAAGCAACAACAATGGAAAGATTCATGGAGGTGAAAACGCAAGTAGAGGGGAAGCAACCCCAGGATAGGCTGGGCGCCGGGCAATCTCTGGGTCCCACACACAGAACCTGAAGTTGATGGCTCAATGCACTTAAAGTCAAATCCAGCGAGAACAGTTGGGTGGGTGCAGAGACCTCCCCTCTCAAGGAGACCTCTGAACCCGCTCCGTGCTCGTAAGCCGCCTGGCTGCTCTTTCTACTTTGAAGGGAGCGTTTCTTTTGCATGATTCCCGGGCCCAGATCACACCGGGGCCAACGGGAGGGAAAGCTCAATTCCCCTCCCCCTCTGGAAATTCAAATTAAAGGGTGGAAAATTCTGACTGTTCTCAGGGCTCCAGCTGAAATTTCCTGCTAGGTTTTCACCCTTATAAAAGGGGGTTCAAGCAGAACCCTTTGGGTCTTCCGTTGCTTCTGCAAGGTCTTTGCCCAGAGAGCCACTGGCCTGATAGGAGCTTGCTTCTGCCCACCAGTGGGTTGGGGAGTCCACCGAAGTTTGGAAAGTTTGTGCGTTTTGGGGAATCTCTCCTGGGGCACACAGCGTCCCTCTCCTCACTCTCTCCGCTGGACTCTTTGTTGCTCAAAAGCATTAACCACAGGGCCGACTGAAAGGCTCAGACAAGACCGACTGCTGAGCCTGGGCCCTGGGGGCAGCTCCGAGTGAATATGTGTATGTCCCCACGTGTGTGCACTCCTGTTTTAGTACCAGTGTTCAGAAATATAGCATCTCCCCCCCGCAAGTTTTCAACTCCCGTTTTCTTACCTTTATACTCGGAGTCCGATGAGGCGTTGCTGCTACTTCTGTCCAGCTTTTCTCTAAAGTCCTCCCCAGCCTTGGCCGCAAGACGGCCCCCAGGCTCAGGAGCGGCTGGCTGCCCGCTGCTAGAGTAGGGTGCACAGGCCGCGAGTGGTTTGCAGTCAGCAAGGATGTCCCTGATCAGAAAGGAGGAGGTCACGGTGCGAGACTGGGCTGGGGCTGAGAGCTGCCCAGGCTGCAGGTGGGAGTCCAAACCTGGGCCCGAAGCCCCGCCAGGCCGTGGGGCGCCCGTCTCCAAACAGTCCCTTCCTGGCGAGGCTGGTGAAGAGCAGTCGCTGCTGCTCTCCGAGCGCGGACTCAGCTCCAGGGGCGAGCGGCAGTCCCCGAGCAAGGGGTCCCCCTTGGGAAGGGCGGGGCTGCCCGCTCGGTGGGAGAGAATGGAGTCGATCCCAAAGCCATTGGAGCCTTCCATAGCCAAGCTGCGACCTGTCCTCCCCAAAAGCTCCCCACCCCCCCCAACCCCAGCCGCCGCTGCCCCTGCCCCTAGCTGCGGGCTGGCATGGGGAAGGCGGGCAGGGAGCCTGCGGGCACCTTGGATGGAGTTCAGCCTTGGGGGAGCCCGGGAGCTCTGGGCCAACCTCCTCTGCGCATTAGATCCAAAAGGGCTCAGCGCGTCTTCTGCAGCATCGCACGGAGCCGCCGAGCCGAGGGGGGTGGTGGGAGTGTCAGGGAGAAATGGGAGGGAGGGTGCGCCAAGTTGGGGAGAGCAAAGGGGGAGACGGACGGCCTGAGCTCCCCTTTGGCACAGAAGAGATGCGAGGACGTTGGAATCTAAATAAAAAAGGGCTTTTAAAAAATCCAAACTGCACGCTTCCTCCAGGCGAGTGGTGGCCGAGGGCAGCAGGGTCAGCACCGCGGATAGCAGCGGGCCCGAGCCGCGCTACCAGCCGGGGGAACGGAGCGCACCTGGCGGCGTCAGCACCGCGGATAGCGGCGACGGCGGCCCTCGGCGCATGACGCTCCCCACCTGGCCGGGGAGGTCCTCTCTCCGCGCTCGCACCGCTCCTGGGGCCCGTCAGCACCGTGGACAGCACCTCCCGGCTCCGCTGTTGCAGCTCGCAGCCCGTCCTCCGCGCGCGCCTTCGCCTCCCCCCCTTCCTTTAAAAAATGAACTTGTGTCACTTTTACTTTGGGGCTAGGGTTGTTTTTTTTTTTCGTTTCTTTTTTTTCGTTGTTTTTTTTTTTTTTTAAAGGGGACTCGCCCACGTGTCCCCGGAGTGATGACGCTGATTGGCTCCGGCCGATTTTGGGGGTGATGTCACGGCTCCACAAGCCGCTGCCCGATTCCTTTCGGTTTGATTAAAAGAGACACTGAATTAATTACAGCACGGACCCAACTGTTTACCGGCGATTTCCACACGGTTTGCTTTCATTAGGTCGGTGATGAGGCTCCTAATGAGGGTGATTAGCTCAAGGGGGGTACAGGCTGGCGGGGAGGGGTCCAGAGCCCGGCTGCCGCTACCGTTGGGTTGGAATGTGAGGGTTTTTTTAAGTTTTTCCCTACACTTTCCTACAGTTATTCAAATCATTCGTCCTCCAGGCTGTCAAAGATCCCTTTTCTACCTCCACCCACCCCTCCACCCCGCCGTTTTCTCTTCCTTCAGCAACAGAAAGGGACTAAATCCAGCAGAAAAAGACCTGTGTGTGTGTGGAGAAGATAGTTTAATTTGTTATGTTGTTTTAGGGCGTTTCCGTCGGGGTCTACATGTTTTTCGTGCAGGAAAATTTGCAGCCCTCTCTCTGACCTCTTTGGACCCCGCGGACCTGGCAGGGGTGGGGAAAGCTCGGTGTCTGCACCTAGAAGGAGCCAGAACGATGGCTTCGCTGTGGGGCGAGGGTGGAAAACGTGGGCATGTCGTGTCTGGGACGTTAGGGGGACCCTGAGAAATCCCCGTGGCCCGAGAGAGACAGCGCAACGGACCCCAACCCAGCCGATAGCCTCTCCTGTGGCGCGTGTCCCGGGTTCGGGTGTTTTTGTACCTCTGAACAGGAACACGCGAGAGCTTCTGAGCGCGAGTGTAGACATCTGCAAACGGCTTCTCATTTCGCACGGAGCCGGAGCTCGCCCGAGGATTTATTTTCAAAGCAGCGCTGGAACCACGGTCTTTTCACTGTGAATAACTCTCCCCGCACCCTCCCCGACTCCTCCACGATGCTCTAGTTCTGTGCCTTTCAGGGTTCGGCCTCCGGTGCCGGGGCGCAGGGCGGTGGGCAGATCTGAAGCACGTCCGGGGCCTGGATCCTCTCGACACTACCCCAGGGATGGCGACCCTTGTCTGCAGTCAAAGGGCGCAGGGAGCCGAGCCCGCGCACCTGCAGCCGGGCCCCGTGGGCCCAGGGCGCCCTTCGCTCGCCCAGCGCCCGGAGCCCAGGCCTCTCCAGGCGGCCCGCGCGCTCCGGGCGCCCTCCCCACGGGCCCCCAGAAAATACCCCGGCCCCGCGTCTGGCTCAGTTCTGAGATCTCAGCGGAACAGTGAGGCGCCCGAATCCCCCAAACCCGAGCCCCGGCCCGGGGAAGCCCCGCACAGCCGGGAGGAGCGCAAACTGCTCCCTCGGGCGAGTTCGGCGGTGGCCTCCGGCCCGGCTCCCCGCCCTCTCCCCCTGAGCCTGCCGGCAGATTGGAAGCGGCCTCGCCGGGCTGGGGCCGAGGACGGGCGGCTCCCCGGGGACGGCGGGCCCGGCTCGGCTGCAAGCTGTCGGGGAGGCGGGAGGGCGGGCGCCGAGGGGCCCCCGTCCTGGCCCGGCGGCCGAGTCAGGGGGCGCCTCCCGTGGCGGGGCCGAGCCGGCCGGTCCGTTCATGGGGGAGGGGAGCGTAAATCACGAGGACCTGGGCTGCCCTCGCCCTTCCCGGGCTGCCCTCGCCCTTCCCGGGCTGCCCTCGCCCTTCCCGGCCAGCCCTCAACTTGGGCCCCGTTTCTGCTCTGGGCGCCTCTGGAGACTCCGCTCCCCTCTCCACTCTCTCACCCCACCCCTGCTCCCGGCCTGCGCCCGCATCTCAGGAAGAACCTCATCTCCCCCAGACCCCAAGGCCCCAACTTGGGTCAACGGGCCTGTCATCCTGGGCCTGTTAGAGAGCCTGACGCCCCGGGGCCAGGATCCGCGGAACCGGCTAAGCCGCAAGCCAGTCTCGTCCTGCTCTGCCCGCCGGCGGTCCGAGCCGCCCGCCCCGGCCCTGGGCGGACTTGCATCTGTCGAAGCACGGACTTTTTCTGGCCTCGGGGTCTTAGGCGGGGGTTTGGATCCCGGGCCCAGCGAAAACAAGGCCTCTGGCGGCGCAGGGCAGTGCGCGGGTATCAGAGCTGGAGCGGGGAGCGGCGTGGGGACGAGTAAGGGCTGGGGAGGGAACCCTCTACGGTGGAAAAAAAAAAAAAAAGGCAAGAACCCCAACCTCCTGCAGCCCCAGCTGGCTTCTCGGCGCTTCTTAGAGCCCGAGAATATTTAACAGGTTGTTAGTATGCTATCATTAGTATTGAATTATCATAGTCTACTGTGATATAAAACACGCTGTGCCATTCATTCCATGTGGAATTCAGATCCAGACCTCTCTCGCTAACATTGTTTTATTCCTGTTTGGGGGTTTCCAACTCCACTATTGTTCCTCCTCCTTCTCTTTTCTCCATCACAGGGGTGGTTCTTGCACCTCAGCCTGTCCACAGCCTGAGAGGTCCGTGTGTGTACTCACCTGGGCTCTTGTTTAGCTGGGAGGGTGCCCAGGAATTGGCCTTTTACTAAGCGTCCAGGGATCCTGGGTGGGTGAGCCACCCCTCCCTTTGAGAAAGGAGTCTGGTTGGTCCTGGAGGGGTGGAAGTTTCAACAAAGCAGGGTGTGACCCATGGCAAGTTACTTAACCTCTGAGAACTCCACTGACAAGGCAGGAGACAGACCTCTCTCCCCCTCTGTCCCCGCTGAGCCCCAGCCCTCTACCTTAGGGGTCTTGCCCACCCCCCTCCCCCCAGGGAGAGAAGAGGCTTGGAGGACTCAGGGGAGGGAAAGGGAATGAGTGAGATGAGGTCACGTCCAGGACCGGGCTCCCAGGACACCAGCACCCAGACCCCTGTTGGCTCAAACACCTCCTCCCCAGCTTCCCACTTCTCTTGGGTTCTCTAGCTTCCGATGCCAGCCCCTGCCCATCCAGTCCTTTGAAACTGCTTTTAAACCTTCAGTCTCTCAATGAACCCAGAGCCCTAGAAGGGCTCAAACCAAGCATTCACAGAGCGACGGCAACGAAGGAGGAAGCTTCGCTCTTCTCCAGGGCAGGGAAGCGGCTGCACGGACTGGCCCTCAGAAGGCCTGGGCTCTGGCCCCGCTTCCACTCTGGGCAGCTCATCTCTCTTGCCTGGACCTCAGCTTTCCCTTTGGTCCAAAGACATTAACATCAGAGGTTTGTAGTGAGAGGCAAGGATAGGAGAGGCCCATGCCGGCTATGATGTGGCCGCTGCCTATAGAATCCACGTCCTTCATGCTCTACCTGGGGTTCTCGGCTTGGGTTTGACTTTGGGTCAGTGCCTGGGCCAATGGCTGATCGATGGTTCTTAGCGACTTTCTTACCCCACTGCCCCGAGCGTGGAAAAGGCCTTCTTTGGGCCGGTTTTGCTCCCTGGCTTAGCAGGCAGAGCCACGTGAGCAGATGTGCTCAAAGCTTTTCGAGAATGGTCCTGAGGTCTTCTCTGCTCCTGGAGGATTGTAGCGTGAGTGCTGTCATCACGGTTCTGAGTAGCTGGGGCCGGGGCAGTGTAACGCCGGTGGGGTGGGGTGGCCAAGGATATGGACTCCAGAATCCGCTAGGCTTGAAGTCGACTCCTGGCCCTAGAATCCAGGGCTGGGGCTAAGGTGAGGCAGGTGAGGTGAGGCATACAAGTCCCTATTGCACCTGTTGCTGTTTTGTCCATCAGGGATTTTTCAATTTTGATGTTAAAATATTACATTAAAATATTGTTTGTCTTGGTTCCTGAGTTTGGGGGAAGGTCAGAAGGTTTGTACCTTAGGCCAGGGCCTTGTCTGCCTCACCATAGTCCCAGCCCTGCTCTGTGACCTTGAGCAGACGCTTCCTGGGCCATGTGTTCTTCGGCTGTAAGACGGGGGTGATGTCGCCCAATTCACATGGTCACTGGGAGGACTCTGCACGTGGCTGGGGTCCTGGAGAATACCAATTATGCCTCTCAAATCACGACTATGGAGAACACAGGCAGAGCTCTTCCTCTGGCCGGTTAGGGCCCCCACTGGGGAAGTCAGGTCCCCATCCCCCCATCCCACCCTGCGCTTTGCTCTGGGCCTTCCTACAAAACCGGTTTGTGACGTGGAGAGGACAAGGGATTTGGCTGTTGCGGGCCAAGCTTGGGTGCTAATGCAAACAGATGGGCCAGACAAGGATTTGGACAGTTTGTGGGTTTCAAGGTCATGCTGTTCTCAGTCATTTTTGTTGGTTTAGCTCAAAACCCCATGGAGCTCCTGAAACCAGAAAGAGAAGATATTCTTTCTTTTCCTCTATTCTTCCCTCCCTCCCTCCCTCCCTTCCTTCCTCCCCTGTAAACATGCAGTCTGTCCTGCACAGTGTTCCCTGGGCTAGAGGCTGGTGACGTCACGGGGGGTACGACAGGATGGACCTGCATGCGTGGATCTCACAGAGTGCAGCGACGTCCATCAACCTAAATTCCCCTTCCGAGATTAGTTCCCATTTGTGAATTCAAGTTTATGTTTGCCCTCATTCAGTTCTAGGAGCCTGTCTAAAAAGCCAACCTCGTGGTTTTTTTTTTTTTTTCTTTTAATGATTTCAAGCATCAAAGGGTTTCCCAAGTAAAAAGAAATGCAGCGGAAAGACTGTTTTGGTCAAGAAGGATAAATGCCAGAGAATGTTTTTGATTGGAAACACAGACCTGTGTGACTGTCGTGCAGGCCCACATTGGCGCCTGAGCTTCCGGTCTGCTTGCTGTCATGCATGTGTGCTTGCTCTAGACCCCCAGATCTGTGCTTCTAAACCATTGCTAGTTGGGGAGCTTGGATGAGTGAGCCAAAAAGCCAGGCCATCTCTAACTGGATGCAGGGACCTCCCGGGACTGGCTTTGGGTTTCTGGCCTGTGAGCAGTGCTTTCTCTTCTGGCTTCTAGAAGCCCCCTAGCAGGCAGAGATCAGACACCAATCACCATTCGCTCATTGCTACCATCCCTGATAAAAATCCTGCATGATGTCAGACTCCAGAACCCCCTCTCCTTTCTTCTGGCTGAGAAAATTGTTAGTTATCTGGTTATATCAGAGTGGGAGTGTGTGGCCAAGGGAGAACCGATGAGGTTTGGGCTCTAGTTTAAAAATCTGGAAATTGGGAGTTCCCTGGTTGTTCGGTGATTAGGAGTCGGTGCTTGCACTGCCGTGGCCCGGCTTCAATCTCTGGCCGGGGAACTAAGATCCCGGCTTGTGGCCAAAAAAAAAAAGAAAGAAAAGATAAAAGAGACTGGAAATAGACTCAAGTCAGTGGGCGTTCGGCAGGAAAAGAAAGCTGGACCTACCAGCCAAGAGGTCTGCTCTAGTCCTAGTCTGTCTGCTGAGGAACGGCATCCCTCTTCTTCTCTGGAAGGACTAGACATGTCCTTAAGCCCCTCCCAGCTTCGTGAGTCCTGTTTCCAAAGGCTCCGTCTCAGCACCCCAGGCCCGCGCTTGCCCCCCCACTCCTGCCAAGTGCGCAGCAACACGGGCACTATCTTCCTCCACCTCCAAGGGGACTTCTGAGAATTTCAAGCTGACCAGCTGTGGGTCCAGACCAGCTGCCTCCTTGTGGTTCGTGAGGACAGTACACATGGGCCTCTTCGTTTGGTTAAATCTCTGGTGGGGTTTGGCCAAGAAACCCGACCAGGAGGTAGAATGTTCCCAAATGCCAACCAGCAGGGAAATGAACAAAAACAGGGGCTCAAGGCCGTATCTCTGGCGACAGCCGTGCTCACGTGGCATTTGTCGGCAGGTGATTAGGACGACTTGGGGTGGAAAGCTAAGCCCTGCCCCCCATTTCCGCCCATCTTTAATTGAGGAGTGGTTTGAAGGGACAGGCTCTGGAACGCATAGTGGACCAGTCACTAGCCTGGGGCCGGCTTATTGAGTGAACTCAGGCCTCCTTTGACATCTCTTTTCCATCTGTGGAGTGGGGATGATGGTGGTGCAGGGAGGTTAGCAGATGGTCCCTAAGGCCCCTGCAGGCTGGAACCTTTGGGGACTCTACCCTGGGTCAGGAAGGATAGTCGGGGACTCCAGCTGTGCCAGGCGACCCCCCAGCCAGGGTCAGCGTGAGTCAGGACAGGCGTTTGGCCGATGTGACAGGATACCCGAGAAGGCGGAATCAGACCAGAATCGGACCTGGGGCTTTGTGGAGGCACAAATAATTAATGAGGAGGGAAGGACCCAGCTGGGGGAGGGAAGGAGGCCGGGAGGGAAGGGCCAGGCACCTCCTTGGCCTCATACTCAGACTTGCCAGAGGGTGGCGCTGTAGGACAAGCAGCTGAGGAAACCTGCTGAGAGCCACCCCAGCGTGGCCCGGGAGTACACAGAGACTGGGGAGACTCCAGGAGAGGGTGCAGGTGTGTTCCCAGGGCGTCTGTCACAACCCCCTCGAGTCCCACAGCGCGCGGTCTGCCTGCTTCTGAGGCAAGAAGCAATCGGATGGACAAAAGAGATGTCCCGGCGCTTTTTCTGGCCAAGTCCATATTCTCCCCCTTGGCCCAGTCCTTGGAAAAGCAGGCCTGGAGGGACCACTGAGCAGTGGGGCACCTTGCTCGTTGCCATAGCAGAATCGCTCACTCTTCTGTGGATACAGCCTAACTTCAGGTCCTTCAGGAAATTCTGTGTCCTGACGTGTCACCCCCCCGCCCTTCCCACTGGGGATTTCAGAACAAAAGAGTGGGTTCAAGTCCAAATATCTTGACCCTCTTGATGCATCTGGACACGAAGGCTTTGAGCATCCTGCCCTCTGCCCTGGACCCCTCACAGAGTTCCGGCTGTCCCTTTGCAGTGTGCTTTATTAAAAAGAAGAAAATAATAATTCGCATTCATCTATTGCTTAAACATGCCAGATCCTGTGCTAATCACATTATACATTCTTTTTTTTTTTAATAAATGTATTTAATTATTATTATTTTTTATTTTTTGGCTGCGTTGGGTCTTCGTTGCTGTGCGGGCTTTCTCTAGTTGCGGCGAGCGGGGGCCACTCCTCGTTGCTGTGCGCATACCTCTCATTGCGGTGGCTTCTTCCGCTGCAGAGCACGGGCTCTAGGCGCACGGGCCCCAGTAATTGTGGCTCGCGGGCTCTAGAGTGCAGGCCCAGTAGTTGTGGCGCACGGGCCTAGTTGCTCCGCGGCATGTGGGATCCTCCCGGACCAGGGCTCGAACCTGCGTCCCCTGCAGACGGACTCTCAACCACTGTGCCACCAGGAAGCCCTATACACATTCTTGAATGTAATCATTATCTAATTTCACTTGATGAAAACTGTGGGTGTGTCAGGGTCCTGTTTCACAGATGAGGCACAGAGTGGTTAGGACACTTTCTTGGGGTCACACAGAAATTACTTAGTGGAGCTGGGTTTCATGCCCTTGAACGGCTGCCTGCTCAGTGGCCAGGCCCCTCAGGCTCGGCCCTGCTCCCTCACCGGGGTCGCTCCCCCCGGGGGTCAGAAGGCTGCAGGGTGGCTTTAACAAAGACCAGTAGGGATGCTTGTCTGGTTCGTGGGGTGGGAGGGGAATTTTAGGCCCTTAGGATGGGGTGGGGTCTGTCAAGGCCCCCCACTGAACCAGATTCCTGAGGGAGTTGGTAATGTGTGTGGCATTTTTATGGAATTAGCTTCTAAGGAGCTGCAGTGAGTGTGTGCGTTGGGAGTGGGGAGGCTGCTCAAGAAATTCGCTCAGATCTGTGGTCACCAGACTCGGTGTGTCTCCCGGCCTAGGCTGATGACCAGACTCGGTGTGTCTCCCGGCCTAGGCTGATGGACGGTCCCCGCCAGGTCCTCAGCCTGTGGCTCAGGAACCACAGCAGACGTTCAGGCAGCGGGTCATTCCACAGGCCCTTAGGTCTGGGCCCTGGGCCCTTAGACGCCTGATCCCACGCCACTTACCTTCTAGAAGAGGAGACAGGCAATAAGCAGGGGCTCATTGCTTTGCCGAGAATAACACAGGCTGGTGTGGGTTTAACTGAGGGTTACTCCAGGGAAGGCCCTTTGAGTGGGGGACTCGTTCATATCTTTTTCTGTTTTGGCCACACCGCACGGCTTGCGGGGTCTCAGTTCCCCGACCAGGGACTGAACCCAGGCCATGGCAGTGAAAGCCGGGAATCCTAACCACTAAGCCACCAGGGAACTCCCTGAGTGGGCGACTTGGCTTTTGAGCGAAGATCTAAATGACAAGAAGGGGTGGGTTGGTGACAAGCTGTGGAGAAGGGATTGTGGGCAGAAGCAGGAAGGTGGTTCAGGAACCTACTGCAGGTCTCCAGAGAGATGATGGGGGCTCGGAGAGACGGGATGAATCAGGGTATTCTTGGAAGTAACGTCGATGGGCTTGTTGATGGATTGGATGAGAGCGTGAAGGAAACAGAGTCGTGAAGGTTTTCGTCTTCAGCATCTGGGTGGTCTCAAGCATGAGATGGGAAAAAAGGAGGGAGGAGCGAGTTTGGCGGAAAGAAATCCAGAGTTTTGTCTTGGCTGTCTTGGATTGAGATGAATGCCGGATGCTTGAGTGGAGACATCCGGGGAGCAGCTGGATAAATGAGTGTGGCATTCTAGGGAGGGCTGTGGGTTGAAGGTCAGCGATGGGCTTTGCACAGGTGCTGTCGCGATGTCTTGGAGGTCAGCTCCCTTAAAGAGTCTGAGGTCTGTTCTTACACTGCTCATAGGTTTACTAGCTTTCAAATAAAGGCACAGGAGGAAGATGACAAAGAGCACTTTTAATTTAAAATAGATCAGTATCTAATTTGGGGGAGAAGCCAAAGGACCTGCAGAAAGATTGACGTGCAAAGTGCCCCAGCCTGGGTGCTTTCAGCCCCGGAAGTCTCTCTCTTTCAGGAGGGGGCGGGGTGACCTTCCAAGGTCAGTGCCTGTGGAGGAGCCCATCTGGGCCCAGCACTGAGGAGGTGAGGGCCGCTCTGAGTAAGGAACGTGGGCTCTTCCTGCCCTCAAAGGTCCCAGAGAGATGGTATTGCCGTGGAGAGATATCAGGAATCCCAAAAGGAACCATTAAAACTCATGTTTGGAATATGAAATGAGGGCTTTCAAAGCACGACGCTGTCACACTTTCTGCAGCAAATACATGCGTTGTTCTTAACACTTGAGGGCAGAGCCTCAGAATCGCCCCTTAGCCTGGAGTCTAAAATCTGCCTTGGATTTTGGGTTTCTCTTATCAGGTGAGGGCTTGAGAAGAGAGGGTGGGGGGCCTGCAGGAGGAGGGCGGTCCCTAAGTGGAGGGTCACTGGGGCTTAAGGGGAGCGAGTGTGGCTAACTCTAAAGAGGGGGCTCTTACCAAAAGCGATCAAACTAAGGCCTGAATCTGAGGTCCTGGCCGAGGCAGAGCCTGCAGAACAATGGGGGACTGTCTTATGTTAGTTGGGGCAAGAAAGGTGAGTCCTTCAGGGAATTTTCTACTGTGTCAAGAAGGCTTTAGGGGTGGGTGTAGTTGCCCATCCGCAGGGTTCCCTGGCGCACGGCACACTCTTCCCGGTGGGCTTTGAAGGCTCTCTGGCGATGGGCCTCGGTGGGGAAGGTATCGAGACGGGCGCCCACCTGTGGACAGAGGGAGAGCGGGTCAGTGGGCATGAGTGCTCAGGGGCTCGGCCTGGGGGCTCCCCTTCCTTCCCTGGCCCGCCCCCTACTTCCATCTTAGAGTAATAATAAAAATCGCCGTCAGAGGGAAAGAAGTGAAGGGAAAGTGCTGTCCTGGTGCTGGGGGGTAAAGTGAGGGGTGACATGGGACAGGGGTGCGAGAGCAGGGCTGCCCGGTGCCCTTGTTTGTCCTTTTGTCCAGCTCGTTGCCGGGACGACGTGTACATGATAAATATCGCCTGCCGGGGACTGGGGTCCCCCGTGCAGTGGGACCTCACAGCCAGCATCATCCTTCACGCGCTGATTCTCCACCATTAAAACCCCAAACAAGCCGCCCTCTCCAAGGGGGGGCTTCCTGGCACGGTTGGCGCTCCGTCACCGCGGGACCATCTGAGGCCACCCCGCACTCCAGGGGCCAACACTCAGTTGCGCCAGAACCAGACCCAGATTCAAGGAGTGGGGGCCTCTGTCGTTAAAATTTTATGCAATCGGTATTTTGGCCTGCCCTTGCCTCTCAAGAAATGGTGGTGAGTGGAAACCTCTCCTGTCTCCTGGGTCTGTTACACCACCTCCAAATGCCAGAGAATTCCCGTAAAATGGCATTTCTCTTTTAGGATCACTAAGGGGTAGAAAGGGTTCAACCTTGCTTGTTTATTTATGCAGCTGTTCATTCATTCATTCACTCGCCCGTTCAAGCCACACGTGTTAACTGAGCACAGCTCTGGGCCAGGCACTGGGGTACCGCAATGAATGCGAGGGACTCACTCTTCCCGCGGGAGGGGGGGCAGACGTGGGCGACGGTTCCACAGCTGTTTCATGAGAATCAGTGCCATGATGGGGGCGTCAGTAGCACAGGTAGGTGGGTTTAACCCTCCCTGGAGTCAGGGGCCTCTCTGGGGAACAAGGGGAGGCTCGTAGGATGAGCAGGGCTTTCCCAGGCTAAGGGGGCCACGTGCGTGCTGGCCTTGGGGCGCCCCGCAGCTCAAGTCCATAAGGCGACATGGTGGCCCAGATGAGGGTCCGCAGGAGCAGCTGAAGGCTCTGCTTCAAGATACGGCAGGACCCATGGCCAGGATGGCCACAGGCTCTGGTGCAGGACCAGGCCGGGGGTGCCCTCACCACCAGGGGGGACGGGGTTAGCTGAGACCACAGAGCTGCAGGCAGCCTTCCCGTGATGAAAGGCGAGAGAAAAGAAAAACTGGGAGAGGATAAGGTATTAAAAGGAAGTAGAGGGAAAACTTGTAGGGAACGTCTCTGTGCTCGGCCTCCCACACTCTGGCCCCCATGGGAGGAGCACAGGGGCCTGGGGGGAGGTCATGACCCTTAACCAGAGCTTGTGGCCCAAAGTGGTTTCCTGACAGCAGAAAACGCAGAGCTGACGTGGCCTCCTGGGTCCTGCATCTGCTGCCTCCCTCCAGACCCCATCAGACCCCCCCCCACAGTCCAAGGTCTGGGCCACGGCTTAGGGTCAGTGAGACCCAGACCCCAGGTCCAGGGGGCCATGCTTGCCATCAGGGGAGAGCAGGCACATCAGGCCACAGGAGGGCACAACAGAATCCGACCTGACCATGTTCATTTTACAGGTGAGGAAACTGAGGCCCGGAGCAGAGTTTGGTCCAGGGTTGGCCCCAGAGGGAATCAGTGGCAGAGAAAATCTGCCTTAGCACCCACTCCCCACTCACTAACTCCTGGGCACTAAGTTCTAGACTCCTTCTGGAATATTCTGCCTTAGCTGCCACTCATGCTGTGTCAGGGGAGTGGGGGGACTCCCTGAACCTCCCTCATGGGGTGAAAAGGGGGTTGGGGGCTGCAAATGCTTATTAGAAACCCATAAAAAAAATCAAATGGTGATAAGTAGATTGGGTTAGTTATTCCGGGACATAAAACTGCATCCTTCACTCTCTGGGGGGTGTGGAGACCCTGGAGACCCTGCAGAAAGCCAGGACCCTCTCCTCTGGGAAAATAAGTACCCACAAGTCCTAACGTACAAACAGCACAAGAGATTCATGGACCCTTTGCAAGTGTGGCGGCATTTCTGGGAGCCATCCCAGCTCCGGCCTCAGGTTTCGGGTTTCTGGGATATACGTCAGGATCATCTGGGGCTCTTGTCACCGGGGCAGGGCCTGAGGCCAAGCCCAAAACTCCGAGTCCACCCGGGAAGGCCCTTCCTACAGTCACCGAAGCCCCACCCAGACCCAGGCTCCATGCCTGGTGTCAGCTCATTTCAATCAATCATACCACGATCTTGTTCTCAGCTCAATCTCCAGTTGCAGAAAAATTGCCAAGTGGCCTCACAGAAGTTATTGAGGAGAGAGAAGTTCCAACACACTGTGCAGGAGGAAAGCAGCCATAAACAAGAGGCCTTTTCCAAGGTACATCTTGTATCCCCTCCAGCAAGGGGTGGGAATTTTTACACAGTGACATGATTTTCCTGACACCCGTGCTTCCCGGAAGGCGGATAGAGATGCTCGGTGAGGCCTCCTGGGTACCCCGGCTGATTTAGATGCCCAGCCGCCTGGGCCTCTTAGACCTCCATGGTCATCTGTAGCATTCAGAGTGGCAATAGTTCTGTCCCTAGGGCCCGGCCACCAGTCGTTCTTAACAGGGAAGCACAGCTCTGCAAGACCACATCTCTGCAACTCTACACGTCCCGCTGTGGCTCTGGTAAAGGGTTGAATGGTGACCTCCCCACAAAAGCTACATCCACATTCTAACCCCGGAACCTGTGAATGTGACCTTGTTTGTAAAAAGGGTCTCTGTAGATGTAATTAAGGGTCTTGTAATGAGAACAGCCCAAATATTCAGGTGGGCTCTACATCCAATGACAAGCATCCTTGTAAGAGACAGAAGACACAGACAGAGGAGAAGTCCACCCGACGACAGAGCCGTAGGTTGGAGTGATGCAGCCAGAGCTTGAGGACGCCAGGAGCCACCAGGAGCTGGAAAAGGCAAGAAAGCCTTCTCCCCTAGAACCTTCAGTGGCAGTGTGCCCCTGCTGACACCTGGATTTTCTCCCCTAGAACCTTCAGTGGCAGTGTGCCCCTGCTGACACCTGGATTTTCTCCCTTAGAACCTTCAGCGGCAGTGTGCCCCTGCTGACACCTGGATTTTGGAGTTCTGGCCTCCAGAGCTGTTGGAGAATAAATTTCTATTCTTTAAACCACTATGTGTTTGGTAGTTTGTTAGGGCAGCCTTGGGAAACAAATGCAGCCCTCAAGCCATTCCCTGAGTAGTTCAGCACGCAGGAACGCTGGGTGGTGCTGACGGTGGGTGGTGGTGATTTGGTGCTGACGGTGGGTGGTGCTGGTGGCCGCAGGCTCAGAACTCACTCTCATCTCCTGAGGAGGTGGAGGACCCAGGCCGTAGGGCTGCTCATCTTAGAGGTAATCAGGTTAAAACCAGCACACAAATAAAAGAGAACCCTAGGAAATATTTCCTTTTCTGCAATCTCCCATTACTTAGAAACTTTGTCAAGGAAGAAATATTCATCCATCCATCCATCTGAAAAAGTATTTATTAAGCACCTGTGTGCCAGGGATGGGGAAGGACCACCCCCTTTGTACTTTTGGGCATAGGAGGTTCACCCCAGTGACTGCCCACACACATTCTGACACCTACTGTGTTCTCAGCAGCGCTGGGCTGACGTGCGGGAGGCCAGCGTGTCGTATGTGGTCTCCGATGTCGCTGGAGTCCCATTCCTGCTGGACTCTTGCGGAGTTAAGTCCTCCCGGGGGTGGATCCAGGGGAGCTTAGGTGAGTGTCCAGCCCCAGAGCCCTAAGAGGTGGGGTCTGCACCTGCCCTGTTCCCTGAGGACAGCCAGTGCCTGACATGGGGCCTGGCATTCAGGAAGTGTTGAAACAAAGTTGGAAGAGTGAACAAATGATTGAATGAGTGAATGAGACAGTGAAGGAAGGAGGAGGGCAGAACTCACCTGGCCTCAGGTGGTCAAGGAAGGCTTCTCAGGCCAGGTGGGCCTGGAAGGATTGGGATGAGGGAGGTGGAAGGGAGGTACGGCAGGGGAAGTGGTGTCAGCAGAAGGAGAAGAGGGGTCGTGTGTGAATCTGGAGGTAAAAACGGAAGGAGATGCTTAGTTGCTGGGGCTGGTCGACTCTCCTGAGAGCTAACTCAAGCAAGAGCCTACCCCCTGCCCTCATGAGATTGTCCTTTAGAAAGAGAAGGGAAAGGGGCCCTATTCTGTACCCATGAAATCCGCAGAGCCCCAAGCAGAACATGGGAGTCCACGGAGGGGGGCGTTCCAGCTTTCAGAATGCCAAGAAGCAGGCGCCCTTCTGCCGCATTTGTTCCGGAGGCTGGCGGCTGGGACCCTCACGCTGTTACAGTAACAGACCTGCCGTTTGTCAGGTGCAGTGCACTTATTTCACACAAGCCACAGAGTATCCAGACGTTATCTCCATTTTACAGATGGGGAAACAGGGGTCCCAAAAGGTTAAGTCACTTGCCCCAGGTCTCAGAGACCCAGAGCCGTGGGACTCCTGGCCCCAGATCTTTACCGATAATCTCCACTCTCTTAATAAATGCTCAGGAAATGAGGCAAGTGAGAGGCACTGCTGGGAACGGTGTGGCTCCCATCCTGCACGCACGCATGCACGCACGCACACACGCACACACGCACGCACGCACGCTCTCTCCTCCTAAAATAGCGGCTCAGCCAGAGATGAGGGTCTTAATTACAAGTCAGGCCTCAAGCACTTGTGGTCACGACCCTGTGGACCCCCGGAGTCAAAGGATGAAGAGCTGTGGAGCAAAGAATTCCTTCTGAGATGCTTCTAAATTAAGCCATCTGCAGTCTGTCTCCGCCTGGAGCTAAGAAATTGTAACGGCTTTGGCAGGAGACAGCTCTGCTGAATGGAGCTGAGTCGCTCTTAGGTCAGTGCAGGTAAATAAGAGGTGAGCGCCACCGGCCCACCAGCAGCCCTGGGAGCAGGACGGGCGGGGTGGCGAAGTGCAGACTGGGCGCCCGCACTGCACAGTACACCCTGGGGATACGCTGGTGAATAAGGCAGACCCACATGGGCCCTGCAAGATGGCCTGGGAGGTAGCCGCTGAACACATTAGACGTGTAATTGTTGAATGGTAATTTAATAGGACTGTGGACTGGGGAATTCTAACTCCATCCGGGGCGCAGGAAGTTCTTTCTGGAGAGGATGGGAGAGCTCTCCAGGGGAAGAGGAAGGCAAAAGTGTCCTAGATGGGAGGGAACAGCCCAAACCCTGAGCAAATTTGCGCAAATGGGAGGGAATGAAAGCCAGTCAGTGTGACTGGGGGACAAAGATGAGGAACGAGAAGAGGTGGGTGACTGGCACACCTTAAAAAAGATTTGCATCCAGCACTCATCCTAAGATGGTAATCCCCTCCCTGGATAACACCCTTTGCCTCTCTGCAGCCAGACTGGAATAAACGAAGATTCCCAGAAACCTGGGGTTGGAAGAGACCTCGGAGATCACTGAATCCAAATCTCCCATGATACAGATGGAAAACGCAAGACCCAAAGGTGGGAAGCGATTCTCCCAGGGTCTCCGTGGTCCCGGGCAGAGCTGACACTAGCATCGCCTTTTCCTGAGGTCCACGCCCTGCCCACTGTGGGCCCCACGCCACCCCAGGGGATCTAGGTTCCTGGATCCCAGTTCCCAATTCATCTGAAAGCATCTGTGCTTTTCTGATCTACTTAAAACGAGCCAACTTTTCATCTGATTGATGCCCTTAATGGTGCCTTTGACATTTCATTAATTTTGCTCTTGACTTCCTGGTTTCCTTCTTTGAAGTTTCTCTGTTGTTCTTTTTCTAGCATCTAGAGTTGTCTGCTTAGCTATAATTACCTTTTAATCTTTCTTCTTTTTTTTCTAGTATTAACATTTATACAACATAGCATTGGCAACTGTGTTTCCCTCTACATTTTCTTTTATCTCATCTCACAAGTTTTGAGTTACCTTTATTTTTGTTCGGTTCTCTTTTCATCTAATCTCTATCAAATTTCTGTTTGGATTTCTTCTTTGGTCCTGAAGTTATTTATAAATATGGTTTTAAATTTCCAGGCAATTTTGTTAGTTACGTTTGTGACCGATTTCTAATTTAATTTCTTTGGTGCCAAAGTGATCTGCGTGAATCAGACCTTTTGGTATTTGTTGAGTTTTTATGCTTGTTTGAAAAGTCTGATCCACTTTTGACAGAAAATCGCTGCGTGGAATAAACTGGTGCCGCTATAGAGAAGGTGCCCATGTGATCTGGGTTAGGGGATAAGGTGTGACCCTTGCCCTTTTATCTATGTGCTCATTATTTCACTTATTGAATACTTATTGAGTACCCACTGTGTACCAGACTCTACACTAGGTGCCATGATTCAGGGAGAATTTAGAAAGCCTCTACTGTCATAGAACCAGGAAACTAGTAATAAAAATATGATCACACAACTAATTATTCGCTTATAGTTGTGCTAACTATTTATTTATTTCTTTGGCGGTGTGGGATCTTAGTTCCCCGACCAGGGATTGAACCCTCACCCCCTGCAGTGGAAGCACTGAGTCTTAACCACTAGACCGCCAGGGAAGTCCAGTTGTGCTGACTATTAAAAGAAGTACCAGATTCTGTAAGAGCTTATAATACAGAGAATTAAAAACTCAGACTTTGGGGCCAGAGGAGACTTCCCGAGGAAATAACATAGAAGCAGAGACTTGAAGGATAAGGTGGGGATGAGGTGAGGGTGAAAGGGGTGCTGCAGTCCCACGGCGACCAAAAAAAAACAGGCAGAAGGGATGAACAGGGCAGGTCACGGAGGGGAATTCTGAAGGCCAGCAAACACGGGGAAAGGGGCTCAGCCTAAAGTATGTGATCAGGGAACAAAGCAAGAAATACCATTTCTCGCCCGTCAGATTGGTAATCATAGTCGTAAGTCCGACGGTAGAAATGGGAACTTTCATACACTGTTAGTGACGGTGCTCATTGGTACAACCACTTGGAGAGAGACTTGGCTTTAGCTAGAAAGGCTGGAGCCTGTGAACCCACGAGTCCATGTTTAGGTACATACCCTGGAGAGACCTTCAAAAAGGTCCACCAAGCGATGTGTACAAGAATCCTCGTTATAACATGACACAAAATCCTGGAAACGACCACACGCCCAGCAGTGGGGACTGGATATACGAAGGTGGTGAATTCATGCAGTGGAATAATCGGCATCAGTTAACATGACCGCTCTAGAGAGGGCCTGTCCGACGAAAATGAAAAATTCAGTCGCTCTGTCACGCAAACCGCGTTCCAGGGGCTTCATAAGCCCGTGTGCTCACGTGGGCTACTGCATGGAGCAGGGCAGCTGCAGAACACGCCCATCGTCACAGAAAGTTCTGTGGAACAGGGCTGCTCCAGGCCCAGCTGAGCCAAAAACAATGTTGCATGGGAAAATTTCATTTACAGATGGAACGTAAGTATGAGGCCATTTACGTGAAAAACGTAAAACCTACAAAACGATCCCCTGTGTTGTGCAAGCCTGTGCATGAATCTAGTTAAACGGAAAAAAATGGGAGGAAAGAACGTGCCCGGAAGTCATGCCTGGCATTGCCTCTGGGAGGGAGGGGGTGACAACAGGGAAGCAGAGGGTGCTTGGGTTTTATCTGTAAGGGAGTATTGCCTTTTTGTCTTTTTAAGATGAAAACACAAGAGGTGATTTTCAAACTGCGTTTTGGAGAAGTGACACAGGGCCAGAGGTCTCTCCCCCCACACACCTGCAATTGAGAAACAGTTCCTCTGTTTTACGAGAGCTGTTTGTTGGAGATTTGTGTTTGATTCCATTTGAATCCGGAGTTTTGCTGCCAAAAGGAGTGTCACCACCAGTGGCGTGTGACTTTGGCTGTGCCCCCCAGCGGGAGGAACCCACCCGCCAGTCAGGTTCACAAACTGAGCAGCTTTCCCACGATCCTCCCGACGGGGCCGCCGGGCCAGCTGCTATCCAGACCTCCCTCATGAGCCTCACCGTGGTCCCCCGACTGGACCCCAAGCCCTCCAGTGCCAAGTCTGGGGGCCAAGAAGGCAAAAGGTAGGATGTGAGGAAAAAAATAGCCGGATTTAAAAAAAAAAAAAAAAATCTTCCAAAGAGCTAAAAAAAAAAAAAAAAAAATGACAGCTATAGAGATTTTAGTTTAGTTTTTTTTTAAGTGACAACCGCTCAGGTGACTGGGAGAGATTTTGCTTTAAAAGATTGAGGGGCTGTCTCCTCTAATGAGAGGTACTTGAAAATTATGGATCAGTCCCAGGTCAGTAATTTCTGCCAAGCTCGGGCAGCTGGAGGTCAGAGGCCCCGTAGAACACAAATCCATGCAGGATGTTGGCGGGCACGGTGGGTCCTGGGCTCTGATGTAGCAGGTCTGTCATGTAAGTAATTAACGAGGGTGGCAGTCTCTCCTGAGACATCTGGTCCCCTAAATTGTTATTCTGCTACCGGCTCCAATTTCTCTGTGGTCCAAAAATAAATGCAGCAAGGACACAGGGCCTGACCCGCCCTGCTGACACATGCTGTGTTTTCAAAGAACATCCAAACCCGGGCTTAGAAAAACAAACATCCTGCCTGCCCACCAGGTCTAACGTGGGACCTCGGGGTACCGTGTCAGGTGAAGGGGGGAGAGTGACGGCCCCCAGCTGAGGGCTGGGGGTACCACCCTCACTTGACAAGAGAGGAAACTGATTCTCAGGATGTTTAAGACACTGGCTCAAGGAGACCCAGCTACCAAGCGGCAAAGCCAGACCTGGGAACCAGGTTTCTGCTCCACTGACTGTGGAGTTCTTGAGGCTTACTGCGGCAGAAGAAAAGAGAGTCATGCGTGTCTTTGAACATAAGAATCGTTTTGCTATTTCTAGAAGCCAAACAGTATCTCTAGATCATTCCCAAGGATTAGCTAAGGCTAGTCAGCGGCAGTTGAGATCAAAATTGAACAGTGAACCTGCTTGCCAGACGCTGGTAGATAAATAATAGGGTAATACCAAGGCGGGGTGTTTGAATTTTCCAAAAAACTCCAGGTTGGTGCCCACCTCTGCTTCTTCAGTGTCTACGTTTAATAGGCTGCAGGTAAGCGAGAGTCATAACAGCTCACTGGGGAGGCTAGGGACACACAAGACCCTCCCTCACCATCTGAGGCTATTTCTCGGTGCCAATTATCCCCCTGTTCAAGGCTCCAACGACAGAATCTGGGCGATGAGTACTCGTCTGACTCAGGTGGGCTATTGTTTTTTCAAGTTTTTTTTTTTTTTTTTAAACAGCTCTGCTGAGATAAAATTTACCCTTTTAAAGTGTATCAATCTTTGCTGTACATCCGAAACTAACAGAACATTGTAAATCAAGTATACTCCAATATAAAATAAAAATTAAGTTAAAATTTAAAAAAAGGAAAAAGAAAAAATTTTTCTTCCAAAAAACGAAGTGCAAAAATCAATGATTTTTAATATATTCATAGAGTTGTGTAAACACCCGCATAATCTAAGTTTAGAATATTTTCATAATCCCCCAAAGAAACCTGGTACCCTTTGGAATCACTCCCCATTTCCCTCCTCCTGGCCCCTGGCAACAATTATTCTACTTTTTATCTCTACGGATTTGCCTGTTCTGGACATTTCCTAATGATGAAATCATACAGTGCATGGTCTTCGGTGACTGACTTCTTTCACTCAACATAACACATCCTCAAGGTCCATCCGTGCTGTAGCGTGTTTCACTATTTAATTCCTTTTTATTGCTGAGTAATATTCTACTGTACGGTCTACCGCATTTTGTTTATCCATTCATCAGTTGATGGACACTTGGGTTATTTCCCCTTTTTGGCTATTATGAATAACGATGCTAGGGACATTCGTGTACAGGTTTTTGCATGGATGTGTGTTTTCATTTCTCTTGAGTATACACCTAAGAGCAGAATTGCTGGGTCACATGGAAACTCTGTGTTTAGCCTTTTGGGGAACAGTCACAGTGTTTTCCAAAGTGGCTGCACAGTTTTTTAATTCTCACCAGCAATGTATTAGTGTTCTGATTTCTGTGTCCTTGCAAACACTTGTTATTGTCTTTTTTTTTATTACAGCCATCCTAGTTCTCGGGTACGAAGAGGTATCTCACTGAGGTTTTGATTTTCATCCCCCTAATGACTGATGACTTTGGGCATCTTCCATGTGTGTATTGATGATTTGTGTCCATCTTCTTTGGAGAAATATCTATTCATGTCCTTTGACCACTTAAAAATGTGGGTTACCTTTTCATTACTGAGTTGTAAGAGTAATATTTATATTCATAGATGCAAGTCCCTTATGGGATATCTGATTTGCAAATATTTTCTCCTCTTCTGGGGGTTGTCTTTTCACTTTCTTGATAGCATCATTTGAAGCACCGAAGGTTTTCATTTTGATGAAGTCCAATGTATCTATTTTCCTTTGGTGGATTATATTTTATTTCCTTTTACATAAAAATCATCTTGATGTAGCATAAAAAGGCAAGGCCTTTTAGGATCCTTAGCAGTTTATTTAAATGGCCCGTCTAAGGCAGGGATGGCAAGTAGGCTGCCCTTCCCGTGATGGTGGCTGATGCCCATGTTCTGTCATAAAATATGCTCAGGCTGAATCTAGGCTCATGAAAAAGTGTGCGGTGATTGATTAGCAAGGTCTGCCATGGGCGTGGAAGGGAGAGGGTGCCCCGTGTTTGCTCTAAGAGGGTCAGAACAGAGTCTCCCACGGTAACAAGGAGGAACAAAGACTCAGAACCCCTGGGAGAAGACATCCATGGGTTCACCTGCCCTTAACTGCCTCTCTCCCTCTTCAGGCAACCTCGGGGCACCCTCACCTGGGAAGACCAGTGGGTAGGTTAGAGTGAGGGGAGAACACAGGGATTGAAAGAGGGGAGTTGGAGCAGCCAGCGTGGACTCCCTGGAGTCTTGTTATTTATAGAGCGGCCCCCATTTGGCGTGGGTGCAGGAGCCGAATAAAGACTAACACACGCTCCCATAGTCACCCCACAGGGGACGATAATACGTGCCACTTAGAAAAAATCGGTTCTGCTTTTTTAAAAACATTAAATCCTCATTTAGGATGCAGGGCAGAGAGAAAAACCTTGCTGGTGATGGCTTTCAATGGGGCCTGTAAGAAAAGAGTGAGTTCCCTGTGATGAGGTCTTGAGTGTAGCCCTAAAACTGTCCTCAGGACCACGTCTACCTCAGCCCATCCTTTTGCCCAGCACGTCCGGCCCTGGCTGGGCTGTCGCCCCCAGGTTCTGGGAGTCCACCGGCCTCGAGGCGCCTCCACCAGAGCTCCACCTGGGAGGCCCCGAAGCCGTCGAACCATCCGTCCTCCCTGCTTTGCATCCTGCGTTCTCTTTGAAACACCTCAGCCCGAGAAGGATGTCAAGCCAGTAGCTGGTGTGTGGGACCCAAATGCAACTAAGGGAGAGAAAGACCCCTTCCCGTTTCCCCGTCTCCACTTCAGAGCCCCGTCCAACACACACACACACATACACACACACGCACACACACACACACACACGCACACACACGCACACGCACCCCAGGATGCAAATGATAACCGCACAGCCATCACTTGTGAAGCTTGACAGAAAATAATGAGAAACACTAAATCTTTTATAAGGTCAACACTCGCCTTAGCCGAGCAGCTGTCAAACAAGAAAAGAATTTAGCGCCGGAGCCACGAAACTTCCATCGGCTCATTAAGCCCAACAGGGCCCGGGCCTGGCGTGGCGGAGGAGACGCGGGGCCTTCCGTTTTGTGTCAGTAATTTGCAGTGGAGAAGGAAGAAGAAACAGCCAGCGCCAAAGGGGCCTGGGGGGCGGCTGGGGAATCGTTAGTGCGCCAGGAGCGGCCTCAGCTCCTAATTGGAAGCATTGGGCATTATCAACGGAGGATTTGCCTCAGTTCCCTGACAGCTCGTGGGCCCAAAATGATCGCCCACTTGTCAGTGTAAAAGACCATTAAAAACAAACCATTTTGATTTAATTGGAGGCGGTGCACCATGGGGCCGGGTGAGGACGCTCGGCAGGCCTGCTCACCCAAGCTGCGGCCCCTTCTCCCTCGGTGATGGGCCCGGGGGCTGGGCTGGGGGGAGTGTGTGTTTTTCCAGACTTTTCGGCTTTCAAAAACCGTCTGAGGAAGGAGTGAATGGGAGACAGGAGGAGGCTTCACAGCGAGGCAGCGAGGGCTGTTTTCAATGGGGTTGTCAGCAAAAGCACCGTGACAAGCGGAGCTGCCAGGAAGGGGTGGGGGAAGGTCTCCCCTTTCCTTTTCAGAGCCCAGATGATGGGCACCGGCTGGCATTATTCTTCTGGGAGGTGGCCCAGAGGCTTTCGGCTGGAGGGGCTCAGCCCGCGAGGGGGCAGTGGGCGGTTCCAGCGGGATGCTTCGCCCGCTCACCCCACTTAGAAATATCAGGGTATGGAGGGTCACGCTGGACTCTAAGCTCCAATGGACAGCAGGACTTCTTTTACTTTAATGGACTTCTCTTATTTTAAACTCAAGGAAGAGCTAAGGAGGGGGTTAGGGAAGGAGATGTGTTGATGGAGAACCTTTGTGAGTGGGGTGGGCCCCAGAGGCTTGGGCGCTCACCCCATGGAGGCCGCAGTGATGATGATGCCTGCTTGAGAATTCCTCATCGTCTCAGAAAGAAGAGGCCACTGGCTGTAAATATTAACCCAAACTCCCGATGGCGGGCGGGGGCCTCCGAGCACACGGAGCATCTATCTGCTTGTAGCTTTTGAGTCAGAGGGTAGACTCCCCGACGCCGCGGACTCTATGTTCTCCATGTCGATACGCAGTATCGTGCTAGCTGTGGGTACTTGATAAATATTAATTGGTGCCTGCCAGACCTCAGAGAGGGCTATATATTTGTATATTAATCTCACCCCCGTCCCACAAGCGGCGATCTCATTTGCTGCCTACTGCTTCCCCGTCAAGACAATGCCTGCGGGAGCGCGCACGGCGCTGGAGAGCATCTTCGGCAGAGCGAGAGGGAGACGCACCAGCCGATCTCTTCATAAACTTCTACCGTTCATTGTGATGAAGGATCAAGCTGGGAGGAGACACCAGATCCCTGGCGAGCATCAAATTCCAGAGTTTCAAATTTTGCTGCTGAAGTTAGACAATGGGGATTCCTTAATTACTTTCTCTGGAAATTTACCTGACAGTGCTTTCCCAGGTAGCACAAGGTGGTTATCCAGGCGCACAGTTCCTCAGCTGACAGAGTCTTTGATTTTGTGCTTGGCTGCAAATTAAGTCCTTTGCTGAGCCGTCCGTGCAGTGCCCGTCAGTGCCGTATCGCTTATTCATTTTGGCTGTTGAACAACTCCTGTGTTGCTGCCAGGGAAGCCGGGGACATACTCGGCTGTGCCGTGTCCATGGCCCATTGGGGTGGGGTACACTGTGGTGGGGCTTGGTGTCGTCTTTCCCCTTTTCTCTTATTAGAATAATGAGCAGGAAGAATTTTTTTCCAGTATCCTTTAAGAAGGCGCAGACTCTTTCTGTGGTTGACAAGGCTGACCCTGTCAAGCCACAGATAGGGATATTAGAGTTAGGTGTCCTCAACTAGACAGCAAGGATGCTGATGCCACGTTCCAGACACTGTTCCGGGGAAATGCCAACAGACAGGGGACCTTACTCGACTGTTAGGGGCGCCCTGTGGACATTCAGCAAATCCTGGGTGGATGGATGGATGGATGGAAGGTTTAGGAACCTGGGATAAGGCAACAGAGCCCTTAGAAACGCCTCTGAGATTCAAGCATCCTTAAAGATCCTCTCCATCTCCTTTGCTCAGCTAAATCTCTAAGTATCAATAGAAGAGGGGTTTATTTTCTGCAATATTTGTACCCACAATTTCGTTCAAAAATATGTAGAAAGGCAGTTCAAGTTGACAAATCTTCTGTGACTGTGGACAGAGGTAGGGAATGCATACCGGGTGGCAGAGGTCACAGCACCTGGGCAATCCACTGTCCCTGCAACACAGGGTCCCACCTATCGACATTCAGAACGCTGCCCCAAGGAACAATCCAGAACCTGGACATTGAGGACAAAACAGTGTCTGACCTCAGGTATTTGCAGGGCTGTCGCTTAGAAGGGGAAGCATGTGGCTCCATGGGGCTCCAGAGGGAGAAACACAACCCTGAGGCGGAAGGTTGAAGGAGAGAGAGGAGGCAGACTTGGACTGAACTTGAGAAGGAAGCTGCTGTGGACTGAATCATGTCCCTCTAAAATGCATATGTGAAGCCCTACCCCCCAGTGTGATGGTATTTGGAGGTGGGGCCTTTGCGAGTAGTTAGGCTTGGGTGAGGTCATGAGGGTGGGACCCCCATGATGGGATTAGCGCCGTTTTAGGAAGAGATATCAGAGAGCTTGCTTTCTCTCTCTCTGCCCAGTGAGGTCACAGCGAGAAGTGGCCATCTGTAAGCCAGGAAGAGAGCCTCATCAGATCCTGACCTGTTCAACAGACGACAGCTTGCCTCCAATAGGACGTTTCTTTCTGAAGCCCCAACCTGCTTTATGGCAAATGTATGAAAGGGCACAGCCTGCGTTGGGGAACATGTGCTTTAACCATATCTGTGTAGGAGGAATTGACATTGACCCAGGGAGCCGGGGAGCTGCTTGTTGAAAACGCAGGCTTGGTGGCTACCCCAGACCCACTGGCTCGGGGTCCTGGGTGGGGCCCTGGAATCTGCATTTTAAACCTCTCCTCAGAGGACTCCAGGCACAGCCAAGTCTGAGAACCATTCATCTAGAGGAGCAGATGGCAAAGCCCTGTCCAACCCAGAGGTGTTACTGCTCCGTGACCTTCCCCTGGCCAGGCCCGAGCCAAGTGCTTTGCACGCACAGTTCACTTGATGCCCACTTTACAGATGCAGATGCAGAGGCAGGCCCTAGGCAGGATGGCACCTGGCGCATCTGTGTGGTTTACGAGCCCACAGGCTAGGCCCTCCTGCTGGGCTGTGTCTCTGCCTCAGGCCTTTTGATACAGCAAGCCTGACCCCCCCACCCCCCTCCATCAATGGCCTCTTTCCTCTTTAGCCTTGGGGCCAAGCTGCCATTTAAAAGATGCTCCGGGGTTTTGTCAAAGTCTAAAGGCTAGCGGGGCAGTGGCGAGTTTCGTTTATTGCGAGGGCTTAAGTCAGCCAGAGCAGGGCTGGCCACGACCCTCTGGACACCTATAAACACCCGAGCTCCTGACCGCCCTTCTCTTTCCTTCCCAGGTCCTGCATTTAGCCCCCACTGGCCCCTGACCTCAGTTGCAGGTCCTTGGTATTTATCGACTCTTCCAGGGCCTGAGGCCTGGAGGCAGCCAGCCAGAGGGCTCAGCCACCACCCGACACTTGTTAACTGTGACCCTTGGGGCACGTGACTTGAAGCCTCCAAGCTTTGGTTTCTGTGAGCATTGACACCAAACGAGACCATCCATCGAGGCACCCAGCCTGGCCTCTGAGAGGCGCTTGGGATGTGTGAGCCGTCGGGTGTGGGTTTTGTGCTGTCATCTGGGGGCGCCGTCTTCTTGGACGCCCTTCCCTCTGCACCTCCAGCCAGTGGACTTTGGTCCAACTACTGACATTGTTTGCACTGCTAAGGCATCATTTCCCACGCTCTCTTTGAGGAGAAGGGAAGAAGCCAAGAAAACATCCCCATCATCTTCCTTCCTCTCCGACGTGTTATGTTCTCTGATGCCCACGAACTTTGCATCTCTGAGGGAAACCAGGGAGGCTCTGTGTGTTGCATACGGCTTGTAGATATGAGGATACCGGCCTCTGGATTCATCTCGCCTGCACTTCTGACAAACCTCAGTTTGAATAAACCTTGACTTTATCCAAGTAGATCATCGAATGTTGTTTATCTGTGGGACCCTCCTGCTGGCCACGTGCCAGGCGGCTCGGACCCCATCGCTCCTGCAGCCTCGGTGCCTGGTGACAGAGGCTGACAAGTGGGGACATGTGGAAACGAGGGAGACGTGGAGGAAGTCATTCCAGAGGTGGCAGACGTTAACCCGAACTCCTTCTTAAGCCCAGGAGATTCTCTTTAGATCATGGGGGATTTATTCTCTTGGGGATGAGCTGGGAGAAGCAGTTGGGGACCTGGCAAGTCCTATCAACTCCCAAAACTCAACATGAGATTCTAGCTATCTCCAGAGATTAGAAATAGATGCCTGATGTCAAAACAAGCCGTCTTAGTCTATTTTCTGGTTGATTTTCAACACGAAATTGGAAATATTTTCACACCCAGTGGGGGGTGAAGTGCTTTCTGGATTAAACTGAAAATTCCCAGGGGTGCCCGACAGATTATGGGGACAGCCAGGCTGGGGGTGCCCAGGTTGCAGGGCTGTTTTGTTACAAGTGCCAGCTCCCACATCCCACAGGATGCCTGCCACCTCCCTCCATGACCCGGGTTCCCTCGGACTTCAAGATTTCTCCAGCTGCACCAGAAACTTTGCCGCCATCTCCTCTCCCCACCCCACCCCCCTCCCCGGCCCCTTTTCCTCTTGTCCCCACCCCCAGAGCTTCAGCTCACTGGGATTTTGAGCAGCAATGTCACCTCGTGAGCAGGTGCCTAAAAATTCTGTCTCTCCGAGGTGCCGGATTATGTAAAACCAATTAAGCCCCTGCTTCTATTCCTTCGCGAGTCAGCCCTTCTGCATACTGATCTGACTTATTAGGGGAGGGGGGAATCTGTATTTAGGGAAGAAATGGCGAGAGCATCAGAGCCTCTGAATCATTCTTCCTGTTGCCCCGTGTGCTCTCAGTGCCCTACACGGCAACCTGGGAAGATTCTTATTCTGAGGCAACAGACCGACGGGATTCTTAAAATACATCACTGGTGCAGGGACCTCAGGGAGGGGAGGGGCAGTCCATCTGGAATCTGCCCTTCCTGGGTCTGGAAGGAGTGACTTTGGGGCTTGAGACACCCGTGCAGAGAACGGTCCATCTTTAGTTGAACCGTGCGGGCCCTTTGGAGAGGTGGCGGCAGCAGGGTGGACGGGCTGAGAGCCCGCCCTGGGGCTTTAACAGAGAGCTAACTTTCCAGCCAGCTATGATTTGTAAGAGAGCTTAAAGGTGGGAAAGAAAATCCTTTTCTTAGATTCACAGCTTTCACTAATCAGCTGCGTCTCTGGGCGTCACTGCTTGGCTGACTGCTGACGTTTTTTTCCCTACCGTCTCCTGTTCTATTAGTGAGTCAGGGGCCCAGGAGACCCGAGGCAGGGTTAGTCTTCCACAAAGAGAGGAGTCTGATCCCAGCGTTCAGAGCACAAGAGCTTGTAAATCAAACTGTTAGCTTAATAGCTTGGGCCATTATTCTAAAGCAGTGGGGCTGAACCCAAAAGCCAAATGAAAATATAGTCAATTTGTTCATACTTTAGTGACTGAATGACTATGTAATGTCGGTGGGTATCGGGGCTGTAGAGGAAAGGTGAGGGCTTGCGGGGAGAGGAGGAGTGTTCGGGTTGAAGTGGAGACCCCGAGATGCTTGGGCAAACCCCCCTCTAAAATGGATCTTGGATCTCCAATTATAACATGGACTTGGCCATAGAGATCCAGACTCCGCAAGTCAGCCGCTTTCACGACTGGGGCTGAGCGCCAGCCTCTAACCTTTATGCCTGATGGAAACTGAACAGGAGAAACCAGGCTTGGCCGGCAGCATGGGGAGTGCTCGGTGAGTCGTAGGGAGGAACAGGGCTGAAAGGGGCTTGAGCACAGGGACAGGCACCCTGGGGAAGGATGTAGAGTCCCCATCCTTTAAAAACATTGAAAAAAAAACCTTACTGGTTTTGTAAAAGTTACAGGAACTCATTATAAAAATGGAAACAATGCAGAGAAGAGCATCAGAGAAAGGAAAACAGTCTCCAGCTCACCCCAGGGATCCCAGCTGCCGCTACTCGGGGCCTCTCCTTCCGGACGTCTGTCCTGGAGCATAGACCCCCCTGTGTGGTGTATGTGTGCCTTCATGCAGACGGGGTCACGCAGCACAGGTTCTTTCCCCCATAATATGTGGGGAAATTATTATGAAAGTGGGGAAAGATGATTAAAGTGTCGATAAGTACAGACTGAAGTCAATATTTTCAGTGGCTGTATAATATTTCATGACGTTGTATATTATCTCTGCGATATCTGTGTAATATCTCCCAACACGTACCTAAGCCATTACTTGCCTGCGATGTCCAGCCTTTCACCACCGTCAGTGCTGCTATAAATATTTAGGGGCACCCGCCCCTCTGTCTTTGGGCTGTTATCGCTGGCAGTCTTTTTGTAAAGAGGGATAAACCGTCTGTTTTTCTTGATTTCATAGGAGACCATAGAATATATGGTTCTGATTGGGTCACTTTTGAGAGCAGAGGGGGTGCTGTTACTTAGTCTGCCTCCCAACCAGACCCAAGGAGGGCTGTCCTGGGTGAGCTGGGATGCCCTGTCCCCCCCCCCAACCCCAGCCGGGGACACAAAAGGCAGAACAGGGTGGACCAACCCGAGTCCGCATCGTGCTGTTGCGGTTCTCGTTGTGGGCAGTCATCCCCACCCCCGAACTCGGGGCTGCCAGCTCAGGTTGACGTCTCCCCAGCATTTCAGGCTGTGAGAACTGGACGCCTAGGGCTGGAGCTTCTCAGACTTCCCCGTCTAGTGGTCCACCTGCTCAGTTACCTGTCCACCTGTCCGTCTGTCCACCTCACTTGTTGCCTGTCGCCAGCAGCCCTACAGTAGTATATGGTCAGTGCTGAGAACAGGGTCTGACATAAAGGTGCTCAGAGATAAGATTTGTGAATGAATGAATGAATGAGTGAGTGAGTGAATGAATGATCAGATAAGATTTGTGAGTGAATGAATGAATGAGTGAGTGAGTGAATGATCAGATAAGATTTGTGAATGAATGAATGAGTGAATGAATGATCAGATAAGATTTGTGAATGAATGAGTGAGTGAGTGAATGAATGATCACCAGGACCACCCTCGTGGCAGCTGCCACTTATTGGTAGCTTGATAAGGGCCAGGCGCTCTGCTAAACACTGTACCCGTATTCTCATCAAACAGCCCTGCCAGGGGAGCCCCACTGGTCCACTTGACCGAAGAGGAAACGGGGCCTTGGACAGGTCAAGCCACGTGACAGGTCAGAAATGGCAGGGTCACCACGTGGCCCGGGTCTGGCTGACCCTGGAGTCACGCGCACACAGACATACAGCGCTGCCCCCTCCTCCCTCCCCGCTGGCCCCCAGCACGCCTTGCGGAGGGGGGCGCAGAGAAAGCCCGGCCACCAGGCATAGAGGGTGTGGCCCCAGGCCCAGGGGTCCCCCCACTCAGGAACGAGGCAATGAGTTCATGTCCTGTCCCCGAAATGAGAACCTGTCCCGGTTCACTCTGGGTTCGGTGTCTGCGGCCTCCACGAGACCCCGTGCCTCACGCCACGTGGCTCCTTGGTCATGGAAACTTGGGTTGGAAGAGACCCTCAAGAACGAGTGTTCCCCCCTCATTTTCAGGTGGGGAAACTGAGCCCCAGGGAGGTCCAGCTGCTGGCCCAGGCCTGGGGGCTGGCTGGCGGCCTGTTATGAACATCCTGGCAGACAGGCCACTCGCCAGCTGTCGGCTAACCCTCCCTCTGGGCCCTGGCCCTCACGTGGCGATGGCTGGTCGCACAGACTAGGAGATAGCGCTGGACCCCGTGTGGCCGGACAGGGAACCCTACCGAGGGGTGTCTTTGCCCCTTTCCTTGGTCCCTCTGGGCCCAGATCCGGAGGTGCCCCGCGCGGTGCCGGGTGGGGATGGATGGAAAGCCAGCTTTGCTGAGCGCTCACCCAGCCCGGGAGCGCCCGCGCCCTGCCTGCTGCTTTTCCGTGTGAAAGGTGTTTAATTATTTCTGACAGAGTTCAGCGTAGACATCTGTTCGCGAGCTGGGAGAGTCCATTTAGGTTATCCATCACCGTGACAGATTCCACTTTTTTGGAAGCGCTTTTTCCTTTCATAATGGGGCCGGGTGGGGAAGGGGGGCCGGGCGGATCGGCACAGACACGAGACACAAAGACCCTCCTGGGGCCTCAACAGCAGTAACCCCTGCGGGAGGAGCAGCTCTGGCCACGCCCCTTCCGAGTCCGGACCCCGTCGGCTGCTGCAGCTGGTGGGCCCTGGGACCTTTAGGTTGGGAAGGGGGTTTCATCGGATCTGTGAAAGGCTTTTAAATTCGTCTGTCCTCCTGGGCTGCGCTGGTGATTCATTCGTTCATGCACTCCTTCATTCATCCTTCCCACAGACATTTACTGGCCACCTGCTGGGTGCCAGGCCCTGGGCTGGGCTCCGGGGACACAGTGGAGACACAACAGACATGTCCTCCTGGGCTCGCACTTTAGGGGAGAAGATGGGCATTGAACAACGAATGGCCTGGTTAAGTAATGAACTGCAATGTGGCTACGTGCCTCAAAGGCCGGCATTCCCTTCTCACAGGGCAAGCTCCTTCCCCTCTCTGAGCCTCAGTCTCCGAGTCAGTAGAATAAGAGTATGATATCTAGGAGATAATGCATGTCCAGCACTTGGCACACAGTAAGAACTCAATAAATACTGTTCATGGGTGGTATTTCCCAACGGGGAGGGCACCGAGAGTCGCGGCGGTGGCGGCAGCGCCCTGGGGCTCTAAGCGCCTCTGCTGGGCTGTACCGCGTGGCGCCCAGGGACCAGCCCTGCTCTGAGATTCCTGCAGCTGAACTTCCAGAAGCCTGTGAACATCCCCGGGAAAGATGAAAAATCACCCGATAAATCCCGGGGCTTGCATTTTTATTCTGTTTCTCGTTATTTCTATGACACAATGGATGGTGCCTTTGAGCTCGGGCCCTGCAGTCAGAGGAACCTGGGTTCCAGGCCGAGCCACTTGCTGGGCAAGGAAAATGAAACCCATCTCTGCCTGTCCTCAGTACCACTCGGGTAAGGGTGCTTGTGTGAAATAATGACTTAGCGCACACAGAGGGGTAGCATCACAGGTGGGCCACCGTGTTCCTAATTTGTAACAATCTAAAGACTGGAAGAGACCTGAGCTCAGCTGAGTCAAATCCCCTCTTTTAGAAATAGAAACTCATTTATATCTGGATTTCCAATCCTACTCCGGGCCAGGCTGTGGGGCTACCTGCGGGTGAGACAAGGGCTCCTGACACAGCAGAATCCATGTTACCTGGGGTGGGGGTGGTGGAGGCGGGAGGGGGGCCTTTCCTCGCTCCGATGGGCTGCGGGGAGACCACCTGAGCCCTCCTGGGTCCACTGGGTTGGGAGCTAATTGTAGATTCTAAATCGGAGACAAGGGGGCTGAGAGGGGCTGGGGGTCAGTGCTGTAGAGCAGACTGCTGGCAGGGCATCTCGTGCCCAGGGAGCCGTGGGTCCCATCCCTTCCTGGGCAGGGTCCCCAGGATGCCTGCATCCCCCATGGACGTCCAACATCAGGAAAATCAGAGAGAAAAGAGCAAAAGAGGAAAGGCGACAGAAGACGGGCCAGGAAGGAGGCGGTAGGCGAAACTCCCGAGTGTGAGAGGCAGAGAAAGGGGAGGAGGGATGTGGATAAAAAGGCAGGAAATTGGGGGAGGCGGAGGAACCAAAGATGAGGGGCACTGCCCAGGCCAGGGCGGAGGAGTGATAACGGGGCAGCAGCTCGGTGACTCCCCGCTCCTCCCACTGGGTGCCCAGTCCTGCCCGCGTGTGCAGGGACGGCACGGGCTGATGAGCAGTAGGGCGGTTGGCCACTGACACGTGCTGATGGAGGCCACTTGGGCAGGACATGAGAGCGACATCAAGGGGGGCTAGTGGGCTTCTCTGGCAGCCTGTTCGATTGCATTAGGTTCAGGAAGGCATGGGCCCCTTCACTGTCTAAATTGCAGTTTAACTCTACACAGCGGCCGGGCCTGGGCTGTCTGGGAATGTGGCTTTGTGCGGCTGTCTTCCCGGGACCAGGCATGGTCCTGGTGGCCCCTAGAAAGGCTCCCTGTGCCCGAGCTGGGCACACACGGCCCCCACCATCCCGTGGCACTGTCCCCAAGTCTCCTGGTTCCCCTCCTCTGACAACGGCCCCGGCTATTCCTCCTTTTTCTTCTGCTAAAAGCTGCTAAAGAAGAAGCCCCGTCACGGTACGACAGGCCTACGTGGCCGAATGGACACTGGGTCAGTCCTGAGGCCGGAGCATGGTGGGTGCGAGATCATTCTGGGTGCATGACAGCCCACAGGAGACATTTGCTCCATCTCCCCAGGGATGCCCCTCTGCGGGAGGTTTAGCGCTGATGGCATGGGACTGTCTTGCACCCCCAGGTCCCCAGTGTAGGATGTGGTGCAATGATCCCATCAGTAGAGGGGGTTTTGGTCCAGACAGCGTCTGCCCCAGTGGACAGACACCCAGACTCCGAGGTCAGATGGCCCAGCTTCAGCCCAAGGCTGCCCTCACCAGTGTTCTCCACATTTCCTGCTGTGAAATGGGGGTGATAGCAGCAGCTCCCCGCTTCCACGTGTGGGAAGAGCCAATGAAGTGGAGCTCAGTGCCTGGCACTTAGGAGGGGCTCCAAAATGTTAGTCATTCCTGTTGCTATTATTATTATTGTTGTTGTTGTTATGCCAGTCGATGGGTAGAAGCCCACAGAACTCTACGGTCTAGAGGACAGGTAGAGACCAGTCAAGGTGAGGGGCATCCCCCCCGGGTGCAGGAAGGGGCAGGTGGAGGCGAGACTGACCTTCTGGAAGTGGGGCACGTGCCAGAGGGCGTCCAGCTTCACAGGCGGCTTGTACTTCCTCAGCTGACTGCTCCGGGTCTCATACAGTTTCCCAAGGATCACCTGCAGGCCCGAGAAATGCCAAGGCAAGATGGTTACCGGCTCCCTGGAGAAGCCCGAGCCACGACGAGGAGTTGGGAGTCCTGGTGCTGCAGACCCACGCGTCACTTTCCTCCTGGCTCTGGCCCTTCTCCCTGTCTGATTTCAGTGCACCTGCACCCCTGGCCCTGCCTGTGACCACAGTGGACTTGGGGGTGGGACCATGGGACGCTGGGAGCGTGTTATTTTGGTTTTAGTTTCGGCCCTAGAACTCTCTGGGTTCTGACATGCAGCCACCTTGAGGGCAGGGGTGTGTCCCAGACACCCTTGTAATTTTCTCAGTGGCTAACACAGCCCCGGTGGTTACCACGGACGCCACAGTGTCTGAATGAAGAATGAATGACTCGATGCTTGTTGCCATTCTGTGGGGCAGGTCCTCAGCATGGTCTGCTCGTGGAAGAGGAAGGAGGACTCCTGTTCGGGGGGAGGGATTTGGGGGCTTGGGTCAGGGCCTCGGAGGTCTCTAGGGGTGGGATTTCAGAGGCACAGAGGCGGTCCTCCTCCTCTTTAGCTGCACGCCCCGTGCCCACGAACAGAGGCCGGCAGGCCCATAATTAGGGTCCTGTAGCTCATGCAGTCTGCTGTGGACTGAATTGCGTTCCCCTCCAAATTCACGTGTCGGAGCCCTAACCCCCAGTTGTGACCGTATTTGGAGATGGGCCTTTGAGGAGGTGATTAAGGTTCAGGGAGGTCATCAGGTGGGGTTGTGTCCAGTAGGACAGGTGTCCTTCTAAGAGGAGGAGAGACACCAGGCTTGTCCACACAGGAAAGGCCATGTGAGGACATGGCGAGGAGGTGGCCGTCTTTAGGCCAAGGAGAGAAACCTCCAGAGAAGCCGACTCCGCTGGCCCCTTGACCTTGGACTTCCTGCCTCCAAGGTTTCTGTTGTTGAAGCCACCCAGTCCATTGTATTTTGTTATGGTCACCCCAGCAGACTAACAGAGGGGCCCAGGCCTCCAACCTTAGAACCAGAGGGGGAGGGGCCCTGGAGTCTGCATTTTCAATGTGTGCCCCGGGGGAATTCCATACACAGTCAGGCCTTATTAGCCCACGGCTGTGATCCTTGTCAAAATTCAAACCCCCCAGGGGAGTTAACTGGTAAACACGGGCCTCTTGTTTATAACTACAGCCTCAGTGTGAAGAGGGGGAACCTCACACCCAGAGCGGATGAGCTGGACGATGCCCTGGTGCCCAAGTGACCCAGAGAGGATGGGCCACTGCAGAAGGGGGTGTGAGAGAGGACGCAGGGCACACAGTGCACCCGACAAATAAAAGCTGACCCGAGCCTAACTGAAGATGCCACCACCCCATCGGACCCCTTTGCTTGATTGATTTTGTTGATCAATTATATTAATTTTATTGAACGCATCTGTGGATAACTTACAAGCCCTCCCCTCCGCTTTCTAGAACAGCTTTGAAGCTTCATCTTTGAACCAAAGCCAAGAGGCTGCCCGGCCCGGGGTGAAGGAGCTGTTGGCCTTCAGAACTGGAGGAATGAAGGCAAGTCTTGTCACCTTTCCAAACCTCAGTTTCCTCTGCAGAAAATGCGGGTACCGATGCCTAACGAACAGGTGCTTGTAGGATTTGTGGAGTTAGCTTTGAGCAGGGTGTCTGGTCCAAGATGATTACTCACTAAATGGAAGCTGTTTCCAAGAATTTCATTTGGGGTCATCATCTTCCAAAATCCAGGACATCCTGAGATGCTGAAGAGACAGGCTTCTCCTAGGATGGGGGCAGTTTGACCTTGTAAATCAAAGGTCTTAACCCTAATAAATTGTTCATCAGGCCCTCAGCCATCGGTGGGTCTGGGTGTTTGTAGCCGTTTGATGGCCACAGAGAATCTTGGGACAGGAAGAGAACTCTGGGGATGGTTTGCCCAAGTATTTTCTGAGGGCCCACTATGTGCTGGGCCCAGCTCTGCAGGCCCCCATTTAATCTGACCCCCTTTTTGGCCCAGTGAGGTCACAGACCCCAGCAAAGCAGTGACTCACTCAAATTCACACCCCCCCAGGCTGGCACCTGTCCCCAGCCAGTGCTTGGGGGTGGAGCCGCCCACAGTGGCTGCTTAAGGGGTGCTCTGCTGAAAACTGAGGGGCACTGGCTATGAGACTGTCTCTAGACTCAGAAGACGTGTCTTTGGAGGCCCGGGATTCTGAGGACCTGTGACACTCTGAGCTGTCGTGAAATAGCTACTAATTAAAAACAGGACTCCGGATCGGAGCTAGAAAGCAGCAGCGTGTAACGGCAATGCTCCCTCGGAAACTGGCCGTTACCATAGTGAGCTGACTCCTTCTGGAGCCATTAACAAATAAACTAGTCATGGGCTGCTTTAAAGTATTATTACAACGCTCTGCTCTTTAAGGAGTGGTTGTCTCGGACTCCACCCACCGCTGACAACAGCCAGGAGGGGCCTTGGCTCCTGGCTGGGCCTGGGGAGCCCTGGGCCCCTCCACCCAGCAGCCTTTCCTGGCCGGTCCCAAGGGTGCCGGGATCCCTGATAAGACTTTTCCACTCCCCAGTTTGTCCCTAGAACATCACAGGCACTGTTGCTGAATCCTAAGCTTTCCCGTAATCAGCAAGAGTGGGACCTCACCATCAGGAAAAGCCTGGACTTTGGGGCGGGACACACCTGGGTCCTGGCTTGGCTGCGACCTTTGGCCAGTCACTTAACCTCTCTGAGACTGAGTTCCTCCATCTGAAAATGAAACAAACTGAATGATCTGATGAGACTCGGACCTCATGGGGTGTCCAGCGGGGCAAAAGGCATGAACACAGGCTGCGTGCTGGATCCAGTTCTCTGCACGGAATCTGGAGGAGGGACGGCGTTGGTGAGATCGTTGCAACAACCAAAGACACTAAAGCTGTGCTTCTAATGAAATCTACATAGTGCTACGTGAGCATAAAGCAATGCTGATTTTACCGTCATTGATCCGGATCTACTGGAGAAGAGACCAACCGGAGTGCTCCAAAAGTCCGAACCTCAGACTATTTTATTTTTATTTATTTTTTTAAACTTTTAAAAATAAATTTATTTATTTATTTTTGGCTGCGTTGGGTCTTCACTGTTGTGTGCGGGCTTTCTCTAGTTGCGGTGAGTGGGGGCTACTCTTCGTTGCGGTGCGCCGGCTTCTCAATGCGGTGGCTTCTCTTGTTGCGGAGCACGGGCTCCAGGTGCGCGGGCTTCAGTAGTTGTGGTACGTGGGCTCAGTAGTTGTGGCTCGTGGGCTCTAGAGAGCAGGCTTAGTAGTTGTGGCGCACGGGCTTAGTTGCTCCGCGGCATGTGGGATCTTCCCGGACCAGGGCTCGAACCCGTGTCCTCTGCCTTGGCAGGCGGATTCTTAACCACTGCGCCACTGGGGAAGCCCTCTCAGACTATTTTAAAGGGGGTACCACGTTTAGTATCTTCAAATATAAGTGACAATGCAAATTCACTGCTAAAGATGTTTTTCCAGGTAAAAATCTCACCTAGGCGCACACCGTTAACAATTGCTGGTGCTTGGGTGTCATTCTGTCCTCAGCTCAAATTTCCCAGTGTGGCCACCACCACTCTCGGCCTCGATTTCCATGCCTGGGAACTAGGGTGACACCCAGCTCACAGGCTTGTATCCAGCGCAAATAAGATGATGTATGTGATGTATGTGGAGTGGTTAGCATGGGGCTTAGTCATCCACTTGAAACAAAATGTATCCTAACGTTTCATAAAACGCGGTCTTTACGGAACCCTCCCAGAAGTGGGTTTTCTCTTTGGCCTTCGCCTTCCTAACCTTTTCTCTATAGATAGACTGGGGCACATTTCTGTCCGGGCCAGGTCAGATTCGTGGACAATCTGGTTTCCAGATGTGTGGGGTCACATGGAGTTTGGTGGGACCGTCCCCAGACGGGAATCGGGAGATGGGGTCCCGATCCTGCCCCAGAGGCACACAGGGCCAGTTTACTGGTGATGCCGGCAGGGCTTAAGTCGGGGTTGAACCTGATCATCACCGAGACCCTTTCAGCAAAGCAACAAGCAACTTGACTCCCCAGCCCTGCCCACACCCCAGCAATAGACATGCACAGGCGGCATCCTTTTGAGCTCTGGCTTTGCCTCCCCCAGCCCCTCCCTTCTCTTCCCTCCCACCCCATCAGTCATCCACTCTGGACTGAGCACTGCGTTTACCTTATGCTTTTTCTCCAGTTTGATGGCTTTCTGGTTGGCCTTTTGTTCCTGCACCCATAGCTGCTGGTACCGATGCTGCAGCAGATCAAAGAAGGGGGTGGAAGGCCTGTGGGGAAGCAGTCAGATGGGCTTGAGGTCAGTGAAGGCCCCCCTCCCCAGAGGCTGCCCACCTGACCATCAGGGCTACAGGGCAAAGTGTTCTCCCAAGGCTGTGAGAGTTTCTCTCTGGCCCTTCTGCAGCCGTGGAAGAAACGGTGCCTCGTGTGAGTTGTTCAACAAACACTTACTGTCCACCAACCAAGTGCTGGGCCTGACATGGTGACAGACTCTCTCCCTGACCAGATTTTAGGCAGGCTTCTCAGAGCCCTCTCTTTGATCAGGGCTCGTTCTTGGGATCTATCTTTGGCCAGATGAAGAGTTTGCCTTAGCAAAGAACCCTGCTAAGTCCATCCCCCCGCCCTTGATATCTGATCACCTTGGCCTGCCTTTACCAAGAGTCCTATTAAGTCAGTTTAGTAAGAATCCCCCTACCCTTGAAGTCTCTTCGTAGTAATTTTCCATCCACTCTGCTCCTTGCCTATAAATCCCCACTTGTGTTGTATTCAGAATTGAGCGAGGTCACTTTCCCCTTTGCAATAGTACTGAATGAAATCCGTCTTTACTGCCTTTAGCCTCCGCTCTAGTTCTCTTTGACAAGGGTCTCCAGCCAAGGAGAACTTACCCTGTGTAGAGCATTTTGCATGCCCCACTCCTCACAGCACTGTAAAGTGGGTACTTTTATCATCCCCATCCTAAGGTCCCAGAGCAGTGGGGCAGCCCTGTGTGTGAGACCCTCTCAAGGTAACCTAATAGGTGATGAGGAAAAGTTCTTTCATAGAAGAACCAAAGCTAATAAAATGCAGGAGGAAGGACAGAATTGGGGAAAGAGAATCATTACTTTGCAACGCCTAATGATAATGGATTGAGGTAATAATCAATGATTAGGTGGAAGGCTGATGGGGAACTTTACAATGGATGTGTCAGGCTACAGCAGCTGGACCAAAGGATCAATTTGTTTTTATTGTGGTAAATATGCATAACATAAAATTTACCCAAGAGATCAATCTTACCATCACTGGAAGTGACAGATGTGGGGCTGGAAGTGATTAATAGGAGGTATGTAGCACCACCCACCAAACACTTTGGGGGAAACAAACCCCAAAGTGAGCCCAAACGTAATCAGACTTCTAGACCATCACTGTCAAATGGAAATATGATGTGGGCCGCCATGTAACTAAAATTCTTCTAGTAGCCATGTTAAAAAGAGTAAAAAGAAACAGGTGGAATTAATTTTACTAATGTATTTTATTAACCCAATATATCCAAAATATTATCATATCAACATGTAATTAGAGATAGGAATGAGGTTTTTTTTTTTATTTTTAATTTTTTTGTTCTGTACGCGGGCCTCTCACTGCCGTGGTCTCTCCCGTTGCGGAGCACAGGCTCCGGACGCGCAGGCTCAGCGACCATGGCTCACGGGCGAGCCGCTCCGCGGCATGTGGGATCCTCGCGGACCGGGGCACGAACCCACATCCCCTGCATCGGCAGGCGGACTCTCAACCACTGCGCCACCAGGGAAGCCCGGGAAGGTATCTTTTGAGGGAAAAGCGAACACTAGCTGAGTTTCAGAAGCCGTGAGGAAATAGTGCTAATTGTGTGGAGTGGGATAATGATATTGTGGCTGCTTTACGTCTTAATGTTAGAAATACCTACTGAAGGGTTTGCGGGTAAAATTCTGTGTAGTTTAGAATTTGCTTTAAACAAACCTCCAGCAAGGGGCTTCCCTGGTGGCGCAGTGGTTGAGAGTCCGCCTGCCGATGCAGGGGACGCGGGTTCGTGACCCGGTCCGGGAGGATCCCACATACCGCAGAGTGGCTGGGCCCGTGAGCCATGGCCGCTGAGCCTGTGCGTCCGGAGCCTGTGCTCCGCAGCGGGAGAGGCCATGACAGTGAGAGGCCCGCGTACCGCAAACAAACAAACAAACAAAAAACCTCCAGCAAAATATAGAGCACAGTAAAATAAAATAACAAAGTAAAAAAATGAAACAAGGGTGACAGAATAAATTGAGAGTGGTGGAAGCTGTGTGATGAGGGTTGATCATGGATGTGTATTACCCTATGTGCTACACTTTTGTGCATGTTTGAAATTTTTCGTAATAAGAAGTAAAAAGACAAAGAGGAAAAATCCAGGGAATGAAGCTCATTGTTTTCCCCGCTCACTTCTTTCTCATCTTCCTTGTGATCACAAATGGTCTTTTCTTTTTTTTAACATCTTTATTGGAGTATAATTGCTTTACAGTGGTGTGTTAGTTTCTGCTCTATAACAAAGTGAATCAGTTATACACATACATATGCTCCCATATCTCTTCCCTCTTGCGTCTCCCTCCCTCCCACCCTCCCTCACAAAGGTCTTTATCACCGTCTCCATCACTCAGCTCAGGTCCAAGCTGACTGCCTCCTCATATTTGTGTACCAGAGGGTCTCACATTTCAATGCATAAAAATCACTGGGGCCCCTCCCCAGAGGTTCTGATCCAGGAAGCCTGGGGGTGAGGCCCAAGAAAGAACATTTTTAGCAAATATAGGAAGTAGTTCTGATACAGGGTGAGTGGGTTGAATGGTGCCCTCCCAAATGTTTCCATTTTAACTTCCGGAACCTGTGAGTATGACTTTATTTGGAAAAGGGGCTTTTGCAGATGTAGTCAAGTTAAGGATGTCGAGATGGGATTAACAGTATGTAAATCGCTTTGGGGGGTAGGCCTTCAATCCAATGACAAGTGTCCTCATAAAATATACACAGAATCGGAGATACAGGGAAGAGGAGAGGGGGAGGTGAAGACAGAGGCAGAGAAAAGCCAGAGAACGTCTGGGGCCCCCGCAAGTTGGAAGAGTCCAGGCAAGACTCTCCATTAGAGCCTCTGGAGGGAGCACCGCCCTGCCAACACCTCAGCTGCAAACTTCTGGTTTCCAGAATGGACAGATGCAAGGAAAATACATTTCTGTTGTTTGAAGCCGCCAGGTCTGTGGTCATTTGTTACGGCGGCCCCAGGAAATGAACACATGGCGGTTCCTCAGCCCACACTTTGGGAAACACCAAGAGAAACTGCGGTGCCGACGCGTGCTGTCCAGAGAAGTTCCCGAAACCAGACATCACTGGGTCTTTTACAGCAGAAGGAGCCTTCCAGCAGCGTTTTGCAGACCGTCACGTGAGCGTGGATCACGGGGTGGGGGGGGATCTTGTTCGAGGCATGTTCTGGATCGATGGGTCTGGGGCATCTGCAGAGGCTGTGCCCAGGACCCACCCTTCGGGGCTTAAGGCCTTATCAATCATCCAGGCCTGGGGCTCTTACCCCCCGGAAGTCCCACGGAGTCGCAGACCACCATCTCTGAACAGGAGTGTATAGACACCATGTCTGCGGAGAGGGCCCACAGCTTTCATCACATTTTCCAAGGTGCAAATGCCCCCGGAAAAGTTCAGAGCCTCTGTTCTTCCCCTGTGACCTTATTTCACAGACGAGGGAATGAGGAAATGGAGGGACTGAGCAGTGAGGCTACTCTCAAAGCTCACATACAGTAAGGACCCGAGACTGCAAACCTGGGGCTTCTGGCTTTGTGTTTTATACAGTCTTCACGGTGGTCTTTAAAGTCTTTGAAATTGTTGTCAACACTTAAAAACTGGGAAATTTTACATTAAAGGAACCCAGCTTTCCAAATTGTCTTGAAGATGTATACGTTCTGGCCAAGTGGGTCTGCATTCCTACATGGCAACAATTGGCTTGAGCTGAGTATCAAGTGTCATTTAGCCCAAGTCCTCTCCCTTCCCTATTGTCCTCCACTGCCTGCTGGGCCGGTCCAAGTGTTGGATTTTGTGGCTCCAGAGCCAGCCACAAAGAGCTGGACTGGACCCTAAACATCCTCCTCCCAGCCCCCTCCCATTCTCCTGCCTTGTGTGCGCGCCCAGGACAGTTCACCTCCCTTCCATGGGGACGTCTTTGGGACTAGACTGACCCGGGACTCCGCTTGAGTGGAGCGTCAGTGGCTTTGAAATGCCACTTGAGCTCAGAGGTCTCTTAACAGGGCAGCCTGCAGTGCATCTACAAACAGTGGCTCTTTGTTTTCCTGTTCCCTTACCCCTGTGGTGACTTTTATTACTTAATTATTACACACCCCATGCTTCTGAGCAGCCTAATTTATAGCCATGCTTTCTAATGACACGAGATGCGTAATCTTGCAAGATCTACCCCAAGAGGCCATTCACAACAGAAAAGCTATTTTCCCAGCAGCCCCCACTGCCCACATCGCCGCGAACCCACCCTCGCAGCCCTCCTGCAGCCTCGCTGACCATCTTTGTGTCCTGCTCCAGCCAGCGGTTCTTATTACTGGGAAGAGGTGGGCGGGGTCGGCGGGGGTGGCGCTCAGAGCAGAAGAGCTGACAAACCTTGTAAGTTACAACAGCCTAAGCCCTGACTGGCTGACGGAGGTGCAGCGGGTTTTGCCCATTTCTGCTCAGGCTCATTAAATCAGATAAAAAGGTGGAGAGGCTTGTCTGACATGGGGAAAACCCAGGACGTAAAGTGTATCACAGCATCCCTTGCTTAAAATGCCCTTGACAGCCTCCCATTTCTTAGACTCAACCCAGATGCCAGGCTATGGCCGGCAAAGCCCTTCCCTCCCCAGACTCCTCCCTGACACTCAGCATCTCCTTTGCCTTCAGGTCTCAGCTGTTTGGTCACCTCCTCAAAGGGCTTCTCCCTGACCCGTCCATCTTCAGACGGCCCTTGCCAGGTACCCTCATAAGCAGAAGCTCTCCTGTTCATTTGTCATGGGTTTATAACTGGTCTTGGTCATTGAATACCAATGCCAGCAGGCATGGTTTCTGTGGGATATGGACTGACATGGCGCTGCTCTCAGCAATTATGCTTTGTTGAAACCAAGGGGAAGAGAGGGAGGGAAGGAGCCAGAGAAAGAAAGATTAGGCAAAATTTTAGGAAATATACATTTCATAATTCAGGGTATTATAAATCAGGCTATATATGAGTTGTAAGAAATTTAAGAGAGTAAATTGACGGAAATTGTAATCCAGTGGAGAGGAAGGATAGCCTTTTCAACAAATGGTGCTGGAACAATTGGACATCATGGACAAAACCAAAAACAAACAAGAACCTCTTGACCCAAGTCTCGTACTTTATACAAGAATTAACTCAAAATGGAGCATAGATTTAAATGTAAAACTGTGAAACTTTTAGAAGAAAACATAGGAGAAAATCTTTGAGACCTAGGGCTAGGCTAGGTGATGAGTTCCTAGACTTGACACCAAAAGCAGGATCCAGGAGAGGAAAAAAAAAGATGAATTGAACTTCCTCTAAATTAAGGACTCTTGCTCTGTGAAAGAGTCTCTTGAGAAGATGAAAAGATAAACCATGACTAGGAGGAAATATTTGCAAACCATGTATCTGGCAAATCTAGACTATGTAAAGAACGCTCAAAACTCAACAGTAAAAGAAATAAACACAAACAATTGTATTAGAAAAGAGGCAAAACATGAAGAGACATTTCATCAGAGAAGGTATATGGATGGCAAATAAGTACATGAAAAAATAGTCAACATCCCTAGCCACTGGAGAAATGAAAATTAAGAGCATCCTGTCATGTCACTACACACCTCTTAGCACAGCTAAAATAAGAAATACATAGTGACAGTGCCAGAGCAAGGATCCAGAGAAACTAAACCTCTTATACATGGCTGGTGGGAGTGTAAAATGGTGTAGATGCTCTGGAAAATGGTTTGTCTGGTTTCCTAGAAAACCAAACATACACCTACCATATGGGCCCAGCAATTGCGCTCCTGGGCATTTATTCCAGAGACATGGGAACTTACGTCTACACAGACACCTATACACCAATGTTCGTAGCTGGAATATTTGTAATATTTCCGAAGTGGGAACAGCCAAAATGTCTTCCAATGAGTGAGTAGTTAAACTGTGGTCCATGCATACTACGGGATACTACTCAATAGTAAAAAGGAATGGACGATGGACACAGCAAAGACTTGGATGGTGTCAAGGCCATTATGCTGAGTGAAAAAGACCAGTTTCACAAGGTCACATACTGTATGATTCCATGTGTATACCATGCTTGGAATGTTCCAGGGATTCGGGAGAAGGGTCACTATGTGAGTGTATGGGGTGGGGGTGGGGGTCTTTGAGGTGAGAGAACGGTTCTGTATCATGATCGTTACACAAATATACACGTGATAGAATGAGTGGACACTAAATACACAAAGGAGTACATGTAAAACCGGTGAAATCTGGGGAATTTCCTGGCGGTCTGGCGGTTAGGACTCAGCACTTTCACTGCCCAGGGCACGGGTTCAGTCCCTGGTCAGGGAACTAAGATCCCTCAAGCCGCGTGGTGCTACCAAAACCAAAACAAAACAAAACAAGACAAAAAACAGCTGGGGAAAGCTGAATGCGGTCTGTGTATTGTACCAACATCCATCTTTCAGTTTTGATACTGCACTATAATTATGTAAGATTTTATCCTTGGGGATAACAGGTAAAGAGTCAACAGGATCACTCTGTACTGTTTTTACAACTTCCTGGGAATCTGTAATCATTTCAAAGTAAAATATTTTTTCAAAATGCAATCAAGCATGCTAGAGGAAAGCCTAAACTGTCTTTCTACTTTATGGAAAAAATATTACAAAATTACTGTCATACAAAGAGGTGATCAAAGAGGATGGAGCCAAAAAATGTAGGGAAAAAATGCATATGGGGTGTGACAGGCAATTAATCCTTTTAAAATGTGTTATTTTTCTGGATTTTGTGGTTTACGATATTTGTCAGCTAATTTAAAATTTTAATTTGTTCTGATTTCTTTTCTCATTCTACTTAAGTATTCCGTTTTATGCCTAAATTTGTATGCATGATTTTGAACTTGTTTTTCTTAAAGGGAACCCCCAAACTTGAATACGCTCCTGGTGCCACGGAACGTGGAGCTGCCCTTGAGAGCAGGTAAGATGTTTCTTTTAATCATAAGAGAGTATTAGGTATAACTTCGTGCTAATAGTGTGAAACCAAAACAAAATGGGTGATTTGTCCAGGAAAATATAAACGATCAAAGTTGACTGAAGCGCTTATAGAAAATGTTAATAGAGCCACGGGTACCAGGCCCGGGTATGTTCACACATGCACCCTCCCAACCTTGCTGAGAACAGTATTCCAGGACTTTCCAGAACTTTTTATAAAAAAGCTTCCCACTTAAAATAGATAACCAACAAGGACCTACTGTATAGCACAGGGAACTCTGCTCAATATTATGTAACAACCGAAATGAGAAAAGGATTTGAAAAAGAATAGTTACATGTATAATTGAATCACTTTGCTGCACACCTGAAACTATCACAACATTGTTAATCAACTACACTCCAATACAAAATAAAAAGTTAAAAAAAAAAAGAAAAAAAATCTTCCCACATCATGTTATGATCCCAAACTGAGACAAGGAGAATGTCTTGGTCAGTCTCACTTAGAAGAGCAAATGAAGGCCTTCCCTGGTGGTGCAGTGGTTAAGAATCTGCCTGCCAATGCAGGAGACATGGGTTCGAGCCCTGGTCTGGGAAGATCCCACATGCCGTGGAGCAACTAAGCCCGTGTGCCACAACTACCGAGCCCGTGCGCCACAATTACCGAGCCTGCGTGCCACAACTACTGAAGCCCGCACGCCTAGAGCCCGTGCTCTGCAACAAGAGAAGCCACCGCAATGAGAAGCCCGTGTACCACATCAAAGAGTAGCCCCTGCTCACCGCAACTAGAGAAAGCCTGCGTGCAGCAACAAAGACCCAATGCAGCCAAAAATAAAAATAAATTTATAAAAAAAAAAAAGAAGAAGAGCAAATGAAAAAATACTAAGTGAAATATTACCAGATCACACTGGGCAATGTACTAATACCAGAAGGGCCTATCGTAACGCCCTCCACCCACCCTCCAGCCGAGGAGTGTGGGAGCTGAGGGAAGGACCCCAGAGAGCAGCTCACCCCCTGCCCCTTACCACTGAGCTCCCAAAGCAGGAAGGAAAGAAACTGTCCCCCCGGTGAAGCTGCAACTTTTGATGATTACACTAGACTGGACATATTAACTAGTGCACACGGATGGCCTTTTGTAACTGGAAGTGAGCAGGGAAGCCATGGATGCCTGAGACTTCACACGGGAAAGGGGCTGGGAAAGCAGTCGAGCCTCAGAGCAGGTTTGAACAAGGCCAGGACACTCACGTCCCCGATTCCCCCGCCCCTCCCACTTGCTCCCATTTATCAGGAAATATTATATAGCTACCAGAAAGAATGAAGCGGCCATATGTGTAATAACCCAGAAACATCTTCAAGACGTAGGTCAAGTATGAAAAGAAGAAGGTGGGGAGAAACAGCCACGCCCATGTGAGGACATCGACACAGGTGTGAAGGATGGAAAGATGACTGGAAGGAAGCCCTCAGAGGACGGTGCTGGGGGAAGGGGGCAGACATGGCAGGTGGGGTGAGGGGCCCCTCCCCCTCCAGTCTACTTACTGGTTTTATGTGACTTTCGCAGCAAATAGAGCAAAACAAGAAACCTACACCTGAGAGGTCACATGACTCGGCCAGGGCCACAGTCAGTGATGGCGGTGACGGATCTGGGTTTGAATCAGTGTCAGGATGCCAGCTCACTGCCTCCATCCCCGTGCCACCCCACCATGCACAGCTCTGCTGACCTCACACCAGAACTGGCCGGGCTCTTTGTTTTTCGTCCTTTTCACCACAAGCAGCCGAGGGTGGCCAGGCCTTCTAGGCCCCACTGGCCCAAGCCGGGGAATTTCAGCGTTTTCCGTATACTCAACCCTTCGGGGGTCCTAAAGACCCTTGCACCTTTAGGAACCATTTTTCTTGTTTTCTTCTGCAACTATTTTTTGCTGCTACCTTAAAACATGTCCAAGGTTTTTTATCGTTTGGGTTTTTTTTTTTTTTCAAGAAAACGTAGTTCTTTATAATAAAAAAAAGGTATTTTTTCCAGCCTAAAATGAACGAGTTTTGCCACAGGACGTAAGCCCCTGCGGTCACAATTACAGCCGCCCGACCTGCAGCTTTCTTTGGAGGAGCTGGAGGGGGTCCACTCAGAAGATCTGAATTATTTATCCTCACTGAATTAGATGGGAAAAGTGGGAGTGGGGAGGCCGAAGCCCAGAGAGGTCAAATGGCTGGCCCAGGGTCACACAGCACACTCAGTGGCTCAGCCTGGACACCCCCCCACCCCTCAGGCTATGCTATCTGCAGCCAAGAGAATGTGAATCCATTTCCAAAAGGGCTCAAGGGGCTGCCAGCTAACCAACTCAGACAGAGGCCAAACCCGGGGGCCTGGCTACTCTCATGTAGGACCCCAGACCTTCCCAGACACTGTCCTCCCTCACCAGACCCTCCTCTCCACATAGGAACTGAGGCTTTTTCAACAGTGCCAATCCGATGCTGTCTTCCTCAACGCCCACTGGTGGCTTCTCCTTGCCCCTGGGGTGCCAGCACAGTTTTCAAAGGCCCTGGCCTTGGGGTGCCGTCTTTGCACCCGTGTCCTCCCGGGAGCCCCCTCACCTTCCCCGGTCACTCCGTCCCATACTTCGGGGGTTGGCCTAAAGGAGATGCCCCCTCCCCATCCCGTGGTCCCGCCCAGAGGCCTCCCTTAGCTCTGTCGACTACGCCTCCCCTGCTGCTGTTTACACTTGGGAAGGTATTTTTTTTGATATTTACAGTGATCAACTGATCAATTCAGTGTCTGCCTTTCCCATTAGGCTCTGAGCTCCATGGGACAGGGATTGTGGCTGGACTGTTCACTGTGCAGCCCGGCTTAGACAGTCTGCACTTTGTAAGAATGCTGAGTGGCCCCGGAAACCTTTAAAGACCCCTTTCCTGAGGACACTGGCCTCCTCAACTGCAACGCCCAAGAGGGGGCCTTTGGCAGAAACGAGCTTTTCCTTGCGGAGCCCAGTGATGGGACAGGGGTGGCCCTGAGTCCTGCAGAAAGGGTCCAGGCACTGAGGCCAAGCCATGGACCCCTGATTCCTCTCTCCATCATAGGGGCTCAGTTATTGAAGCAGGTGTGTCACAGAGGATCCTGGATCCTGAAAGGGGCAACAGTGGCAATTCCTCACCCCCCAACCCACCCCCCACCCCGGAAACAGAGGGCACAGTCAGGACAGGTGATGCAGGGGCAGTGGCCCCTTCCCAAAGCTGAATTAGAGGAGTTGTGCAGCAGAGAAGAAGGCTAGACAGGAGTTCTTCAATGGATACCCAGGTGTATAAATTTGTCAAGACTCATCAAATTTTACATGGACCGGGACTTCCCTGGTGGCTCAGTGGTTAAGAATCCGCCTGCCAATTCAGGGGACACGGGTTCGAGCCCTAGTGTGGGAACATCCCACATGCCGTGGAGAAACTAAGCCCGTGTGCCACAACTACCGAGCCCGTGCGCCACAATTACCGAGCCTGCGTGCCACAACTACTGAAGCCCATGTGCCTGGAGCCTGTGCTCTGCAACAAGAGAAGCCACCGCAATGAGAAGCCCACGCACCGCGACGAAGAGTAGCCCCTGCTCGCTGCAACTAGAGAAAGCCCGCGCACAGCAATGAAGACCCAACACAGCCAAAAATAAATAAATAAAATAAATACATTTATGAAAAAAATTTTTTTACAGGGACCATTTCATTATCTATAAATTATACCTCAGTAAAGTTGTTTTTTAAAAAAAAGAACTAAGGAGACAGATTGAGGTCAAAATAGCCCAGGCAGGAGTCATCACAGAGGAAGGTCTTCACGAAGATACTAGGGAGCCATGGATGGTTTCTGAGCGAGGGAGGAGGGAGGGCATGATGACAGCCACACTTTGGAACTGTTGCTGGGGGTGGCAGCGTAAATTAGTGGAAAGGAAGGGAACAGGATGTGAGGATACAAGGCCACTCCAGAGGGAGGAAAGACACAGCAGATGAGCTACACATCTTGTGAATGGGATCTCAACTCTGTGCTCACTTACTCATCTGTCCGTCCATCCATCTGGCCCACCCAGGAGCAATAACCAGCTCGCTGTGATGGGCCAGGTTTTATGAGGTGTGGGGACATGCTCATGGGGACGTGCTGTCTGCACCCTGGGGTCGCAGGGCACGCAGCAGAAACACCGATAATCATCACAGCTCACACTTCTTCCTGCTACCTGTATCCTTAGGGCACTAACCTAGAGACAGATACTAATACCCTCTTTTCACAGATGAAAAATCTGAGGCCCAGAAAAGTTCACTGTCTTGCCCAAGACCACACAGCCCGTGGGTGACATATTGCATTTGCCTGGGAAACCCTTGAGCATATCCATCCTGCAGCCCTGCCCCCCTGCAGAGCAGAGGGCTAATTGTCAGTGTAGACGCGGCCATTGGAACTCAGAGGAGAGAGCCAGTGAACTGAGCAAAGGCGTGGAACAAGCAAAGTCCCCTCTGAGCCTTTTGACGGGTCTTTGGGGATGAGCAGAAGGGGACTGAGCTGAGAAATGAAGCAAGGGGAACCCAGACAGAGGGCAGGGCGTGAACAAAGATGGGAATCAGGCCTAGCGGTCACCATGCCTCACAGCCCTAGACCCGCCTGAGGGCCATCGGAGAATAAGAGCCATTCAAAAATGCCTCCTAACTTTTAAATGAGCACTTACTACACCAAGCCCACTGGCAGCACTCCAACTGCCATCTCCCTGATGCTTCCATAACCTTGAAAGTGAGGGTGAACAACTCTGCCTTCAGATGTGGAAACTGACAACGCAGAGCAGTCAAGCAACTGGCCCGCAGTTTGCTCACGGATCATGGAGCGGGCCAGGCGACAGAGCCAGGGTCCCCATCCAGCTTCCCCAGCTCTAAAGATGCCAGGTCCCGACAGTTAGGCTGTGCACTCAGTGACCCCCACGGCAGCTCTGAGTGACCTGGGCCAGCGAGGCCACCGCCGAGGGCTTCGACAAATTATTTGCTGATAACTCGGCAGGAACCTGTCGGAAAAGTTCCTCACCGCCCTAACGTTCCCACCGACAACGAAACCGTGTCAGAACTCAGTCTGAGGGCTTCCCTGGTGGCACAGTGGTTGAGAGTCCGCCTGCCGATGCAGGGGACACGGGTTCGTGCCCCGGTCCGGGAAGATCCCACGTGCCGCAGAGCGGCTGGGCCCGTGAGCCATGGCCGCTGAACCTGCGCGTCCGGAGCCTGTGCTCCGCAACGGGAGAGGCCACGACAGTGAGAGGCCCGCGTACCGCAAAAAAAAAAAAAAAAGCCTCAGTCTGATAGAGCGGAAAATGGGGAATAAAATGAAATGCGAACAGCTCCTACTCGGGGTTGGCCTGCAAGAAACTTCAAATTAGTTCCATCCAATCCATCTTCTGCTGCTTCGTGATTGATAACCCCAGACCAGGGGTTGATCTCCGATGAAGGTAGCTGGGGACAAGCAAGGGAAATGGAAATTATCATTTGCAAACATTAGGCTGACACTTTGCGCGTGCAGGGGGCGGCGAGGGCTGACAGCTCTGATTTGCAGAATCGGTTCCTCTCTGCCAAGGAGGGCTCTGTGGATTAGAGGGGGCCCCTTTCATGGCAAACCCACCTTCATCTTGGCTGCTCATTAAAACTTTGTGGAGCTGGAGAACTTGGCGGAAGAGAGGAAGCTGGAGGAAGCTTCTGAGGGACATTAGGTACACATTTGTTGAAAGGTGTTTGAGAAGGGAGCCTTGGGTCTGACAAACCGGATTTTAGTGCGGCTCTCCGTTCACAGCGGGCTAAAATAATTGGTCATCAGTGACTACTAATTCGGTTTAGTAGCCAGAGGCAATTTTTTTCTTCCTGGAAAATCAATGACAGCACCGAGGTCTGTTCAACGTGATTCCGCTCAAGACGGGTCCTTACTTGGTGCTTGATGCTTCTTCCAGTGGAGACAGCTATTTTGTTAAAATAAAATTAAAATCCATCTCTAATGTGCCAGCGGTCTGCTGCTCCCGGGGGGGTGGAAGAGGCCCTGGTCCCAATGCCGGCACAGCCTCGAGGGCTCAGGAGTGGATGGTGGCCTCCGGGACGGGCCGCACGTCCTCGGTTGGGTGTGAAGTTCAGAACACGCTGTAGACCGTTGCGGGGTCTGGTTTTGGAGGAGGGGAGAGGCTGGAGGGCTGGGCTTCTCTGGGCTGCTCTAAATCAGAACCCAACCCACAAGGGACAGCCGACAGTGGCACCATCTAAGGAGACCCAGCTTCTCTCCCATCTGCTGGAGGTGTTTCTCCAAGTCAGACGCGTGCTCGGACGGCACCGAGCAGTGAGCCCCAGGGCTCCAGGAGCCTCCCTTCTCCGCTCCACCTGAGGCTTCCCGAACAGGCCCATCTGTGGGCGGGTGACCTGAGTGACCGTGACCGAGCACTTTGCTTGTGCCTAGGGCTTCCCTGGTGGCGCAGTGGTTGAGAGTCCGCCTGCCCATGCAGGGGACACGGGTTCATGCTCCGGTCCGGGAAGATCCCACATGCCATGGAGCGGCTGGGCCCGTGAGCCATGGCCGCTGAGCCTGCGCGTCCAGAGCCTGTGCTCCGCGACGGGAGAGGCCACAACAGTGAGAGGCCCGCGTACCGCAAAAAAAAAAAAAAAAACTTTGCTTGTGCCTAAAATAGCACCACTGTTTCTAGTAATAAGTGATTGTGGCTAACATTGCCCACAGGCTACCAAAGACTTATTTCCTTCTTTCTTTTTGCAATTGAAATTTTTATTGAGGTCACTGGAGATTCACATGCAGTTGTAAGGAATAATACAGAGAGAGGGAGGGGGGGAAAAAAACGAAATACAGAGAGACCCCCGTGTACCCCTTACCCCGTTTCCCCCAGTGGTGACATCTGGTAAGACTAAAGAACAAAATCAAAGCCAGGATATTGATATGGAATAATCCACCCATTTTTAGATGCCACCAAAGTGACTCATACTGGTGTATTTGCTTTTATGCAATTTCATCCCATGTGTAGGTCTGAAGACCCACCACCACAGTCAAGAGACAAAACAGCTCCGGCACCTCAAGGATGCTTCCTAACCTCACCTACCTCCCTCCTACTCTGCACCCATGGGCCTGGGACGCTTTGTTTCCATCCTTAAAATAACTCTACCGGAGAGGAACTATTATTATGTCATCCCCCATCTTATTGATAAAGAAACTGATTGATAAAGAATGACTGACATTGCTATTGAACTACTGATAAAGAGTTCAATGAGACAAAATAACTTGCTCAGGGTCCATATCTGGCAATACTGCACTAAAGGGGTTGCAGATAGAAGACATGCTTAGTTTGGTCTGTAGCATTTAAAAATTCTTGTACACAATATATACATTTTTAAATCAGAAGAACTCACATAAAAATCCCAGTGGCTGGCTTCCCTTAATGAGACCTTAGATCATCTGGTAACACTGGGCCCACATTCCCAACTGTCAATAACTGGCTGGAGCTGCCACCCTTCGACCTTGAGTTTGATGCAGTCCCCACTGCTCCCTATTGCCTCACGCAGGGCTGGCTTCGCCCTTTGACCTGTCAGGCCTCTGCAGACATGTGATGGTGTAACCCCAGCTCCACAGCACTTAAATAACAAAATGCTTGGTATCTCTCTTCCTTCCCAAAGCCTCAAAGAACTCCCTACTGACCATTTTTTTCTGACATAGCAGGAGATAGTATTGGTCCCACTTACAGATGGAGAAATGGAGGCCCACAGAGACGGTATGTATGAGCTCAAGGTCAACACGGGAGAAGGAGAGCGCTATGTTGAGTCTGGAGTCTTCAGGCTTCAAGGCCAGGTGTTCATCTGCTCTCGGCCTTCATCTATGCTCCCCCCAGAAGGGGGGCGTTGGGAGGGGCGGGGAGGGGTGGGAGAAGAGAGGAGACTCCCTTGGAGGAGGAAAGGGGTGATAAGGCCTGAAGGGGAAAACTAGAGGTCACTTGCCCATTGGGCCCAGGAGGCTTGTGCCTGGGCCCCAGGACACTCCTAGGGACCCATGAAAATGCTCTAATTCCTTTTAAAATCAGAAAAAAAAAAATAATCCAGCCTGGATTATATTCATCTTTATACCAGCACAGCCATAAAATATTTTAAATTATTATTATTTTTTTTTTATGGAGGAAAGGGCTCATGAAGGCAAGAGTGCCCAGGACCCACGGAAGTCCTGCCCTAGAGCCAGAAGACACAGGCCTCAGCCCAGAGCAGAAGTTGCAGTTCATACTGTCTCTCCTCCCCTCATCCTGTTGAGGCCAGAGATTCTCAGTCTTGTGGGTGAATAAGAATCACCCAGAAACCTTATTGAAAGTAGAGCTGCCTGGGTCCCACTATCAGACCGTCTGACTCGCCAGGCCTGGGCTGGGTTCCAGGCATCTGCCCTGTTCTGAGGGTGCATGCGCCGCCCCCTAGGGGATCCTGGCCACGTGGTCCCTGGCACCCTTTGGGGGTTACAGCTCTGAGCTTCTTCCTTGCAGAGGCCTCTCCAGCCTGGCGGCCACCGGCACCTCTTTATGGAGTGGGCTGACCATCAGCTCTGGTCCCTAGGGACCCTTGCAGCCCACCCCCCCCCTTCGTCCTCTCTCACCCCCACCACCTTTTTCTTAATTGTCCCCCCTTGGCCTGAGAGCTTGTCTTTTCTAACTAGCCTGGAGGAAGGGACGGTAATTGAGGTGCAGCCTCTCTCCCTGGCAGGACTCTTAGAGCTAATTAGAGGAGAGGACCTCTGGGCTGGTGGTTATTTTTTAATTGTTTGTGGATCCAACATAAAAGCTAATGACAGAGGAGGGAGGCTTAGTTAGCACACTCCTGACTTCTAAATTTGTCTAAGAGGTCATTTGCAATTTGTTAGCATTTTTCACAAGGGTGAATTCAATTAGCAGTCCCCGCACTGGCGCCCAGCAGAGAGAGACAGGATGGGCAGTGGGGCTGGACGCGCTTCCAGGGAGCTTCTCCCAACCTCGAGTGCCTGAGCCCGAAACTTGGGGGCTCTCCCTGCACCCGCCTGATGCATGCCCCGCTCCCAGCACAGCGGGCTGTGACTTGAGCCCCTCTGGAGAGAAAAGGCTCCACCGAGCTGAATGGATGTGACTCAGGAGGAACTATCCTCCAGACCCCTTGGGAATCTGTGTGCAGGGGGGTCCTGGCATCTGGGGAAACAGGTGAGTACCAGATGGGGCATCCCCGCCAGGGCGTATGAGGGTGGTAGCAAGAGCGTTGGGAGAAAGATCCAGGTCCATCGGGGCACCAGCATAAACTGAGGAGGTCCCTCTTGAGCCCGGAAACTCTGCGTGTGGACCATGACCTCAAGGAACCCCGCACACGTGTGTGAGGTGTGCCGGGCGCCTCGTCCTCATGGGGGAAACGAGAAGCAAGGTGGGTGTTCGGTGACAGGAGATGGATGTCCCCAAGGCGGGTGATTCGGACAGCGGACCCAGTGACTTTTGCAAACATGCAGAGTGAAAAAGCAAGCCACCACACAAAGTGACTTAAATGGTATGAAACCACACTAAATAATATGCATTATTTAAGGACGTCTAAGGGTAGAGCAAAAATGTGAACATGTGGGTGGAAAGCATGCCCGTTCTAACCTTAGGATGGTCCTTAGGGAACAGAGGGAAGGGTGTGGGGTTAGGGAGAGGTGAGAAGGGGCTTCAACCTGTGTTTGCTACATTTTATTTCTTTAATAATAATAATAATAAAAGGGTCAGAAGCAGAAATGGCCGAGTGGGGACATTTGTGAACTTTGAGTGGCGCGTTCGTGGCAGTTAGTCATGTAGCTTCTGAACTTTTCTTTTTTTTTTTTTTTTTTTTTGGAGAGGTTCCTCATAAACACAAAAGAAAGGGTTGGCAGAAACATCTGCTTCTCAGGAAAGCATTTACGCCCATCACATTCTGGCTGATCACAATTCTTGACTGATTACAAAGCACTTTTATATTTTTCATAGAAACGTAATGTGTAACAAGACTCCAGGGGCAGCCATTATAAATAATAATGCTAAAGGTGGTTTTCTCAAAAGCCAGTATCTAGAATGCAGGACTTTCTGTTAAGACGCTTTGGTGACTGTAGTGGGGTGAGTGGTGGGTGACCGCCCCCCAAAAGATAGGTCCTGGTTCTAAGCCCCAGAACCCAGGAATGTGAACTTACTTGGAAAAGGAGTCTTTGCAGAGGTCATTAAGTTAAGGACCTTGAGATCAGATCATCCTGCATTCCTTGGGTGAAGCCTAACTTCAATGACAAGTGTCTCTATTTGAGACAAAAGAGAAGAAGACACAGACACACAGAGAAGGAGGCCACATGACCACGAGGCGGAGAACGGTGTGATGTGACCACAGGCCAAGGAGCCCCGGGGGCCACCAGAAGCTGGAAGAGGTGAGGAAGGATTCTACTCTAAAGCCGTTGGAGGGGGTATGGCCCTGTGACACCTCGATTTTGGACTTCCGGGCTCCACGTTATAGAGAATAGATTTCTGCTGTTAGAAGCCACCAGGTTTGTGGTCATTTGTTACAGAAGCCCGGGAATAACGATAGCTGGAGCTCAGCGCCTGGTAATTCTGTGCTCAGACACTGGTGGTCTTCAGCCTTAGAATATTGGCCGTTCCCAGCATCGGGGATGGATCGCGATCAAGCTGTCTATTCTTTCTTATGCAGTCAGTCAACAAGCATTTATCGAGCACCTCCTACATTCCAGGTACTGGAGATAGCAGTGAGCAAAACCAAGTGTGACCCACAGTCTCCCCGGGCCTCTGTCCCACCCTCGTCTGTCCACCGGGATATGTGGTGCTATTTACCCCTTTGTGGCCTGCTTTATTTTGTGTCTTACTTCCTCTCTGTATCCCAAACACCCAGCGTAATGCCCAGCACGGGTGGGCACTAAATGAACGCACAGCATAGGATGGAGGTAACGATGTGGCCTTTGAGATCAAACCCCAGCATAACCACCTTCTGGCCACGTGATCGTGGGCAAGCATGTCTGGGCCTCGGTTTCCCCAGCTGTAAAATGGGGATAAGAGAGTCACTACCTGGGAATTCCCCGGAGGTCCAGTGGTTAGGACCTGGTGTGCTCATTGTCAGGGCCCGGGTTCGATCCTTGGTCAGGGAACTAAGATCCTGCAAGCTGTGTGGCGCGTCCAAGAAAAGAAGAGAGTCGCTACCTAAAGTGTCGCTCCGAGCGTCACGTGAGAGGCTGTGTCTGGGCCCACAGGAGCTGGAGAAACAGACGCTGGTATTACCATTCATCAGAATTAGTGCAGGGCACCGGGGATTCCGGCTGGCTTTTTAGCTGGCTGCTTCCGTGTGGTTTCCAAAGGGGACAGGACCGAGCCAGGCCCTGAACTGGTCCTCAGCACGACCCGCACGTCCTATGAATTCCTTGGTTTGCGGCTCCTGCAAGGACAGGAATGATGTGCTGGGCTCGAGGCCTGGCTCTTCATGCGGCCCCAGGGGTGCTGCTGGCTCCCCGCAGTGCCAGCTTCTCCATGCCTGCATCATGGGGACACCGTGTCACGGGGACACCGTGTCACAAGAGGGGCAGACCAGCTGCACCCCAGCAACCCCTCTAATTGTGTCGAGGCTGGAAGCTGCGGAAGTGAGGACAAGGGGCCCTCAGCCGGGCCGGGCACCACGCCCCCTCCCCATGCGTCGCCCACAGACATAAGAGGGTGAGCCCAGCTCTGGAAAAATCAAAGGCGGGAGCCAGAGCCTGTGAGATGCAACCGGGGAGGCCCCGAGGGGGAGTGGCCCGGCCTCGTTAGCGCTGACCCTGGCACTGAGCTGCTCCTGATGGATGGGGTTCGGGCGGGACAGGCCCCGGGGGAGCGGCGGCCCTATCCATTATGGGCCCATCAGCTCCTCTCTGCTCCAAATGCCACGAGCCTCGGGCTGGGAATAAATCTCTGTCTGGGCCGCAGGAGAGCCGAGAAGGAAAAAGGCAAAGCATGAAAAATGCCTCCTTCCGGGGCTCTGGCAACAAAGCTGCCTTGCAGGAGTTTGGGGAGATGCGAGGGGGTGCAGCAGGCAGTCGGGCAGGGGCCCTGAGAGGCTGGGCTTCCAGGAAGGTAGGAGGGAGAGGGTAGCGCCCTCAGATCACCACCTTCCTCAGCTACACCTGCCCGCCTGGGCCCCTCGTAACAGAACTCCGTCCAGGTCAGGCCCATGGAAGGCTGGCTCTGAGGCGGAGGAACCCCTGTCCCCCGTCGGGTCCATTGTGGGGTGTCCCAGGCCCCAGCCAGGCTGTAACGTGCCAGCCAACACCTCCACCTCCTGCAAGAACCTTTTCCTGTCCTGGAGTAAACACGCCTTCCCTCAGCACCCGCTAAGGGACACGACCTCTCTCTCCATGCCTCGGCTCCTAGTGGCTGAATGGAGGTGCTGGCCTTGGCGAGGGTTAACTGAGTTATTCTGTGGAAAGCCGGCCCCCAGTGAGTGGCTGCTGTTCACAGATGCCATCCTGCTGTGAGGACTCCCCTCCGCTCCAGGCATCCTGCCTCTGCCTCCTGGAAGAGCGCAGGCTATGGATAGGGACACCGGCTCTGGAAGGAAACGTGGCTCAAATCCTTCTGCAGCCACTGACTGGCCGTGTGGTCTTGGACAAGCGAGTCTCTGAGCCTCAGTTTCTCCATCTATAAAACAGGGATAACCGTCCCTACTTGGCAAAATCGTGAGGATTTAATGAGATGATGCGTCTACTCAGCGTTACATCCATCGGCCGCTTAGTGAGGGCTCTGCAAACGTTAGCCACTGGGACTGCCCCCCAAACACACATACGCTGGTCCTTGTTTTGTTTTCTGAAGCCTCTGAGAGCAAAGCTCCTCCACTGTCCTCATAGCAGGGCCTCAGAGAGTTGAGAACTGTCTGCATCTTCTCTCATCCAGCAGGGAAAACCTCATGTCTTGCCACGTTCTTTGTACACGGTGATCTCCCTCCCCTTGTCCCACCCACCAACCTGATGTCTCCCCTCTGGACACTCTCCTGCTTATGGGCCTTCCCCTGAATCCATGATGACCCACATTTTTAAATGATGCTACAAGTGTGACCTGAGTGGCAGAATAGAATAGGTAGGTCACCTCCCTCATCTGGACTTGCTACCACCCTCTACAAGTGTGACCTGAGTGGCAGAATAGAATAGGTAGGTCACCTCCCTCATCTGGACTTGCTACCACCCTCTATTAATGTGGCCAAGGAACACATTCAGTCTTTGAGGCAGCACCCCTGCAAGGCTGATTCATAACGTCAATCCTAGGGGAGCACAGGAGAGTCTGCTGAATGACACAGGAATCTCTGGCTTTTCCATCTCATCTCTGGGTGTCAGATCAACTTTCTCTTCCCTTTCAATAACGTCTCAAAGCCTTAAAAGGCCCTGGACCACATTTCTCCAACAAATATTTATTGAGTGCCTACTGTGTTCCAGGCTCTGATGATGTAGTGGTGGACAAAACTGACAGTGTCCGTGCCCTCCAGGACCTGCATACCCGGTGAAGAAGCAGAGAACTGTTAAACTACAGTTGCAGTCAGCGCTGGGGAGCAGATCGGTGGGGCTGGGCGTCTGGTTGCGTGGCAGGATGTACCTCGCAGGCCAGCACGCAGGCTCAGGGGTCTTTGCGAGACCCACGTGCTCCCCCTTGTGGGCAGCCCGGTTTCACTCAGCTGAGTTTCAGGCCAGCAATAAACCCGGAACTGGTCTCCCCATTCAGAAACTGTCTTGGATACCTGGGACAGGTGTCTGGGAAGGGGTGTATTGTTATTTTATAGGAGTTTGGGTGGGTGGCTTGGATTTTGGCCGTCGGCTCCAGGAGGAACAAAATAACCCAGAGTGATTGATGGGCCCTTTGTAAATTTGTAAAATAAATCAGCTTGGCAGAGAGATTCAGAAAGCCTGTCAGGCAGCAAACATTTTTTTAACAGCCTGTAAAATTCCCTCCATCCTCCACATTTGTCAGTGTCAGGCTGATGATGCATCTGATAGCTGGGCGAGCAGCAGTAGGGAGGGTGGGCGGGCAGCGTTCCCCAGCTTTCTTGTGTTTCTTATTTTCCCGTGGTCAGAACGCTTGCAGTACCAGGATTGGAGGGGGTCTGGACTAGGCTAATTGGTGGATGAGTTAAGTGTTCTACCCGAGTTGCTACTGGCTTCATATTCAGACTTCAACGTGGCCATTTGCTCATGCATTCATGCAGCGGATAGTTACTGAGGCCTCTTTCGGCAAAGGCACTATGGTTGGCACCAGGGATACTGGGGTTGAGCTGAAGCAGGCCTGGAGCATCCAGTGTAGTGAACGTTCCGGAAGCCCCGTCAAAGAGCTTGTTTGTCGGGAGGTAGGTGAAGGTGAAGGGAAGCGACATATCAAAAGGGAAGTTCAGGGCTTCCCTGGTGGCGCAGTGGTTGAGAGTCCGTCTGCTGATGCAGGGGACGCGGGTTCGTGCCCCGGTCCGGGGGCATCCCACGTGCCACGGAGCGGCTGGGCTCGTGAGCCATGGCCGCTGAGCCTGCGCGTCGGAGCCTGTGCTCCGCAACGGGAGAGGCCACAACAGTGAGAGGCCCACGTACCGCAAAAGAAAAAAAAAAAGGGGAAGTTAATTGGGCTCTTTTGATGCGTTCGGGTTAAGTTTAAAGCTTTAAGAAAAATCCAGACAGGATGGCCTTCACCATATATGTTCTGTCTCAGCCCCCAACTAGTGCAGGAATAATTTGGGTAGCATCTCTACCTGTGTCACCTCCATCCTTGTGTTTGTTAGGAAGGCAGCTCAGTGCCAAGGTCACCATCACAGGTGGTTGGGCCAGACTAATCCCCATCCCACTATAGAGCAGCCAGGGGCAAATGACTTCCCCTCTCTGACCCTCTGTCTCTTCTTCTGTAAGATGGGGACGTAAGCGTTGTACTCACTGAGCTGTTCAGTTATTTAAGGAGAGGATGTTTCTGAGGTGCTTGGCACAATGTCTGATGACACGTACTAATAACAATAATAATAGTTGCCGTTATTAGTTCAAAACGGGGTCTACCCATCTTCCATCTGGCCCATGTCAGATACTGACATGCAGGGAGCTGTTTGCTCATTGACTGAATGATGAATCCCCCTACTATCATCCTTGCCCTGCTTGCGGCCTGATGCTCCCAGGCAGCGTGGAGGTAGAGCCCTGGACACCCAGAATCTGCCAGGAGCGCCAGCTACTGCCCAGCTCCCCCGTCCCCCGCCGTCCCTGTCTCATCATCTTCGACAATGTTGGACCAATTAGGAGCAGTAACAATTAAGATGTGCCGAGGGCATGTGAACATTTGCAAACACTTATTTAAATGTATCAATAATTAAGCCCTTCTTTAATAGTTACATTTCTGGCCCCCAGACATATCTGTTTATGGACCGGGGGCCACGGCACGCTTTGAGATCTGTGTTATGGTCTTACACGCTGTTAATGAGAACTTAAAATTCTTCCCTGACTTGGATTCTGAGATTTGACAGTGAAACGGCAGAGTGAGAATGTGCCAGCTCTTTCCAGCTACCTGATCCTAGAGGTTCGGTCTTCAAAGCCGGCCAGCTAGCCAGGGTACGAATCCAGGCTCTGCCATCGTGCAGCCTCGGGGACACGCACCCTCCCTTTCCTGGCCTGCGAAGTGATTAGAATGGTACCTGCCTCATAGGATTCATTAGCAATTATATGTGCAAATGCCTGCCACGTGTACGTTCAATTCACAGCAGCTTCTGTTAGTGGTGGGCCCTACCATCATCAGAGGACATAAAAAGAGGCGGCAGGTAGCTGAAGGGTCAGGATGACCAGTCTACACCAGCAGCTGCAAACTCAGTGCCTACTGGGACCGGACGGGTCAAGAAAATGAAAGAAGCCAGGCTGGGTGGAGACTGGGATAGACAGAAGGGCACGCGTGGAATCTGTCCAAAGCGGACCCTGCTCAGCCCCATCCCCTGGTGCCAGGTAGGAGTGCAGACCCAGGTTGCCTGGGCTTCTGACGTTTTAAGAGAAGCAGGAAATCTGGGGTTTTATATGAGATCTCCTGATTTTTTTTTTTAATGTGGCAACTCATTCAAACTTTTGATTTTTTAAATTACTGCCTGGGCCAAACAAACATCTCTGTGGGTTGACTTGGCCTCAGCCCCTACTTGTGATCACATGTCTACACGGGCATCCTTTTCCAGATAATTGCTTAGGTGTCCACTTCCTTTTAGCCAGAGGCTCGTGGATCGAAATGTACCTTCCTGATTTAGTGACAATCTGTAAGAAATTGGTGTGGGTTGCAAAGCAAATCAGCTAACTGGAAAGGAAGTAACTGAATAATGCCAAATTTAGGTTTTGACCCTACCTGGCGTTGAGGGCTTGCGTGGGCAGGCGGATGGATGCGTGCACTGCCCCTCACATCTAGCTATTTTGTCCATCGTAAAATATATAAAGGGCAAGGGGATTTGATGGTGGGGGGCCGGGGGAAGAGCTGTAGCCAGAATGTTCTCTCATACAGCAGTTACAGCCCCTCACTCAGCATCCCTAGCTTAGAGTAAGCTTCTTGTGTACTTAGTCTGAAGTGGAACTTTATTTTTTAACATATCTTCTGTAGTTGTGAGTAAATGGTAGTCATCTGTTTCTTGGCTTCTTTAGTTATTGGACCAAATCACCCCAACAAGTCCTCGGGTAGTCAGGTGTAATCGGGTTTGGTTTTTAACATGCTTTTAAAGTAAGGAAATAAATACAATCGAGGCTTGTAGAAGGTGATCATTAGAGAATGGGCCTTGGTCCCATAACTTTAAAGTAATAGCCCCATTATGGAGAGGGGGGGCGATGATTTTTTAACCGTTCCTTGCATTGATGTTGTAAGGTAGAGGGGATTCGCGGGCAGGTTGGGCATTTCAGTAAAAGCTTTTCCAGCAGCCATTTAACCTCCATTTATGAAGAAATAAAGCGAAATTGATGCTGATTTGGGCCTGCTTTGGGGGATATTTTTGTTCCATAAAAGCCCTTTTGCTTGCAATTTGCTGAGCTGCCCTGTCACATCAGAAAGGGCTGCTGTTGATAAAGATAAAGCTTTATGGCCACGATATTTGCTGCTAACAGCAACCTAATGCAGCATTTTCATTTTTGTGCAATTAATGTTAACGTCTGCTACGAAAATTGTCATTAAATACCATTTTAAAATCCATTCAATTTGCATATGCAAAGCCCATTTACCATCACAGAAGATATAGCTGGTACTTCATCACATCCTTTCCCTGAAATTGCAGCCACCCGGTTTTATAGCAATTTAAGATTTTTTTTTTTAGAGTTTTTTTTTTTTTAAACTCCATGATCTGTATATTGACACATGCTCATTCACACCTCAAGAATTTTATTTTATTTTATTTATTTTATTTTATTTTTTTTGCGGTACGCGGGCCTCTCACTGTTGTGGCCTCTCCCGTTGTGGAGCACAGGCTCTGGACGCGCAGGCTCAGCGGCCATGGCCCACGGGCCCAGCCGCTCCGCGGCATGTGGGATCCTCCCGAACCAGGGCACGAACCCGTGTCCCCTGCATCAGCAGGCAGACTCTCAACCGCTGCCACCAGGGAAGCCCCTGGAATCTGATTTTTTTTATTATATATTTTAAAATCATTTATTTATTTTTGGCTGTGTTGGGTCTTCGTTGCTGTGCAGGGGCTTTTCTCTAGTTGTGGAGAGCGGGGTCCACTCTTCATTGTGGTGCGCGGGCTTCTCATTGCGGTGGCTTCTCTTGTTGCAGAGCACAGGCTCTAGGCACGCAGGCTTCAGTAATTGTGGCTCACGGGCTTAGTTGCTCCATGGCATGTGGGATCTTCCCAGACCAGGGATCGAACCCGTGTTCCCTGCATTGGCAGGCGGACTCTTAATCACTGCGCCACAAGGGAAGCCCACAATTTAAGATTTTTATATTGAAAGCTAGATGATAATGGATGTCCTTTCTGAGCCCAGCTGACTTAAGATTTTCCATTGTATGTAGAATAATGCAGCCCCAGGACCAGAAACTCTGGGGGATCACGCTGTACCTCAAGCCCCAAGGAGGCGAGATATGGAAGAAAGAGCATGGGACAGGGAGTCCACCAGCCTAGCTTGAGATCTGGCTTTTGTCTGGTCACAACTTGCTGTGTGACCTTGTGAAAATCTCTTCGCCTCTCTGAGCTTCTATTTTCCTGTTTTAAAGAGGGGCTTCAAACCAAGTGATTCCTAATGTGCTATGTGTTCTAATATCTCATATTTTTAAACCTAAGTACACTAGATTAAGAATACAGGCCAAGCTGTGCTGTGAAAAATTTGTGTGAGCTTGTGGACGTCAATTAATCTCTCCATGACTCAGCTGGATAAGTAACCCTGCCTACTTCCCGCACAGGTTTTTTTTTTTAATTAAAAAAAATCTTTTTAATTTTTTTTTTTTTTCTGGTACGCGGGCCTCTCACTGTTGTGGCCTCTCCCGTTGCAGAGCACAGGCTCCGGACGCGCAGGCTCAGCGGCCATGGCTCACTGACCCAGCCGCTCCACGGCATGCGGTATCTTCCCGGACTGGGGCACGAACCCGTGTCCCCTGCATCGGCAGGCGGACTCTCAACCACTGCGCCACCAGGGAAGCCCCTTTTTAATTTTTTTATTGAAGTATAGTTGATTTACAATGTTGTGTTAGTTTCTGGTTCATGGCAAAGTGATTCAGTTGTACATATATACATATGTATATTCTTTTTCATATTCTTTTCCATTATGGTTTATTACAGGATATTGAATATAGTTCTCTGTATACAGTAGGACCTTGTTGTTTATCTATTTTATATATAGTAGTTTGTATCTGCTAATCCCAAACTCCTAATTTATCCCTCCTCTACCCCCTTTCCCCTTTGGTAACCATAAATTTGTTTTCTATGTCTGTGAGTCTGTTTCTGTCTTGTAAATAAGTTCATTTGTATCCCATTTTAGATTCCACATATAAGCGATGTCATGTGATATTTGTCTTTCTCTGTCTGACTTGCTTCACTCAGTATTATCATCTCTAGGTTCATGCATGTCGCTGCATTTGCATATTTCATTCTTTTTGATGGCTGAATAGTACTGTATTCCTTTGTATACATATACATCTTTTTATTTTCTGAATTTCTTTCTTTTTTGTGAATTTTATTTTATTTATTGATACAGCACGTTCTTATTAGTTATCTATTTTATACATATTAGTGTATATATGTCAATCCCAATCTCCTAATTCATCCCACCCCGCCAAGCACCGCTTTCCCCCCTTGGTGTCCATACATTTGTTCTCTAAATCTGTGACTCTATTTCTACCTTGCAAACCGGTTCATCTGTACCGTATTTCTAGATTCCACATATATGCATTAATATACGATATTTGTTTTTCTCTTTCGGACTCACTTCACTCTGTATGACAGTCTCTAGATCCATCCACATCTCTACAAATGACCAAATTGCGTTCCTTTTTATGGCTGAGTAATATTCCATTGTATATATGTACCACATTTTCTTTATCCATTTGTCTGTCTATGGACAATTAGGTTGATTCCATGTCTTGGTTATTGTAGACAGTGCTGCTATGAACATGGGGCTGCATGGGGTTTTAGTGACAATGAAATGAAATTGACGTAGAGACAGAACATACCCTGAGAATCCCAGAATGCCAGTGACTGCCTTAATATCCTATTTACAGATGAGGAAACAGAAGCCCTGGAGGGAAAGAGAGTTGGGAACAAAGGTGGGACGAAAAGCCCGGGCGACTCCTCCTGGACACCATGCTGTCTTCAAGACACTGGTGACCAGTATGGACCAGTCTAGTGGTCACACAGCTGCGGCTCTGTCCCTCTGCACTCCAGGCAGTCCTGGAGAACCTTGCCTTGCCTCGAGGGATCGACTTGGGCATTATTTCAAAGGTGGGAGAAGGACAGTATACAGATGATTAGTTAATCTGGCCCAGAAGTGACTTTCCAATGTGTCTCTAGTGCCACCTTTCAGGTTTTGAGGGCTGATGAACAGCAATGAACAAAGAGCCTTTCTGCTGAGAGAGATGTGCGTAGAGTTTGAGGCCAGGGAGGTGGGAAAACTTACCAAAGAGAGGAAGCTGAGCTGAGCTTTGATGAGCAAGTAGATTCTACCAGGTAGGACGCTGAGAAAGGCAGAGGGAAAAGCATACAAAGGTATGGTGGGAAACACTGCAGGAAACACCGTGGCAGTTCCTCAAAGAAATAAACATAGAATTCCCACGCAATCCAGCCATTACCCTTGTGGGCATATACCCAAAAGAATTGAAAGCAGGGACTCAGGCAGATAGCGTACACCCATGTTCATAGCAGCGTTATTCACAATAGCCAAAAAGTGGAAATAATCCAAGTGTCCATCAAGGGATGAGTGGATAAACAAAATGTGATCAAGGGATGAGTGGATAAACAAAATGTGATATATACACACCATGGACTGTTATTCAGCCTTAAAAAGGAAGGGAATTCTGATCCATACTGTCAGGACAACATGGATGTACCTTGAGCACCTTATGCTAAGTGAAATAAGCCAGATATAAAAGGACAAATACTGTATAATTCCACTTATATGAGGTCCCTAGAGTAGTCGAATTAATACAGAAAGAAAGTAGAGGGTGGTTACCAAGAGCTGAGGGGGTGCGAAATAGAGGGTTACTGTTTAATGGGTACACGGTTTCAGTTTAGGATGAAGAAAAAGTTCTAGCGATGGACGGTGGTGAAGGTCGTGCAGCAATCTGGATGTACTTAATGCCCTTGAACGGTACACCTAAAAATGGTAAATCTTATGTATATTTAACCACAGCAAAAGATGATTAGAAAAAATAAAATAAGAAATAAAGGAAGCCTCACCTCCCCCCAAAAAGTTGAGTAGCACAGCCAAAGGAAGGCACCGGTCCCGGACCAGTGGGTTGGGATGGGAAAGGACTGGAGATAGACTGTCAATGGCCTTGCATGTGGGCAGGGCAGGGCAGTGCCACACAGATGGACACCAAGATACAGGCTTAGTCTCAGGTGTCACAGATGGGACTTGGGGCAGCTGGAGGCCCCAGGCCGTTCACTGCTGGCTGACAGCACTGCTATTTATCTGTACAATGTAATGTACAAATATCAGTGATTTTTGTAATGCTTGTGTTGTGACGTAATATGGGTTGGGAAGCCCTGTTGTACTGGACATTTGCTGGTTTTGCCTGCTAGCGTGTTCTGTTCTTCTCCTTCTGGATCAGAACCTCTATTTCTGCATCTTTTCCACCATCAGCCCCTGTACATCGTGGGGACTGCTTCCAACCACGCCCCCTCCAAGGAGGGGCAAGGGATCGGGCCTGGCCAATCAGAGCACCAGAATCCCCCGGCCTCAGTAATTGGTGCAGAGGCAAAAGTGTGACCCAGGCCTGGCCAATCAGTGTAGGTTACAATTTCTACTCACTCCTTTGGTTGGTTCAGGGATAAGCATGATACTGAAGTTGGACCAAAGAATCTTAATCTCAAGGCTTTTGTAGTTCCTACACCACTCCCACTGGGGTCGCTAAAAGTGTAGGATGTAAGAATGGAACCGATTCTGGCCATTTTGCCACACGAGGGAGAAGCCTGTCGGAGAACGGAGCCCAAACTGGGAAGCACAGCCTGGTCATGGAGAGACATACCCAACGCTGGTGACATTGCCTGATTGCCTAGATCCAGCTATGCCTGAAGCTCTACCTTTTCAATCATGTGAGCCAATAAATTCCCCTTAAAAAAAATCAAAGTCGTTTGAGTTGAGACTTGATTACATGCAACCACATTCTACTTTTATAGAATGTCATGCATTCCAGAGTTGGGACATGGGTCACATGTCTGCCTCTGAACCAATCACTTTGGCCGTGGTTTGTGAGATATGCTGATTGGCCAGGTCTGGATCACTCGCCCCTCCCTGGAGTCCAGAGTCATGCTCCCACATTGTTCCCTAATTCAGTCACCACTGAGCAGCCCCCTCACCATCACGGGTGCCAGCCGTCTGGCACGGGTGCCAACCATCTTACCGTGCCCGGATCCCGAACGTCATATTCGGAGGGAGAGAGGGCGGTTCCTTCTTGAGGCGCCGGTCATCCTGGTCACTGATGCGGATGTCATTGAGCTGACGGTAATGGAAATTCTCCCGGGCAGTTACCAGGCCAGCTTTTACTGCCCCACGGTTCATGGCGATATAATTCCGGTTCAGCTCATGGGGGCAGGTAGGCTGCTGTTTAAATACATTCCAGTGTCCAATGGCTGAGGGCAGGGAGAGACAGAGCCATGGCATGGAGATCAGTCTGGGAAGTAAAGGAATCCGTGGCCTCTGACAGAGAAGAAATTGGGGCACGAATACCTTCTCATTAACCTGCAGCCTGTTGGGTGACAGCCCTGCTTGGCCCCCTGAAAGGGTGGGGTCAGGATTCCCAGAGATTCTAGACGACGCCTGAGCCTCCTTCATGGAGCTGGGTTTGCCTGGCCTTGACCTCGTTTGGGAGATCAGAGGGCTGGTCACGAGCCTGTCTATGCTTGCAGCTCAAAAGGTGCAGAGCACAGACAGTCTTGCCTGGGGACAAGGTTGCACGCTGTCTGGGGCCCTTGCTATTTCCCTGACACCTTAGACCTGGACCCTTCGTGGTCCTGTCCTTCTCGGCTAAGCAAACTGTGGTTTCCACCAGAATCGTGCTGCAGGGCAGGCCCCTCGACTCTTTTCCTGGAGGAAGTAGCCTAGGTAGAGCATTCAAGTCCCTTTGGGCTCCAGAGGAAGCTTGCTCACCTTCAGGGACCCCTCCATCCTGCCCCCGGATGTAGAGTCCGTAATTAAAATTAATTCCAGGCAGACTGCAGCTTCTTTCCCGGGGCTTCCCAAGTTCAGCCTGTTGGGGGAAGGACAGAGAGCCAAGGTGAGCAGTGGAACCTCAGACCAACAGTATTACACTAAATTCAGTGACAGGGAGTCATCGGGTGCTGCTTTGCCCCAGGCCCTGGGGGCGACCTCGGGGCTACTAGGGTGTGGAATGCGAGCCCTCCCTGAGATGAGCACTAACTGTTGTTGGGCGTTGAGACACCTTGGGGAAGCCTGCCTGCTGTGCTACTGCTCAGGGGCGGGTGAGGAGAGCAGAGTCAGGAGGACCCTCGTGGCAGGGGGCGGTCGGGACCGAGGCCTTGAGGGAGGATGTGCATTTGTGCAGCAGGAGAGAGGGGCGGCACGGACCCCGCACTAAGCAGCCGTATTTGGGGTCCAGCCCAGATCTGGCAACCTAGAGCTGGAAATGATGTATCTTGCAGATGGATGGAAAGACCTGGTTCACGGAGACTCACCTGGGGCCACCCTTGAGGGAGGAGGCATCTTTCCTCCCTAACCCTTCATTCCTACTGGGGATGGCTCAAATCATCGTCACTGGAGCTGCCTCCTTGGATGTCACCTGAGGGTGTGGGGATACGGTGCCAAGGCCCACTGTCACCCTCCTGGCGGCTGGACCGCCATTCTCACTCTTTGGGTCTCTGGTCAACTCCTTAACCCTCCAGAAGGGGTTTGTAGGGATGAAATTGCTCTATGATCAACCACATCATTTCCCCCATTGTACAGGTGGGGAAGCTGAGACCCAGAGTGGCGGGGTCACGATCCATGGCTCCTAAAGGCTGGGGCTGGATGTCAAATGCAGTTGTGTTTGGCTTCGGGGTGAAGCTCTTAAGCATGATGCTGCACTGCCTCTCTTTAGACTAGCAGCTCCCTGAGCTCAGAGGTCCTGTCCTGTACGGTGCTTAGATCGTTGCTCTTCATCAACGGACACCCGCTGAGGTCTGTGCTCCAGACACAACACTGGGTTCTTCATACGCCTCTCCTCCTTAGTCCTCACAGCTGCCCTTTGAGGCAGCCCATCACTGCCCCCATGTCTCAGATGGGGAAGCTGAGGCACAGAGAGGTCAAGACAGGTTGCACGAGGCCACATGGGACAAGAAGTGGCAGAGCTGAGATTTGAACCCAGGCTGTGTCTCCAGCCCACATTCAAATCCGCCTGCTAAAGAGATACCAGCCAGGTGTGTGACGCTCCCGGTACCATCAGGCCCCTGGGGACCATGGACCTTACTGAGCTGGGTGGGTGCAGCTGCTCCTCCCACCCCCATGGGCCCCAGGCAGTGGGCTCCCAGTTGCAGGGTGTTACATCTCCCAGGACATTCCTGGCTCTGGCCTCACCAAAGCCTGTCCAGAGAGTCTGGTGGCTCCGGGCTCACCCTTTCTCCTTGTCCCATCAATCTCTCTCCCCTTTTCTCTGGCTCCCGGAGACCTGGGCGTTTAGAGTTGGATGATGCGGGACCACCCATAATGGCTCATCACTGTCTTGGGGGAAACCCCTCCCTTGGGCTGGCAGTCTGGGCCCCGCACCCTCCAACCCCATCCACCTCTGCAGCTTTGCCTTCCTGGGTACTCCACGTGGTCCTGAGAGTTAGGCATAATAGACCACTCCCCACCCCTGAAGGGTCTGCCGGAGTCCTGGCCTCTTTTGCTCCTGGCCTGCCCCTCCCCTTGCTGGTTCTTATTCTTCAAGCTCTCTGGACCCTGGGGCTCACTGTGGCCTCTCCCTCATCTGGGTCTGGTAACACTTACTATCCATTCTATTCATTTGGGGCTTAGAACTGAAATGATCTTCTCAGTTTCCAGGAATGCACATGCCGGGCCAGCCTGCCTGGAATATAACATCCTACACAGCCTTCTAATGGCTTCTATTGACTTCTTTTTCCTGGTGGCACATAACAGGTGTTCTATAAATGCCTGAGATTAAAAACCACTTCCTTTGGGAAGCCCTCCCGGGTTGCCCTCAGTACAGGCAAACTTCCTTGTCTATGGCACCATAGGGCCCTGAGCTCCACCTTTAGGGCACTTTCAAAATTACGCAGTAGAACCTGGACTGGCTGTTACATGGCCAGTCTGGACTGGCCGTTACAAAATGGCCCTTACAGCATTTTGCTGGACTGGCTGTTACAAAATGGTGCTCAGTGAAGAAGCCAGTCACAAAGGACCACATATTGTATGATTTCATTTACAAGAAATGTCCCGAATGGCAAATCCATAGAAACAGAAAGTGGATTAGTGGTTGCCCATGGCCGAGATGGAGAGGTGAATGGAATGACTGAGGCGTGATGGTTAAGGGGTATAAGGCTTCTTTGGGGGTAACGAAAATGTTCTAAAATTGCTTGTGGTGCTGGTTCCACAATCCTGTGTATACGCTGAAAGCCATTGGATCCTATACTTTAAATGGGTGAATTGTATAGTATGTGAATTATACCTCAGTAAAGCCATTAAAGATTACAAAGCAGTGTAATTAAGTCATTAATTGTGTGATGATCAGTTTAATGTCTGTATCCCTCGGTAGACTGTCTGCTAAGTCTTTCTTTCCTTCTTCCTTCCTTCCATCCTTCCTTTCCTTCCTTCCTTCCTCTCTTTCTTTCTTTCTTTCTTTCTCCCTTCCTTCCTTCCTTTTTCCCTTCCTTCCTTTTAAGGTTAATTATTTTTAAAATAGACTTTAGGGCTTCCCTGGTGGCGCAGTGGTTGAGAGTCTGCCTGCCGACGCAGGGGACGCGGGTTCGAGCCCTGGTCTGGGAGGATCCTGCATGCCACGGAGCAACTGGGCCCGTGAGCCACAACTACTGAGCCTGCGTGTCTGTAGCCTGTGCTCCGCAACAAGAGAGGCCACGACAGTGAGAGGCCCGCGCACCGCAATGAGGAGTGGCCCCCGCTCGCCACAACTAGAGAAAGCCCTCGCACAGAAACGAAGACCCAACACAGCTAAAAATACAAATAAATATATAAGTAAAATAGACTTTATTTTTAGAGCAATGTAAAGTTCACTGCAAAATTGAGCAGAAGGTACAGAGATTCCCCACATGCCACATAGTTTTTATTCTCACCCCTCTTTTCCAAAGAGATCAGCAGAGAACAGATGCTAGTGAAGAGGGGCTGAATGAGTGAATGAATGAATGAACTGCCTCCTTGGAGACTCTGGCAGCTCTTTCCTACACACTGCCTCATCCTTTTTCTGCCTCTTCCTTCTCATCCCAGATCCCAGGCCTTCACCTCCCTCGAGAGCTGAGAGTTCTGGGGTTCAGGTGGGGGCCCTGGCTGGGTGCTTTGTTTGCATTTCCTTCCGTGTGATTCACTCTGAGCTGCAGACAAAGCCCTGGCTCCTCATTTGTTCATGAAAATAATCTGGCCTCTCCGGTGAGGTGACGGCAAGGGAAGCTAATTAAAATGTGACTTCTCCGGGAGAGGCCCCGCCTCCCTCTGGCAGGTGCAGGTGGGCAGAAGTCCAGCTCGCAGAGGAACGACAGACTCAGCGGCTGCCACTGGGCGGGGCCTGGTGGTGAAGGAGGCACGGAAGCAGGCGGGTGCCTCAATCTCCACGCTTTTTAGTGAGGGTTGCCTAGGAAGCAACGACGGCCAGAAATACTGAAGCCTTGGGCTGCAAAGGTCATCCCAATGGGAAAGTCGCTCATTCGTTCGCTGCACAAATATTTATTTTGTATCTCCTCTGCACCAAGCTCTGTGCCAGGAGTTCTAAGGTGAACAAAGCAGACACATACTGCCCCCTGCCCTTATGAAATTCCTTATCTTGCTAAAAGGACAAACTGAACAAGTAATGACAACCAAGGCCACCAGAGGGTTTGATAGGAGAGCACAGACTGCCTCTAGCTCTAAAAATGTGTGAGTCTATAGAATGAGAGAAGGTATTTGCAATACATATATCTGACAAAGGGCTGTTATTCATCATATATAAAGAGCTGCTACAAATCAATAAGAAAAAGGCAGACGATCCTATAGAAAGACGAGCAAAAGACTTGAATAGGCGCTTTATTAAGGGGATGTCCAAGTGGCCAGGACCCATATGTCAAGGTGCTCAACCTCTGAGAAGTACAAAATAAAAAACTTGATGATATTGGTAAAGACATGAACCGGAACACTCATGCTCTTGGTGGGAATGTAAATTGGTACAACCACTGCGGAAAACCATTTGGCAGTATCTATGAAAGCTAAACATATGCTTACTGATAACCCAACAATTCCCTCCTGGACACCCAGCAGAAATGAGTGCCCAAGTCCACCCAAAGGGATGTCTGAGAATGCTCGTAGCAGCTCAGTTTGTGATAGCCAAGCACCGGAAACTACCCAAATAGCCATCCCACGTGGATTAAAAAAAAAATGGTGACATATTCATTCAATAGAACACTCTATAGGGGTGGTTCTCAACTGGGGGCAATTGTGCCCCCCCCCGCCCCCACCGAGGACATTTGCCCGTGTCTGGAGACGTTTTTGGTTGTCACAGCTAGGAGGCAGTACTACCCTCCCTCCAGTGGGTGGAGGCCAGGGATGCTGCGAAACATCCCACAATGCACTAGACAGGCCCCACTGCCAACAACAAAGAGTCATCTGGCCCCAAATGCCAATAGGTTAGGAACTGCTCAATGGCACCGGGAGTGAGAGAACAGCTCTACACAACCACCTGGGTGGTTCTCACACAAATGTGGGACAGAAGGAGCTGGACACACAAGGCAGGCACTGCTCCATGCCAGTGACGTTCAAACACAGCATGACTAATGTCTGGTTTCGGAAGTCGGGAGGGTGGGTACCATGGGGGTGGGGACGGTGGCTGCAAGCAGCACAAGGAGTCTTCGGGGGCACTGGTCCTGTTTCCCGACCTGATGTGGGTGCCCCTCACACCCCGCGGTCCTGCCCCCCCCCCCCCGCCCTCCCTCAGAGCGCATCCGTCTGCAAGGCGGCCACGTGTCACAAGAGCGGTGGAGTCCTGACATTACCGTCATGCTTGAAATTCCACCCTTGGTAGTTTGATCCTTTAGGTTTGGGCCGTGTGTCTCAGAGTCCCTGCGTTAACATGTGAACGCCCTAGAGGAGCAGTGTATTCACCCATTACCAGCTCAGCTGCCCGATGAGATAAGCCGACTGACCCCGCCCTGGTGCCACCACCACCGACCACAGCAACACCGTAATCATGGCGACCGTGGGCCAGGCTCCACAGGGGCGCTTCACTGCCCCCCAGGGTACCACTAACGCATAAAGCAGCCCTGGAAACTACACGGGTTTTCGGGTGGGAAAGGGAGGTCCAGACAGCTGTAGGGGCTTGTTTGCCCAAAGCCTCCCAGCTAATGAGTGGCCAAGGGTGGACTTGAACCCACATCTGACTCCACGCAGTTTTCGCTGCCTCTTGGCGCTTAGCCGCAACTGCCCGGGACTCTCCATTGTTTTGTCCTGTGCGCGGACTTTAGCTCTGCAGACTGGATTTTGCTCACGCAGAACAGGTGCATCTGACTTGTTCGCACGGTGCCCTCCACACCCACAGAGGACGTAAGTAGCCTTCTGCCCAGGAGAGCCCCAGCGACAGGAGGCCGTTTGATGTACAGACTGTGCATTATGGGAAGAGCTGTCATTTCAGTGACCTAGACACGGGACAGCTGAGTCATGCCTGGGTCAGGGCTGGAAAGGAGAGAAGATCCAGATCTTGGATTGGCATTTTGGGGAGAGAGCCAACCTGAGGAAGATCCCAGGGGGACAGCCAGTGAGAACAGGAGTGCTGAGGGTTCTCCCAGGGGCTCCCTGGAAGCAGCAGAGAGGATCCAGCCAGAGGTGGGAGGGCCCGGCACCGACCCTGGGCTTCCCTCCCCAGCTTGTCCAGAGGGGCTTTCCAGAAGCCTACAGAGAATAGCTGCCTGACAGAGGAAACTACACGTCTCTGGGCAACTCAGGGACCAGCTAAGGACTGATAAACAGGTGCTCAGAGGAGCTTCTGACCCTGAACTTCTAGATGCAAGCAAACTGGCTGTGAAACTGATGAGATGTGGCCACAAATCTCAGCTTTGATTGGCCACCTGAGTCCCACGGGTAGCCTGCCCCTCCAGCCCACAATAGGATGAGAGGTGGCTCTCAGCTGGAATGTCCAAAGTTCCTGGGGCAGATGGCACAGTTTTGGGGTCATGTGAAGGCTGAGAGCACCCTCCCTGCCCAGGGATCCCTGGGAACCACCTTGTTCTCTTTACTACAGAAGTAAAGAAAGAAACGAGGAAGAGAGTGAACATTAATTGGGCACCTCCTTCGTGCAAGGCTGCTACGCCCCGTGACCTCATTTAGCAAACACTTTTATTGAGCACTTACTATGTCCTGAGAGCGTTTCTTGCTTCACCCCGAACTCTGCCAACCTCACTGGGAGGTTGTTTTCCCACTTGACGGTTGGGAAAACTGAAACTTAAAGAGGTTCACACTTGCCCAAAGGCACCCAGGTAGTAAATGGAAGAGCTGGCGTTAAACCCAGCCCTCTGACCTCATAGCTCTGTGCTCACCTACAGTGGCCCCTCACAACATCTCTATAACGGAGGCCACGTGGTCACCACGAGACAGGGGGAAATTGAGTCTCAGAAAGGGATGGGATGGTGGATCCCTTTCAGCCCCCAAATGCAAGCCCTCCCTGTTTCTTATGGCTGAATTCTAAGACACCTCGTGCACATCCTCAAGGTCTTTTCAGAGGCATACCTGAGCTTTGCACAAAGGGGAATTGTGAGATATTGGAAGCTATTCAAATCTGGCCTACTAGCTGGAGTCCCTTGTTGTTGAGGTGTTAGAATCAAGAGGCCAACGCAGGAGAAAAACCCCAGCTCTGAGCCTGGCCACCCCGCCCTTCTCAGCTGCTTTCAGATTGTGCCTTTTTCTGAGTTTCCTCTGTCACAAAGTGGCTTGGCTAGCATACAGCTCTGGGTGACAGCTGTCCCCATCAGCAGACAGCTTCATTAAACCTCATTAAGATGTCATCCCTCGCTGCCTTATTTCCCGTCTCTCAGCTCTAATTAAAACCATCTCGCTCCCTGTCCCAGGGGGTCCTGGGATTCTCTGGGCTCCTTCTGCACGGCAGCTCCCTCCACTACCCAACATCGAGGAACAAGCCTTGGAAACCTGCAGTGGGAACTGGGTCGGGCAGGCAGCCCCTGGCCCGGAAGTCCTCTTGGAGCAGCCCGTCACCAGCATCAGGACCGCTGGGGCTTTCCAGAGGCAAGTACCAGTGGCGTTTCCCACTAAAGTCACCTGAGACCCAGGAAGGAGGACCCCTATCCCCAGAGCCGCGCCAAAGCCCATTTTCCTGGGACAACTTCAGAACAAGTGACCCAACCCTGCAACTCCGATCTAATGATTTCCCACCTCATATACTTTTAAAAAGTCTTAACTTGCCCCCATTTCCCACCAAAGAGGTGAAAATGGGTGAAATTAACTGGCTTGGTTTCTTGGACGGTCTGAACTGGATCTCACTCTGGACAAACGAGCTGGTGGTCATTTCCAAGATGGGTTTTAGATCTGTCTGGGAGCGTGATGCCTGGGCTCTAGACCAATCTTAGGTGTTCATGTATGAGGACTAAGCCCCATGAAGGAAGCACTCCCACCTCCTGGCAGCCACAGAAGAGTGTAGCTCACTTAACCCTCTCGTCCAGAGTCTAAACTAAATGTATGTTTGCTCGACAGTTGAGAAGCCTCCGCTCACTTTCCCACATCCTATTAAAGCGTAGTTCCATGAAATCCCACAGTTATTGCCTGGTGGTTATTAAATAAATATCTGTATACGGCTCTGCCCACGCACGCACATTGCACACATGTCCCATCTCGCTCATGGAGGGGGAGTTCATTATTATAAAACAACTTAAGACCCTCGAATGAAAAGCACAATATAAATGCAAATTGTGATCACGATTAGCATAGAGGATATTTATTTATTTCCATAATGAGAACGTCAGATAAACAATCATGTGAAATAAGGTGCATTATGCATCAAAGGACTCCGGCGTTGTCTCAGAAGCCGGATTCTTTGAACGATGTGCATTGTGTGAGTGGCAGTTGAACATCGCATAATGATACTGAAAAGCCATACACCAGAAGACCACATCCATATATGATCAAAGGCATATAAAATAACGTTAAGTGAAAAAAAAATCAGCAGGATTCAAAAATTTACATACACTATTGTTACAACCATGTAGAAAAAATTCATTGAAAAAATACCAGAAGGAAACATAACAACGTAAGTGACTGTGTGAGGATGTGTCCTTGGAGGTGCAGCCTTTGGGCAGGGGCAGGGTGTGGGGGGGGGGCGCGGGTGATGGGTACTGAGATTTTACTTTTCTAATTAAAAAAGTCAAAAGGCAGAGTTAAAGCCAAAGTTTCTATTTCCTATACTCCTGCCAAGGGCCAGAGTTAGGGTTCTCCTTCTACGTCATCAAGTTTATAATGGGGGCTGAGCTGGCTGCCGCTGGGTCAGGGGAGGAAAGGGAGGGGAGGGGAGAGCCGCAGGTCCAGCGGGAGGATACCAGAAACTAGCCTGTTAATGTCTCAGAGCTGAGACCTCGCTCTGCCACTTCCTGTGTGACCTTGGGCAAGTCACTTGAATCGTCTGGTCCCCTTTCCTCACCTGTAAATCCTCCCCAGGCCAAGGATTGGAGCCCAGTATCCAGTGGCCTCCGTTACTGCTGTCACTGTCGGTATTACTAGACCAGCTCACCAGCTCAGGACAAGGGGAGCCCCAGGCAGTGCAGACACTTCTCCGGGCCCCACTGCGCCTGCCCGGCACACCACTCGGCCGGCCCCTGCCTGGTCCCCACGACCCAGGGCTGCCTGTGTTTTGCCACCTGCCTGGCTTTTCCGTCCTCCCCGGGGCAGCCCTGGCTCCCTCGGTGCTGCCAGAACCGCTACTGCAGCTGATGTATGGCCCTTGCCGCGTGAGGCAGTCACGGTGACAGGGCCCCGGCGTTCTCTCCCCTCCCCCTCGACAGCTTGAAACCCGCTCCTTCATTTGCATTTACATGATCTCGCTGTGCAGCTTATGAGATCGAGAGATTTATTTGCTACTTAGCTTGATGTTTGATTACACTCCGAGAAGGCAGCGGGCAGCAAAGTGCGCGGATGCCTCGCTCTGAGCCCGCGGCCTCAGGGGGCCAGTAACTCAACCGCAGGTTTAGGTGAATGAGGGGAAATGCACAGCCTTTCGAAAAAGGCAAACATGAGAGGTTGGAAGGAACAAACACCATGATCTGGATTTTTTTTTCTTTTAAAAAAGCAGTGGGGGCTTCCCTGGTGGCGCAGTGGTTGGGAGTCCGCCTGCCGATGCAGGGGACGCGGGTTCGTGACCCAGTCCGGGAAGATCCCACATGCCGCGGAGCGGCTGGGCCCGTGAGCCATGGCCGCTGAGCCTGCGCGTCTGGAGCCTGTGCTCCACAACTGGAGAGGCCACAACAGTGAGAGGCTCGCGTACCGCAAAAAAAAAGAAAGCAATGAAAAGTGGCTAGGGCTCACCTGATTATGAACAGACCCAAGCCACTCTCAAGAGGTAGCTCACTGTCCTGGGAAAGGAACTCCCAGAAACTTCCTCCTGGGTAACAGCAGAAGCCCCTAAAAGAGATGGTACCTCCGCTGTTGGGAGGTGATGAGGATGGACTCCTTCTTACAAGTATGGCTCTCGAATTGGGACGTCAGGATCCACATGGGCTCTGTCAATTACACCTGCGTGATCTTGAAACAGTCACTCAACCTATCTGGGCCCCAAGTTCCTGATCTGTAAAACGGGGGAAACAGCACAACATCTTAGGTCTGTGGCTGAGATGAGTAAACAAGATGATCTCGGCACCAGAGTGGATCCGGAGAGGATGCCCAGTAAATGGAGCTGTTATGGGCAAGACTGGCCATTTTCTGAACACACAAGGGATAAAGCTAAACGCCCTGATGGAGAGAAATCACCGGGGTAATGCTTTGCTCAGTGTCACTCGCCTGTTTCGTGCGTTACCCACTGTGTGGGGTTTAATCCCAGCCCCCAGCCCCCAGCTCTGGGAACGCACAGCTGGGGCGTGCTTAAAGAAGGTAGACTCAGTCTCCTAACAGTCTGAGCCGGGCATAATTAGCAGCTTTATTGGCTAATTGCAGATTGGCTGCTGCCTGCCTACGGTTCATCCCACTCCAGCTCCAAACAGAAATCATTTGGCAACTTACCGGGACTTTACAGTTTGATGTGTACAAACACAAGTTTGGGGCCAAATGCCCAGGTTGGAATTCTGGCTTCTCAACTCTGTGTGACCTTGAACAAGCTGCTGAACCTCTGATCCCCAGTTTCCTCACCTATAAAATAGGTAGAATGGGGGTACCCAGCTCGGAGGGTTGTTGGAGCATTTCGTGATGCAGGGGGAGTTCTCAGCAGAGGGCCTGGGAAGTTCTCAATGAGAAACAGTCATACTAGCCGGTGGATGTCATTAGCCTGTCCACTGGGGGGAACTATCAGCGACTCTGTCTCCATTTGTGTGAACAGAGAACTAGCTATAAAATTGATGGCTCCTCGAAAACTTAAACGTCAAATTACTGTGTGACCCAGAAATTCTGCTCCTAGATATAAACCCAAAAGAACTGAAAACTGGTGTTCAAACTAATATGTGTACATGCATGTTTACAGCAGCATTTTTCACAAGGGCCAAAAGGTGGAAACCACCCAGATGTCCAGCAGCTGGTTAATGGAAAAAATGTGGTCTATCCATATACGGTAGAATATTAGTCAGCCATAAAAAGCAATGAAGTCCTCACACATGCATGAACCTTGAAAACATACGCTAAGGGAGAGAAGCCAGATGACAGAGGCCACATAATGTGTGATTCCACTTACATGAAATGTCCAGAATAGTTAAATCCACAGAGACAGAAAGCAGATAGTGATTGCCAAGGAATGGGGGGAGGGGAGAATGGCAGCGACTGCTTAGTGGCTGCGAGATTTCCTTCTGGGGTGATGAGCATGTCTTGGAATGAAATAGAGAGGGTGAGTGCACAGCATTGTAGAGGTGCTAAATGCCACCGAAACATACATTGAAAAAATGGCTAACAGTTGAGGGCTTCCCTGGTGGCGCAGTGGTTGAGAGTCCGCCTGCCGATGCAGGGGACGCGGGTTTGTGCCCTGGTCTGGGAAGATCCCACATGCCGCGGAGCAGCTGGGCCCATGAGCCATGGCCGCTGAGCCTGGGAGAGGCCACAACACTGAGAGGCCCGCGTACTGCAAAAAAAAAAAAAAAAAAAAAAAGTTTAATAGTTAATTTTATGTAAATTTTGCCTCAATAAAAAGAAAAATGAATACGTCCACAGGAGAGGTATGCCATGCCTCCCATCCGAGCAATTTAGGAAACTCCTCTCTCTCTCTTCGGGATGGGAGAGGAAAGAAATGCAAATGAAGTGGCTGCTGTCTCGCTGTGGGACAACGTGGTTGGAAGACCGTTGCTCAGCTTCAAGGAGATGAGACCCGGTGGAGGTGGATTGCGGGGCTGCGGGACCATTTCCCGCCCCGATCGTGTTGCTCTGATGGTCCGTACGGCAGAAGCTGGTGCAGGTGTCTTTTAGAGGCGTCTTAGAGCTTCACGAATATTTGTTTGAAACCCGAGGACCAGTGAAACCGGATGGACTCCGTTTCCCATTCTGTCCCTCCTTTGTGTGGTGTGGCCTCACTTCTGGAAGGCTGCTGTTGGGGGAAGGGGGAGAAGAAGCCCTGGCCTGCGGGTCCAGAGACCTGGATGCTCATGGCCGGTTTCTCCTCTCCTCCTTAGGCCCTGCGTTTCCTGTCCCCGGGACCATGGAGGAGATCAGAGTGGAGCTCAGAGAACCTCAGGTGGATGCAAAGGACAGCCTCCCGGAACACAAAGCCCGCATCCTGAGTCGGCCAGACGGCCGCTGGGAGACACCCTTTATTTATGGGGGTCTCCGTGTCAGACTTCTTTGGAAGAAAGCGTTCTTCGATTTTAAGAAAACTATGAAATCACTCAAGTAGGCCGTCTCAGAGGTCCTCTCCACTTCCACCCGGTGTAGACAGATGGGAACAGAATCCAGGCTCTGATCCTTCCTCACCTCTCTGAGTCTCAGTTCCTCTTCATTCGTGAAATGGTGATAACCAACCCCACCCCAGGGTGTAATGACAAGATTTAGAAGAGATGACCGAGGTGAGGTGTCGAGCACGCAGCAGGTGCCCACCAGCTGGGAAGGGCTCCTCCTTTGCCCTCCTTCTCCCGTGTGGCACCAACAAGGGAAGGGGTACGTTTCCAGACCGTGGAGAAGGAATAGAATAAGAGGTCCCCTCTACAGAGGTAGGGCTGATGGCATAAGAAATAAATGGCGTATTCATTTGGTCATTTGGTCAGTTCAGCTACCAAGGCTCAAAGCCAGTGGGCCATAGAGGAATCAGATTTAAGAAAGAGGCTCCCTACCAAAAAGAAAAAAAAAAAAAAAAAAAAAAGAAAGAAAGAAAAAGAAAGAGAAAAATCAGAGAATGATCTATGTACATTTCAAAACTTAAAACAGAAATCAAAGGAAAATGGAACTGTTTTAAGTTTTGACAGCTGCAGGGTTCATTCTGTTTGGTTACTCTATTTATGTTTTCATTTTCTTTATAGATTCATTGAAAATCGCATCATGTAATAGGGAAGAAAAATGTTCAGTGTTTTTTCACCCCGATAAACCCTTGTTCCTTCCCGAGAACAGATGAAAACGCCAGCTCTAGTGACTTTTGTTTTGATGTATATTTCATAATATCTCATTGATTGTAAGTTTTATTTCCATGTCAATAAAAAACTGGTATTGTAATAAGTGAGAAGGAGTTTAACACAAAGTGGCAGCTGACCTGTTAGCACAGCAGATCGCAGGAGGGGAGGAAGGGGCTCTCAAATGAAGCCGGTTGATAAGGACGGCTGCGGATTCCAGCACAAAGCTGGGCCGCTGCAGAACAGGGTCCTACCTCTCCCCTGTCTCTGCAGCCTCGGGGTTGTCTCCTGGTGGGTTCTGGGTTGCCGTTTTATAGGACAGTGAGGCCGGGCCTTAAGCAATGCTTCTTTTATATGGCAGAGGTGGCGGCAGCCATGTACGGGGCAAAGTACACTGTGCTTGGTACCTTGGAGCTTTCAGAGACGGATGATAATCTAGCTGCGGAGGGAGGAAAAAGACATGACCGTGGGAGGCATTAACCACGAGCTCTGTTGGTGGCACTTGGACAGGAGTGTAAGAGGGAAGAGGGCTTGTGAGACTGTCCGGGGGCTTATGGGCAAGGGGGCCACCATCCAGAAGGGGAGGAGGGCAGGGGAACTCTGGGGAGAGGGGGACCAGAGAGGGGCTCAGGCACCCAGGTGATGCTGCTCAGAGCATGCCAGAGAGTCTCTGCATCTGAGATCTCAAAGGTCAGCAGTGGCTTGGGGGTCTTATGACCACGGGGCTGTATCTTATCAATGGCCAGATGCCAGTGTAATATTAAGGGGTATGCAAAATGGGCTGAAAATCTGCTTGTTTGGGCTAAACTCTCCAGGAAGTTGAGCTACGAGGGCAAAAAGTGGAAAAGGCCAGCCTGGTCTGCTCTGAGCCCACAGGAAGGTAGGAGTTTCTGGACTCAGTGGGAGCAGCAGAACTGACAGTTTCCTGCCTTGTGACTATGACAGGTGGGCAGCAACCAGGAGGGTTGGGAGATGGGAGGCTAAAGGGGAGGATCAATCCAGGAGGGCAGCCTGGAGGAGGCTCCCTCTCCTCTTCTCTGGCCTCGGTGTTCCCGTCTGTAAAATAAGGGAGCAGAGCTAGTTGATCTCTGGGCCCCTCCGGCTCTGCCATTCTTTTTCTGGAGCATGTCTGGATCCACGTGAGTTGGATCCAGGTCATCCGAGTCTTTGGTTCAAGGACGCAGAGCAGCACAGTGGGAAAGCTTTAGGGTCATGGTCGGCCTGGTCTGGGTGTCAGTGTCAGCTCTCCCATTTGTCAGCTCATCCGTCAAACACCACCCAGTTCACAGGCCTGGTGAGAGGAGAGACCATTCAGTGCCCCGCGCATAACAGGCCTCACGAAATATCTGTGGTAGGATTGGGTGGTGATTATTATTAGAGAGAGTTGATGCTACCTGTGCCACCTCCATCAGCAGCATCTGAGCCTGGTGACCTGCCCACCTGCACTCAACCAGAATGACCAAAGCAAAGCCAACTGTGCTGCCCTGGGATGGAACTCCATCCATGGCTTCTCCGGCACAACCCCCCAGCCACTTTGAGGCCTCTTCCCGGGTTTGTAGGAGATCCTCTAGATGCTGAGCTGCACCGTGTACAATGGATGGAAAGGATTTGGAGAATGGGATGATGAAGACCTTGGATCGGCCAAACCAAGCCCTGTCCTCCAAGGCCCTCCTGTACACCCACCCACCCTTGTCTACATACAACTGAAAACGGGAAATACCAAGGCTCCGTGGTTGGCAGGGGGGAATGAACCATGGGAGAGAAGGTCTGAGCTCCCCCAGAGACGTTCGGTGCAAAAGACAGCTGAGCAATATTAAGGGCTCAGGACGAGGGGCTGTGCTATGCATGATTTCATGGGCGGCTTCTCAGATGGAATAGGGCTGCATAACTCAGGTAAAGATTTTAAATATATGGCGTAATTGCTACATGTGAAGTCTGTTTGTACTTAGCTTTTAGCCTTGGAAATTAACAAGCTCTGTGCTGCTCCTCCAATTAATCATTAAAGAATTAAGAGTGAGAATATCCACTATTGTAAAAGACTCCAGTGATGATTGTCTATTCAACTTATAAAATAGACACATTTGGTGCAACTGAATAATCTTCCTCTTCTCTGCACAAAATCAGGAATACTAGTCATACTCAACGGCTGGAGTGAATGCTTACAAACTGGTATAGACTAGCCCATAATTACCAAAATGGAAAAGAACAGCATTTTGTAATGAATGACAAGCTGCTGACCGGAAATCTAATTTGGTCTAATTAAGCAGCCTTTTGTGAGGATTTGTCTTTAGATGGAAAGAGGGAGCTGAGGAGATCTAAATGCAAATGAACTCCATCACTTTGGTCTTAAAGGGCCCAGCCCTCTTCTTCATTAGATTATTAGTCCTCTCGTTGTCACCTCGACCCCTTGCCAGGCCCCACCTGCCTTGGAGGAGCCTCCCATTTCTTGTCCCTTGCCTCTCATATCTTTTCAAATAGGACACCTCGCATCGACAGAGCTGTCAGGGAGCTCTTGCTTATTCAGGAGCAAATTTTACTTTGCTCAAAGTAATAAAGGCCAATGGGGTTTTGCTTATAGAGGAATCCACTGCTGTTCTCTGAGGGTGCACCTTTTGAAGTCTGGAGGGTTGAACACACACCCAGTGCCATCGGCACTGACAGAGCAACTGGGGGAAAACTGACCCTGCGGCGCAACCTGTGAGGTAGACCAGATATCCGCCTGCGTTTCCCTGGCTGCTGTCTGTCTGAAGGCTTGAGGCTGGAGTGCCCACCTCTTCAGCCGATCACAGGCTCAATCATCTGACCTGGTGGGTTCTCTTTGGCCCACAGAGGATTGCAACACACATCTTGCCCCCCACACGGAGATGCTGGCACAAGCCCCTCAGTCTCCTATAGAGACTTCAGGGATAAGCAGAGGCCAAATGCTTGGGTGGCATTCATGGGTTCACAAGGTCATCTTCAGGTTCAACAATTCACCAGAAGGACCCACAGAACTCATAAAAGACACTATACTCATGGCTGTGGTGTATTACAGCAGAAGGATCTAGACTAAAATCAGTAAGGGGAAGAGGTGCCTGAGGCAGGGTCCAGGAGAGACCAGCTGTCCTCTCCCAGTGGAGAGGGTTTACTTCTGATGTCAGGGACGTGTGACAATATGCACAGGATATTGCCAACCCGGGAAGCTCACCCGAGCCTGGTGTCCCTGGTTTTACTGGGAGTTGGTCGCATAGATGTGGCTGATCCCTCATGTGGTTGACCTTAGTCTCCAGCCCCTCCAGAGGCTGAGCTGATACTATGTGGCCCAACCCACACCTGCTCCCCCGCATCCCTGCCATCAATCGCATTGTTAGTATGGGCCAACTGGCATGGCCTAGACCCCCAGGGAAACTAGACACTCTAATCAGGCAGGACATTCCCAAGGCTTAGAGGTCAGAGGTTTACCTCCCAGAAGCCAAGGCCAGTCCTTTCTCAGAATGTGCAGCGTGTGGACAATGCAGACCTGCTGAGTTAACCCTTTACTGTACATTGGCTGATACCCATCTTCCCAGCTGCCCCAGTGGAAGCAGCAAAGCTGTGAGACTGGTTAGGTTGGGTAGATGAAAAGGGAGAAAACAAATCCCCCTTCCTCACACTAACTCTATGGGCCTCCCCGCTTAGCTCTCTTTGTTTTCAAAGAAATTGCAAATTTTGGGGCTTTTTCATATTCCCAGCGGGAACAACTGGATGCATGAAGGAGCAGGTGGCTGTGGCAGCTCCCCCACCCCTGGCTCAGCCATCACAGCGACCCCTCCTTTACGTCCACTGGCTCTGACCCAGCGTGCCCGCTCCCAGGCTGCCCGTCTGAGTCTACAGCCTGGTGAGTTCAGCCGTCCTCTCCTCACTCCACCCCATGCCTGCCTTGGCCTTCAGAATGCCCAAGAGAGGGAGCCAGGAGGAGGGTCCTGAAATGACTGAGGGGCAGAAGGATGCACAGAGCATCCTGCAGCTAGAAATAGCAAAGGGAGAGCAGGAACTCCTTCCAGTCCTGGTCCTGAGTATCATTATGGGCTGAATATTTATGTTCTCTCCCACAAATCCGTTACATTGAAACTTAATCCCCAGTGTGATGGTGTTAGGAGGTGGGGCCTTTGGAAGGTGATGAGGTCATGAGGGTGGAGCCCTCACGAATGGGATTAGTGCCCTTATAAGAAGAGGCCAGAGAGTTGGCTGTCTGTAAACCAAGAACCCAACCCTGCAGGGCCCCAGAACTGCAAGAAATAAATGTCGTTTAAGCCTCCCAGTCTGAGACAATTTGTTATAGCAGCCTGAGCTGATAGGACAAGTACAAACAGCTACTATGTGTTGAGCAATTCCTATGTGCCTGCTGTCTTAGTCAGGGCTCAGTGTTTGACACCCATTGACCCCTTGACTCTTCCTGACCTGACCTTTTATTTAAACTGCACCCAGCCTCTCCTCATCCCCTCGCTTGCTTTGTGCTTCTGCAAAGCACTTATCACCACCTCTGTGTTTTTCTGCTGAATTTTGATCATCATCTTTCTCTCCTCCCTAACATGTGAGCTTCATGGGGTAGGGATCGTTTTTTTGTTATGTTGTTCACTGCTCTGTCTCCAGTGCCTAGAATAATTCTTGGCACATAGTAGGTATTCAATAAATCTTTGTTGAATGGTGAATGAATGAATGAATTCTCATCGTAACCTATGAAGCAGGGCTCCTCTTATCCCAGTTTTACAGATTAATGCTCAGCAAGGCTACCTGCATGTCCAGGGTCACCCAGCTAATTGCCAGAGGCAGGACTGGGAGACCAGGGGTACCTGAATCTGGGCCCCCCTGGCTGGTGCCTGTATGATCTCCTACAGCCTTTTTACTACCCTGGAGCACAGAGAAAACCATCAGCTTGATAGGAGGCACCGAGGTAAATGCAAGAGCCTGTTCATGGCTCCAGCTGCCCGAGGCCTGAGGAAGTCAGTGTCACAGCACAGACAGGTCAGGAAGTCCTCTCTCTTGCGCTGAACATCTCCTCTGTATTAGTTTCCTGTGGCTGCCACAACAAATAGCTACAAACTTGGTGACTTAAAAACAGCAAAAGTTTGCTTTTGCTCAGTCCTGGAAGCCGGAAGTCCAAAATCAAGATGTCAGCAGGGTTGGTTCCTTCTGGAGTCTCTCAGGGAGGATGTGTTCCATGCCTCTCTCCCAGCTCTAGGGGGCTGTTGGCAAGCCTTGCATTCCTTGGCTTGTGGGTGTATCACTCTAATCTCTGCATCCATTTTCACCTGGCCTCTCACCCCTATGTCTGTGTCTCAAACCTCTCTTTTCTTTTTCTTATAAGGACACCAGTTATTGGATTTGGGGTTCACCCTAAATCCACTAGGGTATCATCTTGAGATCCTTAAATTGATTACATCTGCAAAAACCCTATTTCCAAATAAGGTCACATTCACCCGCACCAGGGGTTAGGACTTGGACATATCGTTTGTGGACATATCCTGTTAACGACATGACACAGCAACGCCATCCAGCCATCCACGCTGACTAGCACAGTGGGGACACTATCATTGCCCAGCCTTGAGCAAACTGCATGTCATGGGAATCACCTCGGTGTCAAGATGAGCCAGACCCAATGCAAATCAAAACTATTGATACAAAAAAAAAAAAAAAAAAACTATTGATACAATGAGGTACCACCTCATACCGGTCAGAATGGCCATCATTAAAAAGTCTACAAATAACAAATGCTGGAGAGGGTGTGGAGAAAAGGGAACCTTCCTACACTGTTGGTGGGAATGTAAGTTGGTGCAGCCACTATGGAGAATGGTATGGAGGTTCCTCAGAAAACTAAAAATAAAATTACCATATGATCCAGCAATCCCACTCCTGGGCATATATCCAGACAAAACTATAATTTGAAAAGATACATGCACCCCAGTGTTCATAGCAGCACTATTCACAATAGCCAAGACATAGAAACAACCTAAATGGTCATCAACAGATGAATAGATAAAGAAGATGTGGTACGTATATACAATGGAATATTACTCAGCCATAAAAAAGAATGAAATAATGCCATTTGCAGCAACATGAATGGACCTAGAGATTATCATACTAAGTGAAGTAAGTCAGAAAGAGAAAGACAAATGCCATATGACATCAGTTATATGTGGAATCTAAAATATGACACAAATGAACCTATCTACAAAACAGAAACAGACTCACAGACATAGAGAACAGACTTGTGGTTGCCAAGAGAGGGGGTTTGGGGGGGTTTGGGGAGGGATGGAGTGGGAGGTTGGGGTCAGCAGATGTAAGCTTTTTATATATAGAATGGATAAACAACAAGGTCTTACTGTAGAGCACAAGGAACTATATTCAATATCTTATAATAAACCATAATGGAAAAGAATATTAAAATATATATATATATATGAATCACTTTGCTGTACAGCAGAAATTAACACAACATTGTAAATCAACTATACTTCAATTAAAAAAATAAAAAAGGATGAGCCAGACCCCATCTCATGGAACTGACCTCATGTATGAGTCCCTGACTACAGCTCATGAGGAGACAGGAGATCAGACGCCAGCGCTTGACCAGATAGATAAGCCAAGTTCTGGGGGCCCAGAAGCTGAAAGAAGCTCACCACTCTCTCCCCCAGGGGAGGTCGTTTGGGGAAGATTTCTCAGATCACTTGGTCTGTGACATAGCAGGTGAGGGGTGAGTTGGATTTTTCTGGCAGTGACACGTGAGTGGCGCTCCTGGCGACCCCTGGGACCAAGCAGAGGAAAAGACAGATGCAGAATCCCTGGGCACAGAGGAGATTGGCAGGAGTGTCATAAGGGAAGTATAACAGCCATGGGGATTCCCAGGAGGGAGCAGGCTCCTCTGACCGCCAGGCTCGGGGCAGACCTCTTGGAAAGGGCAGCGTTGGAGAAGGACTTGGAACGTTGGACAGAGAGATACAGGGCAGCTTTTCACAACGTGTGCCAAGGTGGCACAAAAGCACGAACAGAAACAAGAGCACATATAAGCGATATATGATATTTGCCTTTGTCTGACTTACTTCACTCAGTAATCACTTATATGTGGAACCTAAAAAAAATGGTACAAATGAACTTATCTACAAAACAGAAATAGAGTCACAGATGTAGAAAACAAACATGGTTACCAGGGGGGAAGGGGAGGGGGAGGGATAAATTGGGAGATTGGGATGACATGTACACACTGTTATATATAAAATAGATAACTAATAAGGACCTGCTGTATAGCACAGGGAACTCTACTCAATACTCTGTAACGACCTATACGGGAAAAGAATCTAAAAAAGAGTGGGTATATGTATATGTATAACTGATTCACATTGCTGTACACCTGAAACTAACACAACATTGGAAATCAACTATACTCCAATAAAAATTAATTGAAAAAAAAAAAAAAAGAAACAAGGTCAGCAGAAAATGGTCCAGCCACCCAGGGGAAAGATGAGTATGGGGGCCAGGCTGTCTTCTTTAGGGAGTAATGGATGGTTGTGAGTCAAGGGCGGGTGGGGTGATCAGTACCGCTGTTTAGGAGAGTCCGACAGGTGGTGAGTACAGCAGAGACCGCAAGGGAGGGCAGCTGGTGGGGGTCCCCAGGAGTCTGGCTCTGCACTCCGGGTGGAAGTGACAAGATCTAAACCAACAGGGCAGCTGTCAGGACCCTCCTGACTCAGTGCCAAGGTGAGACGTTTGAGCTCTTCCCTCGCAAGTATCTCCAAAGATGAGTCAATGTAGAGAGAGCTGCCAGCCGAATCTCACATGGCTTCTGTATTTTTCCTGCTCCTAAACTATCCTTTCTCCTTTTGCCCAACTCCCCTGAATTTCCCCCGTGACCGGCCAGTACTGAGGAAGTTCAGAGGATTATCTGCTCAGCCCCAACGTGGGCCTCGTCCACCCCCGCCAGCATCCCCTCAGCAGGGAGACTGCACCAGCCTGGGGGCCCGTGATGTTCCCACTGTAGACCAACCTTAGAGCAAAAATTAACTGTACGCCCTGGCCTAGAATTTTCTATTCCCCGCGACACATGACAGCCAGGCTGGGCTCTCCCAGATACCTGGAGAATCTGACTTTCCTTTTCAGAATATCAGAAAAGTCTGATTTTTTTTTTTTTTGTGGCCATGCCACGAGGCTTTCTAGTGATCTTAGTTCCCTGACCAGGGATTGAACCTGGGCCCCCCGCAGTGCAAGCATGGAGTGTCAGCCACTGGACCACCAGGGAATTCCCAGAAAACTCTGATTTTTAAAGGCCAGGGAACAAACTGCAAAGGAGAATCCCAATATTTTCTCGAAAGCTCAAAATGCAATTCCTTCCCCTGCTGAAGACCTCAAGCTCACTTAATGCGGCCAGCCAGTGGCAAAAGTCTTCTTGTACTGAATCGCCCCCTTTCCAACAATAAAATAGTTAAAAGTTTTTGTCTAAAATGATGTGCTTTCTAAATGTAAAACCATCAGAGAAGGATGAAGCATCTTTACCATTCTACACCCCAGAATTCCCCTTAGAAATCAAACATAATCCCCTTTAAGAAGCTTTAAATAATTTTGAGCTTTCTTATTGACTTATTAAAATGCAGCTTAAAACATGTCTTCAATGCAATCCTTTTACAAGGGTCAGGGATATAAAATTTGAAGAAATATGATTAGCAGATCGGTTGGAAAGGCTTAAGTAGTCAGATGTAATTTTGACTATTTCAGACAAAACTTCCCTGGGCATTTCGAATACCCCTACCAACCTGCCCTGGGATGGGGATGCATTTTGTCTGCTTCCATCCTTTATCCCTGCACGCCCATGCTTCACTAACCCGGTGATTCCCTACAGGTTCTCTGCACAGAAAGCTGCTGCCACAACCCTACTCGTGTTTCGCCTGATACGCATCCCTGGCAGTTTCCTCTGTGGGCTTCCCTCTGGTTCTAATGGCTGAACTTTCTCAGAAGCCCCTTTGTTAAGAGCTTCGAAGGGCTTAGAACATTCCAAGGGTGGTCTTTGATCCCTGGCATCCTTGAGTGATAGGAACCAGCAGTGTCCTCATGCACTGTGAACCCCACACTTATCCCATGTCACTGGAGTCATGCTTCATCCTGGGATGAATGGAGTCAGAGTCATAGTTCAGTAATTTTCATGTCTAAGTGAATGGAAGAATGGGTGAATGAATGAATGAATGAATGCACAAGGCCTTCCTAAGTGTTTGACTGTCCAACAGGGACCAGGAAAAGCACAGTCGTCCAGGGGAAAGCTTCCACTGGACCACACGTACCCCCTACTTAAATAAAAGATACCGATCTTAAAATGCACGTTAAACTTTGTTTGGAAGCAAGCAAGATTTTTATAAATGCAGCTCCTTACAAGAGACAAATCCCAGTTCTACAACAGAGTTTTTGACACACGCAGGGCACCCCGGCCATGTCTCCAGAGCAGGAGATAGAGACTAGGGTTTGTCAGAGAAGGAGTGGATGTGATCAATAGGATGTCCAGATCCAGAGATCCGAGAGGGTCAGTGCCAGCTCCCGTCACGACTAGGACCCGTGCACCAGCGCCAGGGAAGGCTCCTGGGACACGTCCATGGATTGTTTGGTTTTCACACATCTAGTTTAGCCTGCAGTAGCCCTCTCTGGATACAGGAAGTTATGCCCGTGGGCGTACAGTTTGGTGGTTCAATGGGCAGGTTTGGGAGCCGTGATTAGCTACCTGGGCTGAAACCCAAGCTCTGTTACCAGCGGAACGACCTTGAACAAGTGACTTCACCCCCGTCTGCCTCAGTCTCCCCACATGTAAAAAGGAGATGCCAAGTCGTAACTGCCTCCAAGGGTTGTTATGAGAATCAGAGAAGATGATGCCCATCAAGGAAGAACCCCCAAATGGCTGGCTTTGTGGGTCCAAACCGGAAGAACACTGGCATTTTGATGTGGTTCCATCCAGTACTTTGCCCAGTGCCTGTGATTCCCAAACACTCAGTAAAAGGGGCCATTTTTGTTACATACCTAACAGGTGTAAGGACGCCCAGAGCTGGTCACATTGGTGCCCAGGGCTGGTCACTTTGGTACCCACGCTGCAGCTTGGTGGTTTCATTCTACAGTAAAGAGTATTGCAGGGGCTTCCCTGGTGGCGCAGTGGTTGAGAGTCCGCCTGCTGACACAGGGGACACGAGTTCGTGCCCCAGTCCGGGAAGATCCCACATGCCGCGGAGCGGCTGGGCCCGTGAGCCGTGGCCGCTGAGCCTGTGCGTCTGGAGTCTGTGCTCCGCAACAGGAGAGGCCACAACAGTGAGAGGCCCGCGTACCGCAAAAAAAAAAAAAAAAAAAAAAGAGTATTGCAAATAACTTTCTAAGTAACTGGTCCATCTCATCACAGAAACCTCCCTGGGTGAGTGCTATCACTCAACATATATTTGCAGACAGTATGTAGTGCCAGGCGAGTGCCAGGCATATTGCTCACTGCCGGTGATGCTAAATAAGACACAAAATTCTTGCCCTCACCCCACCGAAAAGAAAACTTGTAATTTCCTGGGGGACAGAAAGAAGGGAACAGGTGGTCTGGGACAGGTCATAGGAGCCATGAAAGGGGTCTGCTCAGGTGCTGGGCTCCACTACCAGATTCAGCAAATAAAAAACACAGGATACCCAGCTAAATTCAAATTTCAGATAAACAATGAGCAACTTTTTTGGTATACGTATGTCCCAAATATTTCATGGGGCATACTTATTATTGCACAGGGCATTCTTATTATTCATTGGTTACCTGAAATTCAAACTTAACTGGACATCCTAGATTCTAATCTGGTGGCCCTAGCCAGGTAGGAATTCCAGTTCATCCTCAGAGGAGGGCCAAAGGCTGTTGTCATCCTCATCAGAAATCATTCTGACTTGAGCAATGACCCCCTGGCACATTATCAAGTGACTGGGGTCCACATATGTCATAGTCCGTTTGGGCTGCTATGACAGAATGCCATCGCTTGCGTGGCTTAAACAACAGACATCTATTTCTCACAGTTCTGGAGGCTAGGAAGTCCAAGATCAAGGCACTGGCAGATTCCATGTCTGGTGAGAACACGTTTCTTGTTTCAGAAGGCCAACTTCTTCCTGTGTCTTCATATGACGGAAGGGACGAGGGAGCTCTCTGGGGTCCCTTGTACAAGGGCACTAATCCCACTCGTGAGGGCTCCTCCCTCATGATCTAATCACCTCCCAAAGGCCCCACCTCCTAATACTATCATCTTGGGGATTAGGTTTCAACATATGAGTTGGGGAGGGGCGCATAAACATTCAGTCCATTGCAACATATCTTTCAAGTAAAAATGATACTCCCTTAAAACAGAATGCTCCTGCAAAAAAAAAAAAAAGTCCATTATAGCTGTGTTAGCTCTAATCTGGGGCTGGCTGGGTCTCCCATCACCAACCTTCCTGATTATGTTTATAGCACAATGTAAAAATATCCCAAAGTGGAAGAAACATGAGACTCCAAGAAGTGACTTTAGAAGTCTGTGCAGGCAGGGAGATCAGCTCGGTGCTTCGTGACCACCTAGAGGGGTGGAATAGGGATGGTGGGAGGGAGACGCAAGAGGGAGGAGATATGGGGATATATGTATATGTATACCTGATTCACTTTGTTATAAAGCAGAAACTAACACACCATTGTAAAGCAATTATACTCCAATAAAGATGTTAAAAAAATAAGATATGGTCAAATAATAAAGAGTTAAAAAACAAAGCAAAAAAAATAAAAAAGAAGTCTATGCAGGACTTGGGAATTCCCTGGGGGTCCAGTGGTTAGGACTCTGTGCTTTCACTGCCAAGGGCCTGGGTTCAGTCCCTGGTTGGGGAACTAAGATCCTGCAAGCTTCGCAGTGCAGCCAAAAAAATAAAAAATCTGTGTAGGACTTGAGGGCGTGGCCGTTGACTTGGGCCATAAAATGATAGAAAGAAGAGAGTGGGCCTCACTTCAGGGGGCAGAGAACACTTTGGGCAGGCATAACACTCCCAATGACCCTGCAGTTTCTGCTCTGGGGCTCTGTTACCTGCCCCAGAGTTCCAGGGAGCTGGGTTTGTAGCCATACCTCCAGATTATTTCATGGGACTTCCCCAACTTCTGCCTGTTGTCCAGCATTATTTCCTGGTGGGTTTTGGGTGACAGTCACCAAGGCCAAATCCTTCAAGGCCCATGACTTTCCTAACCCATGAAGGTGCTGTTAACTGCTTCCTGGAAACTCTGAGTCTTACATGCAAGGCTGACTCACCCATCAGGTCCTGGGGCACGGCGATCAGGGCTCATGGGACTTTGATTTCTTTTCCAAGCAGAAGAAAAAAGTAAACGTACCTATTTGTAAAATATAATTTTTGATTTTTAAAAAATGGGCTTATGAAGCCAAAAGTGCCCAGAGCCCATGACCATTAGACCACCTACGACCCTGCTTGTATGTCCACGGTCATTCACACTCAAAGCATCTGAGTTGCTTGGGAAATGGCCCAAATTTCTTTCTTAAGAAGGAATAAGCAGCCAGATGTCAGGGTTTTGCTGTCCGGGAGGCAGCACACATCAAGCAGAGAGAACACGGAGGTGGAAGGAACTGGGCTCCACTCCCTCCCATCACCGTGGCTGCCACCCAGGTGCCAAGGGAGGGTCGGCATTTGGGCTCTGCAATCATTTTGACCTGGGTTCTAATCCCACCTCCATTGCTAACCAGCTTGGGGCCTGGAATAAGGGGCATCCTCACTGAACCTCAGCTCCCTCATCTGTAAAATGGGGATAACAAAAGACCTTACCTCCTAGGGCCGCTGTAATGACTGGGTAAGATACTGACTGCAAAGCCTCAGAATTAGGCTTAGCACTTAGCAAGCGCTCGCCAAAGGATAGCGGTTATCACCGTAATGACTGCACATTGAGCTGTCTTTGAAATGCCCGCTTTAAAAAAAAATGATGGCTGGGACTTGGCAGTCCAGTGGTTAAGACTCTGCACTTCCAGTGCTTCCACTGCAGGGGGCACAAGTTCGATCCCTGGTTGGGGAACTAAGATCCCACATGCTGCACAGCGCGGCCAAAAAAAAAAAAAAAAAAAAAAGATGGAGCAACTGGTGGAATTTGAATAAGGCCTGTGGATGGAACCAGCGTCAATTTCCTGGTGGTGATATTTCATTAGTTATTTAAGATGTCACCACTGGGGGAAGCTGGGTGAAGGGCACTAGGGACATCTCTGTACTGTTTTTGCAACTTCGTATGAGTCTACAATTATTTCAAAATCAAAAGTTTTAAAAAAAGGATGGAGCCAATGAAATACCCTCATAAAAGAGAATGTCGACGCCGGCGACGGGTAAACGGACTTTGCAAATAACTCTCATTTTCTGGGAAACACGGATACGCCTATATGTCCTTTCACGTCCTCCCCCTGCCCCTACTCAGCCACCATGGTATTTTCCTTCATTATGCCAGCGCCTCAGAAGTAAACCTCTCTAATTTTCTACACCACAGCTATTTATTTAAATGCTAACTCGCATTATGAAGTGATAATCCACACGCGCAGGAGATAATTTATGAAGCATTTAAATTAAGAAGAGCAGCTAATTGGGAGCATGTGTCTTATAAGCCTTGCTAACACCAGAAAACTACAAATTAGGGGAGAAATGGAAGATATTTTTATCTTGTTTTTGTCTTCTTTGGGGAGGCACTTGGAGGAAAAATACCTCCGTGATTGCACACGCTGGTCCCCCAGCCCCTCTTGTGGCTGGTGTCCCTGCCCTAGCGTGCGCTCAGGCTGCTTACAGAGACCTCCTTCTACCCAGGCAAGTGGTGGATTTTCCCCACCACCCTTTTTCTAACAAGGGAGTGGTTTTTTTTTTTTCCTTCGAAAGCTTCTCAGCTCCATTACAGAGATGCAAGTGGCACGGACTGGTACTTATTAGGCATTATACCTGATTGGAGAAAGAGAGGAAATTTGGGGAAGGGGAAAATTAAAATAAAATAGGATGCTTTTCATAATTATTTCAGTTCTTCCGTTTTGAAAAGGGCTGCCTGGGTTGGTGCACATTGGTTGAGAGTTCAACTGGAACAGAGGGGCACAGTCAGCCAGAGAAAGACAAACACCATATGATATCACTTACATGGGGAATCTTTAAAATGATACAAATGAACTTATTTACAAAACAGTTATAGTCTCGCAGACATAGAAAACAAACTTATGGTTACCAAAGGGGAAAGTGGTGGGGAGGGATAAATTGGGAATTTGGGCTTAGCAGATACACACTACTATATATAAAATAATCAAGGACCTACGTATAGCATAGGGAACTATATTCAATATCTTATGATAACCTATAATGGAAAAGAATCTGAAAAATAATATGTATATGTATGTATGTATAACTGAATCACTTTGCTGTACACCTGAAACACTGTAAAGCAACTGTAAATCAACTATACTTCAATTAAAAAATGCAAACATTTGGGTCCCACCCCTAGATATTCTGAAATCAAGAACCCTTTGTAAACTAAGTTACAACCCCCTTACTTGTGGGCTTTGCAAATTCAAACGGCGTTCACATCAGATGTCCACAGATCAAGCCAGATGGGAATGTTCTTTTTATTTTTTAACGTAAAAGTCGATTCTACAGTTTTTTTATTGAAGTATAGTTGATTTACAATGTTGTGTTAATTATTGCTGTACAGCAAAGTGATTCAGTTATACATATATATACATTCTTTTATATATATTTTTTTCCATTATGGTTTATCATAGGATATTGAATATAGTTCTCTGCGCTGTACAGTAGGACCTTGTTGTTTATCCATTCTATACATAATAGATAGCTTACATCTGCTGACCCCCACCTCTCACTCCCTCCCTCCCTCAACCCCCTCTCCCTTGGCAACCGCCAGTCTGTCCTCTGTGTCCGTGATTCTGTTTCTGTTTCATAGATAGGTTCATTTGTCAGACGGGAATGTTCTGAAGTTTCTGGTGAGGGTTCTTCCTCCTGCCCAGTCCATTTGATGCCTCATTTTGAACCGACGTTTTTTATCTTTTGTTTTGTCGCCTTGTGCCCTCACCCAGTTCACCCTGTTTCTAAAAACTAACAGCTCCCACGAAGCGCCGGGAATAGTGGTAGAGAAGTTGCCTGTTCTGCCCTAGGACCCAGGGGCAGGGTTTGACAAAATAGGGGGATTTTTTAGAAAACATTATGGGTAGTCTATAAAGTAATTCTTGCTTGTTCTAGGAATCAAACAACCAGATGTGTATAAAGACAAAGTAAACAATCTCCTTTTTCCTATTCCACCCACTCAAGACTCCAGGGTTAACAGCTGGGTGTGTCCTTCTAAGCCTTTCTCACTTAAACATATGCACACATATCAACATTTATACAAATAGAAGGATTTTGCCCTACATCAGTGGGATCCTCTCTCCCTCAAGCACAGTATCTAGGTCTAACTGGTGCTTTTTCATGGTTGTATAATATTTCACACGGTGGCTATGCCATTCCCCCTCACATCACCCCCATGACTAGTCAGGTTGTTTCTGGTTTTGGTTTTTGCTGTTGCAAATAGAGCTGTAGCAAGCATCCTTGTACATATATCCATGCCTAATAGATATCTGTAAAAGAGACTCCCCAAAGTTGGAGAAGTAAGCAATTTGATTTTTTTTATTTCTGTATTGGAGTATAATTGCTTTACAATGTTGTGTTCATTTCTGTTGTACAACAAAGTGAATCAGCTATAACTATACATATATCCCCATATCTCCTCCCTCCCATCCTCCCTATCCCACCCGTCTAGGTCGTCACAAAGCATTGAGCTGATCTCCCTGTGCTATGCAGCAGCTTCCCACTAGCCAGTCATTTTACATTTGGTAGTGTATATATGTCAATGCTACTCTCTCACTTTGTCCCAGCTTCCCCTTAGCAATATGATATTTAATAGACCCCTTGAGACAACTTTCCACAAAAGCCCAGCTTCCACCCTAAGTCAAGGGAATTATCTGACCAGCATTTTCACATCAGTTAAATAGTCACTATTCTTTCTCTTGAGCTGTGATGTTTACTGCAGCCGCTAGCCCACGTGTGGCCATGAAGCACTTGAAATGTGGCAGACCCAAACCAAGATGTGCAGTAAGCGTAAAACACAGACTAGATTTCAAAGACATAGTACCAAAAAAAAGGAATGTAAAATAGCTCGTCGATAATTTTTATACTGATTACATACTGAAGCAATGCTACTTGGAATATGTTGGGTTAAATTACACAGTACTAAAATTAATTTCTTTTTTTTTTTTTTTTTTGCGGTACGCGGGCCTCTCACTGCTGTGGCCTCTCTCGTTGCGGAGCACAGGCTCCGGACGCGCAGGCTCAGTGGCCATGGTTCACGGGCCCAGCCGCCCCGCGGCATGTGGGATCCTCCCAGATTGGGGCATGAACCCGCGTCCCCTGCAACGGCAGGCGGACTCTCAACCACTGCGCCACCAGGGAAGCCCCCCTAAAATTAATTTCACTTGTTTTTTTTACTTATTCAGTGTAGGTACTAGAACGTTTTAAACAGCATAGGTTGCTGGTGTAATTTTTCTATGAGTCAGTGCTGCTCCAGACCCTACACTCTGCAGCCACCTGGCATCCTGAAAATGGTCTTTGTAGACAGGAGCATCTCAGCTGAAACCCCAGGTCTGCCTCTTCCTGTGTACTTAGCCCGTGTAAGCAATTTAACCTTTCCAAGCCTCAGTTTCCTCATCTGTAAAATGGGGGACGTCAAGGGGGCTGATGGGAAAATATCTGCAGAGGCCGAGGCTGGGGTCTGGCCCAGGGCACACATTCAATTAGTGGCAGCCTGATCAATGTGCTATCTGATGATTGGAAAAGTGGCACATTTCCTTTAAACATGAAATTTTTAAATGTTTGTGAAGGTTTTAGGTACCATTTCCCGACAAACACCTAAAAGTTTTTCTTGTTAGTAAATAAGAAAGTCGTCTTCCATATGGAGACATTCCCTGTAAGCAGGCTGTTATTTGGAATTAGGTCAACCTACCTCTTTCCATGATTCCCATCCCACCCCTCTGCCTGCTTCAACCCCCCTCCCTGCCCCTCCAAGATTAGGAAGTCCCACCATTAGGGATTCCTAGCTCAGGGCCCCCTTGGAGTAGCATTTACTCATGCCTGTGCATCCAAGGCTGAGTTCATGGCCCTTCGAGGCCAAACCAGGTGAGTTTTTGCCTCTTCCCATTGGCAGCCCCATTGGCAGATGGCAGGGACCCACATCCATCCTCAGGCCTGATTTCAAGGGTCCCTCCAGAGATCACACATTTCCCCCCAGGCCTGTGGGATGAGACTCTTCCGGAGGGCCCGGGCTGGGTGTGCTGACTAGAAGAAAGCATCACTTCAGTTTGTCTGCCACCAGCTACGGCAACCCCTCCCTCCCTCCCTCCCTCCCTCTCTCCCTCTTCGTGTCATTAGGCTGGTGCCCCCTTTGCTCCTGTGTCACTAGGGTTCTCCTATTGAGGCAAGGCCCGCTCTCCTCCTGTGAGTAACCTCTGGCGTGTGGCAGGTGCCTGGGAAAGCCCGCCTTCTTTGGGTTATCCAGGTGGGTGGCCCCAGGGGACACTGAGCCTCCAACCTCATCCAGCAACCCATTCCAGCTTCCAGCCATGAAGATGGGCCTTGGCCCTTTGTTGCAGCACCAGAAACAACGCCTGGCACCTAATGGGTGCTCAGAAACTCACAGTGTGTTCCGTACTTTTGAGTACCTGTCCTGTGTCTACTGGTCTGGCAGAGGGCTGGCTAGTAGGTTGAGGGAAGGGTGGTGAAGTAGGGAAATACACAAGAAGCATATAAGGAGCCTATGCACGGAAAAGGCAGCTGCGTGGGGGAGGGGATGGAAGGTGACGCTCAGATGCTGTGTGTCCAAGTGCAAGTTGGCCAATCCTTGAAAAGGGCAATTTTCAGCACCTGTGACCTTTCTAAACGTGAGTACCCTTTGGTCCAGCAACTGCCCAGCTAAGATTTAAGCTACAGAAATACTTGCACATATATACAAGTATGCTCCTGCGGTGTAACTTTATAGGGTCGAAAACCTCAGTAGGACAGCCGGGGGATCGGGGAGTGGGACCTGCAGATTTGATGGTCCAACCATGTGAAACAGAGCAGGACCCTGTGGTCCTTCCCCCCGCACCACGTCCTCCACCGGCCTTTTGTCTGTGGAAAAAGTTTAGTCAAAGAATAAGTTTAACCAGAGAAGTGAGAAAATGCCAAATAATCATAGTTTAGTCATTAAGCAAAGTCAAGGACCTTTAGCTCCTCCTCAGGGGCTACGGATAATATTCTGAGCCACATCCTGTGAGCTGTCTCGTAGATACTGAAAGCCCCCCCAGATGGAAGAAGTTTACTACATGATGACCAGGCTGTAGCCATGACATAAGCTGCCACAATTCTGAGAACTGGCCTCAAGGAAATGGGAACAAACCGACCCTGGAACTGAAGACTAACTGTACCTAAAACAGTCAAGATGACGCTGGTCAGACCACCGCAGAACCAGTTTCAAGGTGAGTGTCAGAGCTGACTGTGCTGTTTCTACATGTAGCGCCCTCCCTCCGTCTACAAAAGCTCTTGGCCCCTGACTGTCAGTAGCGGGGAGTCAGCCTTTGGACAGGAGTCCCCACTCCCCTCGCCACCCCATTGCCGGCATCCGCAATAAAGCATCTTTCCTTTGCAACAACCTCGCCTCTTTACTGCCTTTTGAGCAGCGAGCGGCTGGACCCCACTTTCAGTTACACGTGGAATGAGACGCAGCTTTGAAAAAGGAGGAAGTGGTATACCTACTGCTACGCAAAGACGTCCCGATCCTGACACGGATGAAAAGAAAAACCCATTTGTGGAAAAACGAAACAAACCAACAGAAAGGGTAGGAACACTTGCGCGCACTTACATTTTTCTGGAGTAACTCACAAGGAATACCCCACAGAGAGCATTCCCAGGAAACCAGGTTGGGTTTCTTCTCTCCGTCCCAGGGGAACCCATTCTCTTCCTGCTGCTCCAGGACTCAGGTTTCTAAACAAGGCCACACACTAAAGCAGTCAGCTCCCTCCACGAACTGGGAACACTGGCTGTGTGACAGTGACTAATCGCTACCTCTCTGGGCCTCTTTCTTCTCTCCCACAAAGCGAAGGAGCGGAGATGTTCAATAAATAGATGTCAGGTGCCTCCCGTGGGCCAGGGGCCACAGAGTCCTCTCTGGGTTTCCCTGATTCCTTCTCCTTGACACTTGCAGAGAAAACCGGAAAGGACCCTTGTGGCTTTTAAAAAATGCTTACTGCTTTCTCAAGGACGTCGGCTCTAGAGCAGAGGTGGGCAGAAATCACAGGCGCTCTGTGACTGGGGTGAAGCGATACCACTGGGCCTACGCAGGAAACCTGCCTCTTTTAACAAAGCGTGGCCTCCACCACAAGTAATTGCCTTGTTATGGCCATTGGTGTCATCGTTCATCGGCCGGTCCCGGGAAGGGCCCCGGTGAGCAGTTCCACCTTTGCTAAACCAATATCCCCCGCGACAACCCCCTGCAGGTCTTCCCTTTGCTGTCCCGGCAGAATAAGTCCTCTGTTGCTCTCTGCTGAATGATCATGAAGACGTGATTAAAGCTCTAGACTTATAGCTTCCTTGGGCTTGAGAAATCAAGCTGCTCGCGCTGCTAGGGCCTGCCCCCTTGGCTGCTGGGGACAGGGGAGCAGGGAGATGGAAGTGGTCCCCGAGCCAGAGGGAAGGCCACCGAGGCAGATGCAATTAACATGTTAGCCAAATGGCGGCGGCCCCACTGGGATAGACGACGTTAAGGAGGGACGCAGGTAAAAGTGCACCCTGAACCAGGGCACGTCCTGGGCCACACACCTCCCCCGCCGTCTGGGTGTCGTCTGACCCAGAAACAGCTGGCCCTTCACCCATGTCCCTGTTCACATGTGCTATCTGTAAGCATCCTCCTTGCACAGTTACTTTTTAAGCATCAACCGCGTGTGGGTGGCCTGTACGTCCTGAAAGAACACGTATGGTCAGAAGTGAAGATTTCTACAGAGATCCAAGTACGTGTGTTGGGTTATCACTGCTACTAACGACCCAGGCTTCATTCAGCACTTTTACGGACCAGGCACAGGGCTGAGGGCTTGATGTCAAAGAACTTTCATACTTTTTTGTTTTCCTATTTTTTTAAAAATTTTTATTGGAGTGTAGTTGATTTCCAATGTTGTGTTAGCTTCAAGTGTACAGCAAAGTGAATCAGTTACACATATACACGTACCCACTCTTCTTTAGATCCTTTTCCCATACAGGCCTTTACAGAGTACTGAGTAGAGTTCCCTGTGCTATACAGTAGGTCCTTATTAGTTAACTATTTTATATATAGTAGTGTGTATGTGTCCATCTCATCCATTTTTTAATTGAATTTTTTTTACTGAAAATTACATAATATAAAATTGACCATTTTAAAGTGTACAGTTGGTGGCATTTAGTACGTTCACAGAGGTCTACGACCACTACCTCTGTGGAGTGCCAAACCTTTTTTCATCACCTCAAAAGAAAAAACTGGTACCATTAAGCATTCTCTCCCCCTTCCCCCATCTTCCCAGCCCCAGGCAGCCGCTAATCTACTTTTAGTCTCTATGGAGTTACCTATTCTAGAGAGTTCATACCAATGGACTCAGACAATACGTGGCCTCATGTGTCTGGTTTCTCACTCAGCATAGCGTTTTCGAGGTTCCTCCACCTCATGTGTCAGGATTTCATCATTTGTATGTCTGTATAATATTCCATTGTCTGGATAGACTACATTCTGTGTATCCATTCATGCGCTGATGGATGTTTGTATGTTTTTAAAGTGGGCGCTCTTGTCATTTCCATTCTACAGAGGAGGAAATGGGGGCTTTGAAAGGTCAGGTCGCTTACCTAGGGTCCCAAAACTCATAAAGTGAAGGAGCCCAGGTGTGACCAGGGAGTCTGACCACTGAGCTGCCCAGAAACTAGGAGAGGAGCTGGGGCAATAGCAATGGCAGGGGGAGCAACAGAGGAAATGGGATGTGGTGGCTCTTCTGCAGCAGCATCCCGTCTGGCACATCCAGAAAAGCTCTTCAATTGACTTAAAGGGGTTGGTCAGGGACCCTACGGCTTATGAAGCCCTACAGTGTATGCTGTGCCCTGCACTCAATATTTTAAGACCTGGATGATCAGGAATAGTTTCTTAATGTCCCCAACAAGCGCGCGCACGCGCACACACACACACGCACACACACACACACACACACACACACACACACCATCCATCCATACATCCATCCATCCATCCAAGCTGGATTAGATATTAGATGCACGGAGATAAATCAGATGATTCCAGGGTTGTAAATTGAGCTGCTACGCGAGAACACAAGTCACTGTTTATCTGATTTTTTCCTTTTTACCCCCAAGGGAAGTTTTCTTCCACGATCTGGTCTGGTGATCAAATATGTCAGTGTCTTCACCCCTGGTTGTGCTTAGGGGAAAGAGGGTGACTTCAAAAGGGTTCAATCATTCCATGATTGTCCCCCACACTTTTATCTCCTTGTACACACCTCCATTCTTCTTTCGTGCTACCTTACTTGGAAAAGCAGCTGCTAGGTATATCACGAAAGACATAACCCAGAGAAGACTTCCTCTCTGAATTTTCCACAGGGTCAGTCTACATCTGTGCCGCCGAAGACGGCAGCCACTAGCCACAGGTGCTATTTAGACTTTTTAAATAATTGAAAATTTAGTCTTCTGCTGCACCAGCCAGCTCTCAAGTGCTCAATGTGTCCCCGTGGCGGTGGTGATGCCGTGGACGGAGCAGAGACAGGCTGCTTCCAGCACCGAAGAAAGTTCTATGGGGCAGCGCCGGCCTACACGGTGCCAAATCACCCGGGAATGGTCTCCATTTCACTCTGACCTGTGTAGACCTGACCTTCGAAGGAAATACACATTTTCTTTAGCTGAGTCAAGATCACTGATACGATAATGCTTTGCCTTCAAAGGTAAGACGAAGTGGATAGATAGCGCAGTGATGGGAAGATTCAACCCAGATGCCTGACGTGGAGGAAGGCGGGTGGGTGAGTCAGGATCAGCTGAGCCATCCACGCACCCCACCAGGTAAAAGAAGGTGGAGAAGCCTGTTGATGAGGAAGATATCAGAGTCCCCGAGAACGCGGCTGTAGCTATAAACACACACTTGGCCTGATGCAGGCCAGCCGAGGGCCCGGCTGGTGCGAACGTGCCTGGCTCCAGGGTGATGGGGTCCTTCTTGATGTTCTGATTTAAGGCCTGGCAGGACTTTCATTGCTGCGCCCTGGATCTCACACGCGTAGCAAGGCCCCTCTGACTCGGAGGGAAGCGCACACCTCAAGCCCAGTGCCTCTCCACTGCTCTGAGCTGCAGAGAAAATGGGCCCATAAAACAAGACAAGGGAGGCCCCAGGCCTTGGGAAGGAAGGGATGGGAGCTGTTAGACTTCTAAGTGTGCGGGGGAGGGCTGGGCCCGGCAACCCGGGATGCCAGGTTCATTACCTCGCACGCGAAGACTGCTTTAAGGAAGGGAAGACAGGGATGCGGTTGAAGGTGGTTTTACCCGAGGTGGATTCCAAAGAAAAACATGCCCCCTTCTTTATGTTCCTCCCCTGTGTTTGCGTTTCCCTTCCCTTCCTCTCTCTGCTTCCCTGGGAGCAAGCAGGAGCAGCTTGTTTTCAACTGCCAGAGGAGGCTTGAAATATTACAAAGGTGGCGTGTGGAACGCTCCCCACGGCCCTGCCCCGATGGCACGTGCACAGACATAAAAAGCAAATACCATCAGTAACCCGTCGCCAGCAGCCCAGCAACAAGCCGAGAGTTTTTCTCCCTGCCAGGGCTGTTAGCGGCGATGTATTTCTCCCTGCACTAAGCATCATCTTTCCCAAGGCTGCATTACAATGATTTATAAACCCCATTTCTGGGGAAAACGAATAGATCAAAGCGAGAAGAGAGAAAAGGAGACACGAGCAGCTGGAGGAAGATATTGAAGCATGAAACAAAAACACAAATGAAAAACTAGGCAGTGACACCATTGAGCTATTCCTCGCTGCACTCGTATCAGAGAAAAATAATAGGAAAATCTCGATTTTAATCCTCTTTTTTTTTTTTCCTCTATAAGATGTGGCCTCCTGTCAGTTACCGGGGTTCTGAGCCGTCGGGGGGCATGTGTGGGGAACAGGCTGCCCAGGATCACACAGGGCGGACAGCTCTGCCTAGGGGACGCTCAGACCTCAACGGCATCCTCCCCTTCCTCACCTTCAGGGGAGACCCGTGCTAGGGGCTCGGCTGGTTCCTGAGTAAATAAGAGGGCTGCCCTTCATTACCTCCACAGTGGGGGGTGCCCAAGGGTGCGATGTGGTCCAGGCCTGACCTTTTTAAAACCTCCAGCTGGATCAGGAGCCTCTTCCCATTGTCTCCCAGTTGGCTGTCACCCAGACTGAACAGTTTCTTTGACCTGCTGTTGTCCCATGAAGACCAGAGAGAGGAAACAGACCCGAGGCCCCGTGTGCCAACAGGGCCACTGTGTTGGATGCCCTTCTGGAAATCTCAGTTAAACTTTGCTCCTGTGCTCCAGGCCATCGAAGTGCACACAGAGACGTGGAGCTGGCCAAGGACGGGGAATGGCTGGGAACAGGCACACGTGCTGGGCTGAGGGAAGGAGACATCAGGACAGGGGTGAGGCCAGGCTGCCTGGAGGAGGTGCCCTTTGAAATGGGACTTGAAGGAAGGACAGCAGCTGCTGTAGACGGGTCCCCTCATCAGTCGTCTTCTCAGAGCAGCCTTCCCTGCCCCTGCCCAGCTGTTTCTAACAAGAAACACAGTTTTTTAGTTGGCCTTTTATTGTCTATTTCTCCTCCATTAGAATGTTAGCGTGAATGAAGCACCTCGTCCTGTCTCACCCACCATCATCTCCCCAGAGCCTAGGCTGGTTCCTGACGCATAGTAGGTGCTTCATAAAAAGGCAGTGAATGGGGAATCCCCTGGTGGTCCAGTGGTTAGGACTCAGAGCTTTCGCTGCCAGGGTCCAGGTTCCATCCCTAGTCAGGGAACTAAGATCCTGCAAGCTTTGTGGTGTGGCCAAAACTAAAAATTTTAAAATTTTAAAAGGCAGTGAGTGAATGAATGTACGATGAATGAATGAAGGCTAGGCACGGCACTCACACGTTCTCATTCAATCCCCACAGCAAGGCTCCCAGGCATGTGTGATTATCCCCATTTTACAGATGGGAAAACCAAGAGTGGTTATGTAATTTGCTCAAGGTTACACAGCTAGGTAGGCGGCTGAGGCAGGTTGAGAGTTGGGTTCTGTGGACCCAAAGCCCACGTGCTGGCCGCCACGTTCTGTGGCCTCCCCAAACCCTCAAGTTAGGACTTAATGCCTTACATTGACAATCTTGTCTTGTTGGGAGCTGAGTGGAAAAAGATTGTGGAGGGTTTGTTCTTGTTTTTAAGGTGAGAACCCCATGCAAAGTACTAACGGGCTCTGCTGCAGTGACATAGGACATTGCGAGGAGCCACATTCCAACCATCCTTAACGAGGCCTAAGAAAGGTCCAGATAAGGTCTGCAAGTGGATTAGGAAGGCCACCCACTCCTGCACGAGGTGTGGCCAAACTTTGCCCCAGCCTGGAGCTCTTCCTTCAGCCTAATTTATTGACTTCTCTTTTAAAGGCCAACCCAATAAAACCGAATCTATATGGGGCCGTAACCAGAGGATAATTTGCATGGAGTGTCATGACATTTTGTGTCCTCACTCTGGGTGGCCCTCCTTCGGACGCTCTAAGTGATCCAGCACTTCTAATTTAAGGGGACTTTGAAAGAAGGGCCTTGGTATGTGACTTGGGTGGGGAGAACGGCCTCCAGTCAGGGGTTGATTGAGATCAACAGACTGGCCTTGGTTCCTGGAGTACCTGGCCAGTCTACCTGCAGCCTGGACCTCTTGATGGCTCGCCCGGCCTTGTCTGTGCAATGGCGAGGGTAGCGCTGGCCCTGGCTACACCTGTGGGCATGTCCACTTTCTTAAAAGCCAGTGTGCCAGTCACATAATTAAGAATGCTTATTTGCTTTCGAGAAGGACTCTTCACTTCTAGAAAAGGATTCACCACCCCGTTCCTTTCAAAAGGGTATTGTATCACATCATCACCCAGTTGGTTAAAAAAAAAAAATGGTGATTTGTGGTCAGCTTCTCCAGAACATACCTGCCAGGAGGGTATGTGGAGCTGCTGATTCTAGCATCTGTTCCCTTCCGCTGCAGGCAGAAAAAAACCCAGTAACATCTGAATACTTCTGATGGAAAAAGAAGCTTAATTCCACTTTATTTGTGCTGGTTAGAAAAACCAAATTTTCACCCTCAAAGTTGAAAGAAAGCAAACTGTCTCACACCAGTTGTTTAATATTTTAGAAAACACTCAGGTTCCTGGGATGACAAGACACTGTGTTTTCTGCCTGATCTGATATTTAAATAGATGAGTTACAAACCTCCTGAAAATTGGAGTTTATGATTGAAATATTGATAAACTCTTTCCCATAAAGAAGCTACTAGACACTGCAGTAATAACTAGGAAAGAGGCAAAAAGTAATAAGAATGCTTTTCTCTGCTTTGCCAAGAAATACAGTGGCAGAGTTTATTGCTTACAAAACACAGCTGCCTTTCCTCAAATTGGATAGAAAAATGAACCCTGATAAATTATGATGGCCCTAAATTCCAAAGATTGTACATCAATTATTGGGGGTACCACCATCATCCTTCTGGGCAGCCTACTTATTAGGACCATAATTTATTATTATTATGCTTTGGTGCAAATACACAGGCTGATAAAATTCAAATCTATTAAAACAAACGTCCTCCTTTCTCTGAATCAGTGAGAGACAACATTCCAAAAGGAAGTACTGTAAATTAGAAAAGCAAATGGTTCTTATGTACTTAGAAGTGAGAGACCAAAAGATAATTGAAGGGGGAAACATCCACTGTTATCCAGACTTTCTGGATCTTAGCCCAGAATTCAGGAATTGTTACCACAATGGGCAACAAGATACAGGATTGGGGACCATTGCCTGGTGCTTCTGGCCCCAACCTCCGGACTGAAGCCCTTTTTATGAAATGTTTCTATGTTGTTTTTTAAAAAAATGAATCTTTCAGGTTCAATTTTAACCAACATGAGACACATTTCTTTCTTTAAGAGATATGAATTACATTGGCTTTTTTAAAAAGCTGAGTGTTTGACTTGGGAAGGATTTTGGAGATCACTGAGTTACTCCCTTCCTCTTCCTGAGGGGCAGCTGAGACTCACCGAGGGCACACGGGAGAGAGTCTAAGCTAAGTGTCACGCCAGGCCCTGGTGCGACCAGCCTCCCCTCCATGATGCTTGGCTTAAAAAAAGCCAAGTAGTTTGTGTCAGCTGAGCACATACTGTGAATCCAACATGGCGCCACTAAGTGCTTTTCAGGCATCGTTTTATCAGAAACAGAACTGCCTCTTGGAGTGAAAGGATTCGAGAGAAAGAGCCACAAGGGCATCTGGTCTACCCTGCCACTCAGGCCCAATAAATATTCCTTGTGAAGTCCACGGCTCTCCAAGCTGGTGTTTAGTTCCCGTGACGGGGCACCCCTGGTGCATTAGGCAGCCCACCCCACTGAGTCTTAGTTGCCTGGCCCAGACCTGACACCTGGTGGGGATCCAGTGATGGTGACAGTTAAATAGTTCTTCCCTCTGGAGCAAATCAGAAAAGCTGTCTCCATTTCTGTGGAACACTTCTTCAAAGACTTGAAAATCATTATCGAATATAACACTGGCCCTTTCTTCTCTTTTGACTGGTCCTCCCATGGCTTCTGGATGGCTCACCACCTTCCTCCCTCTTCTTCATGCCCACCATACCCCAGGTGGCCAGAACGGAGCCCAGGCCCTCTCCGCAACAGAGGAGGGTGCTGAACAGGTATTGCCTATTCATAACATCAATGTCCAAACCAACACCACTTGGCCGCTGTAGGACTGTTCTGGGGAACAAGCTTGATTTTTCCCTTAGGCTCCCAAAAAAGCAATGTCAAGCTCTCGTCAAGACATGAACTGCAGAAGCACTCTCTCTGCCATGACCCCTTCCCTGCAAGCTCACACCAACCTGGAGGAGGGGACACACGCATGGTGACCAGCCCTGCAGATAGCAGGGGGGGCCCTAAGATGCTTGAAGCAGGGGAGCGATAGGAATTGGTATATTTTTCAGAAGATCCCCATGACTCCACGTGGGGAACAGGGTGGATGGGGCTAAAGCAGGTAGGGAGAGGCCAGATAGGAGGCAACTGCAAGTAGCCTGAGGAGTAGTCAGTGGTGACCCTGAACTTGGGGATAAAGACAGAGGGATAAAGGGTCTTCATGAGTGTCATGCAATGAGGAAGAGAGAATTAGAGAGTGGGGTTGCAGTGTGGATGTCGGGTGGCTGACTAGGCACACTCACTAGTTTAAGTGACTCCTAAACACACACACACACACGCATGCACACGTGCACCTCACGGTGCAGGGTATACACATTCATACCTCCAGAAAAATATAAATCACCAAATATCACAGGACGCCTCGCTCCTCATGTGAGCAATAAAACCAGCAGCACCAAAAGACCATAGTATGTAGCAGACCCACGGTCCACATCCCCGAGTCCAAACCGAATTCACGACCTTTCTGCAGACCTGCTCCCATTCTGGAATTTTCTATCTTGGTTAGAGCTACCATCGTTGACTTGGGTGTCCAAGCCAAAACTAATATCCACCCTCAACTTGTTTCCCTTGCCCTTCACCCTTAATCAGGTACCTCCTAAATAACTCTCCAATGCATCCCTTGGTTTCTTCCCCACTGCTGCTGACTTACCCAAGACCTACCTTCACTTCTCACCTGCACAACTGTGGCAGCTTCCCCTGAGTCTCCCTGCTTCCAATCCATTAACATTCTGCAGCCAGGTGACCTTGGAAAAAATTAGTTCCTTTCATTTCACTTCTCTATTTAAAACTTTTAAAAGCATCTGTCTGTAGGACCAGAACCAAGATCTCCAGGTAGGCAGTGTGGTGTAATGGTTTAGCACAAGGCCTGGATAGCCAGAGTTAGCTATGTGGATGCAGGATATTGATGAATCATGCCTCCATTTCCTCATCTGTAGAAGGGATAATATGAGGACCTAACTCATAGAAGCTTAGGATTTAATGGGAGTTAGTGTTGTCATTGCTCTCATTATTAACAATCTTGGCCCACATCCAGCCTATGCCCACCTTTTGAAGTCATCTCCTGCTCTCCCGAATTCCACACTCCCAGGCTCCACCCTTTTTGCCCCAGCAACACTGACCTGTGACAGTTCTCACACATGGCATCTTTCTTGTTTCCCTGCTTCTCCAGGTGCTATTTCCTTTACCTGGAATATCCTCCCCACCTCATTTGCCTACCAAACTCTTCGTCATCCTCCAAAACTCAGGCATTAAAGTTAAAAATACTGACAATAGGGCTTCCCTGGTGGCGCAGTGGTTGAGAGTCCACCTGCTGATGCAGGGGACACGGGTTCGTGCCCCGGTCCGGGAAGATCCCACATGCTGTGGAGCGGCTGGGCCCGTGAGCCATGGCCGCTGAGCCTGCGCGTCCAGAGCCTGTGCTCCGCAACGGGAGAGGCCACAACGGTGAAAGGCCCGCGTACCGCAAAAAAAAACCAAAAAAATCTGACAATAGCAAGTGTGAGTGAGAATATGGAGCAACTGGAACTCTCATACACTGCTGGTGAGAATGCAAAATGGTATGGCTACTTTGTGAAACAATATGGTAGACATTTACAAAGGTTGCACTTATTATGCAACCCAGATCCCACTCCTACCTATTTACCCAAGGGAAATAAAAATATACACCTACACAGAAACATGTATGTAGATGTTTATAACAGAATTAATCATAGTAGCCCCAAACTGGCAGCAACACAAATGTCCATCAGCTGGTAAAGGGATAAACACACTGTGGTACAGCCATACAATGGAACACCACTCGGCAATAAAAAAAAAGAGTGAAGCGCAGATGCATGCTACAACTTGGATGAATCACAAACGCATTATGCTAATGAAAGACGTCAAACATAAAGGATTATGGGGGACTTCCCTGGCGATCCAGTGGTTAGGACTCCACGCTGCCACTGCAGGGGGCGTGGGTTCGATCCCTGGTCGGGGAACTAAGATCCCTCATGCCACGCAGCACAGCCAAAAAAAAAAAAAGTCTATGAACTGTATGGTTCCTTTTATACAAGATTTTAGGAAAGATAAAACTGCATTGACAGAAAGCAATCCGAGGTTGCCTGGGGCCAGGAAGAGGAAAGGAGGTGCGGTGTGAAGGGGCGCAAGGGAGTTTTAAGGGTGAGGAAACTATTCTACATCTTGACAGTGACGGAGGTTATGAGATTGTACACAGTTACCAGAATTCACCAAACTGCATGCTTAAAATGGGTGAATTTTATCGATGAAAATAATACCTTAATACACAATAAAGAGAGAAAAAAATTAAAAGCAAGCTCCAGACTGCCCCCCCAATAAAAGCCTTGTCTGATTCCCATCCTCCACCTGCCCTGTCCTTGTTCGTGTCCCGGTTGTTGGACTTTTCCCACGACCTTGGTGTTATTCGGATGGGTCTACCTCCTGATCAGCCGAGAGGTGAGGCCTGAGGTCCTCCATTCACCTCTGTCCCCCGCTGCGCCTCGTAATCAGGAGACACCACGGTGCTCCAGGAATTCTGCCACTTGCTGCCTGTCTTACATGCCCTCAAGGCAGCCTTACAGCCACCCCAGTTGGTAGGTACTCCTGTCCCAGTTTTACAAAAAGATGGAGGCTCGGAGAGGTTGAATAAATACCTGCCTGAAGTCAGGCAGCTAGAAGAGCTGGGGCTGGACTTCAAAACCACTTCTGTCTGTCTGTCTGTCTGTCTGAGTCAGGGCTATGCCTTAAACACTACGTTATACTGCCCGACGCAGCGCATGCGAGAGAGAAAGCCCTCAGGAATAATGTGGGGGTTTTTTGCTTTGTTTTTGTATAATTTTTATTTATTTATTTATTTGGTTGCGCTGGCTCCTTAGTTGCGGCACGTGGGCTCCTTAGTTGAGGCACGTGAATTCTTAGTTGCGGCATGCACGTGGGCTCTAGTTCCCTGACTCGGGAGCGAACCTCGGCCCCCTGCACTGGGAGCTCGGAGTCTTACCCACCGTGCCACCAGGGAAGTCCCGGGAATAATACGTTTTATTGAATCTAATTGAATGCGAGGCCCTTCCATTCCTCTCCTACTCTGTCTTCCCAGCGTCATGCAGACAAAGTTGTGTGATGCACGTGTACTGTGTGTTCTTGATTCACTAAAATCTGAGCTTTTTCCTCTTTTCTCATTTCTGAACTAAACGGAAAAACTAAATTAGCCCTCCGCCCAGGAGACCAGTATTACCTTGCAAACAGCTAGCACCTCTAAGTTGTCATCTAATTAAGCCACACTCCCAAACAAAGCACATAACAGTGTCACCACATTAACAATGGATACCTCCCCGGGCAGCCCCTCACTGCATAATACAGCTTCTGGCTGTAAAACAAATAGCCCCACGGCCTCGAAAACTGTCCCCTTAAGTAGTTCTTTTCCTTCAGCAGAGATCCTTTGAACGCTGAGCGATTTTATGAAGAAATATTATTCCAGGGCCGGGTACAGAATGGAAGTAGCAGGTGGATTCATCAGCCCCATTTTCTGGTGTGTGCTACCTTTTAGCATTCTAGAAATCCGCTCTTTCGACATGTACGTTGCACAGGGTGTTTGAAGTCCTCGTGTTCGCCGCTGTCAGCAGCTTAGCGCGCATTTGAGGGGAGTGTGAGTTTGGAACACGCAGAGGGAGGGTGCGCTGGGTGCAGCGGGCGTGCTGTCCTGAGCAGACCAGAGCCTCATCTGCACCCTGCTTTCTGGGGGTGGGGGGAGGCAGGGGAGAGGCTGCATGCTCTGGGGAGCAGGAGAGAGGATCCCGTCTGCGTGTGGGGGGGTGACGGGCAGGGGGGACAAAGTCCTCTGCAGCTTTGCAGGGTGAGCTGCTTTACGCTGCTCTGGGGCCTGCTCTCATTTATTTATTAGGCTTGAAATGAAACTGGAGTGAGAATACTATGGCTTTTTTTTTTCCTTGGGAGGGGTCCCCTGAAATAGAAAAGGATCAACTAATTTGACCTAGTTCACTCTCTGCATCCCCCCCCAAAGAGGCAGGTGCCACCTCCAGCCGCATTCCGCATCAGGTGTCACTCGTTAGTTGATTTTAAGGGGGAAAAACACAAATTGCAGAATCAGCGGCAGAGTGTGGATTCTGGAGAGTCAGGCTCAGGTTTGAATCCTGGCTCCCCTACTCTGCCGGCTCTGAGACTTTGGGGGCCGGTCATCTACACTGCTCGAGCCTCAGTTTTCTCCTCTGTAAAATGGGAGAAATAATTCCTCTCTCAAGAGGCTGCTGGGAGGATTAGCTTGAATGAGATGATGCCCATACGTCATTCAGCACGCTTTCTGACACAGAGCAGAGCCCTCAGTCAACTGCAGAATAATCTTTATCGTACAATTCCACGTCTAATTGCAAAAGAAATGAGTGAATCAGCTGCTCACGTGGCCACTGCGTAGCATGTAAGGTCAAGTTCACGTGTGCTCACGGTGTCAGGGGACAAACCTAGATCTTGAGGAAAGTCCCCAGTATGATCATTTATAGGACAATTAAGTCAGAATGGTCCTTTGTGATCAGCATAATTGTGTAAGGGCTGTTGACAGTATTTGCCTGTCACTGTAGGCTATAATCTAGTGGTGGAAAGTGGTACCCAAGACCCCCAGCCCCGTCTGAAGTCCCCCTCCCCAGAAGAGCACTCAGAGAACACAAGGGTAAGATGCTAGGCAAATGCTCTTACCCATTTTGTTGTTTAAAAGTCAATAACTTAGGCACTCTTGTTCTTAGCAGCATTATTCACAAGAGAAAAGGTAGAAGCAACCCAGGTGTCCACTGATCAATGAATGGATAAACAAAATGTATACACTGGAATATTATTCAGCCATAAAAAGGAAGGAATTTCTGATGCCTGCTACAACGTGCGTGAACCTCGAAAACATTATGCTAAGTGAAATAAGCCTGATACAAAAGGACAAATACTGTATGATTCCATTTATATAGAGGCCTAGAGCAATCAAATCCAGAGAGACAGAAAGTAGAATGGTCATTGCCAGAGGCAGGGTGGGAGGGGAGGATGGAGAGTTCTTGTTACTGGGGACAGAGTTTCAGTTTGGGAAGATGAAAAAGTTCTGGAAATGGATGGTGATGGTGATGGCAATGGTTACACAACAGTGTGAATGTATCTCACATACTTAAAAATGGTTAAGACGGTAAATGTTGTGTGTATTTCACCACAATTTTTTAAGGACCAAAAAGGCAATGACTCGCAGAAGTCAGTATTTTACCGGTAGCCACAAATGATTTGCATCACACCTCCTAGTGGATCCAAACCGCGCAGCTTTTCAGGAGACCGCAGGCAGGACAGCCTTCCTGGGGGCAGGGGCGGGGGTGGGGAGGTGGGGGTGAGGGGTCGGGGCAGAGCCTGACCCCAGAGGACGGCAGGACGGGCTGGGGCGTGGACGTGTCGAGTGTGTGCGCTGCCGCTTTATTTCTCTCTCGTTCCTCTTTCCTGGCACGTAACCAACCCATAATTAGGAAGATTCTCAAAGGAGAGAGAATACTTCCTGCCCAAATGACAAGCTGTGGATTACGCTGATATCTTTTCAGATGTGGCATTTGTCTCCCTGGCAATGCTGCAGGTGGCTCTATGTTTACGGGGCCGGAAAGCCCCATCTGAGCGCCTTATCCTCACAAATACCTTCTTCCGTTGCTTGTGCTTACACCCAGGGCTTTCATTATCAAGCCGATTTCCCTCAGAGCTGCAAGGCCCCCCTCTGTCGGGAACAGAATGCGGAAGGGGCCAGGGTGTCTCCAGAACCCGGTGAGGGGCCCGGGGGAGCCCTTCACCCAGGTGACTTCCCAGCTCTCATCACCGGGCTGTCCAAGCATTTTACAGGTAAACCCTGGAGGGCCATTGTCATCTACCCAGGGCCCAGCGCAGAGCTGACACTCCATAAAGGCCAGCTGATTCAATGGTTGATTGAATAAAATGGGGAAATGGCCCAGAACTGCCACTGATTTCATGCAGTGTTATGGGTGCAAAATTCATGCTTTGCAGACCTAAATGAGTGATTTTCAAGTGTCAGTATCTACCACTGAACCATGCTGAGGAGCTCCACGCACGTAACCTGCAGTCCTATTCTCAAGGTAATGAGATAATGCTCTGATTTGAGCCCTACAGGCCCATATAAGTGACAACAACTGTCATTTTGATAATATAATAATTCAAAATGAGCATCATTGCCTCATGAAGTTCACCAAGATGATCTGTTTCACATAAGATAGACATGGGCCTATTGTAAATAGAAAGATTTCTTTTTAATGAACATGAACGTCCATCAAAAATTCAGCCTTCATTTCAGGCCCCTGTCGATGGGGGGAGTTGCGATTGCTGGCTCAGTGGCTTCCCCCTCTCCCCGCTGTAGAGAAGTCAATGCCCTCATGCTGTCCTTGAGAGTGAGAAGGGCCTCTCGGTCACGACCACTCAAAAGCAGGATTCTGTCACTCCACAAATATTAGCGCCTACTGTGTGCTAGGCACCATTATAGTTGAGGGGATCAAGCAGATGTCGAATCTTTAGACAAAAGCTTTGGCTCTCCTGGAGTGGCTTTGCCATTTACCCGCTGTCAGACCTTGAGCAAATAACCTCCTTTTTTCCATCTTCAAAATGGAGAGAACAAGAGTGTATCGTTGGGACTTCCCTGGTGGCGCTGTGGTTAAGAATCCGCCTGCTGGGCTTCCCTGGTGGCGCAGTGGTTGAGAATCTGTCTGCCAATGCAGGGGACACAGGTTCGAGCCCTGGTCTGGGAAGATCCCACATGCCACGGAGCAACTAGGCCCGTGAGCCACAACTACTGAGCCTGCGCATCTGGAGCCTGTGCTCCGCAACAAGAGAGGCCGCGATAGTGAGAGGCCTGTGCACCGCGATGAAGAGTGGCCCCCGCTTGCTACAACTAGAGAAAGCCCTCACACAGAAACGAAGACCCAACACAGCCCCAAATAAATAAACAAACAAACAAATAAATAAATAAAAGAATCCGCCTGCCAATACAGGGGACACGGGTTCGATCCCTGGTCCCGAAAGATCCCACATGCCTTGGAGCAGCTAAGTCCGTGCGCCACAACAAGAGAAGCCCCCACCCACCGCAACTAGAGAGAGCCCGTGCGCAGCAACAAAGACCCAACACAGCCACAAATAAATTAAAAAAAAAAAGTGAACAGGTAAATTGTGGTACATACATACAATGGAATAGTATTCAGCCATAAAAGGAAGCAAAGTACTGATATATGCTATGATGTAAACAGTATGCTAAGCAAAAGAAGCCAGACACAACAGGCCACATATTATGTGATTCCTTCTGTATGAAATACTCAGAATAGGCAAATCCACAGAGACAGAAAGCAGATGTGTGGTTACCAGGAGATGGGGGGAGAGGGCAATGGAGAGTGACTACTTAATGGGTACAGGGTGTTATTCTGGGACGACGAAGAGTTTTGAAACTAGAGGGAGGTGGTGGTTGAAAAACATGTGAATTGTGTCCTTTAAATCAGCGGTCCCCAACCGTTTTGGCACCAGGGACTGGTTTCGTGGAAGACGGTTTTTCCACGGACTGGAGCGGGGGAATGGTTCAGGCAGCACCGCGAGTAATGGGGCGTGGCAGAGGAAGCTCCGCTCGCTCCCCCGCCGCTCACCTCCCACTGCGCAGCCCGGTTCCTAACAGGCCTCCGACCGGTACCTGTCCACGGTCTGGGGGTTGGGGACCCCTGTTTAAATGGTTAATTATATGTATGTGGATTTCACGTCAATGAAAAAATCCAAGTACCAAATAACCGAAGGTAAGGTTTATTATGCAAAATGATGCAACACAAGCTGTAACACAGATTTCTTTTCTCGTTTGGATAAATTTTGCCAGTTGCGATCCCAACAAGAGGCAAATACCATGCTGTCTGCGTGAGGATGGCTTCATGATCCATTCCATTTGTGATTTCTTGCTCCACATCTGGCTTCTTGGCTGGCTTGCAAGCTCCCCAAGAAAGGTCGGGGGCCTTTTCCGTCTTATTCCCTGTATTCCTAGCACCTAAGTTGACTCCTGGCATGTAGTAAATGGCAACTACAGGTGTGCTGAACAAGTGAGTGACCCCAGCAACTGAGCTTCACTTAGCCTGGGGGAAGGGTGGAGGGGACTCTGGGCCATCACTTCTCAACCTGGAATGGCCACGCCCATCGTCTGGGACCTTGTTAAAAATGCAGATTCCGATTCATCAGCCTGGGTGGGGGCTGGGATTCTGCACTGCCAACAAGTGCGCAGGGATATGGATGCTCTGGTCTTCCAGCCACACTTGGGGGAACAAGAGTCCAGGCAAGCCAGACTCCAAGCCTTGTCACTGAAGAAAAAGTGCAGATTTCCGTGTCAGATACCCAGGTGGTTTGTCTCCCCAGACCCCACAGCTCACTCGGCCTCCCAGCTCAGAGGCACCTGAGCACTTCCTGGTCACCCCTGGGGAGGATGATTAAGGCAACTGGCAACACTTTCCCATGATTCCATGGTAGGTAGGCTGTCATTTCAAGGAAAATACGTCCACCTCAATTCAGAACACTCGGTGTTCGATGTCTTCTTATGTGTGGCGGGGGGAGCGGGGAGGAGAGTCTGTGTCCACCCCCCCCACCCCCGCCTCCGCAAAGAAACATACTGTTCTTCTGCCTTTGTGTTGCTGAGCATGTAAACTCAGTTGGAATCACAGCTAATAAACAGGTCATCTTGTACTTCCAAAATAAAAACATGCCGTATTTCAGTGGAATAGCAACTGTACATTAAAAAGCTGTCAACTTCACTACAATTTCCCTGAAACTTGCACTGCAGAAAGATACCTTGTCACTCAGAGTTGAGTGCAGTTTTACTGAAATATCTCCTTGTCTGTGTAAATAATGAGTAGAATTGCATGAGAATATCTGGCCCCCAGCCTCCTTTCCCCCTGCTCCCAAAGAAACATGCAAATAGCAGATTTACGGGGTGAGATGGTCAACACTTCACTTTGAAAACAAAGGCAGGTGGTCCCACCAACCCCGGTGTTGTGTATTTAGGATGCAGAGGAGGGAGTGGGGGGTTAAGGGGCAAGGAGAGAAAGGTGATGGTGATGCAAACGGCGGTCTTTGCCAGCTTCCAATCAAGGAGGCTGGACTGTCACTCAACAGCTATTTTGAGAACACACACAGGTTGCATCCGAAAGTGCCCGATTTGGGAGATATTTGCTGAAGAAGAATGACCCAGACCCCAGAAAATGGCAGCCCACACAGTCTGCAGGCTTCAAGACCTAGGTTCAAGAACCGCTCTACCACCTGCCAATTGTGGGATTTTAAAGTCCCTTCACCTCTCTAAGCCTCAGGTGTCAGACTCTCAAATGACAACAATAATAACGACGGCTCATGGGGTGGAAGCAAATGAGATGATGAATACAAAGGTACTTTAAATCCTCAAGTGCAATCTAGTTGCTAATCATTATTGTCAGTACTTAGTGGATAGAAATCAAGGCATGGGCTTTAGCGTCAGCCCAACTGAGGTTCGAATCTTGGCTCCACCACTCACCAGCAGTGTGACTTCAGGCAAGTTTCTATACCTCTCTGAGCCTCGGTTTCCTCATCTGTAAAGTGGAGATAACAGTAGTACCTACACTTGTGGGGTTATTGTGAGGATTTGATGCAAGAATGCACATTAAAACTACTACCTGGCCCATAGACAGAAGCCAGGAAAAATGAGCTGTCATTATTGTTATTGCTGCTGCTGATGTTGATAGTGATAGTTCCCACTGATGATAATGATGGTGATGACCATGAGGATGATGTTGTTGCTGTTGATAATGATGATGATGATGATGGTGTTGATGATGACGTTGATGATGATGGTGTTGATGGTGTTGATGATGATGCTGACGATGATGATGATGTTGATGATGTTGATGATGTTGATGATGGTGTTGATGATGTTGATGATGATGAGGATGATGATGATAGTGATATTCCCCATTCCTCCTGAGTGGTGATCTAGATCACTGCATCATAGGATCAAGGAACAAGAGAGATGCAAGCCCTGGACATGTAGATTAGGGCATATTACCCAGAGTGAGAGTTGGAACTGTACCAAAGCTGATTTACATGAGGATGAATCAGAGAGACTGAATCAAACCACAAAGAGTGGAATCTCTCAGCCCAGAGCTCAGAGGTGGAGGGAGAAAGAAGTTGCTTCAGCTGCCTGGGTTGGCTTAATCAGGGGGCTTCCTGGAGGATGGAAGCCAAAGCCAGTGATTTAAGCAGGTGAAGGAACAGGGAACATTGATCCTTTATGCCCCCACCGGAAGTCCCTTAGCATCCTCCTGGTCTTTGGGACCTAGGGCTGGACCCAGTGCAGATTGATCCATCATATTCAGCTTTTTTCCTAGCCTTTATTTAAGATTATTGACCACATCTCCCCGACCCTGCAAAACAGAGGGGAACTTGGAGATCCTCTTTGCCCTGAGGTTCTACGGTGCAGTGGCAACTACATTCTCCTAAAATAAACAAATTTGTATACCAAATGGTGTTCAGAGCCACTTTGCTCCAGCTTACCAGAGCTGACTGTTAAACATTCAGGAATTTTGCAAGCCACTTGTTAAACACAGTCATTAATAAAATTAAAGTACATAGGCTTGCAACTAAATAAGGTATATTAAAAACAAAGGCAATAACTACTTAAAACTCATCACTTCCTAATTATTTTACTACATTTTACTATTACCTATACTCTTGAGATTTATTTACATCTATTACATCTGTATGGTGAAAATACTGTATACTCATTTCCCACTCTCAGGGTGATCTTTCTAAAAGGAAGTGTGATCGTATCCCTTTCAATGGCTTCCTACTGCCCTCAGACAAAATCCAGACTCATACCATGGCATTCAAGATTCCTCCCTCCAGACCCACCTTTTGCCACGTCCTGCCTTGAATTTCAACCTGCAAATGCTGACTGTCTTTCTGTTCCTGGAATATATCATACCGTCTCTTTGCAAAGAGGTGTGATGAACACAAGAGTAGTACGTAAACAGCTAAGGGAGTGCTCAGACAGCCGGTCCAGCTCCTGGGGAGACGCTGATCAGAGAAGTTTTCATGATGACAGGATTTTTCATCCTTTTTTTAATGTATTGGGTGTTTTAAATAAGTATTACAGGCACATAGCACAAAATTCAGAAGATACAAAGGGTGTAAAATGAAGAGCAAGTCTTCCTCCCATTCCTGTCTCCCAAGAATCTCCCTCTCCCTGCCCCACCCCCCCAAGAGGCCACCTCTACAGGGAAACCTCATTTTTTTTTTTTTTTTTTGGGAAACCTCATTTTATTGCACTGCACAGATAGTGGGCTTTTTATAAATTGAAGGTTTGTTGCAAACTTGCGTCAAGCAAGTCTATCGGTGCCATTTTTCCAACAGTGTTTGCTTACTTTGTGTCTCTGTGTCACATTTTGGTAATTCCCGCAAATTTTCAAACTTTTCCATTATTATTATATTTGTTACAGTGATCTGTGATCAGTGATCTTTGATGTTACTATTGCAAAAAGATTATGACCCGCTGAAGGCTCAGATGACGCTTAGCATTTTTTTTTTGCAATAAAGTATTTTTAAATTAAGGTATGTACATTTTTTGCAGCAACATGGATGGACCTAGCGATTACGATACTAATAAAGGAAGCCAGACAGAGAAAGACAAATATCATATGATATCACTTATATGTGGAATCTTAAAAAAAAATACAAGTGAACATATTTACAAAACAGAAATAGACCCACAGACATAGAAAACAAATTTATGGTTACCAAGGGGGAAAGGAGAGTGGGGAGGGATAAATTAGGAGTTTGGGATTAACATATATACACTACTATATATAAAATAGACAACCAACAAGGTCCTACTATATAGCACAGAGAACTATACTCAATATTTTGTAATAACCTATAAGGGAAAAGAATCTGAAAAAGGATGTATATACATGTATAACTGAATCACTTTGCTATACACCCTGAAACTAACACACCATTGTTAATCAACTATACTTCAATTAAAAAATATATATAGTAAAAAGAAGGTATGTATATTTTTTAGACATAATGCTATTGCACACTTAATAGACTACAACATAGTGTAAACATAACTTTAATATGCACTGGAAAACCAAAAACTTCATGGGACTCCATTTGTTGTGATAGTCCTTTTATTGCCATAGTTTAGAACCAAACCTGCAATATCTCCAAGGTATGCCTGTAGTATAATTATTGGATTACCCTCATAACATGAATTTTAAAATAGGGGTGGGGAGAACCATCTAGAATATCCATTCCCTACGTATAATTGTTACCACTTTTCATTTTTCAGAGTTCCCTTCCAGGCCCTCTTCACGGACAAGGATAATTTTTGCAAAACTGTAACCAAACCAGAGGTATAATTTTGTGTCCTGCTTCTCCCCCAGCTTTTCATTATATCATGAGCATTTTCCCCACTGCTTGACCTCTTCATAATTATCACTTTTACTTGAGATAGCATTAAAGTCTCCAACTTGAAATATAGAATGATGGAAATAAGGAGATGGGGACCAATACCTTTAAAAAGTTGTATTCTTTTCTGAATGTTCTCTCTATAAAAATCACTCTGCATATATCTTCATGCCATGAAAAAAGAAATGGAGGCACAAATGCTTTCTTGCAGCAAGAGTGGGAAATGCTCGTTTAATTGACTCGGATCCACGGACCAACTCAACTGTATTTGGCCCAACCCTACTGTAGTGCATTGAATGGCGCCCCCCCAGAAAGATATGTCCCCAGAACTTGTGACTGTGACCTTATTTGGAAAATGAGTCTTTGCAGATGTAGTTAAATGAAGGCTCTTGAGATGAGATTTAGGACGCAGACCCTAAATCCGATGAAAAGTGTCCTTACAAGAAAGAACAGGAAAAGACAGACACAGAGGAGAAGGTCATGTGACCACAGAGGCAGAGACTGGAGTGATTGGGTCACAAGCCAAGGAACACCTGAGCCACCAGAAGCTGGAAGATTCGAGGAAGGATTCTCAAGGCAACACCGTAATTTCCGACTTCTGGTCTCCAGAACCATGAGAGAATCTATTTCTGTTGTTTAAAGCCATCCAGTGTGTGATGTAGCTCATTATGGCGGCCAGAGGAAATGAACACACCTCCCAAATCCATAACCAGACTGTCCTCTCTTCATTCCCTGGATTCCCTCTGGGAATGATCGACTGCTGCTGAGGGATGGTGAACCCACGCCTCACAGTCTGCCTGTTGTGCAAATACCCTCCAGTAACAAAAAACTCAGGTCCCCCACCATAAAAATCCCACTTGATGGAATCTATATCAAGGTGAACGCCTTCTTCCTTTTTTTCACTAGTCTAGTGGACAGTGGGTGCTGATGAAGTCATTAGCCGAAATCACCAAGCAAGGGGTTGAAATGAAGGAGGAGGGCCCTGGGGTGCCCTCAAAGTATTGATGGGTCAGGTCATGCTGGGCTCCATTAAATACCACATTAATTGAATTCCTGCCATCTTGGCGGAACCAAGTGATTGATGGGATCAACGTTAAATCAGTTCCAGCGCAGTGAACTTGTCTCTCTAAACGCCCCTCAGTGTCCCTGGGGCTCCTCTAACTTCACTGGCCACCCACCCCAGGGGGTCGAGGCTTTCATAAGCAAACTGGCCTCTTGGATTTGGGGGGAGATATGCTGAAAAAGGATTCAGATTCCTTTCATTTTTGTTCGGTTCAAAGTGCACACGGGCAAACCCCTCTTCCTAGCATAGTGCCATTTCTTGACAACGGGAGGCAAAATTTCAGACCACTAAGGACGTGCCTGGTGATATAGCTCACGTCGTGCAGAGCGGTGATGCATCAGAAAGGGTCTTCTAGCGAATAATTTGAAAAATCTCTCTCTCTCAGGACCCCAAAATGGGAGTTATGGCATTAAGTTAATAAATGAAATAAGTGGGCAATCTTGTGGTGACATTTTCATTAGCCCACTCTCTTTCTGTCTCATTAGCCTTCACGGGGAGAGGAAGGATTGTTTTAATTAGCAGGGTTGTGAAGTCTTACTCGGGTTGCCTCCCCTCCTGCTGCCCCCAGGATTACCCTGTCAGCTTATAAATACAATACAAATCATTACAGCCCACAATACCACCTCAGAAGGCGACATAAGAAAGGGGATCCACCCCAGTCCGTGTTAAGTGCCTTGGAACAATGTTCTTTCACTAAAGCATTCAAGTATAATTCAAGCGTAATATTGGGCTTTATCAAACAGCTCAATATCCTCTCACAAAAAAGCTCTTTCTAGTTGGGGACCAGCCATGTGTTCCTCTTTTTCCCTTTTGTGCGCCAGGCTGCCCAGACAGAGGGCACATCTGACACAATGGCCATGCTAGATGGGATCACGGTTCCAAAGTCCCCGACTGGATTTACTTGTTAGATGCGCAAATCAAAAGGCTGACCAGAAACAGCCCCCCAAACCCCCATCAGGCTCATATATGCGTTCCCACTGCTCTTACGCACTTGGGGGCTTGATAACACACATGTTGATATTAATTGTGCTTCGAGGACACAAAGTGCTACACTGTTTCTCTTCTCCTCGAGGTCACAGATTCCTAGCTTTCAGCCACCTGTGCACATAGCTATGTGTCTCTTCGTGGAGAACACTCTGTCTTTAAATCTTAAAATGAAAGTGTCTTAAGATCGAATTGAAAAATAAATCTAGACGCGCATAGAAATGCCAAGGTTACTATTTACTAGGAGACAGTCTCCCAGGTACTCATTAAACTGTTTATTTATTCACTCACACGACAAACATTTATTGAGCACCTACTTTATACTGAGCACTGCAGGCACTGGGGATAAAAAGATGAATGAGACCTGGTTCCTGCCCACAAGGAACAAACCCACAAAAACAGACATTTTAAATATATATGCTGGACTTCTCTGGTGGTGCAGTGGTTAAGAATCCGCCTGCCAATGCAGGGGACACGGGTTCGATCCCTGGTCTGGGAAGATCCCACATGCCGTGGAGCAACTGAGCCCGTGCACCACAACTACTGAAGCCGGTGCGCCTAGAGCCCGTGCTCCGCAACAAGAGAAGCCACCGCAATGAGAAGCCCGTGCACCGCAACGAAGAGCAGCCCCCGCTCGCTGCAACTAGAGAAAGCCTGCGTGCAGCAACAAAGACCCAACGCAGCCAAAAATAAATAAATTTTTAAAAAATTCATAAAAAGTAAATAAACAAATAAATAAATATATGCTAAGAGCAAGGACAGAAATACACACAGGATAGTATGGAGGCAAGGGCGGGGGAAGCAGACAAAACATCTCCCAATGGGGATAGGGTCACGAAAGGCTTCCAGAGGGAGGGGACTCAGAGCAGAGTGAGGAAGAGCCACGTGAGAACTGGACGCATCTCAGGCAGGGGGAACAGTGTGCCCACAGGCAGGCAACTAGGCACACCAACTAGTTCATGGCATCTCGGGGTGGCCATCCCCATGGAGGTAATAAGGCAAGTCCCATGCATCAAGATAACACCTCACAGAGGGTGATGATTGATGAAGGTCTGTTGAGCACTTGAAGTGTCTGCAAATGGGGGCTGCTGACACAGAGAATAATAATGACAATCATAGCAGTTGCCATTGACTGGGCCCTTACCATTTACCAAGCCCTACACTTAGCTCTTTATCTATGTCTATCTCATTTAATCTTCGCAACAACCCCGTGAGGCAGGTACAATGATCACCCCTCTTATACAGACAGGGAACTGAGGATTGAGGAGGTAGAGTGAGTAGCCTGAGTCTATGCAGAAGGAGGGTCAGGAAGCAGATTTGTTCAAGTCCAAAGCCCATGGCCGGGTCCATGGATAGGACTGGCTCCCAGTAAGATCGCGAAGCTGATGGTGTTTCTCAAATGTGGGTTCAGAGCCGTTCACCTCTTCACATCTCTCAGGCTCTCTAGTCACCTGTCGCTTAGGGATTCCACTCCACCTTGTCCCTCGAGCCACACTTTTCTTCCTTCCATCACCCTTCCTCCCTCCCACATCCAGATCCAGACTCACTTATCAATATATGCTTCTTGATGTTCTTTTAAAGAACTGGAAACTCTGATAAATAAATCCGTGCTAAGGCCTCTGTTAGTGGACTCTTCCTTTCTGATAAGAAGTCAGTGACTATTTGAATTGTTATTCTCTTGTATGCAATGTGTTGTTTTTCTCTATCTGATTTCAAGGTTTTCTTTTTGGTTCTTAGCAATTTGACTATGACGTGCATAGATGTGGTTTTGTTATGATTATTTCCTTAATCTTGCTTGGAGGTCACTGAGCTTATGTAATCTCTATGTCTTTAAGTAAACATGAAGGATTTGGGGGCATTCTTTCTTCGATTACACATACATTAGACCTTTTGATATTGTCTTGCAGGTCCCTGAGGATCTCTCCGCTTTTTTCAATCGGTTTTCTCTGTTCCTCAATTGGATAATTTCCATTGATATATCTGCAAGTTCACTGGCTCTTCTGCTATCAAGATTCTGGTGTTGAGCCCATTCAGTGAGTTTTTATTTCAGATGTTGTATTTTCACTTCTAGAATTTCCATTTGGTTCTCCTTGCTTCTTTTTCCTATCTTTACGTTCATTATGAACATATTTTCTTTTACATCTTGAACATAGTTATGATAGCCATTTTAAATTTTTGATTGTTAATTCCAAATATGGGCAATCTATGAGGTTTGTCTCAAATGTCTTTTCATTTGAGAATGAGTCACATTTTTCTATTTCTTTGTGTATCAAGAAATTTTGACCTGTATCCCGGACATGGTGACTGATACATTGTGGAGACTCTGGATTCTGTTATAGTCCTCCTAAGCGTTATTTTGTTTTGTTTGCAAGCAGTTTACTTGGTTGAACTCAAAGTTTAAACTGTCTTTTCTGCAACAGGCAGCAGCTCAAATCTAAGTTCACCTATTTTAGCCTTAGTTGGACTTTTTTGAGTCTGCCCCACTTACAAGTGGTTCAGGGATCATCCTGGGACTTGGGCAGAGTTTATACACTAAATTTGGACTTCTCCTCTCTGGCTCTCTCCTGAGTTCTTCCCTAATTTTCCATTGACTGTCATTTCCCCGAACTCTGTCTTCTGGTTCTTTGGCCACAGGTTGGTTAGAACCACAGGTTACTAACCAAATTCTAAGCATCTTGTGCAGCACTGACTATAGCCTGGCATTTGACTGAGTCATTTTTCAAATGAGAAAATCATTCTCCGCTCTTCGCTTCTTCATGCGTCAACACCCTCATCCGCCTGCTGTATCTGTCTGTGTTCATTCCCTTTCCAGAGCCTTAGGTAGTTTTCTTTTAAAATAATTTTATCCGGAGTTTATAGATGTTACGTCTAGGAGGGTTGGTCTGATAGGAGCTTGCCTGGTCCTGACCGGGAGAGGAGCAAGCCTTCTGCTACTAGATTAAAATGACTTAATATGCTGCCCCCTCCTTCTGACACATTCACTGAGATCCCAGATGCCTCAAATGAGAGAAGGGATTCTGCTGAGATTTTCCAGGATCTTGGAAGTCTGGTAGGAAGGATTGGGACAGAAGGGTTTTTCTTCAGATCACAACAAGGAAGTGGCTTGTAAGTTCAAAGGGTAGATCTGATCATTGATGGAAAATGGGAACATTCTTTGTTGTGTCTGACTTATGGGTAGATGCCAAGGTAGTTTCTAAAGCTCTTTTTTCCAAGATAAACACAACTGTCTTTAGGATATGATTTGGAGTACTCCTTCATAACACACGAGATGTAATGCCTGCAAAACCTTAGGAGGGAGAAGTGAGGAGATTGGTCCCAGATGGTGGACTGAGCATATATATCTGCCTTCCCACTCTCCCAAAATACCGTGAAAGGAGAAAGAAAGTATTTTTCAAAAGGAAAAATCTAAAATAGTGTAGGGAAACAAGAAAGAACTCTACCAGTGGGCCAGACATTTTGGGAAATTTCCAAATAATCAAAATCAGACAGGATCAGAAATACAGAAAAGCAAAACCAGAGGAAACTATCACCAGAAATACGTGTAGGAGATGATTACCATGGAGTCGGGGAGTGTTGAGGAGAAGGCCAAGTCCAGATCAGACATACAGGAAAGGAGTGGCTCTGGAGCAGTAGGGACTATCTGAGGAGCTGTTTTTGGAGCAGTCAGGTTGGCTCAGCCTCTCTCCTTCCAAGGTTTCACTAGGCAGAGAGCAACAGCGGCATTTGTTTCCAGACTAAAGCAGTGAGTGTGGGAAGGAGAGAAAAAAAAGACTCGTGTAGCTCGTTCTTCCCCAAAGTATGTTCTCAACCAGAAGGAAATCTGCCAGTTCATCCCACCTCCCAATATATCCCACTCCTCCCCCAGCAATCACTAGAGACAGGCCACCATAAAGAGACAAGACATCCCCATACAAGTATTTAGGGAATATGGTGGCAAATATAAATATTCTGCACAACCAAGAGTAGCCAAACGTTTGAGAAAAAAAATCATTGCCAAGAAAGAGTGACAAAGGGAAAAACTCACACCTGAGGAAATAGGGTTAATAAGGCAAATAGAAGAAGGCTTTTAAAAAACTATAATTCATTCCCTAAGAGATATCAGAGGACATGACAACAATCTTTTTCTAAAACAAAAACAAAAAAACCTACCACTATTATGGCCAAAGAATAAATGTGAAATCTTGGAAATGAGAGGGGAAGAGAAATAATACACACAAGGTCACACAGCTAGTCATTCGTTCATCCCTTCAACTAACAGCCACGTATTGAGCACCTATTATATGCCAGGCCCTGTATAAGGTTCTTAGAATAGAAAGATAAAAAGAAACAACCCCCGTCCCCAAGGATTTCAATACATAAAGGTGACTGCCACCATGAAATTGTGTACAAAGAACACAAAGCAAGTATTCGCATGGTAGAGGGAATTGGGGTAAGTGGCACAGAAGAGGTAGTATTTGGACTGGCACTTTGGGGATGAGACTGCCTTTTTTTCCATGAGAGGATATGGTATAGTTGGGAAACAACATATAGTTAAATATTATTGGAGCATAAAAGTGGAGAATAATTTATGAGTTAGGCAAAGAAAGACCAGACCATGAAAAATTTTGCCACCTACAGGTGATGGAGGGTCATTACACATATTGGGCTAATGATGCCGCAAAACAAAACAAAACCAAAAACGGGGCCACCAGTTCATGTAACTCTTGTTTACTGCAGTGCCTCCCATAGCCTGTTACCAAAGAAATCTCTAAACCACCAATATATTCATTCATTCATTCTCTCATATATTCACTCATTCATTTATTCAAGAGACATTGTAGAGTGCCCCTGATGTGCCAAATACTGGCTAAGAACTTGAAATAAGGAAATGAAAAAGACACCGTCCTTGCCCTAGATTCACTCACAAGTCACTGCAGATAGAGAGACATAAAAAGGGACAATTTCAGTAAAGTGATAGAGGCACACACAAAGTGCTGGCAGATAAAGAAGCACTTTCCAGGAGAAACTTCTTAAACTAAGTCTTAAAGAAAGTGTAGGAACAAGCCAGGTGTACAGTGAACAGGCAGAGCATAGAAAGGTAAGGTGGTATGAGAACGCATGCAGATGGGGACATGCGGGGAGCTGTGGATAGGGATAATCAAAGACAAGTCCAGATGGTATGCAGAAACTTACCAAATCATCAGACACTTACCAAAAGACAGACATTTGCCCACAAGAAGCAAACCCATGCCCTTTCCCCCACACTCCTCACACCTCCTTCTCTCTCATCCCCATATACTCATATGTCCCCGCATCACCAAGTCCTGCCAAATCCGCCTCCCAAATTTCCCTCCAATTTGCTCATTTGTCTCCATCTCCTCCATCCTCATTCGAGGGTTTTCCCTCACCTGCATTACTTCACAAGCCCCTTAATGTATCTCCCTGTGGCCATCCTGGTGCTCTGCAATCCACTCTCCACTCTGTAGCCAGAAGGGTCTTTCCAATGCCAATCTGACATGTCCCTCTACCTCCAGTCCCGACCCCTGCTTCACAGCCTTCACTGGCTCCCCATGACTCGGGCTAAAAGTCAAACTCTTTAACTGGCCTCCAACAAGGTCCTGCGTGATCCAGTCTCAGACAGACCCACTTCTTTGCCTCTTACCTTTCTCTCCTATCCCCATGCTCCAGCTGTGCCAGCCTTCTTTCAGTGCCTGAACCCCCAAACTCTCTCCCACCACAGGCTCTTTGCACATGCTCTTCTCAGTGCCTGGAATGCCTTTGTCCTTCCCCTCCATTTCCCCCCACCAGACACACACACACACACACACACACACACACACACACACACATATTGCTTCCCCGGTTAATTAAAATCTCAGCTCAATTTTCACTTCCTCCAAGAAGTCTTCCCTGACCCTCTCCAGTCACGTGAAGTCTCCCAGTTAGATGCACCATGACCTTTGTCTTCGTTCTTATCGCAGTTGCAATCTTAACATTTATTTGTGATTCTTGGATTAACGCTCATCTCCCAATTAGACTGTAACATTCCACAAGGGCGATGACCATGTCAAATTTTGCTCATCAATGTCTCTCTAACGTCTAATCCAGTGCCTGGCACATGGAGTGGAAATTCAGTAAAGTATCTGTTGACTAAAACCATGGAGAGATGGATGGATGGATGGATGGATGGCTGGATGGATGGAAGGATGGATGGAAGGATGGATGGAAGGATGGATGAATATCTCTGCAGAAGATAAAAAGAAGTGTGTTGGAGAGTCTGCCTTGTAAGGAGTTTCTTACAGATGGTTAGTGATCCACTTTAGTTGTGCCTGAGGGTTAGATACCAATAACAAGGCAAAAGTGCCATAGATGGCACAAGATTTTATGTGAGCGTCTGTCCTATGAGTGGCCCACACCACACCAGAGAGGAGACCACAGAGCTCTAAGTGCTTGCCATGCCCACAGCCTTCACCAAGATGGCAGCCTCAAGTTCAGCACAAAGGACGCCGCTCTACTGATGGCCTTATTAGCCTTAGCACAACTGATGGACCAGAGACTAGAACCCAAGCCCAAAGCGGTCACATGTTGAAGTCCTACCCCCAGGACCTCAGAATGTGCCCGGATTTGACCACAGGGTCATTGCAAAGGTAATTTGTTAAGATGAGGTCATAATGAACCTACAGTGGGCCCCTAATCCAAAATGACTGATGCCCTTATAAAAAGGGGAAATTTGGGGACTTCCCTGGTGGTCTAGTGGTTCGGACTCGGCACTTTCATTGCCATGGGCCTGGGTTCGATCCCTGGTTGGGGAACTAAGATCCCACAAGCCACGGGGTGTGGCCAAAAAAAAGGGGGTGGGAATTTGGACATAGACACATATCCAGGGAGAATGCCATGTGGACATAGAGATGGCCTCCTTCAAGCCAAAGGGAGAGGCCTGCAACAGATCCTTCTCTCAGGCCCTCAGAAGGAACCAGCCTTGCCAACACCTTGATCTTGGACTTCCAGCCTCCCAACTGTGAGGCAATAAACTTCTGCTTTTAAGCCACCCAGGTAGCGGTCATTTTTTACCCTATCGGCCGTGGCCAAGCAAAGTAGAGGGCAAGATCACTAGACCCAAGAATGACCAGAGAGGGCTTCCCTGGTGGCGCAGTGGTTGAGAGTCCGCCTGCCGATGCAGGGCACACGGGTTCGTGCCCCGGTCCGGGAAGATCCCACATGCCGCGGAGCGGCTGGGCCCGTGAGCCATGGCCGCTGAGCCTGCGCGTCCGGAGCCTGTGCTCCGCAACGGGAGAGGCCACAACGGTGAGAGGCCCGCGTACCGCAAAAAAAAAAAAAAAGAATGACCAGAGCGGTAGCGATGGGGCAGGTGGAGTTGGGCTGGGCACCACAGCAAAGGGCAAAGGGGTCAGAAAAGCAGAGCTTCACTTTGGGAGGGAAGCAGTGAATAGGCTGGAAGGGGAATCTCATCTCATCTCAGGAAAGAAAAACGTCTTACACCCACATGGAAGAATCAGGGCTTCTTGTGCTGTGAGGAAGTCAGTCCTGAGTTGCCCAGACCTGGCTGAGGCTGGCCCACGTGTGTCTTAAAACGAACTCTCCCCAGCTTGGCAGTAACTCCACTGCAGGCTTTTTGTATTGATAAACTCATTATATTGCTAGGCAGTGTCTTCCTCATACTTAGCTTAATAACCACGTAATGATCACCTTGGCTGATTTAGATGATGTCATTTTATGAAATTATGGTTTAGATCCATCTTCTCCTTCCCCTTTCCCTCTGCCCTCCCTGAATTATTCCTGAGGAAGAAACCAATTAATAGTAGCTTGACTCCTGTAATGCAGCCTGCTGTACAATACAGCAATGCCTAATGGAGTTTTAATTTCCCCACGGTGAGTCAATATTTGTTTTAAGAAAGAAAAATGTCACCATAAACCACTGTCCCAAATGAATTTGGTAGCACAGAGGGTGAGAGAGACTTCTTTAGGTAAACAGTGAAGGAGACTGGATTTGGGGTTGCAGGGGCTTGTCTTCACAAACAGGGTTGCTTATGGTTTCTGCTTCCTCCTTCAGACAAGGGTGCTTATTAAAGATTTTGCTTTGCAAATGCAGATAACTGTCAGAGGCTCACCCACTGTTTAAAGGGTCTGAAACAAAGTCATTATAATGTAGAAGAGGAACGATTTATTCCGGCCTATTAATAACTTGTGGGGAGCAGGGAGGGAAACATAACACGAGGCATCCCTGTGTGAAGACATCATGGGTGTTCCTTATTTCCCCCAACTAGGGTTGCATGCGGAAACCAGATCCTACTTTTTAAACAACGGATTAGACTCTTCGGGACCGTGCGAGGAAATAGAGCTCTGCAATGCCCTCTCTCATAATAAGTCTGGCCAAAAATGATGTCGCTCATCCTGTTGAAAGATAGTTTCATTTCCTCCTCAAAATTGGTATGAAAAATTTGCCTTGCCAAATGAACACTGTATACTGAACTTGTCAAATCCTTTCTCCTGACACAAATAAAAGATAACATTGGGTGGCAGCATGTAAAACAGCTCTGACAAGATAGCAAAGGGAGACAAAGAAATATACATATTTTGATTCTCTCTGTTTTAGAAGCTGGTAGCGGGGGGGAGGCGGCCAGCAGCCGAATGGCTGGCCAGCTTTGGATGCTTCAGGTAACAATTGAACAAGTCACTTTCATGTCGATTTTCAATGGTATAATGACCCTGTTTCCAATTAGCCAAAACATGACAAAACCCTCAACTTTTGCAGTGGCACAGACTGCCAGGGAGAAGACGAACTGAGTGACAACACTCCTCATTCAAAAGTTCACGGGGGAACCTCGCGGCTGTAATTACGAGTTCTAACGCAGTGGGATATTTATTCCTGGTGTGTTTAAAAATAAATAAGGTAAATGATCACCCTTTCATTAGATCTGTACTCATATCATATAAGTGTCTTTTTTTTCCTATTAAAATTGTTGATTGAAGGCCGTTAGCTGTTTATCAGCTCGAAATTACATTTCTGCTCTCTTAGGGGCTGCCGCCATTCAAAATCACAGTCAGCGCCTAGTTAGTAACAAGAAAAGACTCCTAAAACTGCAATTTCAGGGGGAAAAAAAAACACGAGCAAGAAACCCAGATTGCACCTTCATGTCCCCAAAGGCATCACGCTTCTTTGTTCTGCTAAGAAAAATTAACCTCAATCTCAGCTCCGGGTCCCTAGATTGATTATCATAGTCATTTAAATACTGTAATCTCATTTTCAGCATTGGGATAAGGGGAGGGGGTGAAAGAAGCCCTGGGGGGGGGGGAGGGGTGCGAGGCTGGAGAGAGAAAGAGCGAGCTGGGGAGGAGAGGGGAAAACAGAATAAATTATCTGACAAAGGGAAGCGGGCCTTTCTGCTCAGAGTCTGTTTTGGATCCTTCCACTTGATTGGAAAAGTTGATGACGTTTAAGTGAAGCAGAATTAGAACCTCAGGCCGCTGAGTATTGACGGGGCTGCGGGAGAATGTGCAGTTCAATAGCCCCGGTTTCAGCAGAAAACAAGGGAAAGGCCTAAATGGCATAATCTTCAATCGCATCTAACATCCACACGGACAAGGCAGGGTAATGAGTTAGGCCAGATCAGGCCTGTTGGTTAAAGAAATTAATCCCTCCTGCCGCCTGCCCGAGCCAGGCTTTGATGCCCATTGTGTGGGCCCCTGTCCCAGTCTATCTAAATGCTAACGAACTGCGGGGGTAAGCAGGACTGTGCTTTTCTTTGCTGGCGCTAATCTGATAACAATTTGCTCCCTCTGATTAGGGGGGCGGGGAGGGGACGGGCGATGGGTGGGAGAGGAGGAGGGGACACCTTCCCTTTGAAAGGGGGAGGCCATTCTGATCAGCCTGGTTGGAGGTTTCACCCCTCACCCCCAGCCAGCCAGCCTGGCTCCTGGCCGGCCAGCAGACACACATGTACAGCATAACCTAAACTCCAGGATTCTGTAGGAAGCCAAGTGTCCACGCTCCTTTTCTCCGTATGCCTTGTCTCTTCTTGAGACAGTATGTGGTGACACAAAAGTGCAAGCCTTACCTTAAGCCACGCTGACCCGCTGCCAGCATCCCTCCCTACCACACTTCTTCGCCTTCAGCCTTTCCCTCCAAACACACCCAAGTTCTCAGCATCCAGTTTCTCACCTTGTCTGGTCATTTTCTACATCTAAAATGACCTGCTTCCTCCTCTCAGGCCCGCCGAGTCCTGCTTGGTCGTCCAGCAATTCCACCAGGCTTTTTTGGACCTCTCCAGGCCACGGACCCTCTTCCTGTTTTGTATGTCTTGTATGTTATAGCCTTAGAGAAACAGCAACTTCTAGGGGTGTGTGTGTGTGTGTGTGTGTGTGTGTGTGTGTGTGTGTGTGTGCACTCCTGGTGTGGCATATGTGCCCAACTGTGTAATCTCCTTGAGAACAGAAAGTACACCTCTGGATGAAGTTAACTCTTTAGATAGATGGAGATGGAGACGGACCAGACTCTCCTCTCCCATCAGGACAAAGGAGTCTCTGGGGTGATGGACAGTGTGGCATAACGTGTAAGGACCATGACAAGCTGTGGACTCATACCAGCCACAGTCCAAGCCCCCACTCTGCTATTTGCCCTCTGTGTGACCTTGGGCATGTTATGAGTCTTTCTGAGCTCCGACCTTGCCTAGTTGAGATCATATATGTAAAAGTCTGGCACTTAGCAGGTATTCAGCAATGGGAACTGTTGGTGTCACCAAGTTCTTTTGATTTGCACAGTGGTTAGGACCTCAGGCTGCAGAGTCCCAGACCTGGCTTGAAGCCTGGCTCCTCCACACACATGCTGGACGACTGTGGGCAAGTTATGTAGCTTCTCTAAGCCTCAGTTTCCCCATCTGTAAAATGGGAATGACAGCAATCCTGCCTTTTAGGATTGCGGCAGAGGTTTAAGGGAGGTGATGCCTAAGAAGGGCCAGCACAGTGCCTGGCACATAGTGGGCTCCACGAAGGGCAGCTGCTGTCGGCTGGCACAGAGAGGGTGTCAGCTGGCCAAATGGGTCACCAGCCAGGAGCTTCCTGGAAACCCAGACTCCAGGCCTCAGCCTCCAGGCACCCTCCCACTCCGGGAGAAGTCAGGCCCGCAAGCATCCTGCCAGGAGATCCTGGGAGGATCTGCCGCCAGGAGCACGCGGCTGCCTAAGGAAAGATGGGGCTTTCAGAAGCCCCAGGCAGATGCTTTTAGAAGGGAAGTTTCTGAAAGACTTGCTTAAACCTCCGAATTTATGCCCACTGGGTGCCTAGAGAGAGAGCAAAATCTTGAGTGACAATTTATAAAGGTTTTGAAGGCAGGCACGAAGCCCGGCACCCGGTCCTAAGGGATCCTTCGGAATCACCTCAGCAGGCTCCCTCAAACGACTTGGGGAAAATTCAGAGCATGACAGACCAGGGGCTTGTTTAACTTGCGGAAAGTAAACACATCGCAGCCACTAACCCCAAACCATCGCGCTGCTCGTCCCGCCCACGGTGCTCCAAACACGCAGCCTGGTGGGAGACCAGGATGCAGCAAACGTGTCTGTCCCAGCACGGCAGGGCTCTTGGTGATTCCTTCAGTCAACCCGCAGCATCCTGCAGCCAGGAGTGGGTACCTTGGTCCCCATCAACGCTGGGAGGGAGGGGCTGGCACTTAGACCTACTGTTGATTTCTGGACTTGTCTCGCAGCCCTCTGTTCTCTGTCTTGTTTATCCTACTTGCTCTGGCCCCTGCAGCTCTCAGATCCAACTGGGAGCCCCGCTGGACCTGGCTTCACTCTCTGCCCAGCCTCCTCTCAGCATCTGCCTCCCCTGATGCTTCACTGCAGCCTCCTGAATTCCAAGTTCCTCCTTGCCTTGGAGGCACAAAACCTTTTATTTTGCCTAGAACAGTCTCTATCTACCGCCCATCCAAACACAGACAAACACATACATTCCCACCACCATGCCATAACTGACCACTCTATTCATCCCAGGAGGTTGGGCTGAGATGTCACATCCTTGGACTTGAACTTGCATAGCCTCCTGGCACCGCAGCTGCCTCCACAGTGCTTAACCCTAGGGAAGAGGTAGTTGCCCTATTGTCTGTCTTCACCGGGCTTTGAGCTGCCTGCAGGCAGGAACTCAGGCTCTCTTGCCCACAGAGGTCTCCCCAGGCCCAGCACGCTGCCTGGCACCTAATAGCCCCTCGAAAAACATTTTGCAAAGGGTCGAATAAGCAAATGAAGGGGAGGCTCCCAGCAGTTCTCAGGGAGAAAGCCATTCAGATGCGCAGAAATCAAGGCTTTGGGACATTCCAGGGACTCACTCAAGGTTTCAGAGCCAATAAGAGTGTGCAGGAGACTGGGAGCTCATGACTGTGGTCATGGGGCCTGGAGTGTCTGGTCCAGGGGAAGTGTGCAGTGCTGAACGCATGAATGAATGAATGCATGAATAGATGATGGAAGGATGGATGGATGGATGACACACATCCTAGAGAGGAACTGAGGCCTCTCAAATCTGGCGATCCAGTGCATTTTCCCCCTCCCACCTCCCCCTGAATATCCTTTTTCCTAGAAAGTTTCTTCTCCCCCAGTCAAAAGTTGATTTACCCTGAAGCTAATGAAGCTTAGGCTTCAGGGCCCCTCTTTGTACCGGGCCCCTTCCAAGGCCTTGGACTTCATTTCCAACATCATTTTAAATTTTGTACTCTGTTTCTTTTTTATTTGTTTGTTTGTTTGTTTGTTTTTGGCCGCACCATGCGGCTTGCAGGATCTTAGTTCCCTAACCAGAGATTGAACTAGGGCCCCAGCAGTAGCAGTGAGAGCCCTAACCACTGGTCCACCAGGGGAGTTCCCTGTACTCTGTTTCTTAAAAAGAGATCCCTGAATTGATAAGCTACAGGCCACACAATACCTGCCTCCACCTCTGCTCCCACCTCACCTGACTCATCTTGGTGTCAAGATTCAGCTCTAGGCATCCAGTCTAGGAGACCTTCCCTCGCCTCCCCCCATCCAGGCACAGCTGCCCTCAAGCGCTGAGCACGAATCCCATCCAGACGGCCATCACCACAACTGTACCACTTTACTGTTTGTTTCGATGCCTGTTTCTGTCTACGAGATTGTAAGCTCTTTGAGGGCAAAGCCTATACCCAGATTGGTCTACCCCCGTATCCTTGGTGCCAAGCTCTGTGTCTCGTACACAAGCAGTTAATTCTGTTAATTCAAGCAGTGAGTGAATGCGTCTGCCACTGCTTTCCTCACAGAATCCTAGAGTTGTCTGTTCTTGTCCATTTCAGACCTTTGCTCAGGCCAGCCCCTCCCCTGGAGCCCCTCCTCTCCTTTCCAGCCACTGGAATCCAACCCACCCTGCAGCCCCAGCCCAGGTGCACAAGCTGCCCTGGGTGCTCCAACGCTGCTCCCACCTTCACTCCCAAATAGGCCTCTCAGCACCTCTCCTTCTGCCTTTGATAACTTTTATTAGTGGTTTTAATGTGCAAAGTCTGGTTCTTCCATAAACTCCTTGGAAACCAATTCTTAAACCTCTTGCGTTTCCACCAGCGCCTTGTGCATTATAGGTGTGTGATAAATATTTGCTCATTGACTGAGGGGCTCATTAATAGTTTCAAATGCATATCAAACAAGAATTTTAAGTCAGTGTCTCTGTTCTTAAAGATCTCTGGGAGACAGTGGGAAAATGTGAATGGAATTCATAACGGGAACATTAAAATGGCATTTTAGTGTGGCAATATGGCCAGACTGACTAGTGTCCAGCAAAATTGACCCAAAAAGTTGCCAGAAAATTTTCCAGTTCCCTCAACTGCAATGCTATGGCCACAAGGTCGCCTCTCTCCTGTCTTTTGGGGCGCCCCCATCTTTGCAGGAGGCCGCGGCCTCTGAGCTTCAGCTAGCTGGGGCTTTTTCTCTGCTGTGGCGAGGCAGCTTGGATGCTGTGCCATTGGTCCCAAATGGCCAGCCACCTGGCAGTGATGTGGCCTTTCACTAATGTTGTACCTTGAAATCAAAGCGCTTCTGATTCTCCACTTTCATTCCTCTGGACAAAACACAAAAGATTTTGATCCACACAAAGAAATTTATCTTGTTCGCTTCTGTGTTCATTGGTCCCCCCCAATATGTATTGTTTGGTTCATATAAAAGATCAAAAAACCCCTCTTTCTAGCTCATTATGTGTTCTCTACAATGCTCTTGGTGAGCTATTCTCCCCCTGTGTGCCCTTCATGTTGACCTTTCTGCTCATTGACCCACATCAGTCAGTTTCTTGACCGAACCCTGATGTGCCTTTAAATTATTGGGTGGAAAAATACAGCTGTTTTCTTTATAAAGCACATTGACTTGCTTCTCTGAAATGCTGTACTTCGTTCCACAACGAGAGTGTAAGGGCTGGGCTGGGACTCTGGTCCACCGTGAGCTTAATTTTTGCTGGACCAAATCAATTCCGTTTTAAATCCTAAATGAGTTCATGCTGAGAAAAACACAACCAAAGCAAGCCCTTGGAAGGTAATGCGCCAGGGAAACAAAGCTTGTGCTGTGGTCAGTGATTACTCAACAAACCAGCCCCTACGCTAATCAGTTTATCTCTTGAATTATAGAGCCTCACTCTGTGGATTGCTAGAAATGCTTTCTATTTTTTTAAACTCCAACGTGGGTGAGGCTGGAGACAGATAAGCCCTGACAGAAACCAGCAAATGTATGGAACCTGGAACTAAGGAAAAGGAAACGGATTCAAAAGGGGGAACTTAAGATGGCCATAAGAGGTCCAGTGGTTAGGACTCCATGCTTCCACTGCGGGGGGCCTGGGTTCAATCCCTGCTCGAAGAACTAAGATCCCGCAAGACGTATGGCACGCCAATAAATAAATAAAATTTTTTTAATTAAAAAAATAAAATGGCCATAAAACGAATGGAGTCAGGGGACGGAAGCAAACAATGGATAGAGAAGCAATTAAACTAAACCATCTCATTTCTATAATCTTTGTATTACATTCAAGAGATCCTGGACTGTGGATGAACTAATAATGAATTCTCCACATGTTGATGTTTTTCTGGTCCAGCGTTTCTCAGCCTTAGCACTATTGGCATTTGGGGAGATGATTCTCTTTTGCGGGGCGGGTGCAGGCATCCTGTGCATTGTTGGATGGCATCCTTGGCTTCTACCCACTAGATGCTGGTAGCAGCCCCCTTCCCGGCTGTGATAACCAAAAGCATCTCCTGACATGGCCAGATGTTCCCTGGGGAGCAAAACTGCTCCCCCGCCCCAGTTGAGGACCACTGGTCTACTTCCAGAATGTCATAATCTCTTCCATAAGATAGTGTCATATTTAAATCAGTCTTCATTACATCCTTGAGAAGTAAACAAGGTAGTTATTAGCACCCATACTTCACAAATGAGGAAACAGGCTTGGACATTAAGCCACTTGACCAGGAACCCTCAAGAGAGCTAGAAACCGAATTGTTTTCACCCTTAGCCAGGGCGAGCCCACCTGCTTCAGGGCACACAGTTTCAGGAAGCATGAGATGGGGTGGGCAACAGTAATTTTCAACAAGAGCACAAAGTGGAAAAAGATAAGCCCTTGAGTGGATTCGTCTCATGATACATTTATAAGTTCAGATTTAAGACATTTACCTAAAGTCGATTGATGAGAATACAGTTGTCTTGAGGAACGGAAGTGTTAGAAGCAGGATAATGGAAAAAAACAAAAGTGCCCACGTATTAAGTGCCCTCCTGGGCCTGGCACACCTGTGTCATCTCATGGAACCCTCACAACTCCCCCATGGCTGGTGCCAACTGTAACAGCCCATTTTACAGAGAGGAAACTGAGGCTCAAAGGTAAATAACCTCACACGTGGCACAGCAAGAAAGCGGCTGAGACAGAACGTGCCCTGGGATCTGCCTGGCTCCATGGCCTGACATCTACACCGCCTTTGTCTCCAGTCTGGTGGCTGCAGTTTTACATCTGCCTGGGCTACCAACTTATTTTTTTTTATTAATTCTTATTGGAGTATAGTTGCTTTACAATGTTGTGTTAGTTTCTACTGTACAGCAAAATAAATCAGCTACACATATACATATATCCCCTCTGTTTTGGATTTCCTTCCCATTTAGGTCACCGCAGTGCATTAAGCAGAGTTCCCTGTGCTATCCAACTCATTGCTGTATCTTTTGTGGTGGTATGAAAACACCAGCTGCAGCCTGGAATTGTTTTCACAGTCCTCGTTTACACGGATTCAGGAGCTTGAAAGGAGAGTCAAGGGGCGATTTCATTTAAAGCTGAATGTTATCAACAACCAACAAATGCTCACATCCTGTTTTTGTTTTTTTAACAAGTAGGAAAGTCAGACAAGAAGCACCCAACACTTACAGTATATGCTAAAACCAACCAAAATGTAGTACGATTGTGACTGTGCCTTTGTTTCTTTTTGCCCAGCCAGCCAGAGGGTCCTGGAGCGATGGCCCAGCAGATGTGTCTGAGGTTTAACAGAGCCCGGTTCCCAGGGCCACAGCAATCACTCTGCACACTGGCCTCCAGAAACGGATTTACCTAGCCTAGAAGTCCAGCAGGGTCCGAGCTTGGTTCCAATCCTCCTGGTCTGTGACACATTCACTGCAGGACCAGCACAAACACAGAACCAACGCCCCAAAATGAACCAATTCAAATCATTGCTAACAAGCTGGTGGTCTCCACCGTTAGCATTTCATATAGAACACTTTTAATCGTGTTTCCTTCCCATTATACTTTTTAAACAGTTAAAGATGCATTTTCTTAACAAGCAGTTTGAATCAGACACTTTACGAGAACTCTGATGCTTCTAGAGACAGGTGAATGACTTGAAAACCACTGAAATTAGAAATAGGGGTTTGGGGCTTCCCTGGTGGTGCAGTAGTTAAGAATCCGCCTGCCAACACAGGGGACACAGATTTGAGTCCTGTTCCGGGAAGATCCCACATGCCTCAAAGCAACTAAGCCCGTGCACCACAACTACCGAGCCCGCATGCCACAACTACTGAAGCCCACGCACCTAGAGCCCGTGCTCTGCAACGAGAGAAGCCACCGCAGTGAGAAGCCTGTGCACTGCAATGAAGAGCAGCCCCGGCTTGCCGCAACTAGAGAAAGCCCGCGCGCGGCAACAAAGACCCAACGCAGCCAAAAATAAATAAATAAATAAAATTTTAAAAAAAGAAATAGGGGGTTGAAATTTTGTCCACAGGACCAGTCGTAAATCAAGAAAACTTTGTCTTTCAAATACAGGAAAAGTGGCCTAAATTCTACTATGAGCAGCCCTTGAGCCTGGAAGATTCTGGAAGGTGCTGGAAGCCACTGCTGACCTGTTCATCCAGGACTCAGAATCCTTCCTGGAGGAACGGCCTTCCCGCCACTGATCTGAGAGGAGTGTTCAGAAGGGGGCTGAGCTCATCCCCCAGGAACCCGCATTCTGAGGTCTTCATTAACGTTTCAAAGCCAAAGCCCCCCTTTTTTAGAGGGACAAAGAGGAAGGCGGGCCCCTCCTCCAGCAGATCTGTCCCACCCACCCACTCCGGGTAGTGGTAAAAAGCCTGGGCGGGAGCAGGTCTCCTTTCTGAACCGACCACAGGGCTGGGCACTGCTGCAGCCCCTGCTTGCTCGCCCTTGCTCACCGGAGGATGTGCCTGGGTGCCAGGAAGCTGGAAGCTTTGATTTAAAAAGAAGAAAAAACAAAAAAAGGACAGAGAGAGAAAGAGTTGCAGGGATCGACAACCCTGTAGCTTTCCCTAGAAAAATGAAAGCTGCCCACCAGCCTGCCGAGACTGGGTCCTTAAGATGGGCAGCTCAGTTTCAGCCCCCTTTCCTTGTGTTTTACTTTCTCCAGTTACATTGTAAATTGAACGAAAAAGGATCTGAGCAATCAAAGGCATATTCTCTGCAATACATAGCGGAATATAACATTTTCCCATTTCACTCAAACGTGATAAAAATACTGACCTACGCTGGGCTGTGTGCCCGACGGTGTGTTTGTCTGCCCGCCTCCTTTGCATTTGTGTCTACCTGCGTGCCGATGTTCACCAGCATCAATGTTTATTAGAGATGTTAGGCTCTTAGTGTGGCTGAGTGTGGTTGCCTAATTTTGTAGAGCATCCAATTTGGACACACTGGCTCTAAATAAATGCTTCCCCGTGATGACGATGATAAGGATCCCAGCAGCGGCGCTGAGTCTTAGGAAATAGAACTCGGGTTGGGGTGAAAATCTATGAACGCTTAGGATCTAAGGAGGGTTGAGTCATCTGGTCCCGGAGGGCTGAGTTTCTCCTAATCTCCACCCCTGATCAGAATCTACCTTTTCACCCTTCAAGGTCCAGTTTCAGGACTGTTCCTTTATAAAGCCTTCTGAGTCGTGCTCAGGGCTTCCTCCCCCCAAATCTGAACCTTTCCGGGTAGTGCAGAAACTTGAAACTTACAGGGGGGTGACCCATGACATTGCTTGTCTTATTATCTGTGTGTGTGTGTGTGTGTGTGTGCGTGCGCACGCGCGTGCACAATAGTAAGAGCTAATGTTTCCTGAGAGCTTTCTTGGATGCAGGGGCTATGCTAAGCAATATATATGTCATACATATGAAATACATATATATAATGATATATATAGATATTCTGTCTCTCCAGCTAAATAATTAACTCCTTATGGGCAAGAGCTAAGTTCTGAACTTGTTTCTATGCCCCCAAGAGAGCTTAGGATGGTGCAGAGTACTCAGTAAACATTCAATAAATATTTCTTGGCTGTCAACAAATCCCAAGAAATTAGTAGAGTTCACTCTGGAAGGAATGTTGAGTGAAACAATAATGGAATCGGATTCATCGATGAACATTTTTTTGACTGCCTGATGTACAGGTATAACCAATCTGGGTTGTCATTCATTAACTAATTGTGTATCGCGGCCAAAGAGCATGGGTCTGGAAGTCAGGTGACATAAATCTCATCCCACTTCTGTGACCGGGTCAGGGTAGTGCCTTGGGCGAGTCTCCTCCCCTCTCTGGGTCTTAATAGCCTCAAAAAAGGAATTGGACTAGATGGCTGTAAACCTCCTTCCAACCCCAGAAGGATGTGATTCCATAGCTCTACCTACAAATGCACACGCTTCCTGTTTGTGACATAAAGCCCCACAGAAAAACAAAGTCGGCGAGAAATTATGAAAAACATCGGGTGCCGTGATCATTTGCACCCTCTAAGGATGCTCAATTCAATAAATTCCACCCCTGTACCCAGCCTGCCTCTCCAGGGCGACAGAAGATTCAAGGCTGTCAGTGGAGCAAACCAAACAGTCTCTCCCCATAATTGTATTGACAGGATATCAGCCGAGTTCCGATGGCAGGAAGGGTGCACCCTGACAGGTTCTGTAAAGGAGCCTTGAAGGCTATTGTAGCAGGATCCTCTGTTGAGTCACAGAGTTCTGGGGAAATGAGAATCAAGCAGGGAGAAGCTTGGCTCTTTCTCTATTTAATTTTATTCTTCCCAGAGAGTCACATTTGAAGGAAAACTGGCTAACCACACGACACTTTATACAATAGAATAGATGCCCTTTCTAATGGAAAACATTTACATATTTTTGTGACCACATTAAAACATGGAGCTGATTCAATCAGCCCCACTCAATAGCCAGTTGGCTTGGTTTTAAATGAGGCAAAGAGTTGTTGAGCTCTTGCTGATACAATATCTGCTTGGATGTCTGAGGTTTTCACTTTTCACTTGGTTACGGTGGCATCTTGCAGACATGTTCTTGAATAACTGATGCGTGTACGTCCCGGTAAATTCCATGGGTGTGAAACAGCAGTGTTGTGTTTGTTCAGGCAGTGTGTCTGCATTTTAAATGAAAAAAAAAAACAATCCAGATCCTATTCACTGGAGAAAGCAAATCTGAGCAACAGCCCCCCAACATGGGGGAGTAAATGACTCTTTCTAAGGTGCTATGTTCCCCCAATACAGATGCAACCTTCAGATTCAGACTGAGACAAAACCAAAATAGACTTCAGTCCCAATCATTCTCCTGCAGACACCCCAGGCAGAGGGCACTCCCACCTCTGCTGCACACAATGAGAACTCGCACAGAAACAAGGGTTTGAAAATCTGGGATTGTGAAACTGACATGCCACAGTCAAGAAATCCACAAGCCACGCCTCAACAGAAATTTCAGCGACATATTATTTTTAAAAAGCTTTTTTTAAAGGCTCCACCATCTTGGATACTTTCAATCTTCTTTTCTTGGGAGCTGAAAACCTCAAAGTTTTTTTCATCATTTAAATTTCCTTTAAAATAGAGGAAGCTTTTTGGAGTGGTAAAAGTAAAGCTGGGCGGGGAGCCAGGGAACGTAGCTTCTACCCCCAGCTCTGCCAGGACCTTGCACAAAAAACCCACCACAGACAGCCTCAGCGTCCCCAGTGTAAGGAGGGGTCTGGAGAAGGTAACAATCAAGGTTACTCCTTGCTCTCAGTGTTTCTGCAGCTTTTACTTAGGCCAGATTTTAGTAGAAAAATCTGGTAGCGGTGGTCAGTACTGAAATGTGGACATAATCTTAACTGCTACTGAAACTACCTTACGGCCCATCAAGAACTGGAGGGAGGAAAGTAAGAAGGAAAGACCTGCTTTCCTGACAGGAAACAAGCTGGGCACGATCACCAGGGCGCCCCCTGCTGCTTGAGCCGAGTCACCGCTGACGGGGCAGCCCTTCTCTGTGTCTCATGCTCTGAAGACAGAACCCTCGGTGGTGGGTCAGTGTCTCCTGCACATTTTCCAACCCAAAGTTCCAGTTCAGGAATCAGGACTGAATTCATCTGGAAGCTGTTCAGCTAGTGCCATCCGGAGGCCAAATACTGTCCTTCTTGATATGCAGCACGAGCAAAAGGAAAAAAGGGAGGGGAAATTTTTACTTATAGATGTATGTTATACATGTTAAACACATGTATATTGTACATACACATGTGTGTGTATGTGTGCATATATATGTAAAGTGTATGTGTATATACAATATGTATATATCTATGCATATACCTATATGTATGTATGTGTCTCTATGGATATATTATAGCTTGGGGTGGGCATCACACTTAATTCACCATGGAGAATAACTCCATTACGCTGTCCATTTTGTATTTAAGTAGGAAGGAGTTGGTCCACCAGTAACTGCTTGAGTAAGGGCAATGATCAGAGGTGAGGAAATTGATTCTCCCCTTGATCCCAGAGTGGTGAACCCCATCTGTCTGTGCCATCTGTCCTCTGAGAGTGGCTCTTCTCACCTAGAAATAAGTGAAGGACTTTGCTCCACTTTGGGAGGCCTAGGAAGGGGAGGTGTTAGATGGAAGGGTGCCTAGTGTGATAAGCCAGCTTCTCCCAGCTGCTGGCCCAGGAAAGAGTTTGGGTAGGGCAAGAGGAGAGAATCCGTGTTTTCATAGGAGCCAGTTAACTCAGCTAATTCTACCACGATGTTAAGAAAGCCCAGGTTCCCTGTACGAAACAAACAAACAAAAAACTAACAACAACCAAAACCTCTGGGCTCTAAACAGCTCCTGGCGTTCAGATAAATAATTGTTACTGAATCCACGGTTATCACCTGCGCCTTCCACCCCCGGAATCTGGGGAACTGCGCGCATTTTTAAAGGCACACTGCCCTCCAGTGGCGCAAGGTAAAATTGCTCCTGACCAGCTTCCCAAGCGCCAAACTTCAACTTGACCTATCCTGGGGCCCCGGAAAGGCGCGTTGATGCCACGCCAGCGTTGGGTGAACACCAGTCCCGAAACGTAACTAATGTAAGGGAGCGTGCGATCAAAGAGAAGGCGACCTAGTTGGAAACCGCGGCTCCCTCGCTCGTTTGTGCCTGTGGGACCCCTGGGGCAGAGATTCGCGCTTTTTGCCTCAGGGTCGTAATTCTGGTTAAGAGTATGATTGGGTGGAAATTAGCGTGTGAAGTGATGCTTCCAAGAGACGTACAGGACACTTGCTACATAACAGCAGCCCAGGCGTGCAGGGGAATCGGGAGAGGCGGCCTGCACCCTGCGAGGGCTGGCAGGTGGTAAGGACGCAGTCTGGGTGCTGCTACCTGTCTGTCACCCTGTGGGTTCACCCTGCGTGAATACATAAGCAAAGAGCCGCCAACTCGCAGGGATTACCTTATGCAATCTTCCCAATCACTCCCTTTAATGAGTGCCATTATCATCCCACTTTGAGGATGAGGAAACTGAGGGTCAGCGAGGCGATGCGGCCTGCCCGTGACCGCCCGGGGGTCCAGGTCTGTCTGGACCAGAGCTGGAGCTCCCAGTGCCAGGCTCGGAGCGGAGCGGTGGGGCCGGGGCAGGACGGGGGGAAACCCCCGGCCGCGTGCGTGCCCAGTGAGGGGACGAGCGCAAGAGGGTGATGAGCGTGGGGACGGCTCACCTTGACGATGAGCGGGTTCTGAAACATGGAATCTCGCACGACCCCCAGCCTCTCGTTCTCCATGCCCGGTTGGATGTCGGCCACGGTCAGGGGCCGCCGCGGGGGTGGGCAGATCTGGCTGACCGTGCGGCGCACCGGCGGCTTCTTCTTCCATCGCGTGGGGTCGTGGCGGGAGGTCCTGGCTTCTGGCATCCTGGGGGTCACGGGGAGTCGGCCAGCCGGCTGGATCCAGCGCGCTTCTCAGGTGGGGGGCCGGTGCGGAACTCCGAGGGGCCCTCTGCCAGTCCCGGGACGCACCACCCGGACGCCGGGGTGGACACCGGACGCCGGGCTCCCTCCGGAGGGAGGCGCCCCCACCTCGCGCAGCCCCCTCGTTGCAAGGAGCAGTAAGACCTACATAAGCCCCTCTGGTTCCTGAGAGCGTCTTCTGGGCGCCGCGCTGCGGATTCGAAAAGGAGAGAAAATCAAGACCACCCCTTGAGGAAGAATGGAACCGTCCGTTTCCATGGCGACAGGACGCCAAGGGCACAGGAACAGGGCTGGTCGATTTACTTTCAGGAAACTTTTTGGCGGCCATCTAAGTGGACGTGTTTCGAGTTTTCTTAAGTAGACCTGAGAAAAACCCAAGAATCACCACTGGGCTGTGTTAAAAGCGACGGAGTTCTAGAAGGCCATTTACACTTGACTTCCAGGTCAAAGACCCACCCCACCCCCCACTCACCACGACCCCTCTCGCCGCCCCTTCCCACTTCTCCCAACGACACACACACACACACACACACACACACACACACACACACACACCACACAGACACCACACACACACACACACACACACACACACACACAGCCCGGGGCAGAGCGTTACGTGTTTCAGAATGAAATAGAAATCCACATTCCAAGCCTGACGTTACTGCTAATCCACTGGGTAATCTCAAATTAGTCACCTTTTGGGTCTTCAGTGTTTTCTTCTGTGAAGTGGGTAGGGGGGAAAGTCTAGAGTTGAATGAAATCAATGGTACCCAACTTTGTGCAACAGAGTAAAGGGAAGTTGCAAAATACAGATTCACTGAATCAGAATATCTGGAAATGGGATCTGAGAATCTGTATTTTAATCCTTCTTCCCCTTTGGATTTTTTTTTAAGTTCAAAGCTATGGAAACTTTGAAAGAAGAGTACAATGAAAACCCATATGGACTTCACCTAGATTGACTGGTCCTTAGTATTTGCCACGTTTACTTTCTGTGCGTGTGTGTGTGTGTGAACATGCACGCATACACATTGCTAAACCATTTTGAAAAGATCTGCAGACAGTATCATATCTGACCCTAAATACATGTATCTGCCAGGAACAAGGACATCCTCATACAGAACTACAATGCTATGATGTCTATGGATTTTAACGTGATACAATAATGGTGCCTGATATGCAGTCTGTATGCAAAGTTGGAAATCTGCACGTTTTAAGAGCTTCCCGAGTGATTGGTGCAGTGTTTTGGGAACCACTAGCCTGGACGATCCCTAGTCTGCCTTCTAGTCCCAGCCTTTAGTGCGGTCATTCACCCATCATTATCATCGTCATTAAATGTGCAAATATCCACAAGGCTCTGGGTAAGGGGTTCACCACAGAGAAGGTGCACAGACAACACACCTGCACTTCAAGGCCTTGCACAGCCACAGTGGACAACACCAGCATTACCTTTCCAGAGCAAATCAGACAGACTCCCCACTGTCCATCCAAGGCCTGAAGCGGCCCTTGGGTGGTGACAGGTGTATGATGTACGCTTTATGGTTTCTCTCGTCTGCTTCACTTTCAGACTTTCCCATAAATGCGCGCTGTGCACTTTTTAATCAAAGCTGCTTGGCAGCTCACACAGAGGAAGCGAGGTGGTGCAGCGAGGCGCAGGATACTGGAGTAGTGGAAAGATCACAGGGTTGAATCCTAGCTGGGGCCACATAAGTTCCCCTGTGACAAATTACACGAGGCCCTAGTTTTCTCATCCACAAAGTAAGGCTGATATTACCTAAGAAAGATTTCCTACAACAGGGGGTGATTACAGGATTCCATGAGAAATCTCTTTGCTGGTGTGATTGTGTTCACTATGCAGTAAGACTAAAAGTTTGAGGGGCATGTATACTGGCCTCGACTTGATGGCCTGCTTAAAGCTTTACTTTTAATCATAAGCTAAGTTTCTTCAGGACTCAGTGGAAATGGGAGAATCGGAATAGATCTTCAAGGCTTCTTCTGCCTCTAACCTCCACCTAAGTTCAATGGGCAGTAGACTCCGCACCACTGAGCCCCTGCCAACCCCTGCCTTCACCCCTTACCTCTGTCCCCGTCACTCACGGCGCTCCCGCTACCCTGGCGGGAGTTTCAGTTCCTCCAGCAACCAAGTTCAGGGCTTCTGGATTTGCTCCCAGCCTGGAACACTCTTCCATCGATTTTTGTTCACCCTTTTCATTTAGAACTCAACTGTCACTCGTCAAAGAGCCTTCCTTACTATCTAACCTAGCTCTCACTGTCCCTAGTCGCTCCCCATCACATTACCCTGATCTATTTTCCTTAAAGGATAATCTGAAATTATCTTGGTTGATTAGTTTGTTTTCTGTCTTCCTCAGGTTAGCCCTCAGCATCTTGTTCACTCCTGGACTGCAGACGGACCTCAGCAAAAAAAACTGTTGAATAAATGGCATGAATGAGCAAGTCGGCGGAAGGGCTCTGTCCCACTTTCTTAGTTTTAGGATCACGCTCTACCCTGTCCCACCCCACTCGCAACAAGCCCGGGAACAAACTGGGCAGAAAACGACGCGAGTCACAGCCCCACAGCCAGCGAGCGGCTACGGCAGCGCGATGCCGAAGGGGGGCGGGACGGAAGTGGCGCGAGCCACTTCCGCTTTCACGACACCAGCACTTCCGGATTGGGAGGCAGGAGGCGACGCGTTCTGAAGGTAGGTGAAAGCGCTTTATAGTTGCTCCGGCTTTTTTCCCAGATTGCGTGTGTGAACCGAGCGGTGTGTGGCTGCTGTCTTCACCTCCCCGGAGGCCCGCCTTTGGCCCAGGTCCCCAGGGCTGAGGGTGGCGCCTGTTTTCTCCGCAGCCTCTCCAAGCCCCTCCACTCGGGAACCTCTCGTTCGTTCCTCCCTCTCAGCCCCGGAACGCCCACCCCGGGGCAGAGCAGGGTCTCCAGGGCACCCCAAAGTGGGGAGGGGATCGGGACCAGGCTTGGGCACGTCCCTGCACGGCGGGAAGTGGTATGTTCCGAATAAGTGTATATCCATATATATCGAACGCCGGGTAACCATTTGGGAACCAGACGGACGAGAAGGTCCCAGCCGTTAGGAGGCCGGTTATGTCCCAACGGAGCGAAGTGCCGTAGGGAAGCAGCTGGACTGTTGAGAAACATTGTAACGAGAAGGCGGGACCCAGAAGAGAAAGTGAGGTTCAAACTTAGACCAGTTATAGCGCAGAAAGGTAACGGAGGAAAGACATTCCTGGGAAAATGAGATGCTTTTGTAAGGTCCCTGATAACGAGAAGGATCATGGTGTATTCTGGGAACGGAAGGAAGACAGGATGTCTGAAACCCAGGGAGAAATGAGAGGTGGAGGGGTAGGCATGGACTAGACTAGATCATGAAGGGCATGGTAGGTCTGTAAGGATTTGGGACTTTATCTTAAGAATAACGGAGGGACTTCCCTGGTGGCGCAGTGGTTAAGAATCTACCTGCCGGTGTAGGGACACGGGTTCGAGCCCTGGCCCGGGAAGATCCCACATGACTCAGAGCAGCTAAGGCTGTGCGCCACAACTACTGAAGCCCGCGCACCTAGAGCCCGTGCTCTGCAACAAGAGAAGCCACGGCAATGAGAAGCCCGCTCACCGCAACGAAGAGTAGCCCCCGCTCGCGGCAACTAGAGAAAGCCCATGCGCAGCAACGAAGACCCAACACAGCCAAAAATAAATAAAGTAAAATAAACAAATTTATAAAGAATAATGGAGAAGCCATAAGAAGGATTTAGTGGGAAGCGACTATATATTTAAAACGTGGTGCTGAGTTCAAGAGACCAGAAGGAGAAGCATACAGGTATTTACAAAAAGAAAGAAAGAAACTAATGGAAGGTAAAAATATTAAAAGGAATTATCTGCTCTGTTCATTGTTATTGAGAGATCCTGAGGGAATTCCCTGGTGGTCCGTTGGTTAGGACTCAGTGCTTCCACTGCAGGGGGCACGGGTTCGATCCCTGGTCGGGGAACTAAGATTTCCACCAAGCCACGCGGTGCAGCCAAGGAGAGAGAGAGCGAGATCCTGAAAGATGGGCCAGGAAGGTATCGCTTGAATTTAGTGGCGCGAAGGTCGTATGCGCTCTAACTGGAGCAGTCTCAGGGGGGAGTCATGGAGGTGGAAGCTGCAAAGAAGTGGATTAAGAAGGGGTTTCTGTGCATCTCTGGGTGACACCAGCGAGGAAGGCCTTAACCAAAGCTCTTGGTGCCTCCGTTGGAGGTGAGATCCTGGGGCTGGTAGATTTGGTTTATAGGTATCAGTCCACATGTTTGTTGTTCCCCATCCTTCCAGCTAGACAATTCTTAGAGCTTCTTGACTACCTAGGAGAAAGTAGGTACCTTCTCTAGAAAATGTGCTTAAGCATTCAGACTTGAAAGACCACTGACACAGAGAGGTCTCCAGGATCTGTTGTTAAGTGAAAATAGCAAAATGCAGATCAGAATATACAGATGCTACCTTCTCTGTGAGAAAGGAGGGGAAATAAGGACGGATTATTTTGATGTTTGAACCATGTAAACGTATTACCTTTAGTATTACTTTTAGTCGCAGAGAAATAAAATCTTAAAAATTGAAACCCAGAAGCAATACGGAGCAAGGAGAGTTGTAAGATGTGTTTGTATATATTTTTAACCATGTCTTTTGTGAAGTACATTTCCATTCCTGTACTTAAACTCCAGAATGCACGTGCTCTGTATAAGAATTGACATTGGAGCCTTATTAAACTTCATTCCTACTTATTGCAGAACTTGGACTTTTTGTTGGACACTAACAAGGCCCATTCAGCCTCTTTCTCAAAGAGGCGATCTTCTAGTTTGAGGTCAGTGGATACTTGATGTCCCCGCTCTGAACCACAGCTGGGCTAAATGCTACAAAAGAGAAATAGTTTGCTATGAAAGTATATCATTTGGGGAATGGGCCAAGCTCAAGGGGTCAGAAAAGGTTTCTTTCTTTTCTCTCTCTCTCTCTCTTTTTTTTTTTTTGGTAAATACTTAAAACAGTACGTTTACATCCTTCAGTTGCTTGTTTTAACACTTGTGGTTTTTTAAAATAAATTTATTTATTTATGGCTGTGTTGGGTCTTCATTGCTGCACGCAGGCTTTCTCTAGTTGCAGCAAGCGGGGGTTACTCTTTGTTGCAGAGCACGGGCTCTAAAGCACAGGCTCAGTAGTTGTGGCGCACGGGCTTAGTTGCTCTGTGGCTTGTGGGATCTTCCTGGACTAGGGCTCGAACCCGTGTCCCCTGCACTGGCAGGTGGATTCTTAACCACTGTGCCACCAGAGAAGTCCTTAATGCTTGTTTTTAAGTGAAAGCAGTCTGCATTCTTGTTCTGCCCCTTGCTTTTTAAAAAGTGAACTATTTCAGTTCACTTTAAAAGAGTAGACAAAAATATAACAAATACCCCTGTACTCATTACTCCAGTTAAGAAATAAAAGATTACAGACGTAAGAGAAATTGGCTCTCTACTTGTCCCTAATCCCTGAATTTACCAGTTATAATCCCCATGCTGTATTCATAGTTTTACTACATATGTATCCATTCAGAAAGGATACATGAAACTTTTTTTGTGTTTTAAATGTAATATACATGGCATCATAATGTATATATTCTCTTAACGTAATATACACGGCATCATAACATTTATATTCTCTTAACGTAGTATGCATGGTATCATAATGTTTATATTCTTTTAAAGCTTTCTGGAAGAAGCAATGTTCAAGCCAAGCTCTGAAGGATGAAAGGCGGCAGGGAGGGGTAGGAGACAGCGGAGAGCAGCCCAGAGAGAGGGAGTCGTGATTTATAAGACCTCAAGCCAGGGAAAGGATTGGAGCATGTTTGGGGAACCAAAAAAAAAAAAAAGGCATGTGTAGCACAGAGTTTGAGAGGAGAGGTAGAAGATGAGGCCGTGGGGGAACAAGGGCCCGATCATGGCAGAGCACTGTTCTCAATTAACTATTTTTTTTTCATATCATAAAGGCAGTGGAACCAGACAAGTGAATTACAGTGAGCTTGCTGCGCACTTAGAATAATAGAAAATTTATAATCATGACTCCAGCCTTGTCATTTGTTCTGCAATTTCGTTTTTGTGTGATTTTTTTTTTTTCCTCCTGAGGCTAATGTTTAAAATGCTCTGCAAAAATAAACCATGTGGTTCCGTTTCCCTATAGGAGTAAAATGGAAGGAGAATCAAGCAGATTGGAAACCCACACTCCAGTTTTCGTCAAGAAAAAGACTAAGCGTTCTGTACATAAGGAGAGACATGGGAGGCATCCCCATGAAAGTTTCAGAGACTCCTTCCTGGCAAATGAACAGGCTGACATAACTAAGGGTAAAAAAAAGAGAAAGGATGCCCAGCGTCTTGTTTCTTCTCCTTTGAAAAAATCAGAAATTTGCGATGAGACTGAAAAGGCCGCTTCTATACCCAAAAAGAGTAAAAAGAGAAGAAAAGGTGCTTTGGGGGTCGATAAGGAAGCAGGTGTTGCGTACGTCCTGGTGAATAAAGAAAACATTGAGAACACACCAAAGAATTTTACAAAGAATGTCGATGTCGTTTACATTGATGTAAGCAAGGAGCGAAAGTCAACAAAAGCGCCTGAAGCAGATGAACCGCATTTAGTTACTACGTCACATGAACATGAGTCAGAACTGCATGATAAAGTTCGGGAGAAAAAGCAGAAAAAACATCGGAGGAAAGTTGCATCCTGTGATGCTGTCCAGGAAAGTCTGGGTGCAAGCATTACCCTGCCCGGATCAGAATCCCAAGAGCAGGAACCCCAGCCTCCCATGGGCCAAGAAGGTGAAATTGTGCAACTACCAGTGTCTGCAGATCAAAGCAAGTCTAAGAAAAGAAAGAGGAAACGTGCAAATGACCAGGAATTTGAGGCCTTGCCTGCGCCTGAGAGCGCTGAGAACATATACTCAGAGGGATCGCAAGTGATTGGTGAGGTTGGGACTGCAGGAGGCAATCAGGAATCCAGTGGCCTCAAGAAAAAGTCTAAGAAAAGGAAGAGAAGATCTGTTGATACTGCCGCGGCACCTGGTGGTGATTTTTCAGTCCTCAGGACGAACTCTGAGGACACGCTCTTTGATTCAGTGGAAGGTCATGGTACCTTGATTGAAGAAAGTGTGAAACCCAGACCACAAGAGGAGAAACCCCAGGCCTGTTCAGAAGAGGTGCAGAGGTAATGTGCGGGTGTTGAGCCTTCTGATGGTGTGTGTCTTGGGTGTGAAGTCTGCCGGTTGCCTCTTTGTTCAGCACGGCCATAGTAAGTGGCAGAAATCTTAGAGAGATAGACCATCAAATGTATAGGATGTCGTGTACATTTAACTGAGTAACTTGGCAGGTACCTTCCGTTCTTCACGTATAAAATAAGGCAGTTAGAGTCTGTTTTCACTAAGAACTATTCCAGCCCTGAAACTCTTTATATAAGTTTAAAAAGAATTTTAAGACCCCACAATTACCTTGTCTATATGTACAGAGATAGGAGAAAGGATCAGAGAACTTAGAATGTTACGGAACAGGAAGAAAACTTGAATTAGGGTTCTCCCTAATAAAAGAAATTTAGATATCATTATTTATATAATTATCATTTAAGTATACTGGCCGATGAATAGATGCAGGACTTTTTTTTTAAAGCACTTTATTTCAGTTCCTGGGAGTCGGGACAGGTTTTTCCCCATTTCTACTCTGTGACTTTCTTACATTTGCTAGATTGTCCTGGCTTAAAATAGTTTCACATAGAAGTTAAATGGCAGAGGGCCCAACTCACATCAGCCTCTGTGCCTTCTCATTGGGGACATTTTTAGATCACTGATAACGAGGCAGGAATGTTCTCGGCCTGTGGTTCTTAACTTGTTTGGGGCTGTGGACCTGTGAAAGCTGTTGACCCTCCGCTCAGACAAATGCGTACCGTTTTGTTTCTGTTTTGTTTCAGTTTCCTGTCTGGGTGGTTAGCTGATGCAGTTGGCTAAGAGCAGCTTTGAACATCTGGCCGAAAGTTTGTGGGAGTGAATTAGTGATAGATACATAGAAAACTATGTTTTCTTTATACTGCCAAGGGGAAAATATGTGGGCATTGTTAACTGCAACGAAGCAATTGTAACAATGTAAACCCTGAATATTGACTTAACTAATTAGTAAGCATTATTATAAAACATAACTCATTGTGGGGGGGGAGGTGTCTTGAGTATCCATGGGCCGTAGAAGAGGGCTGAGCTTATTAGGAAGTCACTATCTGAAACAATACAGTTGAGAAATTGTAGCATAAGAAGCAATGCCTAGTGGAAATAGGGCTTAGGGCAACGTGTTTACCTTCCAGGCGGCCTCTGAGGTGTATCCAAGTTAGTAAAGCTACATTAAAGAGTTCAGACGTCACAGACTGAATCAACTCCAAGATCCCTTCCAGCTTTAATGCTGTTGTAGTCAAAGGGAGAGCCACTGTAAGAAAAGAATCTGAAAGCCGTTAGGGCACATGACCTGTCAGTGTTAGTCAATCCAGTTTTTCTCCTTAGATTAGAACCTACAAATGAAGAAGAAGGCAATTTGGAGTCGGCTAAAGATCCTGAAACCAAGTATTTATCTGAAGATTCGAGAGATTCAGATAATTCAGACGTGGATTTGGATTCTGCTGTGAGGCAGCTCCAGGAGTTCATCCCTGATATCAAGGAGAGGGCTGCCACTACAATTAAGCGAATGTATCGGGATGACTTGGGACGCTTTAAAGAATTTAAAGCCCAGGGTAAGCTTGTGGAACTTGAATATTTGTTGAACTTTTCTATATGCGTAACTAGCCCTGGCTTTCTTTTGTGAGCAATTCAGATTTATAGATTCACAAAAAGCATCCCTTAGCTACTTTCAGCTTTATCTCCTTCCAGAATCCTTGTCTGCACTGTAAAATTACCAAAATGAAGTGCACTAGTTTTCCTCTTCTTTGCCCAACTTCTGGTAGGGGAGGTGAGGAAAAATGGGGCTAACATCCAGTGATCCACAGACTAGACTATCAAGCCCGGAAGAAGACGGGGAGGAGGTTAAGTGGTTGAGACGCTGGGAGGGGGGCACAAGTGAAATCAAATTAAAACACGCATATCAACATCGTCAGCTTCGATGAGGTGTAATTTCAAGGATATTAATTTGAGGGTGAGCTTGTTGTAGTGGGCATGGCTTCAGGCAACACCCAGCTTGGTCTCCTTCTTGATTTCACTGTGTTACAAGAACCTCCCAGAAAGCTTATTGGGTTTCAGAATGAACTACAAATGTAAGGTTGTGTACTGCAGGTGAGCAGTACTTACTGATGAGTATCTGCTGTGTGAGGCCCAGTGCCACTGGGCATTGAAAAAAGTAAAAAGAGGGGCCTTAGCCTTATGGAATTAATCATGTTGATAAGACTAGTTTTTTTAAAAAATAGACAAATTGATCAAGAAAAACACAATTTACAGGGAAATATCTATAGAAGGACCCCGTTTTATTTCTGTACTCTGTGTTGACATTTTTATGAGTACGTATTTTATAAAAGATTTTTTAAATACGTCTAAGATTAGGAAAATGTACTGTGTAATGCAGTCAGTAATAATGAGACTTCAGTGCTTTGAGTTATGACGAGGAATAGAACGTAAATTGCAGTGACATTGTCCCCACCTCCCCCGAATATATATACGTAGAGGATATACATGTTCAGGTTTGTGCCAACCAGTTCCCAGCACTGCCTTGGGGGGAGGAGGGGCAGAGGAGAGTGAAGCGGGGGGGCTTCTTTTAAACTTTTATTTCAATACTGTTTGAATTTTTAATGAATATCTATTACTGTTAATTTATTTTTTAAATAACTGTAAAAAGGAACTGATGACACAAGAAAGATCACGTTGGAGTAGGATGACCAGGGAAGACTTTGGGAGGACGGTGTGGTTTAGGCCGAACTCTGCAGGAGAGCGAATGTCAAGGGCACAAGCGGGGGCTGCTCCCCGATAGGTAGGGAGGAGCTGACGGGTGCTGTTGTAATTGCTAAAGACCAAGTGGTGGTTCGCTTTCATTCATCGTTGACAGTTGTGTACCTTTTTCTCCTGCCCCAAATCCTAGGTGTCGCTATTAAATTTGGCAAGTTTTCCGTGAAGGAAAATAAGCAGTTAGAGAAAAACGTGCAAGAATTTCTGTCTCTGACAGGAATCGAGAATGCAGACAAGCTGCTGTACACAGACAGATACCCAGAGGAGAAATCTCTGATCACCGACTTAAAAAGAAAATACTCGTTTAGATTGCACATTGGTAAGTTTAGAAGTGTGGCCTCTTTGACCATCCATAGCCTTCCAGCCTTACACAGATAACCGCGGTGAGTACTGAGCCAGTGCCTGGCCCGTCCAGTACATGCAGTGCATGTTAGCTGCTGCTACGTTAGTGGTATGTTTATTGCCAGCCTATACGTTCAGGGATTTGGAACGTGTTCATGTCTCCCAAGAATAGTGCTTTTACAGATTTTCTAACAAATTAGATGATCAGCTTCCAGCTTTCCTACTTGGTAACCGTTACGGTTTTGGTCTCTCTTCTTGTCCTCTATTGTGTATTTTTTGCACATACTGCACAAAGGACTCTGGTATACACCAGAGTCTCTGAAGTTTTTTAAGTAGAGCCATATTTGTGCTTTGAGCTGGAACCCTCCTCTTGGAGGTATCCTGGGGAAGTTAGAAGGTCATGAAGCAATGTAGGTTTGGACTGGAAAAAAAATCTCTCTTGATTTAAAGAGGATAATTTCTTAGGTGGAATGCACAAAGGAAAACAGAACAATGAGCCCCTGCTGGGGGATCCTTTCATCTTTAGAGTGGCAAAGCAGGAAAAAGCTTATTCATTTGCAAAGGTTTTTTGTTTGTCTTATGGAGAACTGCTGGAGTGTGTCCTCCACCTCCAGATTATGTTAAAATCCCTTTGCCTAATAAGGGTCTTTTCCATGAATTTAGTAGACCAGAAGCTAGAGCCTCTACATGCTAAGCATCTAGTTTTCAGAGATCGCCAAGGAAACTGGGGATTTTGTATATCTGCTCCCCAAGACGGCTTTCTGCAGGACATAGGAAACTGCAACCTCCACCTGGGGTCTAGGATAGCGCATGTTGTAAAAAGGGGCCATTCTGGGTTTCTTTTATAATCGCGACTGCATTTCATGCCACGCTCTAGTTGTCCCTCTCACCACCTCTCTTCCGACTTTAGGTAAGGGCATTGCCCGGCCCTGGAAACTCGTATACTACCGAGCAAAGAAGATGTTTGATGTCAACAATTACAAAGGCAGGTAAGAAAAACCTTGAGCAGAGCATTTCTCTAGTCTTTGCTGATACTGTAAATCAAACTGTACACAACACAATCGTGAAGAGTTTCGTGTGTGAGACCAGATGTGTCGTCAGGTGTGTGTCTCCAAAGACCCGTTGAGTTCCCACCTCTTGACTAACCCTTCTGTCGTCTTCCCATTTCTAAATCCCTGGCTTCTACTTCATGCTTTCATTTTAGCATTCTCCATGCGCTGCCTCGTAGCGTCACCCGTGCAGTTTTCTCAGCAGCCTCCTAAGTTGTCAGCTCCTTGTGAACCCAGACGTTCCTTCTCAGTGTGATGTGTGCCCTCCAGCACTGAGCCCAGTGCTTTGGGTTTTCAGTAAATATTTGAAGGTGGGGGTGAGCACTTGTGTGAGGTCATGTAAGTGTGATTCGGCAGCCTCAATGCAGAGCTTCATGTGGCAGTGGCCATTCTCTCCTCCCTTTTTTCCTAAATAAAATGCCCAATTGTGGTCTGTTTCCAACATTCCAAATAAAACAAATGTAGACCGAGCGTCAGTGGTGGGTAAGCACTCTGCTTAAGGACAAAGGGATGAGGGAGAAGGCATCAGCTCCTACGCTTGAGGGCCCAGACAGCCACCTAGGGCTCAACTACTGATCTCACTTCCAGGAGGCAGATGGAGTGAATCTGGCAGGGCCAGTTGGGTCCTACTTAGCGCCGTGATTTTAAATCAGGACATAGGTACTATCAGAACTTAACATTGATATGACCTTGGCTTCTTTTTAAAAATTTTTACCAAAAGAAGTAAACCTGAAGTAGAGGAAAGATGCCTCCACACAGACTGAAACCTGCCCTCCCTTTTTCCCAAGCCCCCGCTGTGTACTTTAAGGAAATTCACTAAAGATGACATTTTAAATGGGACCAAAAAGATGCTTTTGGTAAATGAATGAGGTAACATGTTTTTCTACCTGTTACATCACTGTGGGAAATGACATTTTTCGAATAATGAAAGTCTGTCATTCTGATAATAAAGTTCATTCATTGGTACCATATTATTTGTGTTGCGATGACCATTTACCCTTAAAGTATTTTTCCAGCTTAAGGAACTCTTAAGTGAAAAAACCATACAAAGTCAAAAATCAAAGAATTGTAAGTCTCCAAGGGGCCATGGGGGTCAGTGCACCTGCTTCCTCATTTTCGTACACTCTGTTTTTCTCTCATGTCCTCTTTTTTGTTGCTTCAAGGGTACCTTTAAGCCTTGTTTTAAATCTCAGGAAGACCCTGCTTGCCTTATAAAGGAAACTGCTAAAAAGCTTGATTCTTAATGGTGAAGGATTTCGCATCTCTATTCACCATGCTCTGCATTTTAGATACATTTCTGAGAATGCTAGGATCTTACTGTCCCACGTAGTTGTGGATCACCCTCATTAGAAATGGTTAGTATTTTACTAGGGCTGCTTTTGTGTTGCATTAGTAATAACATAAACTACCACTTCTGGCCCCTCTTCCTCCCCCCAAAAAGGAATTATAAAATGTCATAAAGATGGCTTTTTCTTCCCTTAAACATTCAAGATGTTTAATCTCAAAATCCACATATAGTGCACTTTAGTTCTTTTCTTTTAATATATTTGCTTTTATGTGGGATTCCTGCATCTTAACTTCCTTAAACTGTGACAGATTTGTGCTAAGTCATCTGTCACATCTTTTTTTTTTTTTAATGACAGCTGTCCTTTTTTTTTTGGCTGAGTTGGGTCTTTGTTGTTGCGCACGGGCTTTCTCTAGTTGCGGCGAGCAGGGGCTACTCTTCGTTGCAGTGTGTGGGCTTGTCATTGCGGTGGCTTCTCTTGTTGCGGAGCATGGGCTCTAGGCGCACGGGCTTCAGTAGTTGTGGCTCGCAGGCTCAGTAGTTGTGGCACACAGGCTTAGTTGCTCCGCGGCATGTGGGATTTTCCCAGACCAGGGATCGAACCCGTGTCCCCTGCATTCGCAGGCGGATTCTTAACCACCGCGCCACCGGGGAAGTCCCTGTCACATCTTTATTGAGCATCTGTTGTCTGTCAAGCATTACGGGTACCAAAGTGTAGAAAACTGACAGGGTCCCTGCCCTCCGAGGACTTCCCCTCCAGAGCTGTGCTGTCCATCCATGTGACCACCAGCCTCATGTGGCCATGGAGAACTTGAACTATGGTTAGTCCAAGCTGAGATGCGCTGAAGAGTGAAGTATACAATGGACTTAGAAGGCTTGGTGTGGAGAAGAGAATGTAAAGTATCTCATTCATACTTTTAGGTTCTGATTACATCTTGAAATGGCTGCGTTTTTAATATATTGAGTTAAATAAAATATGTTATTAATTCATTAAAACTAAATAAAATTAGGGACTTCCTTGGCGGTCTAGTGGTTAAGACTCCGTGCTTCCACTGCAGGGGGCGTGGGTTCGATCCTTGGTTGGGGAACTAAGATCCCACATGCCGCATGCTGCCGCCAAAAAAAACCCACCAAAAACATGGAAGACAGAGTAGAATGGTGGAAAGTGGTCCTTGGTGATTTGACTGAGCTCCTGGATTAAGCTAACCCTAGGGCCCACCTGTATCTGGACTTTTCAATTGCCTGAGCCAATAAATTATCTTAAAAAAAACTAAATAAAATTAATTTTCCCCTGACCACTAGAAAATTCTAAATGACATCTGTGGCTCATATTTCCATTGGCCAGTGGTGGCCTAGACGAAGAGTCAGATAAACCAGGGAAGCCACGAGTGTACAGTTGCCAGTGGTGACGGGGGCAGTGAGAGAGCAGCAGAGTGTCCTGTGGGAGAGGACAGCAGGACACCTCCAACCCAGGCGGTCAGGGAAGCCCCCTCTGAAGATGCCCCATTTAAGCTGCTTCTGAAGAGCTTGCAGGAGCTGTCCAGCGGTGGAGGGCGGCCATTCCCACCACAGGTCCAGAGGCTCCGAGGTGAGAAAGGCCGATAAGGCCAATGGGGCTGAACTTAGGGAGCGCCGAGCTTTGCAGGCACAGTCAGAAGTTTGGGTTTTATTGTGTGAAGCCTTTATGGGTTTGGCTGGGGAATAACATGATCGGATTATTTGCCCTGGCCTCTGTGTAAATGAGCCAGGGACTGCGGTGACCGACTTACAGGATGCTCATGGTTGAGATGCCGAGACAGGAAGTATCTGGGCTCAGGTCCTTGGTAGGACTGCGCTGAGCAGGTTTCCTGACAGCCCACCCTATACGGCTTCTCCCAGCGTCGCAGCGTGCTGCAGTGAGAATAGTGGTTTTAAGCTTGTGGTTAATGCTCAGCTGTGATCTGTTTTCCCTTCCTCTTAGGTATAGCAAAGGAGATACCGAGAAGCTAAAGATATACCAGTCCCTCCATGGAAACGACTGGAAAAAGATTGGCGAGATGGTGTCTCGAAGTAGCCTCTCTGTGGCCCTGAAGTTCTCCCAGATCAGCAGTCGTAAGTCGTGGCCTCTAGAGCCCTCCTGGGTGAACGAATCAGCCCACAGCGGCCCAGGGCCCAGGCATCACTACAGGCCTGTCTTCTGAGAGAGTCATCACTTTTTCAGCCATTCTCTTACTGATTCATTTATTTCTCCATGCATATTGATGCAACCTTAATTCACCAGACTGATTTCTGCCACACCTTATTTCAGTAGCTTTCAGTGTGACTCCAACTGCCAGGTAAACTGAAACCCACTCAGCCGGTGGGCAGGAGAGCCTGGGCCACCAAGATCCCTTCCCCCAGGTGGCCCGGGAAACCATCAGAGGGAGGGCCTGTTAGCCAGGGACGTTTCCCAAAACCAGTGTCAGTCATCTCTTGTCTCTTCTCCTCTTTCATAAAAAGCTTCCTTGGTTATCTTCTTCACCTTAAAAAGTCCCCAGTTGCTTTCAGAAGACAGTCCTTAGTGGGTGTTAGCTTCAGCCCAGAGGCTCACGTGCTCTGGCTCTGCAGGCAGAGCCATGCAGCGGGTCCCAGACAGGCGTCTGCGTGTCCACACATGGTAAACTCTGAGGTGGTGGAGACCACGCCTTTTGTGCCACCAACTCTGGCCACCGGTGCCACATGAAGACTCAGCGCAGCCAATCCTGCCAGTTTCCAAGAAGTAAAGCAAACATCTGGATTTGCATGTGTGTGTGAAATCAAGATCTTTTTTTCTTGGGACCCTCTTTTTTAAAATAAATAAATTTATTTATTTATTTATGGCTGTGTTGGGTCTTCATTGCTGCGCGCAGGCTTTCTCTAGTTGCGGTGAGCAGGGGCTACTCTTCATCGCGGTGCGCAGGCTTCTCAATGCGGTGGCTTCTCTTGCTGTGGAACACGGGCTCTAGGTGCGCGGGCTTCAGTAGATGTGGCACACGGGCTCAGTAGTTGTGGCTCGTGGGCTCTAGATCGCAGGCTCAGTAGTTGTGGCACACGGACTTAGTTGCTCCGTGGCATGTGGGATCTTCCCGGACCAGGGATTGAACCCGTGTCCCCTGCGTTGGCAGGCGGATTCTTAACCACTGCGCCACCAGGGAAACCCCTCTTGGGATTCTCTTGATTTTTAAATATTCATCCAAATTGTTATTGGGGAAATAGTAACAATAACATTCTGTAGGCCAGGTCAAAGATATCTGTAGCCTGCCAGCTTGCGGCCTCTTCCTTAGCATGACTGTGAGCATCTAGACAAGAAGAGCGAATCGTAGAAGCTTTTGATGCCCTGCGCCAAGGACTGGCTTTAGGAATTCACAGGTGCCGGGACTTCCCTGGTGGTTCAGTGGTTAAGAATCCACACTTCCACTTCAGAGGACGCGAGTTCAATCCCTGGTCGGGGAACTAGGATCCCACATGCTGCAGGGCAACTAAGCCCATGCTGCGCAACTAGAGAGAAACCTGCGCACCACAACGAAGGTCCTACGTGCTGCAGCTAAGGCCGAACACAGCCAAATAAATTTTTTAAAATTAAAAAAAAATAGAAAGCTTAATGAGTGCAAAATATTAAAAAAAAAAGAAAAGAAGGAAAAAAATAAATTCACAGGTGCCTTCTTCATCAAGTACCGTGGTGGCGTCATTGCAGCTGTTAATTTCACTCTAGAAACTCTTGGGGAGAGTTATGTATATAACATGAAAGTCGTTTGGTTATTTTCTTTCCACTAAATGTTTGGGAACCTCACAATTTCCTGCAGGAGGTATTACTCTTAGAAACAGGAAGAACAGCTTTTTCGAAGTTAAAAAAAAGATTGCTTTAAGAAAGGATTTTTTTCTTTGCAGTTGGTTGTGTGTGTGTGTGTGTGTGTGTGTGTGTGATTGGTTCTTAAAAAGAATCTGTGGCCACTTTCGTAGTTTCATTTTGATTTGCACGTAACTGATAGTTTTTTTTGTTTCGTTTTGTTTCGTTTGGCTGCATTGGGTCTTCATTTGCTGCGTGCAGGCTTTCTCTAGTTGTGGCGAGCAGGGGCTACTCTTTGTGGCGGTGTACGGGCTTCTCATTGCAGTGGCTTCTCTTGTTGCAGAGCACTGGCTCTAGGTGCGCAGGCTTCAGTAGTTGTGGCATACGGGCTCAGTAGTTCTGACACACGGACTCTAGAGCACAGGCTTAATAGTTGTGGCTCATGGGCTTGGTTGCTCCACGGCATGTGGGATCTTCCCAGACCGGGGCACGAACCCGTGTGCCCTGCATCGGCAGGCGGACTCTCAACCACTGCGCCACCAGGGAAGCCCCGGATTCTTAACCACTGCACCACCAGGGAAGTCCATAACTGATAGTTTTATGTTTGTGTAATTGAGATGTTGCCCATTGTCTTCTGAAAAGTGTCTGATTTATCTTTTTGTTTTTAAAGACTTTATTTTGGGACTTCCCTGGTGGTCCAGTGGTAAAGAATCCTCCTTCAGTTGCAGGGGACGCTGGTCGGGGAACTAAGATCCCAAATACCACGGGGCAGCTAAGCCCGCTCTCCACAACTGCTGAGCTCACGCACCCTGTAGCCCGTGTGCCGCAAACTACAGGGGCCATGCACCACAACTAGAGAGAGAAAACTCACACGCCACAACTAGAGAGAAGCCCGTGCACCACAACAAAGAGCCTGCGCTGCAACAAAAGATCCCACATGCCTCAACAAAGATCCCATGTGCCACAACTAAGACCCAACGCAGCCAGAAAAATAAAGAAAATAAATAAATAAAGGAAAAAAAAGACTATTTTTCTAGAGCAGTTTTGGGTTCACAGTTAAAGTGAGAGGAAGGTACAAAGACTTCTTACTTATCTCCTGCCCTGTACATACACAGCACACCCCCATTCTCAACACCCCCCGGCAGAGTGGTCCATTTGTTACAATCCATGAAGCTACCTTGACACATCTTAACCCCCCAGAGTCCACAGTCCACATTAGGGTTCACTCTTGGTGGTGTACCTTCTGTGGGTTTGGAGAGATGTCAAATGACAGATATCCATCATTATCATTTTGTTGTTAATATTGTGTTTGAAAGCAAATAAATTAGCAACTTCAAGACCATCCTTTTATGTCAACAGAAAGAAATCATGGTGCTTGGAGCAAGACGGAGACCCAGAAACTAATCAAGGCTGTTGAAGAAGTGATTCTAAAGAAAATGTCTCCCCAGGAGCTAAACGAGATGGATTCTAAACTCCAAGAGAATCCTGAAGGCCGCCTGTCAGTTGTTCGGGAAAAACTCTACAAAGGCATATCCTGGGTAGAAGTGGAGGCTAAAGTGGAAACCAGGAATTGGATGCAGTGTAAAAGTAAGTGGTAAGTTTGAGGCTTCTTACATAAATTTCAACAAGATGCATTCCCTGCCCGTCTCTCAGCAACTTCCGGAGAGGGGTGGACTGCTGAGGTTACTAAGAATATCTGTAACTACCACGTGGAAAGCCTTACAGTAGGTCAAGAATGATCCTCTCTAATCTGCTGCTCCAACCACTTCAATATCAGTAGCTGATTTAAGTTAGCATTTAGCCAACCCTGATTCATTGTGTGGCTTCTTCATAAAGAACTTGAACCTTTTGTTCTATTTATTTATTTATGTAATTGAAGTATAGTTGATTTACAATGTTGTGTTAGTTTCTGGTGTACTAAGTGATTCAGTTATGCATATATATTATTTTTTCATTCTTTTCCAATATAACTTATTACAAGATATTGAATACAGTTTCCTGTGCTGTACAGTAGGACCTTGTTGTTTATCTATTTTCTATATAGTAGTTTGTATCTGCTAATCCGCAATTTCAAATTTATTCCTGCCCCCTTTCCCCTTTGGTAACCATAAGTTTGTTCTCTGTGTCTGTGAGTCTGTTTCTGTTTTGTAAACAGAACTTGAATCTTCTTAATATTGAATATTGACTTCTGGTTTCTTCACTCTGTCCCTTTCTTCATAAAACCAGGTTGTTACCTATTTATAGCATGAAAAAAAAAATACAAAATTAACGTCTGAATATTTAGGAGGGAAATCACAAGCGTAGTGATCAGTAATAGCTCCACCTTTTTACTTTTGCTTTCTAATTCAGCAGTTCCTCTGTCTTCATCCAAAGCAGGGCAGTCACGCTCTTCATCCTAGAACATCTTTAGGTGCATCCGTCACAAAGAAGTAGTTTCGGTCCAGATCTTGCTGCACGTTGTTCGCCCGATGTAGCTTTTCCCAGCCCTGGAGGGTTTCTGATCTAACTTTCAACTGCAACTTTCAGCTGCAGCATGACAGCTTGAAGCAGTGGTTCTACAGCCCACGACCCAGGCCTCCTGCATAAAGGGAGTTTCATCATCTTGACCGTTAAAGAAGAATGAAATCCAGAGTGGGCGTGTTGTACGTTAAAAGCAAACTCCTAGATTATACTGTGTGTTGTTTATATACCTTACAGTTCTGCCGTAGAGTATTTATTTTACTAGAAGACTACCCTCAGGAAATAAGCTCAAAAGGACAGATAATGTTTAGGGGGGGAAGTGTGTAATATGGAGGAACCAGAGCCCTTTCTCCCCCTATATCTTAGACTTAAAAACAGGAGTGGGGGCTTCCCTGGTGGCGCAGTGGTTAAGAATCCGCCTGCCAATGCAGGGGACACGGGTTCAAAGCCCCGGTCTGGGAAGATCCCACATGCCGCGGAGCAACTAAGCCCGTGCGCCGCAACTACTGAGCCTGCGCTCTAGAGCCTGCGAGCCACAGCTACTGAGCCTGCGTGCCACAACTACTGAAGCCCACCTGCCTAGAGCCCATGCTCTGCAACAGAGGCCACTGCAATGAGAAGCCCGTGTACCGCAATGAAGAGTAGCCCCCGCTCGCCACAACTAAAGAAAGCCCGCGTGCAGCAACGAAGACCCAACACAGCCAAAAATAATTAATTAATTAATTTTTTTAAAAAAGGAGTGGGTTATAAAGCCTCAGTTGGAAGATGATATGTCAGTGTCTTAAAAGGGCAATGATGAAGGGGAGCCGTGCTTCAGAATCAGCATAATTAAATAACATGCAAGGGTTCTCTTTTAATTTGAAGAAAAATGTAGGAAACTTGAATGCTGAACATAGATTTACTTCATGAAACATTGAAATGGCATCAGCGGGTACATTTCAAACCAGTGAACGTGGGCGGCTGTTAGTAAAAACAGTGTCAGTTTCTGTGTGTGTGCATCATGTGCCTCCCTTCTCAAGAAAGTAAATGTTACAGCTCATGATCCGTCCATCACATTGTGACAAATTTCACTCTTCACGAGAAGCACTTTTTAAATATTTTTAATTGAGCTGCTGCTCTCATTAGGAACTTCAGGGAACCCTTTCCCTCAGCCATGAACTTTGGGCCTTAGAGGAATCATTGAATCATTGATGACTTTACTAAATCTGTGGTAATAAGAGCAATGTCTCTCTGTTTTATAAACAAGCAAAAATAAATTGAGTTTACACAGCGCCCTTTAGCACCTGCAAGCAGGCTTATTCTTTTTTTTCCTCCCCTTTTTTTAACTGTTTATTATGGAAATTGTGTAACACACAGCAACTTAGAACTCCTTGTATCCATCATTCATTTTCAATAACCATCAACTTTCTATCTCTTTATTTACCCTTTCCCACTTTAAAAAAATTAAAAAAGGTATATTCTTGATGGTGGTAAATGTTAGCAGTGATGAGTTGCAAATGTTATAAAGTGGTTCTGAATAAGGACAATTTAAATGAGGAAAACAAAGGACATTTTAATGGAAACTTTACCCCGAAAATAAACTGTTTTTCTTTCTTTCAATGTAGGACGGAAATTCTAACCAAGAGGATGACAAATGGTCGGGACGTATACCGGGGAGTTAATGCCCTACAGGCCAAGATCAACCTCATTGAAAGGTACAGAAATAGAAAGTGACAACATTTTCTGTGTTCTTCTCTCTAGCCAAAGAGTAGCTGTTCAACAGCAGAATCTGCAGTAAGATCACCACGGTTCATATTCCTCTTCCAGCACTTTCTACGTGCATGACCTTGGACGTGTTTCCTACCTTTCTAGGTCTTGGTTTGTTTATCTTAAATGAGGATGATAATAACAGTACCTGCCTCTTAGTGTTATTGGCAGAAGAAATGAAATAATGCATGTAAAACGTAGCATGCACTCAATAAACATAGCTATTTTAGTCTTTAAGGCTTTCACATAGACATGGCTTACTTCTGTCCATTGGAAAATGGAGCTAAATACTTCAGGCCGAGCCCCACTGCTCTCTAGCACGCGTTAGTTGGTGTCACTGCTGCTTGGTCTTTAGTTTTGTCTTTGAGTTCCTGGTCCGTGCAGAGTCCTCCCTCCCCTGATGGACAGGGAGACATGGACCTGTTTTACAAAGTCAGCGAGTCTAGTGGAGCTGGGCTCGTGTCCAATGAGGAACAGCAAAGAGCAGAAGAAACCTTTGGATTCTGGCCGCCCTGTCCAGCTTCATTATTCTTGCGCTCTGTCAGGAAGCCTGCTTCTCCTTCATTGGTGGGCTTCCTCGTTCTCCACGCCGGCCTGGCTGGGGTTGCCTTCCCCTTTTCTCCTCTACCAGAGAGACAGCAGAGACTAGCAGAGCAAAGGAGGCCATCTCACGTCAGGCAGGCCTGGGTTCCATTGTGGGTACCGCCTATGAGTCATGAAACCTTGAGCCAATGACTCGAGCTCTCAGCCCTGATTCCTGGCCTGTGGAAAGGACATAATCCCCTAGCTTCATCAGGTGATGGTGAGGGTAAATGGATTAGTGGGTATCAAGGTCTTAACCCAGTGTCTGTCACATAGTAAGTGCTGAGTACACATTTGTACTACTCTTGTGTGTCTACACTGCATGGTGAAGTTGTGTTTTTGGTTGGTTGGTTGGTTGGTTGGTTTTTAATTTTTTATTTATTTATTTGGTTGCGTCGTGTCTTAGTTGCAGCAGGCGGGCTCCTTAGTTGTGGCATGCAGACTCTTAGTTGCGGCATACATGTGGGATCTAGTTCCCTGACCAGGGGTCGAACCCGGGCGCCCTGCATTGGGAGTGTGGAGTCTTAACCACTGTGCCACCAGGGAAGTCCCTGTGTTGTTTTTTTTTTTAAATTGAAGCATAGTTGATTTACAATGTTGTGTTTAATCTTTGCTGTACAGCAAAGTGACCCAGTTATACATATATATATTTTTTTCATATTTCATTCTTTTCTATTATGGTTTATCACAGCATACTGAATATAGTCCCTTGTGAAGTTGTGTTTTTTACTAGGCTTGGTGGGAGATGCAAAGGGCTCAGGAGGAGGAAGCGTGATTTTTTTGGTCTGTAGCTCACCCCATGACCTTGGGCTGACCTTGGGTTAGGATGCCAGTGACACTGGGCCTGTGTAACAAGGGAGCTGGAACAGGGGTGAACACGCTGAGACCTTCCAGCTCTTAATATTCTGTGAGTCCATGAAGATGTCCATCATGTTGATTTTTGGCTTGAAAACTTAATTTTTATTTTTTCTCATAGGTTGTATGAAATAAATGTGGAAGATGTTAATGAAATAGACTGGGAAGATCTTGCTAGCACCATAGGGTAAGGCCATTTGTTTAATATCAAGCTAATGAAAAAATCAGAGAGGAGTTCTAATAAATGACTGCCTCTCAGATTTGAAGAACAGGACTGAAATTCCTGCTGCTTATGGAACTCATCTATAAATTGTATTTGTGTATATATGTATTGGGAACGCCCTGTCTAAGTACCGGACCAGGTAAATCAGACCAGCCCTCCCTCCGCTCCAGTCACCACCTCCACCCCAAGACACCTGAGGAGAGTGAATGAAATGTGTGCAGAGTCTCTTAAAAGCTTCATGGAGCACACCAGCTATGACTGGGACAAAGAACCCATGGTCCCTTTGCCCATAATTAGCCTTCTACCATTTGCCACGTTGACTTTATCATCCCTCCCTCCCTCCCTCTCCCGCTCCCTTCTACAAGGGAATAGAATTCTTTCCCTTAACCGTTTCAGTGCTAATGGTGGACGACATGTCCTCAGCAAGGCTGTTACTCTGCATCAGCACAGTGATCGTACTGAGGGCACCTGACACTGATGCACTACTGTTGTCTAAAACACAGTCCCCATGCAAATTTCACCCAGCGTCCCAGTCGTGTCCTTTATAACACTCTCCCCGATTTAAGATCCAGCCCAGGGTCTGTCTCCTTAGTGTCCTCTAATCTGCAGAGTTCTTCTGCCTTTTCTTTTGTTTTTAATTATTGGAGTCTAGTTGATTTATAATGTTTCAGGTGTACAGCCGAATGATTCCGTTATAGATTCTCTTCTGTTATAGATTTTTTAAAATTTATTTATTTATTTATTTTTGGCTGCGTTGGGTCTTCATTGCCGTGCATGGGCTTTCTCTGGTTGGGGCAAGCGGGGGCTGCTCTTCATTGCAGCACGTGGGCTTTTCATTGAGGTGGCTTCTCTTGCTGCGGAGTACGGGCTCTAGGCACGCGTGGGCTCAGTAGTTGTGGCTCACGGGCTCTAGAGCGCAGGCTCAGTAGTTGTGGTGCACGGGCTCTAGAGCGCAGGCTCAGTAGTTGTGGTGCACGGGCTTAGTTGCTCTGCGACATGTGGGATCTTCCTGGACCAGGGCTTGAACCCATGTCCCCTGCAGTGGCAGGAGGATTCTTAGCCATTGCGCCACCAGGGAAGTCCCTCTGTTACAGGTTATTACAAGATATTGAATATAGTCCCCTGTGCTATACACTAGGTCCTTGTTGTTTATCTGTTCTATATACAGTAGTGTGTATCTGTTAATGCCTTTGTCTTCTATGACGTTGAAATTGTGGGAAAATACAGGCTGGTCGTTCTGGAGAACGACCTCAGTTGGGGAGTTTGTCAGACGCTTCCTCACTGTTGGATTTGGGTTTTGTATTTTACGTGGGAATCAGTCACGGGGGAGGCTGTGTTTCTGTCACCAGGTCACATCCCATCAGGAGGCATGTGGTTCTGATTTTGATCCCCTGGCTCTGGCGGCCTCTGCCACACTGCCCCACTGTAGAAAAGGAAGTTTTTCTCTTGGTGAAAAGAAATGGCCACTGGGAGATCTTTTGAGACCACATCAAGCTGCTGCTCGTCTTCGGTTTCCCTCAGGGGTTTTGGTGTGCTGTTCATTCGCATCTCTCACCCGAGGAGTGAGATGTCCTCAGTTGCCGCTGTCTGCCTGCATCGCTGCGGTCCTTGCATTTTCAATCAGTTCCTGCCACTGGAGGAGAGGCCACCACGGGGAAGACCTGAATTCACTGCTAGCCAAGCAGCCGAGAGCTGGCTGGCAAAGCACAGTCTCTCTAAGCAGCACACGTTGTTGAGCATCTCGGGGCTCAGGGGTTGGTGGGCTTTGGGAGGTGGGGATGCTGAGGGACTGTCTGGCCTTTAGTTTGGGAAGGGTGCTGAGGGCAGCAGGGCTGCCGCAGCCTGGCTACCTTTCAGAAACATGGCTGCTGGTGTGAGGTTGTCACTGATCCATTAGGAAGGGTGTAAACTGGTTCTGCTGGTTAGTTATTTACACCTCAGGATTATGGACAAAGAATGATCAGTCCTTTTTTTTTTTTTTTTTAAACTTGAGAATTGGAATCTTTTTGTGGCAGGCCCTGTTGGGAGCCACAGACACATGCCCGCGATTCCAAACCCTTTCCTCTTCTAGCTCGTCTCAGGAGTGGGGCACCAGCTCTTGGGTTTGTGGGTCCCTGGGAGGGGAGGGTGTTAGGGGCTTTGAAGGAAGGGTATCCTGCTGTGTACCCCACCAACTCCCGTCCTAAGAAGTATTCATGTCAACATGTCCCTCCCTCTGTAATATCAAACCGCTTTTGAAAAATCTGACTTTTCCAATAAATGTTTGTGTATCTTGTGACATTGCCTCAGATCACATTTCTTAAATTGAAATGGGTTTTTAATGATTTTAAGTAGAATTATATACTTAGATATTGATTGTTCTGGTTAAGGTTTAGAAATCTCAGAGCTGTTAAAACAGACATCATGGCATCCAGTCAAATACCATTGGAAATAGTACATCCTCAAAGCTTTAATAATGAGTTAAAACAGTGAAAATAATTAAATTAAAAGTTCGGTCTCTCAGGTTCTTTAAGCCTCCCTTGTGAATTATTTAGGCAGGATTTTAAAGAAAGCATCTCCACCTGATGAGATGTAACACCTACTTTGTCTGAAAATGTCCAGATCCGTTATTGTTACTTCTTGAAGCCTGAGCTTTGATCTGCAGAACAACCTGGGCGCAGGGCGCTGTGGGAAGAGGGAAGGCATAGATGCCCTAGAACTTGGGCTTTGCAGTCAGATGGACCGGGCGTCAAGTCCTGGGACTCTGCTCATCATTTAGCCAGCCTAGGGCAGGTCATTCCTTCCCTTGCCTCCACGTCGCGGTTTCCTCATCTGCGCAGTGGTTTAACAGGACCGTGATGAGGACGACAGCAAGGAGACAGTGCGTGGCACGCAGTGCACACGTGGCGGGCAGCTGCTGCCATGAAGAGGCAGAAAGAGCCCAGCCGTCTTGTACTTCCACATACCTAGCAGATCCAGTTATTCCCACTAATCATATAACAACTAGATTAATTAGTCACTGAAACAAATATGCCACACTTTTATGGCTTAGGAAGTGAGTGCCCAGGAAGTGAAGTTAGTGATTTTCACTTTAAAAAAATATTTAAGATGTGGTTGTTTCTGTCCTACTTATTGTAAATGGAAAATGGATTTGACTCACCAGAATATCGTAAGCATCCACTTTATTTAGCTTTGTAAAGTAAAAAATCCAGACCCCTGCCTTTGCATTGTGACAAATATATAGTTATCCTAAATGTAGTGGTTAAGAGTGTAGGATTTGTGAAGTGTTGCCAATCGCAGCAACATGGATGGGCCTAGAGATGATCATACTAAGTGAAGTAAGCCACACAGAGAAAGATATCATGTGATATCAATTATATGTGGAATCTTAAAAAACTGATAACAAATGAACTTATTTACAAAACACAAATAGACTCACAGACATAGAGAACAGACTTATGGTTACCAAAGGGTTAGCTGGAGGTAGGGGGGTAAATTAGGAGTCTTGGATTAACATATACACACTACTGTATATAAAATACATAAACAATAAGGACCTACTGTATAGCACAGGGAACTATACTCAATATCTTGTAATAATCTATAATGGAAAAGAATCTAAAAAAATAATATATATATATATATGTATAACTGAATCTTTCTGCTGTACCCTTGAAACTAACACAATGTTATAAATTAACTATACTTCCATTAAAAAAAAACTGATATCAAAAAAAAAGAAAAAAGTAGAATTTGGAGTGGACCCAATTGAAGTCCCAGCCCTTCCCCCCTTATTCACTGTAAGATCTTGGCCATCTTCTCTCGGTTTCACCATCTCCAAAACGAGGGATAAGCGTAGGAGCCCCCTCGCAGAGTGGTCGTGAGGGTTATTTGTTGCTCTGCGGAGAGCCCTCAGGGTGGGGCTGAAGACAATGTTAGCATGAGCCCCTGTGAGCTAGCGTTACACCTTGTCTTCCCAACTGGTAGTTGAGATTGTTCTAGTTTAGACAGAATTCGTCTTGTTGTACTGCTGGTTTTCTTCCTTTTGTGTGTGTGTGTTTAACCAGATGAACAATAGCTTTTCATATGTGTCTTATTTTTCTCACATGTGTAGACATGAGGATTAAGAAAGCTGCTTAGGTCTGTAGACCACCCCTCAATCAATGCACTTAGTACACAGGACTGAAATGATTAACTTTTAAACTGCCACTAACTTTTTGACACCTTTTCCTTTCTAAAGGGATGTTCCTCCATCTTATGTCCAAACTAAATTTTATAAGCTGAAAGCTACCTGTGTTCCCTTTTGGCAGAAGAAGACTTTTCCAGGTCAGTATTTTCGGTATCTGAATAATTAAAAGCGCAGCACATGGGGACACACGCTGGTAGTGTGACCTTGGGTAGTGACTTCTGGGAACCTCAGATTCTTCAAATGGAAAACGGTGAAAATTGGCAAATTATAACCCCTACCTGACAGGACTTTCAGAAGTACTAAATGAGATAATGAGCTTGAAAAGTGTGGTCACCAGGCTGCCGGGCGTTTAGCAAGCACTGGGTGAGTAGCTGCGCGTGCTTCTGGGTTGCACAGCACACGTGCTCACGTGCACACGCTCACACCACATGCCTGCACACACACTGATCCACAAAAAACTGGAGATACAGTTTCTTCTCTGCAGCCATTTGTAGGTGGTTTACATATGTAATTCCCAAACCTGGAGTATCAGAGTCAGGTGGGGAACTTGGGGAAAAGGTACATACCTGGGTCTCATCCCAGACCCAGTCGATCCTAGTCTCTAGTCTGGGTCCAGAGGCTAGGTTTTTCTCTAACAAGCTCACAAGTGAGTCGCCAGTGGCCTGCCCAGCATCATTGTTTGGGAACCGCTGGTTCGGGTAACACTGCGCCCTGCAGTGTGTGACAAAATGCTCCTTGCGTTCAGCAGACACCACTTCCTGGGTTTGAATCCTGGCTTCGCCCTCCTGACTCTATGACTTTGGATGAGTTTCATAATGTCTTTATGCCTCATTTGAAAAACGGGTGAACAATGGTGCCTACGTCATAGGATTGTTGAGAGGATTGAATGAGTGACTATGAATAAAGCAGGTAGAGCCAGGTCTTGCACACAGTAATGCCAGTAGCAACGCGTTGTCGTCATCCGCACCGTCCGTCCTTTGACCGTGGGAAGAGGCTTTGTCAGATCATCTCAAGATTCAATTTCTTTTCTTTAGAGATTATAGACTACCTTTATGAGACTAGTCTACCGTTGCTTAAAGAAAAATTACAGAAGAAGATGGAGAAAAAAGGGACTGAGATCCAGACCCCGGCAACCCCCAAGCCAGTCTTCCTGTTTCGAGACATCTTTTATTGTGACGATGACAGTGAGGGAGAAGACGGAGATGAAAAATGTTAAGCGGCTGATACTCTCTCTTGTCCATTTTTCTAGGTCTGGTTGTGTTTATATACGTGTCAATAAAGCTATTTTCACTATTGATTTTACTGAAGAAGGTGCAACAGCCAAAGGAAGGGTATGAAAATAATAACATATTGTGGAGCATTAAAAATTGATTCACATTTCATATTCAAGTTTGTCTGAATGTGAAAAGAAAGGCAAGTGTATGAGTTGATTTAATATTTTCTGTGCTATTATATTGAAAATAATTACAACTAATGGTTTTCATACAACAGCAGGATCCCAAGTCCCTCTAATGGCAGCAGAGGGTAGTCATGTCCGACGAACATTTTCTTTTTTTTTGGCTGCGCCACATAGCTTATGGGATCTTAGTTCCCCACCAGGGATTGAAGCCAGGCCCTCGGCAGTGAGAGCGCAGAGTCCTAACCCCTGGACCGCCAGGGAATTTACCCCAATGAACATTTTCATGATGTGGATTCAACTATACGTGCATTCAGCAAAAAAGAGAATGTTTACAATTTTAATAATGCATGCCATTTTGCTTTCTGTTTTTCAATTGTTTAGATGTATATTTTAGTGTGTGTGCGTATTAGGTAAGTGGTACAGGGAAGTTTGTGTTCCCGCAAACTGGTTTCGGTTCCCATGTGCCTGTCATGGTGTGCGTATCTCATCTTCCTGAGTGTGATTCTAGTGTTTAAAGATAGGTATTTTTCATACAAGATGCCCTCTCAAAGCCAGTCACAGAATTCATCTGGTGTTGAACTGGAAAAAACAAAGAAACCAGCAGTCTCTTCCATTGCTTCTGGAAAAACTGCCTCTGTTAGACTTCCCTTGCTGGCAAGGGAAATAAAGTGCCCAGGCTTCTAGCCTCATCTGTACAGGGGAGAACATAGAAAGGAAGGTGTGGGTGAGCAATATCCCATACAGTGAGGCCACCCTCTGGGCCAAGGTGCAGCACCCTTGTCTCCTGAGTGTAGCATCGTGATGTGTGATGTTGGTCAATTCATCCACAAAGCTAGGCATTTTTCCAAGCTTGCCATCATCAGGGAAGGAAGAATACAGAGAAACAAGTTTAGGAGTCCTCAGTCACCAGTATATCCACAGCACCTATCATGGTGTTGTGCAAATAATAGACACTCGATACATATTCAGGGAACAAATGAGTATTTTCTTTTTAAAAATTTATTTGTTTATTTTTGGCTGTGTTGGGTCTTCGTTGCTGCACGCAGGCTTTCTCTAGTTGCTGTGAGCAGGGGCTACTCTTCATTGCAGTGCGCGGGCTTCTCACTCTGGTTGCTTCTCTTGTTGTGGAGCATGGGCTATAGGTATGTGGGCTTCAGTAGTTGTGGCCTGTGGGCTCATTAGTTGTGGTGCACAGGCTTAGTTGCTCCGCAGCATGTGGGATCTTCCTGGACCAGGAGTTGAACCCGTGTCCCCTGCATTGGCAGGCGGATTCTTAACCACTGCGCCACCAGGGAAGTCCCAGAACAAATGAATATTTTCTTTTTAATAAGCATTTTGCCTTTAGTCACCTCCTTCTATCTGTCAAACATACCAATCTCCGGGCTGATGGGAATATAAATTACATGTTCCTTTTGGAGGACAATCCGGTAGAATACATCAAAGCCTTAACAATGTACATATTCTGAGATCCAGCAGTTTCACTTCTAGGACCTAAAGAAATAATAGAACTAGTGTAAAAGAATGGCACATTTATAATATGAAAACTAGAAAAATATAAATGTTCTTTAATAGGAAATTTACTATATATGATGGTATATTCCTAGAATGGAATATTAGGCAGTAATTAAAAATGATAATGAGGGACTTCCTGGGTGATGCAGTGGTTAAGAATCCGCCTGCCGGTGCAGGGGACACGAGTTCGATCCCTGGTCTGGGAAGATCCCACATGCCGCAGAGCAACTAAGCCCGTGCACCACAACTACTGAGCCTGCGCTCTAGAGCCCACAGGCCACAACTACTGAGCCTGTGTGCCACAACTACCGAAGCCCACGCGCCTAGAGCCCGTGCTCCACAAGAGAAGCCACTGCAGTGAGAAGCCCGTGTACCACAACGAAGAGTAGCCCCTGCTCGCAGCAACTAGAGAAAGCCCATGCATGGCAACGAAGACCCAACACAGCCATAAATAAATAGATAGATAAATAAAAATTTTTTTAATGATAATGATAGATTTGGTTAACATACAAGGTAAACAATATAATCAACTAAAATACATACTGTTTTTCATTCAGAAGTGTACATATTATCTTCTTAATTTTGTAACAGTAAAAAAAAAAAAAAATAGGGACTTCCTGGTGGTCCAGTGGTTAAGACTCCTTGCTTCCAATTCAGGGGGCACAGGTTCGATCCCTGTTGGGGGAACTAAGATCCCACATGCTGCGTGGTGCGGCCAAAAACGAAAAAAAAAATTGTGTAAATAGAGATGCATTACAGTGTAAGGGAGGAATTAAACCCAAAGTGTTGACAGTGGTTCTCTCCGGGAAGTGGGATTGTAAGTTTATAGGTTAGAAGTCTTGACTTGCAAGTGCCAGAAAATCAGACTCAGATAGATCAAAGGCATCTGGGGACTCTCAGACTGAAAATCCAGAGGGAGAGGATGGATCCAGCTACTCAGAGTCCCCAGAATGTGTTTTCTTGCTGATTCTCAGCTCTCCCTTCTCCAGAGTCCACTTTATCTTCAATCCACACGAGGGGGTCCCTTGGTCCTGAGGGGTGCCTTCATAGAGCCCCATGTTATAGCATCCTTCTTATTATTACTTAAATAGAGGATGCCATTCAGAGAACAATAGCTCTTGCTTAAGTCCTGGGTTTTGTTCCCAGTGCCCAAATTAGAGCTTGTGCCCAACTCTGAGCCATCACCGTAGGCACAAAAATAGGATGGTCTTCAACCCATCTGGGCTCATGTCTGGAGCTGGGATTTAGCTCAACCTGCCTTAAATGGCTGAAAGGGTAAATACCCCTGTGGAAAATCATGGTTCCATTAGCAGAAGAGGGGAGTGGACCCTGAGGAAGCGACCCACACATGTGCAGGACTGTGGGTAATTACCTGTGCTGTGAATTTTACCCAATAAACTTGTGTACTTGGTAAAAGTTTAATTTTTTAACTTTTTCTCACCCCTAGCTCCATGCCCTTCCCCCACCCCACCCCCCAAAATCTTACTTTTGCCAAACACCCTTTTGACATACAAGGATCCAGGAATTTGGAAGAAAAAGAAGGGAAGGGTAGACTGTATTTGTCAAATACAGGCCCAAGAGGAGAGAAAGGGGAAACCATGAGCGTGGTTTGAATGTGTAGACTTTGAAGTACCAACAGGGCCCGTTTGAGGAGACCCCAGTCTACTGCATGGAGAGAACAGACAGGAACAAACCACACTAGAGAGGCGGGTTGGTTGGTTAGCTCCCTGAGGGGGAGAGTGGGAGCCATGAAATGGACAACCCCATTTACGGCAAGAAAAAGGCAGGAGAGGAAACGTGGACTTGGCAGGGAGTGGAAGAGGAGTAGACTCAGAAAGTGAACAAGGGTAAAGAGAAGAAGGTGACCCATCTAACAAGAAACAAGACCGAGGAACAAATAAAATTGCTTTTAAACAGTCTTGACTGCATAATGTGAGAGTCCTTGGCCCAGTCCTTGGCCATTGAGCACTCTTCAGTAAGCATGCCTTTCAGCTCTTCATCTTAATTTGGAGACTTCATCGTCCAACAAAGAGGTCCAGAACTGCAGTGCACAGGAGTGTGTAATCAGACCATGGCATCTGTTCTCCTCAGAACACTACTTTTAGTTCAACAAGCATCATGGACCACATGCAGTGAGCCAGGTACTGTTAGGAGCTAAAGATGCAAGAGGGAACAATACAGACTTGGTGCCTGTTTTCTTGGAGGCTACACAATCTAGCACTTTCTGAACACCTTTCCCAGTCCATCTCCTGAAATAACACGCCATAGTTCTAATTCTTCGACCTCATCAAATAATCCATCGATCCATCAACCCACTCCTAGCCTACCCAAGTGTCCATCCTTACAATCCCTCCCTTCTGAACACCCTCGGCTCTTCATTCTCTCCCCCTGGTACTTCCCTGCTCAAGACCCCAGACCTGGATGAGCCCTTCCATCTGCCTCCTGTCTGCACCTGAAGAGCTGAATATTCCTAGAAGAAAGTCACACAGCTCAGCTGGTTTAATGACCGTAAACCTCAAAAAGACAGTGTTGCCAGCAACCCCCTATAAATTTATTTATTTATTGTTGGCTGTGTTGGGTCTTCATTGCTGCACGTGGGCTTTCTCTAGTTGCCGTGAGCGGGGTTACTCTTCAATGCAGTGCGCGGGCTTCTCATTGTCGTGGCTTCTCTTGTTGCGGAGCACGGGCTCCAGGTGCACAGGCTTCAGTAGTTGTGGCACGTGGGCTCAGTAGTGCCAGCAACCCTCTAATAGGCTTGCTGTTCTTTTACCCACATCAGCTGTGTCCTACATTCAACCATCCCACAACCCTCTTCTGCCCTTTTCATGATTCACTGAGAAAATTGAAGCCATCCCCCATCAAATCCCTCTTCCCTGCACCAACCAGTCAATCCTACCTCCATCTATATTCATCCATCCTACTACAAGCTGAGTCCCTACACCTGAGCCCTGCAGTCTGTCCCTTCACATTATCTCAGAGATTTTGGTCCTTTGCTGATCCTTCTAAATTGTCAGTCTCACCTATTCTGCATCGCTATCACCATACAAACAAGCCATGGTATTAGCTATCTTTGATTCTATACATGTAGAATCAATTACCACTTTCTGCTGCACTCCCCCCACTGCCTCCAACTTCTAAATGCTTATGTTCCTCGAGACTTTTTGGGCTCTTCACGTTCTCCCGATGCCTCGAAATAACATCTGTGTGCTGATGGCTCCCAAATGTGTAGTTATAGGTCAGATTCTCCCCCAAACTCCAGGCTACCTGCCATCTCCCTTCAAACGTCTGAGCCGTTTGCCCATAAGGTTAAAAGGACTTCAGTTTTTCAGAGTAGTTTTAGGTTCACAGCAAAATTCAGAGGAAAGTACAGAGATTTCTGAAATACCCACTGCTTCCCCCCCCATATGCATAGCATCCCCCATTATCAACATTCCCCACCAGTGTAGTACGTTTGTTACAACTGATGAACCTACGGTGACACGTCATTATCACCCAGAGTCCATAGTTTTCATTAGGGTTCACTCTTTGATATGTACATTCTATGAGTTTGGACAAATGTATAATGACATGTATCAGTCCTTTAATATCAGAGTACTTTCACTGCCCTAAAAATCCTCTGTGCTCTGCCTGAAAGCTCAGTCAATTCACAAAGAAGATACACTAATTCTTAATCTGCACATGAAAAGATGTTCTACATCATTAGTTATTAGGGAAATGCAAATGAGGCACAGTTTTAACCCATTGGGATGACTGAAATTTAAAAGACTTACAATAGGGATAGTATTGACAAGGTTGTGGAGCAAATGGAAGTCTTATACTTTTGCTTATGGTAATTTAAGACGGTAAAATCACTTTGGGAAATGGATTGTAAATTCTTGTAATGTTAAAGACACACCTACCCTGTAATCCAGCAATTCCACTCCTGCATATTTGTCCATGTTAACTGAAAACGTATGACCATTAAAAGACTTGTACAGTAATGTTCATATCAGCTTTATCTATTAACAGTGGAAAACTTGAAACCACCCAATATTCATCAGTAGATGACTAAAAGAAAAAAACCAAATTGTGGTGTATTCATTGAATGATACCCTTCTCTGCAATAAAAATGAACTGCTGATACATACAATAACATCTGTGAACCTCATACACTTCATGTTGAACAAAAGCAGATGGTCAAAAGAATACATAGTGTATAATTCCATTGATAGAGTTCTAGAATAGTCTAAATGAATCTATGATGATAGATATGTTGATAGAAGTCAAATCAATGTTTCCATTGGGTGAATGGGGAGAAGATTTTCTGCCAGGTGTCCCAAGGGCACTTTTCTGGCAGGAAGAAAATGTTTTATATCATGATTAGAGATGGTTACATGAAATTACGGAGTTGTTAAAATCCCTCAACTATACACCTAAAATGTGTACTTATTGTGTATAATTGTATATAAATTATATAAAGTTGACAAAATCATGGAATAAGAGGCTACAGTGAAGGTTAATGATGATGAAATCAATAGAAATTATAATGTAACAAATATTTTAGTAATTCATTAAGAACAGATCCATTTCAAATAGAAATAATGTGTAACATGTTCTTGGATTGTTGGTAATCCAAATAATGATGAGTATTGAGTCAAATGATCAAACTGGAAAAAGTACTGAAATTTTGACATACTGACATCTAAAACTCACAATCTGTAGCTAAAAATGAGAAAAATCTATGACAACCTAGTAGTAATGTGTTATCAATTCCAAGTATTTAGGTTCAGTCATTACACCAGAAACTTTATGTGTTCTGAATTCTTACAGCTTATCTGTGAAAAAAGGCTTGATACAAATTTTTTTTAACTTGACAATCCTAAAATTTGCATATTATAAAATGAAATATTAATTTGAAACTTTCATAAACGCAATAAAATTTCATCAATCTTACTAGAAAAAAGACTGAATTACGTTTGTGTTCCTTGTATAGAAAATGATCTTCAACCTCATTGCTGAGATAAAAGTGTATGAAGCCCAAATATATAACTTTTATAGAGTTGTGTTTGCAGCTTAAATATTTTTTTCTGAATTTTTAATATTTGTGGGGTTTTTTCTGAATTTTTAATATTTGTGGGGTTTGTCCGTTTGTGCTATTCATTTCAAATAAATATTAAAGACACCCCTCAAGTTGTGTAAACTTTGGGCTCTACAACTCCTGAGCATACCTTGGATCAATGAATCTCTGAGTGTAAAAAGCAATTCACGGAAAAACGCATTCAGTCTAATTTGATAAAGTTCAAAAACACGCTAAGCTTCATTATTTACAGATTAAAGACAATATTACCATTTGTAATACGTGGTAATATTATAAGGTAATAAACGTGGTAATATTATAAGGAAAGAGCCACAGCGGGCTCAGAAGCAGGATGAAATTATGACTTCAGTGGCCCTAGGTACTTTTTGCCTTCAGGGGCACTTTCCTCCTTAAAAATATCAACATTTATATTTTATGACTGTATTGGTATAAAGACAAATAAATGGTAAATATTAAAAGATTTTCTTCAACCTAATATTCCACTTGTTTTCTGATTTTATAAGAAGTTAAAACATTTCTTTGTGTCCCTAGCCCAAGCTACCCTGTAAAATGGAGGAGCCCCTCCGTTTAGGATTCACGGTAATATTCCGTTTCTTACACCGTGGTGAGTAGATTAGCGTTTTATAAATATCCCTTCATGGCTACTTTAATAAAAACGTATGTAATACATTCTTCAAGGATACACATTAAAGTGGTTATCTCAGGAAAACAGAGATTCCAGTGATTTTTTTTCCATCTTCTCTTCAAAAAAAGTGGGTTTTTTTCCAAGAGCCAGCCAGATCCCTAGTTTTCAAAAGCATTAATATTATTTTAAAAAGGATACCTACACAGGGCTTCCCTGGTGGCGCAGTGGTTGAGAGTCCACCTGCTGATGCAGGGGACACGGGTTCGTCTCCCGGTCCGGGAAGATCCCATATGCCGTGGAGCGGCTGGGCCTGTGAGCCATGGCCGCTGAGCCTGTGCATCCGGAGCCTGTGCTCCACAATGGGAGAGGCCACAACAATGAGAGGCCCACGTACAGAAAAAAAAAAAAAAAAAAAGATACCTACACAATTTATAGTGCAATATAGTTCCACACAGTTTTGTAACTTTATTTAAACACTGTATTTGAATTTGGCCAACACAGCCCACCAGGCAGGGAAAAATCTAGAAACGAGAATAACGGTCTTCGCCTCGCGCTCGGTATTGTTAAATTTCCATAACGGGCATCGGGGCTTTCCGATAAGCCACGCCCCCTTTCTGGAATGTTCTTCACCAGGACCCTGCCCCTTCTTCCCTGGCTCGCCCCTTCTCTTTCTTCCGTTAGGGTTCTGTTCGGTAAGATCGTCGCTGGCTGACCTGTCTGGATCGGGCCTATCTCAGCCTCTGCTTTCCTTTAGAGCCTTGATCAGAACTAGTAATTATTTCGTTTTTCTGTCTCCTCTATTAGAGTATAAGCTAGTGGTGACGCCTCGTCGTCGAAGTCAGTAGTAAGCGTTAAAAAAAAAAATGGGTAGGCTTCCCAGGGGGTTTTACTGTTATATTCTGTACTGTTTTTTCCTTTTCCAATACTTAATGTATCCCTTTTCTATGATACAAAGTATATATTTCCCCCAAATTACGTGTTGATTACATATTATATTTTAGGTCTTTAAAGGAAATCTAAAGAGAAAAAAAATTCCTTCGCAACCCGTAACACCCCTGCTGAAACTCCTAACGCGTCGAAAAGAGAAGAAAAAGGACTGGACGGAAAAGACAGCAGGGTAGGCGTCCAGGTCGCCCGGGGTGGGCGCGTCGGCAAATGGCCACTACCCGGAGAAATCCGGGGCAAGGCCGCGGTGAAACCTCGGCCTGAAGCTTTCCCCACGCCCCCCCCGCCCCTCACGGACGCTCCTGATTGGCCGGCCGCGGGAGCCCGGAAGTGACGCCACGCCGGGCTTCCCGGCCTCCCGGCGGAGCCCGGGCGTGTCTCTTCCCACGCCCCGCCCCTCGGGGCTCCAAAACAAGAAAGCGGCGGCCGGGGCGGGGCCTTCCGACGGCCGACGCCGCGCAGGGGGCGGGGCCTGTGCTCGGGGCTTCCTCGGGTTGGGTGGTCGGTTGCGGACGGAGGCGCCGTAGCGCGCGTCCGCACTTCCGTTCTCAGCCGACTGTGGAGTCGAGGCATGGAGGCGGAGGGGGGTTAGCGGCCGGGAGGAGGCCGAGACGGTTGAGGAGAGCGGCGGACTCGCGGCTGCAGTCCCGGTGAGCGTGGGAGCGCGCGCGGCGTAACCGTCGCAGCGCGTGAGGCCTGGGCGGGTGGGGGAGGGGCGGCGCGAGCGCGACCGCGTCCCTCAGGAGAGTTGCGGCGCCCGAGGCGGGAGCATCCCCGCGGCGTCCGGTGGGCCGCCCTCTGGTTCTCTCCCTTCGCGTCGTCTGCACTGCCGTCCCGTGTGAGCTTTTCCGAGTCTGGGCGCTGCGTAGTTTCGGTGGGAGTGAGTGGGGTGTCTCGCTACAGAAGGTCTCTGTCCGCTCGGCGCCCCCTGCTTCCTCCTGCTGGGGTTCGTGCCTTTGGAGAGTGTGCCCCTCCCGAGTGGCCACCTGAGCCCTCCCTGCCCCACCTGAAGGCGATGGAGCGCTGACAGCCAGCCAGAGGGGCCTTTGCCGTCCTCCCCACCTTCCAGGAGCGACGATGTGCCTAGACCCGTGTGGCCCAGAAGGAACCGGGCACGAGGCTCGAAGGAAGAAGAACCCACGGCTGGTCAGTTAAAGCGGCAGAGATGTTAGCTACTGACGATCCTAGGGCTGAACTCACCTGCTAATTGGGGGACTTTCTGACAAAGTGCCTGGCTGTCCCCAGCATGGGGACGAGGTCTCCCGTGGAGCCACTCCCCCTGTGGAGTCAGAATGGCAGTTGCACTGTTTCTTCGTTCCTTGTAGACCCACAGGCACGTTGTCTCACCTCTGGGAGCTTGAGCTCTGTCATCAAATGGTAATATTTGGTTCTACTTGATAAGGATTGATGTGAAACCCAGGTGAGAGAGCGAGTCTAAAAACCACTTCCTGGCCTTCCCTGGTGGCGCAGTGGTTGGGAGCCCGCCTGCCGATGCAGAAGACGCGGGTTCGTGCCCCGGTCCGGGAGGATCCCACATGCCGCGGAGCGGCTGGGCCTGTGAGCCATGGCCGCTGGGCCTGCGTGTCCGGAGCCTGTGCTCCGCGGCGGGAGAGGCCACAGCGGTGAGGCCCGCGTACCGCAAAAACAAAGCAAAACAAACAAAAAAAAACACTTCCTCAGTTTTGTTTCGTTTTCCTTTGCTTTTTCAGAAATGTTCTTTTGGGGGCCAGAGTCTAGATATATATGAATGCAGATCCTCACTCATTCTCAAATAAACCCAGGAATCTCGACTGAGAGGATCACTTCTCTGTAGGCCATTACCCCAGGTAATTATTTGTTGTTGTTTTAATTTAAAATTTTTAATTTTTTAAATTATTTATTTGGTTGCATTGGGTCTTAGTTGCGGCAGGCAGGCTCCTTAGTTGTGGCATGCGAACTCTTAGTTGCAGCATGCATGTGGGATCTAGTTCCCAGACCAGGGATCAAACCTGGGCCCCCTGCATTGGCAGCGCGGAGTCTTAACCAGTGTGCCACCAGGGAAGTGTTGGTAGTTATTTGTTAAATAAACATTTAAGACTTTTTTTTCAGGCACTTAATATGTGCCAAGCACTGAAAAGTAAAAAATACGGAACGGATCCTTGCCTCCTAACAGACTCAGAATTGCTGAGGATGGAGCTTGTAGGTGGGAGACAGATAAGTAAACAGCTCAGCCTAACATGGTAAATGCAGTGATAGAAACCATGTACAGAGTCCTGAGGGGATAGAGAAAAAAGTCATCAAAGACAGACTGGAAGGGAGGGAATGAGTCAGACAAGCCCCCAGGCATGATGATGCTCAGAGGTAGTTCTCAAATCTGGCTCCCCCCACCCCCGCCCCCGAAATATTTACTTATTTATTTATTTTGCCTGTGCTGGGTCTTAGTTGTGGCCTGCGAACTCTCAGCGGCGGCATGCATGAGGGATCTAGTTCCCCGACCAGGGATCGAACCCCGACCCCCTGCATTGGGAGTGCAGAGTCTTACCCCCTGGACCACCAGAGAAGTCCCCCAAATCTGGCTTTTTATCAGACTTACTGGTGGAGTGTTTTTTAGAACGAATCTGAATTTTATCAGTGGTATCTCACCATCTGCTTTGCTTTTTTTTTTTTCTCCCCAAGTTCCTTTGGTGAGTCTGATGCGCATTCAGGTTTAAGAACCAGGCAAAGGTATGAAGGGTAGGTGTTCAGGGCAGATAGATGGAAGAGCTTCCATAAAGGCAGGTAATGCCAAACACCAGGAAGCATTTTAGGAAGAGCAAGTGAGGGGGAATGGCAAGAGATGATGCTGAAGCCAGATCATGGAGAGCCTTGTGTGGTGAGGCCAAAAATTTTAATTTTATCGGTCAAAGGTAGAGGAGTCATTTGTGCTTTTAGAGTCTGGTTTTTGCTTTGGCCTTTGGCAGCATTTTGGAGGAAGAATTGATGGTGGATCAAACAAGAGGCAGATCATTTAGGTTTCTTTTGTAATCCAGACAAATAATGAAAATGTATTGAACTAAGGAAATGGCAGTCTCACTGGGAGTAAAGTACAGATGTAATCAAGGTGGTAGACTCTATAGAACTTGTAGAGATGGGGGCTAAGGGAGGAGAGTAAAGGAGAATTCACAGGTTACTGGTTTGAAAAGTGAAGTCATGGTAATACCATGGATATAGAGAATACAGGACAGATAACACATTTACGGAAGGGACCTTGTTCTGTTCTGGTCCTGTTTACTTTGAGGCAACTGTCAAGTGAGCATAGATTCACTATACAGTTGGATATTGAGTACGGTCAGCCTTCCATATCTTTGGGTTTCCCATCTGTGGATATAGAGGGCCAACTGTGTTCCCTGTACTGCACTATTTTATGGAAGGGACTTGAGCATCTGCAGATTTTGGTATGTGTGGGGGGACTCCTGGAACCAGTCCCCTGCAGATACTGAAGGGCAGCTGTATATCGTTGTGGAATTCTGGGCTAGGCTATCATTTATTGAGTAGCTGAAACACAATTAAACATTGCATTGAGTTTTACCTACATTCTCAGTCTTTGGGAAGCTTCATTATAAATAGTAGTTGAAGAAATAGGTTGAATTGTCACCCACAAAGAGGATATTGAATGAAGGGATAGAGTCCTGAGGACAAACCTTTGGAAATTTTGATATGAAGCAGCGGGAAAAGGAACAGATGATTATGGGGGTTGGGTAGAGGAAGTGAGAGAAGAATGGTGTGCCGTCGTAGCTAAGGAATACATGGTTAGCAGTTTCATACGCTTTAGAGGAGTCCAGTAAAGAACCTATTGGATTTGGTATTAAAGAGATTATTAGGGACTTTTGTGAAAACATTCAGTGAAACATAAGGTAGAAGCCAGAGTGCAAAGGAGCTAAAGAAGTGAATCTAAATTATTTTTTCAAGGGGAGTTCCCTGGTGGTCCAGTGGTTAGGACTCGGCGCTTTCACAGCCGTGGCCCGGGTTCAGTCCCTCGTCGGGGATCTAAACTAAGATCCCTTGAGCCGCTCAGCGTGGCCAAGGAAAAAAATAAATAAAAGCAATTGCGAAGGAGTTTAAAATAAATAAATAAATAAATTTTCAAAAAGTTTAGCTAGGAAAGGTAGAAGAAAGTGATTGTTATTTGAAGTTTCTGGCCAGCTATTATTGAGAAATGATATCCCCTGGATAAGTCAGTAGAAAGTTACAGTTATACCTGTGGTGAAGCATCCTATGTTATTGGCAAAAAAACTGTCTCTCTGATGCACAGGAGCCACTCTTATTTCTGTCATGCAGCTTGAGGATTCCCTGGACTCCCCCATTTGTGGTTCAGTAATGATTCCAAGCAGTAAAAACACTGATGAAATTAACAAAACTGTCCTCCAGAAGAACTGAATTGTGCAAAAATTTGCAGGATTCATAGTCATCTACCAGTAGTTTTCCCTTAAAAGAAAAATTTCAGTATACCCTGTTCAGATTTTTTGGGCTTAGCTATCAGGCCAATGATGATTTTAGTTTTAGGAATATAACCACACCCATTTATGGCCTTTTGAGAGGAACTGTGGAAACATGTTTCTGTTGTTGATGTGCTATAGCACTGTCCTCTCTGTTTTCTAAATTCCACGGCACTTACCTGTTATATGGCAGTAACTCCTATCTACTTTGAGAAAATTTAGTTTTGCTTTCTGGAATGTGGAAGTAGGCTAGCTCTCTGAGTGAGTGAAATAAAGAGCAGACTCCATAATTTTTTTACTAGAAGGTTTATTTTGCTAACTAACTTCTCTGTTAATAATTATTTTAAAGTATACAACATTTTATTTGTACTTCAGTACCTTAATTTTTTCAATTGACTGCAGTCTTGTTTCCTGCTCAAGTCAAGCTTGAAACAATTGATGTTTGAGAAATCTCCCATAAATTTCATTTTCTGTTCTTGCATGGTCTAGAAGGGTGAAACTTATTGAATCAGATTACATCACTGGAAAAACACAGCTTCTGCAGACTTTTAACTTCCTGGTATTATATTACTGGTTTTTCAAGTATAAGAAGTTCTTTGAATGAAATTTATATTCTGCAGAAACATAGTGTCCGTTCTGTTACTTCGTATTCCCTAGTTTGCAGCACCCTTAAAAAATGTAATTGAATTAGAATTAGTGTTAGGAAAGGGCAGGACTCTGCAGCTGAACTAGCATATTACTTTTTTTATTTTTCACATGAGGACTGTGTAACTCATGTTATCTTTCTGCTCTACTTTTCAGGAAGCTCCTAAATTAGGACTTAGTGAAATTAAATTTCTTCTAAATAAGTTTTGATTTCTCTCCCTTTTTAAATTGCCTTCTAAAATGTCTTTTTCTTTATACTTTAATGTTGAAAGCTGCCCTAAATTCTTTTCAGAAGCATGAAGAAAGTATACAGTTAATATTTAATGAATTTAAAAAATCAGTTCACAAGACAAATACATGTTTTTGATTGTACAGAAATTATAAATACTGTCAAGATGTGATCAGTTTCCCATTAGCAGAGCTTATTATGCACTCTGAATTTTTGGGTGATAATGCATTCAAAAACTTAACATTGTCAAGTTTCTGTACCCAAGTATTCAGTGACTTGGGTCATGTTTCTTAACCTTTTATTGTCCCTTCTCCCTCTCTGAAAGGAAACGTTTAAGACTTTTTTCCTATGAATTTCCCATGAATTTTAATACCACCAATATATTGTATACTTCTTTACATAATGTACATATACCTGTGCTTTATATGTAAAAAGAGTAGGATGTGTTCCACTAACCGGTTTTCATTTCCTTGAGGATGATGTCACTCCTGATGAGAATGCATGGATTAGGTTCATCCAGTTAGGAAATGAACTTCATTGGGTTTACAGTTGGGTTTGTAACTTTTTTCCCATTAGGCTGATATACATTCATTAGATAATGAAGATCAAGTTTTCAAGATGGTTTTCTTGGGTAATTTCCTGGCTCAATTCCCAATAAAATGTTTCCATATGATAGAACACTTGGTTCGATTTCCCTTGGGTGTGGTTTTCTTCTTTTTTGTCAAAGACTGGCTAATAGCTGTTTGGATAATACCTTGAGTTTGTCTGATGTTTTTCGCATGAATAGACTGGGGTTGTGGGTTTGGGGAAGCATACTGCAGAGTTGAAGTTCCTGTCTCATCACATTGTGTCAGGGGTTACCAACATGACTTAACCACTGGTGATGTTAACCTTGATCACTTGGTTTAAGGTTGTGTTTGCCAGGTGTCTCCACCGTAAGTGTGATTTTCACTTTGCATACTTTCTTATTTAGAAGTGTTTCACCAAGTCCAGCCCTCACTCAAGATAGGGTGGGATTAAGCTCCACTTCCTGGAATGGGAAGTATCTGTATATATTATTTGCGATTCTTCTATAAGGAAAGTTTGTTCCTTCCCCCACATTTGTTTATTCATTCATTTGTATCAGTATGGATTCATATATATTTATAGTGTGGGTTATAATCCAATATTACATTATTGTGTTACTCAGATTGTTTCAGCTTTGGCCACTGAGAGCGCTTTCAGGTTGGTGGCTAATATGTCCCTTTGACATGCCCCCATCCTTTTGTATTTTGAGCACTTTGTTTCTGCTCCTGTAAGATGCTCCAGGCTCACTTGTATTTTTCCTGCTCCAGCCTCTTGTTTATTTCATTGCAAAACATTTGATTCTTGTTTAGCCACAATACACTGCTTACTGACAGTGAACTTTCTATTTGCTTTTATATGCATTTAGTGGCATCTTAGCTTGCTTTTATTACACCTCATTAGAATTGGAGATCTCTTTGGATTTTGGCTTCCACCCTATTTTGCTAATCCTCTGTTTCATGCCATCTGCAGTTCTAATAAACTTGACTCGTGTATTTTTCTTCAAACCTTTGACACATTTGATTCTTGGGATTTCCTCTCGTTTCCTGGTACCAACTTGCTACTTTGCTCTCTTTGAGACTGCTAGGATTTGGGAAATTAATTTCTTTCTTTAAAATTTTATTTATTTTTTATACAGCAGGTTATTATTATCTATTTTATACGTATTAGTGTATATATGTCAATCCCAATCTCCCAATTCATTCCACCACCACCACCACCACCACCACCACCACCCCCTGCCACTTTCCCCCCTTGGTGTCCGTACGTTTGTTCTCTACATCTGTGTCTCTGTTTCTGCCCTGCAAACTGGTCCATCTGTACCATTTTTCTAGGTTCCACATATATGCGTTAATATATGATATTTGTCTTTCTGACTTACTTGACTCTGTATGACAGTCTCTAGATCCATCCACGTTTCTGCAAATGACCCAATTTCATTCCTCTATATGGCTGAGTAATATTCCATTGTATATATGTACCACATCTTCTTTATCCGTTTGTCTGTCAATGGGCATTTAGGTTGCTTCCATGACCTGGCTATTGTAAATAGCGCTGTAGTGAACATTGGGGTGTATGTGTCTTTTTGAATTATGGTTTTCTCTGGGTATATGCCCAGTAGTGGGATTGCTGGGTCATATGGTAATTCTATTTTTAGTTTTTTAAGGAACCTCTGTACTGTTCTCCATAGTGGCTGTATCAATTTACATTCCCACCAACAGTGCAAGAGGGTTCCCTTTTCTCCACACCCTCTCCAGCATTTGTTGTTTGTAGATTTTCTGTTGATGCCCATTCTAACTGGTGTGAGGTGATACCTCATTGTAGTTTTGATTTGCATTTCTCTAATAATTAGTGATGTTGAGCAGCTTTTCATGCGCTTCTTGGCCGGCTGTATGTCTTCTTTGGAGAAATGTCTATTTAGGTCTTCTGCCCATTTTTTGATTGGGTTGTTTGTTTTTTTAATATTGAGCTGCTTGAGCTGTTTATATATTTTGGAGATAAATCCTTTGTTGATTCGTTTGCAAATATTTTCTCCCATTCTGAGGGTTGTCTTTTCGTCTTGTAGTTTCCTTTGCTTTGCAAAAGCTTTTAATAGGTCTCATTTGTTTATTTTTGTTTTTATTTCCATTACTGTAGGAGGTGGATCAAAAAAGATCTTGCTGTGATTTATGTCAAAGAGTGTTCTTATGTTTTCCTCTAAGAGTTTTATAGTGTCTGGTCTTACATTTGGATCTCTAATCCATTTTGAGTTTATTTTTGTGTATGGTGTTAGGGAGTATTCTAATTTCATCCTTTTACATGTAGCTGTCTAGTTTTCCCAGCACCACTTATGAAGAGACTGTCTTTTCTCCGTTGTGTATGCTTGCCTTCTTTGTCATAGATTAGTTAACCATAGGTGCGTGGGTTTATCTCTGGGCTTTCTATTCTGTTCCATTGATCTGTATTTCTGGTTTTGTGCCAGTACCATATTGTCTTGATTACTGTAACTTTGTAGTACAGTCTGAAGTCAGGGAGTGTGATTCCTCCAGCTCAGTTTTTTTACCTCAAGACTGCTTTGGCTATTCGGGGTCTTTTGTGTCTCCATACAGATTTTAAGGTTTTTTGTTCTAGTTCTGTAAAAAAATGCCAGTGGTAATTTGATAGGGATTGCATTGAATCTGTAGATTGCTTTGGGTAGTATAGTCATTTTCACAATATTGATTCTTCCAATCCAAGAACATGGTATATCTCTCCATCTGTTTGTGTCATCTTTGGTTTCTGTCATCAGTGTCTTATAGATTTCTGAGTACAGATCTTCTACTTCCTTAGGTAGGTTTATTCCTCGGTATTTTATTCTTTTTGTTTCAGTGGTGAATGGGATTGTTTCCTTAATTTCTCTTTCTGATCTTTTGTTGTTAGTGTATAGGAATGCAAGAGATTTCTGTGCTTTAATTTTGTATCCTGCAGCTTTACCAAATTCATTGATTAGCTGTAGTAGTTTTCTGGTGGCATCTTTAGGATTCTCTATATATAGTATCATGTCGTCTGCAAACAGTGACACTTTTACTTCTTCCTTTCCAATTTGTATTCGTTTTATTTCTTTTTCTTCTCTGATTGCCGTGGCTAGGACTTCCAAAACTATGTTGAATAATAGTGGTGAGAGTGGACAACCTTGTCTTGTTCCTGATCTTAGAGGAAATGCTTTCAGTTTTTCACCTTTGAGAATGATGTTTGCTGTGGGTTTGGTGTATATGGTCTTTATTATGTTGAGGTAGGTTCGCTCTGTGCCCACTTTCTGGAGTTTTTATCATAAATGGGTGTTGAATTTTGTCAAAAGCTTTTTCTGCGTCTGTTGAGATGATCATATGGTTTTTATTCTTCATTTGTTAATATGGTGTATCACATTGATTGATTTGCATATATTGAAGAATCCTTGCATCCCTGGGATAAATCCCACTTGATCATGGTGTATGATCTTTTTAATGTGTTGTTGGATTCTGTTTGCTAGTGTTTTGTTGAGGATTTTTGCATCTATATTCATCAGTGCTATTGGTCTGTAATTTTCTTTTTTTGTAGTATCTTCGTCTGGTTTTGGTATCAGGGTGATGGTGGCCTCATAGAATGAGTTTGGGAGTGTTCCTTCCTCTGCAATTTTCTGGAAGATTTTGAGAAGGATGGGTGTTAGCTCTTCTCTAAATGTTTGATAGAATTCACCTGTGAAGCCGTCTGGTCCTGGACTTCTGTTTGTTGGAAGATTTTTAATCACACTTTAAATTTCATTACTTGTGATCGGTCTGTTCATATTTTCTATTTCTTCCTGGTTCAGTCTTGGAAGGTTATACCTTTCTAAGAATTTGTCCATTTTTTCCAGGTTGTCCATTTTATTGCCATAGAGTTGCTTGTAGTAGTCTCTTAGAATGCTTTGTATTTCTGTGGTGTCTGTTGTAACTTCTCCTTTTTCATTTTTAATTAATTTGAGTCCTCTCCCTCTTCTTCTTGATGAGCCTGGCTAAAGGTTTATCAATTTTGTTTATCTTCTCAAAGAACCAGCTTTTAGTTTTACTGATCTTTGGTATTGTTTTCTTTGTTTCTATTTCATTTATTTCTGTTCTGATCATTATGATTTCGTTCCCTCTACGAACTTTGGGTTTTGTTTGTTTTTCTTTCTCCAGTTCCTTTAGGTGTAAGGTTAGATTATTTGAGATTTTTCTTGTTTCTTGGGGGTAGGCTTGTATTGCTCTACACTTCCCTCTTAGAATTGCTTTTGCTGCATCCCATAGGTTTTTGGGTTTTTGAAAAATTAATTTTTAAAAATTAAAAATTTTTAAATTAAAAATTGGGTCTTTGGGTTGGGTCTTTGTTGCTGCGTGCGGGCTTTCTCTAGTTGCGGCGAGCGGGGGCTACTCTTTGTTGTGGTGCGCAAGCTTCTCATTGCGGTGGCTTGTTGCAGAGCATGGGCTCTAGACACGTGGGCTTCAGTAGTTGTGGTACGTGGGCTCAGTAGTTGTGGCTCGTGGGCTCTAGAGCACAGGCTCAGTAGTTGTGGTGCATGGGCTTAGTTGCTCCGCGGCATGTGGGATCTTCCCGGGCCAGGGCTCTAACCCATGTTGCCTGCATTGGCAGGCGGATACTTAACCACTGCACCACCAGGGACGTCCTCCTGTAGGTTTTGGATTGTCGTGTTTTCGTTGTCATTTGTCTCTAGGTATTTTTTGATTTTCTCTTTGATTTCTTCAATGATCTCTTGGTTATTTAGTAACGTATTGTTTAGCCTCCATGTCTTTTGTGTTTTTTATGTTTTTTTCACTGTAATTGATTTCTAATCTCATAGCATTGTGGTCGGAAAAGATGCTTGATATGATTTCAGTTTTCTTAAATTTACCAAGGCTTGATTTGTGACCCAAGATATGATCTATCCTGGAGAATGTTCCATGTGCACTGGAGAAGAAAGTGTAATCTGCTGTTTTTGGGTGGAATGTCCTATAAATATCAATTAAATCTATCTGGTCTATTGTGTCATTTAAAGCTTGTGTTTCCTTATTCATTTTCTGTCTGGATGATCTGTCCACTGGTGTAAGTGAGGTGTTAAAGTCCCCCACTATTATTGTGTTACTGTCGATTTCCTCTTTTATAGCTGTTAGCAGTTGCCTTATGTATTGAGGTGCTCTTATTTTGGGTGCATATATATTTACAATTGTTATATCTTCTTATTGGATTGATCCCTTGATCATTATGTAGCATCCTTGTCTCTTCTAACATTCTTTATTTTAAAGTCTATTTTATCTGATATGAGTATTGCTACTCCAGCTTTCGTTTGATTTCCATTTGCATGGAATATCTTTTTCCATCCCCTCACTTTCAGTCTGTATGTGTTCCTAGGTCTGAAGTGGGTCTCTTGTAGACAGCATATATATGGGTCTTGTTTTTGTATCCATTCAGCGATCCTGTGTCTTTTGGTTGGAGCATTTAATCCATTCATGGTCAAGGTAATTATCGATATGTATGTTCCTGTTACCATTTTCTTAATTGTTATGGGTTTGTTTTTGTAGGTCGTTTTCTTTTGTGTTTCCCACTTAGAGAAGTTTCCTTCGAATTTGTTGTAGAGCTGGTTTGGTGGTGCTGAATTCTCTTAGCTTTTGCTTGTATGTAAAGCTTTTGATTTCTCCATTGAATCTGAATGAGCTCCTTGCCAGGTAGAGTAATCTTGGTTGTAGGTTCTTCCCTTTCATCACTTTAAATATATCGTGCCACTCCCTTCTGGCTTGTAGAGTTTCTACTGAGAAATGAGCTGTTAACCTCATGGGAGTTCCTTTGTATGTTATTGGTCGTTTTTCCCTTGTTGTTTTCAGTAATGTTCCTTTGTCTTTAATTTTTGTCAATTTTTTTTTTTTTTTTTTTTTTTGTGGTACGTGGGCCTCTCACTGTTGTGGCCTCTCCCACTGCGGAGCACAGGCTCCGAATGTGCAGGCTCAACGGCCATGGTTCACGGGCCCAGCCGCTCCACGGCATGTGAGATCCTCCCGGACCGGGGCACGAACCCGTGTCCCCTGCATCAGCAGGCGGACTCCCAACCACTGCACCACCAGGGAAGCCCTAATTTTTGTCAACTTGATTACTGTGTGTCTTGGCGTGTTTCTCCTTGGGTTTATCCTGCCTGGGACTCTCTGCGCTTCCTGGACTTGGGTGGCTATTTCCTTTCCCATGTTAGGGAAGTTTTTGACTATAATCTCTTCAAATATTTTCTTGGGTCCTTTCTCTCTCTCTTCTCCTTCTGGGACCCCTATAATGCGAATGTTGTTGCGTTTAATGTTGTCCCAGAGGTCTCTTAGGCTGTCATCATTTCTTTTCATTCTTTTTTCTTTATTCTTTTCCATGGCAGTGAATTCCACCATTCTGTCTTCCAGATCACTTATCCGTTCTTCTGACTCAGTTACTCTGCTATTGATTCCTTCTAGTGTATTTTTCATTGCAGTTATTGTATTGTTCATCTCTGTTTGTTCTTTATTTCTTCTAGGTGTTTTTTCTTTAATTCTTGTAAGTCTTTGTTAAATATTTCTTGCATCTTCTTGATCTTTGCCTCCATTCTTTTTCCAAGGTCCTGGATCATCTTCACTGTCATTTTTCTGAATTCCTTTTCTGGAAGGTTGCCTATCTCCACTTCATTTAGTTGTTTTTCTGGGGTTTTATTTTGTTCCTTCATCTTGTACATAGTCATCTGCCTTTTCATTTTGTCTTGTCTTTCTGTGAATATGGTTTTCCTTCCACAGGGTGCAGAATTGTAGTTCTTGCTTCTGCTGTCTGCCCTCTGGTGGCTGAGGCTATCTAAGAGGCTTGTAACAGGCTTCCTGATGGAAGGGACTGGTGGTGGGTAGAGCTGGGTGTTGCTGTGGTGGGCAGAGCTCAGTAAAACTTTAATCTGCTTATCTGCTGATGGGTGGGGCTGGGTTCCCTCCCTGTTGGTTGTTTGGCCTGAGGCAACCCAGCACTGGAGCCTACGTGGCTCTTTGGTGGGGCTAATGGTGGACTCTGGGAGGGCTCCCGCCAAGGAGTACTTCCCAGAACTTCTGCCGCCAGTGTCCTTGTCCCCACAGTGAGCCACAGCCACCCCCCCCCCCGCCTCTGCAGGAGACCCTCCAACACTAGCAGGTAGGTCTGGTTCAGTCTCCTATGGGGTCACTGCGCCTTCCCCTGGGTCCCAGTGCGCACACTACTTTGTGTGTGCCCTCCAAGAGTGGAGTCTGTGTTCCCGCCTGTCCTGCCGAAGTCCTGCAATCAAATCCCGCTAGCCTTCAAAGTCTGATTCTTTAGGAATTCTTCCTCCTGTTGCCGGACCCCAGGTTGGGAAGCCTGACATGGGGCTCAGAACCTTCACTCCAGTGGGTGGACTTTGTGGTATAAGTCTTCTCCAGTTTGTGAGTCACCCGCCCAGCAATTATGGGATTTGATTTTATTGTGATTGCGCCCCTCCTACCATCTCACTGCAGCTTCTCCTTTGTATTTGGATGTGGGGTATCTTTTTTGGTGAGTTCTTGTGTCTTCCTGTTGATGATTGTTCAGCAGTTGGTTGTGATTCTGGTGCTCGCAAGAGGGAGTGAGCGCACGCCCTCTACTGTGCCATCTTGAACCAATCTCTGAAAGTAATTTCATTTAACCCTTTTTACTTGAGTTTGGATGGTGGAGGCTCTGATGGTAGTATAAAACCCCAAATTGGAGACAGTCAAAAACTGTAAGTTTCAAACTTAGTAGTAATAGGTTTGTAGCTATTATATTTGCAACCATTACAGTTTATACTGCGTTGATGAGCAGTGAGTTATGGGCAGCAGTTCATACACACATGTGCAAATTCATGTGTATATATACTTTCTAACCAAGAGAAAATTCTTCTCTATATGAGTTTTTGTTATTGGTATGGAGTAATATTTGTGGATTTTTTACGTTTCCAGGGATTTCTGGAACATGGCCTCAGGGAATGTGAAAGGTTTCCTGAGCTTTTCACTTGACTCCAGTGCATTATTAGAACACTCCAAAATCTGTACTTTGAAAACATTGATAATTCTATGTCTCTGTATATAATTTCCCATCAGTACTGTATAGTTTTGAGCCTTCTTTATAACACAGCTGTATATTGCCTTATGATGTTTATTACTAACTGCTTCCATTATTTTTCATGTGTCACAGGTAAAGTTTTTACGAGTAGGCTCAGATTGAGTTTAGCCAGTGATTGATAAGCTGGCCAGCAGAATGTTCTGGATGTGGTCGAGGCACGTTGTAAGTTGAAGACATGATCATTAGTAGGAAATGTACCCATTCTCCACCAGAATAGGCCTGAAGTGGTGTGTGTTTTTTTCCTTTAGTCCTTCCATGTCTTCTTTTCTGGATACAGGTACAGAATGAGCACATGTTGTTGGTGTACACCAGGTGGTATTTCCACCATTGACTTCCTGCAACACTATGCATCTGAGACCCACTCCAGTGAATTTCAGAAAGCGGATGAAGACCTCTGCTACTGCTTAGAGTGTGTGGCTGAGTACCACAAAGCAAGGGATGAATTGCCATCCTTACATAAGGTACTTTACATTAATTGGGCAGTATTTTTCAGAGCTTGATAACTAGGAAGAGAATAAATTTGAACTCTGTTGGAAGCATTCAGGGAACTGACAATGTGATTTAAACTGTGAATGCTAATATACTTCTAGTATCTAACTCATTGCCTGGTAGATAGTAGGTGCTGAGTAAATGCTTATTTTTATTTTTATTTTTTTTCGGTACACGGGCCTCTCACTGTTGTGGCCTCTCCTGTTGCGGAGCACGGGCTCCGGATGGCAGGCTCAGCGACCATGGCTCACGGGCCCAGCCCTCCGCGGCATGTGGGATCTTCCCGGACCGGGGCACGAACCCGTGTCCCCTGCATCGGCAGGCGGACTCTCAACCACTGCGCCACCAGTGAAGCCCTAAATGCTTATTGATTGATAGAATTGAATTGAAATCTAATTTTCAGAATTTTATAGCAGAATAGCAGAATTTTATAATCCTCCACTTTCAGTCATTTTGATGTGAAACAGTTTCATGAAATGAAGTGACGTATGGGGTTTTTTTGGGTTCATGTTTTAATGTCATTGTGTTTGACATTGTTAACAGCCAGGTATCTGAATGGCTTGGGTTATTTTTTTATTGGCTAATAGTTCTTTTTTTTCCCCTCTCTTCATTTTTTAATGGGTAAATGGTATAAATCAATAAAGACAAGCATTTTTTCATTCACAGTAACCAAAGTGAAACATGTAATTTTAAATATGTGGCTTTGAATATTGGTTTATTATATTTATCTGATGAAAAATGGAATACAGACCATAGAGAAATGTATAATAATATAAAAAAGAGGAGGGGGATGATTAGTTATGAACCTTTTGAGGAAAACTTTTACGTTTACAAGGTTTCCTAGCTATGAAGCTAACCAATGTCTTTATGCTAAAGCTGATGTTTCAAGGTAGTTACCTATGGCTGGAACATAGGGAAGTCAGAGGAGGCCCAGCTTGTGCCTTGGTAAAGAAGCTCCAACTTCTCATTTCCTTTTCAATAGAGTATAGTTGACAGAGCTGTTGATAGCAAAACTCTGCAAGAGTGATGTTTTAAACATCTCATGCTCTATGTACTCATGTTCATGTATCATAAAAGCCACTTTTATGTTTAGTGACTGTTTTCTTTAAATCTAACATATGATGTTTAGTACTTCTTTAAACTTCTGAATTTTTATACTTAGGAAAAGGCTTTCTAGAAGGATCATCACATCCAGTATATTTTGTTGATAATAAGATATAAAGCACACTGCCCGTTTTTCTTTTCCTGTAGGTTTTATGGGAATTAGAAACCTCACGTCTCATAAATCACTTTGAAAAGGCCATGAAGGCAGAAATTGGAGACGATGACGAGTTATATATAGTAGACGACAATGGAGAGGCACAGCTGTTTGACTTTACTGGCCAAGACTTTGAAAATAAGCTTCGAGTTCCTCTTCTTGAAATACTGAAATATCCTTATTTGCTTTTACATGAGCGTGTTAGTGAGTATCTTGGGTGTTTCACAGTTGTATCATTTTTTTTTATTTTAAGAATTGTAAGAAAAAAAAAGAATTGTAAGAATTTGGGTTTATATTGAAAATCTGTTTCTTAAACATATAATTAGGATACTTATTATTATTTTTTCCAAACGTTTTATTTTGAGCGTTTCCAGACCTAGAAAAGTGAATTACACAGTGAATACCATAAACACACCACAAAGATTCTACAGTTGCTAACATCTTGCTGTATTTGCTTTATCACATGTATATTCATCTATCCATTCAATTAATTTTCATTCTTGGAATGTGTCTGTAGCAGGGTTTTTCAAACTTGGCACTGTTGACAGTTTGGATAATTCTTGGTGGGTGAGGGACATGCTGTTTATTGTGGGATGTTTAGCAGCATCCCTGGCCTCTCTCCACTAGATGCTGGTAGTGACTTGCTCTCCCCATTACCCTAATTGTGACAACCAAAAATGTCTCCAGATATTGCCAAATGTCCCTTGGGAGTTGGGGATCAGGGCCAGTGAGGGACAGAATCGCCAGGTTGAGAACCACTGGTCTGTAGTAATTTTCAGTAATCACTATGGCATCGCATATTACGGCTGCCTAGATTTTGGTCATTTATATTTGCATTTCTTAATATGAATCTCTTGAAGACATTTTCCTGATCTATCAAATCTAATGAAATAACAGTACCTTTAAGGCACCCACTACTATATCTAGTCCACATTCAGATTTTCCCGGTAGTTGCAAAATGTGTTTTTTGGACGATTTATTTAAATTAGAGTCCAATCAGGGACTGTGCATTTGGTTCCATATTTCTTACATCTCTTTTAATCCAGAATAGTTTACTCTTATATATGTGTGCACAGGTATAGATATAGATAGATAGATTTTTTTTCTTTTTTGTCATAACTTTGACTTGCTGCGACCAAATGGTTGCCCTAAAGAATAATGTGCTTCCTGGACTTTTCTGATTTCTTCCTTGTCATGTTATTTGACTTGTTTCTCTATTCTCTGTATTTTCAGTAAATTGAAAAGTATATCTAAAGATTTATTAGATAAATCAGTTCTTTCTAAATAAATTCAAAATAACTAGATTTTTAAATTCTAACACGTCATTTTTCAAACATTTATTAAAGAGTACCATATCCAGAAAAGTACATAAGCTTGATTTTTCATAAACTAAACACACTTGTGTAGCTGGCACCCAGGTCAAGAAACAAAACATCATCAACACACCAGGAGCTCTCCTCTTGCTTTTCCAGTCATTGTTTCTCCTTCCCAAAGCTAACCACTGTCACTACAATATTCTTTGAAGCTTGACAAAATAAAGTTGATTCATCTGATGTGGTAAATGTATGAGTCTATTCAGTATACTTCTGAAAGAGTGATGAAGAAATTTCCATAAAGCAACAGGGATTAGGATAGTGCTGGTACAGATAGACTAATGGAACAGTGTAGAGAGTCCAGAAGTAAACCAAATATATTTGGGGAATTTACTCTTTGGTGATGATAGCATTTCAAACCAGTGGAGAAAATGGATTACTCAGTAACTGAGTGTAGGACAAAATAGCCATTTGGGGGGCAAAGCTGATTTTATCACTGTGGTACAAGATAAAGTCCTCATGGATCAAAATGTAAAATGCTAATGGAATTGGACCTATAGCCATACTTCTAAGAAGATGCTCTCTGGAGATAATTATGCCCAGTGCGAAAAAAGATGTTTGTACTAGGAAAGAGCAATTCATAGGCACACAGTATGATCAACCTACCGGTCTTTCAGCAGCTAAATATCATTCCTACATTTACAGCATTTTTATGCCTCAGTTTAAAAAAAAAAAAAAGGGAACAACTTTTCATTCACTTACAGAGCAACCAAAGGAGCCAAATTTAGGGAATCTTGATAAGGTGATAAGATTTATGTCTTATGTTTACTGCCTTATTTTTTCTATTTAGATGAACTATGCGTTGAAGCACTTTGCCGGATGGAACAAGCTAACTGCTCCTTTCAGGTTTTTGACAAACATCCAGGGATCTATTTGTTTTTGGTCCATCCCAATGAAATGGTGAGTGTGAGTGTTAGGCAGTGGAAGAAGGAATATTTTATTTTTGCACCTATAGTATAGATAACTATAATAGAGGTTTTTGGTTGTACTTCATTTAAAATATTTGCCAAAATTATTCTCTTGTTGTTGTAACATTACTGCAGTTAAGGAGGGGGTGCTGGGGGGGCTCAAAGAAGAGAGTTAAGACAGTAGGGAAGCACTTCTGACAGGTGATGCTTCAGTTTAAAAGACAAATGAGGGGATAATCTGAACTTGCAGTGTGTTGACCTGAACTAATGAAGAAGGACTGTTCTCTCTTGCTTTTCTTGCTTGCCTGCCCCGCTCCAAGCACATGGAAACACCAGTTAAAACACTTGAAATAATTATTTTGCTAATAGATGAGATTTTTAACAGGTGATGGGGTAGAGGGGAGGGCAAGGAAATTCAGTTCCTAGGTGCCAGACAGGAAGAGGAACTGAGAATCAAAACAGTAGGTAGACAGAAGCAGAGAGCAACACCAGAGGCTCGGAACCTGACTTTGAGCTGATTGCTGGAGTTTGAGGACTTCTCATCATGTGGCGAGGCAGCGTGTGCAGTAGGACCTGTGCACGTTGGCCTCTAGAACTGAGTTACAATGTTAAGACAATAGCCATGAAGGGTTGCTCTGCCAATAGAAGGATAGTAAAGAGGCTTTATTTTTAAGTGGCAAAGAAAGAACATGGTAATGGGGTTTCCAGTCAGAATGGTGGTGAATTTCAGTCTCCTCTGTGCCAAACCCAAACAATGATAGAAAAAAATTCAAAAAGTGGAATTCTAAAAGGTATAATCACACTTTTCAAAAGGTAAATGTTTCTTTGGACCAGTAATGGAACAGAAATACAAAGTGATAAATGGTGGAAACCTGTATGTAGGCTTGGATGGCTGTAGGTAGCGGGGGACTGAGTTTGTGCATGATAATAAGAATTACAAATATACTCCAGGCAAGGGTAGAACCAGAGTCAAGGCCTGTGCTTAAAATAAGGGTGGGGCTTTCCTGCCTGTGAAAGAAGATTGACAGAAAGTACAGCCAGCTGCTCTCTGGGACTGGCTTTCTTAAAGCTGCAAACCAGTAGAGGAAGCTGGTCCAGCTGAGCAACCAGGTCATGGGCCAAGCACTTGCAGGCTTGGTGACTGGGTCTGCAGGGCCAGGAACGACTGTATGCTTCATTATATATGTGTTTTTATAGGTCAGGAAACTGAGTCAGGAGACTTAACCACAGTTACACAGGCTAGTATGGTGACTTGGATTTGTATATAGGCAGCCTGACTCTAGAGCCCTAATGCTTTTTTTTTTTAAGTTTTTATTTGAAAATACTTTAAAATTTTCAGAAAATTCTCAAAAATAAAAAAAAGTAGAAAACACCTGTATACTCTTTAGCTGTATTCACCGATTATTAATGTTTCACTCCATTTGTTCTATCATTTGCTTTCAGTTAACTACAAAGCTGTTTGTTTTCTGAACCATTTGAGAGTAGGTCGCATATATCATAGCCTTTTGCCCCTAAATACTTCAGTGTATATTTCCTAAGAATAAGTATATTCTCACAATATTATAAACGTCAGTGCATTTAACATTGATACAGTAAGGTCTGTTTTCCAGTTGTGTCATGTGATCCAGTGTACTTTGTAGCATTTTCCCCCTGTACTTCAGTATCCAGACCAGGATCAGGATTTACATGTAGTTGTGTTACATTAGTCTCCCTTAATCTGTAACATTTCCACAGCCTTTCTTTGTCTTTTATGACAATTACATTTCTGAAGAATAGTCATTTCTGCCTCCCTCCCATTTACCAAACATAGAATGCTTTTCATTTTGGGTTTGTCTGATGCTTGCGCATGGTTAGGCTTCGGTTATACGTTCCAGCTGGAGTACTACATAAGTGATGGATGTTATGTCCTTCTCAGGGTGTCAGATATACAGGCATGCCGTATCATTCGGCCTCTCGTGGTGATGTTAATTTTGATCATCTAGTTGAGGTGTTGTCCAGTTTCTTCACTGTACAATGTCTAGTTCTTAAGTACTCTAAGATCACATAAATACCTTACTCCTCACCAAAATTTTCTCCTAAATTTAGCATTACCTGGTGGTTCTTCCCTGAGCCAGTTTTTCTAAGGTTGCAAAATAATTTCAACCCCAGCACTTTACATATTTACCAGTCAGCACTTGACATTGATTGTACTATAATCAAGAGCCATTTTCCCTGCTCTTCATTTATTCATCTGTTTATTATAAGTTATAGACTCATTGATTCCTTTGTATTTTTTTCGATAGCTTAAAATTCATTACTTAATTATGTTGGCATAGAGCCCATTCTTTTGTCCACTAGTTCTGTGTTCTGCAAACTTTTCTGCCCATAACCTAAGTAAAAATGTTCTTCATCGAGTCATCGAGTCATCACATATATATACGTATGTGACCTAAACATTTCACAAAACAGTACTTACTGTTACTATGAAGGATGCCCACTGATTTTTTTAAATTTTATTTAGTTTTTAAGGTTGGTTGTGATCACTAATTCAATTTGTAGTGCAGAATAAATTTAAAATCACTTCCCTATGCTATATTGCCATGTAGAGGTGACCTTTGATTTCTTTTGAGGTTTCTCTTTTCATTTTTCTTCCCTTTTTTTAACTTTCTATTATGGAACATTACAAACATACAAAAAATAGATTGGTGTAGTGAACCCCCATATATCCATCACTGTGCTTCATCTGTTATCAATATGTGGTCAATATTCTACTCCTGTTAAGTTTAGTTACCGCAAATCTTAGACATCAGAGCATTTCATCCATAAAATACTTCAGTACGTGTATCAAAAAGGTAAGTGCTTTTAAAAGAAAACAATTACATCAACACACTTATAATAATAATAATAATATCATATTTCTAGTTAGTGTTTGAGTGGAAATAATTATCTCACAAATGCTTTATTAGGGTTAGTTCAAATCAGGATCAAGCAAGGTTCACATCGCATTCCAGTTGACCCTTGAGCAGCATGGGTTTGAACTGCATGGGTCCTCTTATACACAGATTCTTTTTAATAGCATGTAGTATAGTACTACACAGTTCGAGGTTAGTTGAATCCACGATGCAGAACCGGGATATGGAGGGCTGCCAACTATGTTATATTCGAATTATATTAGTGTATTCAACTACGCAGAGGGTAGGTGCCCCATGTGTGTTGTTCAAAGGTCAATTATAATTAGTATCTTCTGTCTTTTTTTTTCTTTTTTTCTGTCATCATGGACCTTTTGGTATATTTCCTTTAAATGTCTGAAAATCATATATTTTTCCTAAAGTACTTTATTCTATATGATAGTCTTTTTCTTCCAGTTTTATTGAGGTATAATTGACATATAGCATTGTATAAGTTTAAGATATACAGTGTAATGTTTTTTTTTAAAGTAGAGTTGATGTATCTCGTGTCTTTTATAATCTGTAGAGAATCCTATTTTAACTATATGCTTGCTGTATGTAGACAGTTGTGTGTAAAATGAAGTAATGAATGTGTTATGCTTTTAGGTTCGGCGTTGGGCTATCCTGACTGCAAGAAACTTGGGAAAAGTGGACAGAGATGATTATTATGACTTACAGGAGGTTTTGACTTGCCTTTTTAAAGTCATTGAGTTGGGGCTTTTAGAAAGTCCAGACATTTATACTACTTCTGCCCTTGAGACGGGTAAACTGATTCTTCTGCCTTCACACATGTATGATGCTGCCAACTACAAAAACTATTGGTTAGGTGAGTATTGTTCCTACACAAATATAATTAGTATTTTCCAATATTTCTTATGATTATCCTGCAAGGGAAGGGATCTCTTTTGGTAATCTGATCAAAATTGCTAAATAAAGGATTTCATAGTTCCCAATTCTTGTTCTGTCATTAAATTGACTATTACAACATCTTGTCTTTAAACATTTTTTATCCTAGAAATCATCTGTGTAAGAGGTACATTTTCAAGTATGGCAAATAGATCTTTTATTTAAGACAGTATTAGATGTTACAGTATTAGCATAGCAGCTGACCTTAATGGGGTTTTGATCTATTGCAACAGAGGTTTAATAGCTCTTTTCCCATCTGTAAAATATTTCCTGGAAGAAAGAGATATTAACTTTGGTTTTCATCAGGTTGTATATTGACTTAAAATATTTCTGTCCTACTTCCTTGACTCAGAGTCTTACAGTCATGTGTATATTTGGCAGTGATTGGTACTTGAAATACAGTGATTTTAAAATTTAAGGGGTTTTTGATTTTATGAGATACAAATTGTGTGGTAGTCATTTTGGAAATGGTTTTCTAACCAAGTTCGCGCCATTTTCCCTTTTTATTCAGTCTAAAGTTCTGTTCTTAGGAGGAGTTGTATATGAACGTCTCAGACTTCAGTGTCTGAGGCACTGGATACTGTTTTGTTTCGTCTTACTGCCTTGTTATTCTTTTGCCAACTAAACTGGAGAAGGCATTAGAACAGTTTTATTTAATCAATTCAAGAAAACTATACATGATCTTACAGGTATTTGCATGTTGCTGACCATTCTTGAGGAGCAAGCCATGGATTCACTGTTGTTGGGCTCAAACAAACAGAATGATTTTATGCAATCAATACTTCACACCATGGAGAGGCAATCAGATGGTAATAAACTATTTGCTGAATATTGCGATGATGGTGCACTTTGAAAATACTAGTGTCACTGTAAGAATTTGAGTGTGTGAGGTGGAGGAAAGAGAGTGAACATTTATGGTTTTGGTCACAGAGTCAGAATTTTAAATTGGAAAGGACCTTTAGAGTTTAACTCAGCACCTTACTTTCATAAAAGAAGAAACTGAAGCCCAAGGAAGTTAACTTACTTTTTTAAAAATTAATTAATTTTTGGCTGCGTTGGGTCTCTGTTGCCGTGCATGGGCTTTCTCTAGTTGCGGCGAGCGGGGGCTACTCTTCGTTGCAGTGTGCAGGCTTCTCATTGCTGTGGCTTCTCTTGTGGCGGAGCACGGGCTCTAGGCACGCAGGCTTCAGTAGTTGTGGCACACGGGCTCAGTAGTTGTGGTGCACGGGCTTAGTTGCTCCACGGTATGTGGGATCCTCCCGGACCAGGGCTCTGAACCCCTGTCCCCTGCATTGGCAGGCGGATTCTTAACCACTGTGCCACCAGGGAAGTCCCTTAACTTACTTTTTCACGTTGAAATACCCAGTTAGTGGTAGAATCAAGACTAGAACCTAAAGGAGGTAAATTTCTAATGACATGATAGTTAAAATTTTGCAGAAAGCTTCCCCTATCCCACTGTCTCCCTTTTGCCTGGTTTTTCGTTTCACTTTTGTTCTCTAGGGTTCCACCGTTCACGATGGTGGCTGCCTGCCGGCCAAGTGTGGCTCTTTACATTTACATTAATGAAACTTAAATAAAATGAAAAATTCAGGTTTTCAGTCCCACTAGCTATACTTCAAGAGCTGCCTGGTGGCTACGGTATAGAACCATTTCCATCATCCCAGAAAGTTCCCTTGGACAGTGCTCCCCTGATAGTCTAGAAAGTAGGGTCTCAAATTGTCATGTTTGTTATTAGAGCCAGCTTAGTTTTGCTCATGGTTTAATTGGGCTGATCGGGGAGAATCTGTACTAATGTTTCTAATCTTACCTTCTTTATGAAACAATGACTCAATAAAGACCAAGCATGCCAAATTTAATGAAAACATAAATATAACTTTTTACCCACATTCACTTCTCCTTAGGCAACTTCAGCGTGGCTATATATTCTTTTGTGGGGGATTCTAAAAGAAATACGTAAACATTATTTATTTATTTATTTATTTTGTGGCGCGCGGGCCTCTCACTATTGTGGCCTCTCCCGTTGCGGAGCACAGGCTCCGGACGCGCAGGCTCAGCGGCCATGGCTCACGGGCCTAGCCGCTCCACGGCATGTGGGATCTTCCCGGACCGGGGCACGAACCCGTGTCCCCTGCGTTGGCAGGCGGACTCTCAACCACTGCGCCACCAGGGAAGCCCGCTAGATGATTTTTGATTAAGGTTATTACTAATTAGGGACTTCCCTGGTGGTGCAGTGGTAAAGAATCTGCCTGCCAATGCAGGGGACATGGGTTTCAGCCCTGGTCCAGGAAGATCCCACATGCCGCAGAGCAACTAAGCCCGTGCGCCACAACTACTGAGCCTGCAAGCCACAACTACTGAAGCCCGTGCACCAGAGTCTGTGCTCCGCAACAAAATAAGCCACCACAATGAGAAGCCTGCGCACCACAACAAAGAGAAACCCCCGCTCTCCGCAACTAGAGAAAGCCCGCGCACAGTAACGAAGACCCAGCACAGCCCCCCAAATAAATAAATAAATTTATTAAAAAGGTTATTACTAATTTGTTTACCGGCATTTACTACATAAATTGTTAGTTTTTTTCCCAGTGCTTTGCATATATATTTCTGTCCTCTCCGTTAATCCAGCTCCCCTAACGCTCCTTCAAAATGAGTCACCTCCTTTTTTTTAAGCACCTTTTTTTATTTTTAAAGATTGGCATTTTTATTTATTTTATTTATAAGTTCATTTATTTATTTTTGTGGCTGTGTTGGGTCTTCATTGCTTCGTGTGGGCTTTCTCTACTTACAGCAAGTGTGGGGCTACTCTTCGTTGTGGTGCACGGGCTTCTCATTGTGGTGGCTTCTCTTGTTACAGAGCACGGGCTCTAGGCGCATGGGCTCAGTAGTTGTGGCTCGTGGGCTCTAGACTGCAGGCTCAGTAGTTGTGGCGCACGGGCTTAGTTGCTCTGCGGCATGTGGGATCGTCCTGGACCAGGGCTCAAACCCATGTCCCCTGCATTGGCAGGCAGATTCTTTCTTTAACATCTTTATTGGAGTATAATTGCTTTACAATGGTGTGTTCGTTTCTGCTGTATAACAGAGTGAATCAGCTATACGTATACATATATCCCCATATCCCCTCCCTCTTGCGTCTCCCTCCCACCCTCCCTATCCCACCCATCTAGGTGGTCACAGAGCACCAAGCTGATGTCCCTGTGCTATGTGGCTGCTTCCCACTAGCTATCTGTTTTACATGTGGTAGTGTATATATGTCCATGCCACTCTCCCACTTCGTCCCAGCTTACCCTTCCCTCTCCCCGTGTCCTCACGTCCATTCTCTACATCTGCGTCTTTATTCCTGTCCTGCCCCTAGGTTCTTCAGAAGCTTTTTTTTTTTTTTGTAGATTCCATATATAAGTGTTAGCATACAGTATTTGTTTTTCTCTTTCTGACTTACTTCACTCTGTACAACAGACTCTAGGTCCATCCACCTCACTACAAATAACTCGATTTCGTTTCTTTTTATGGCTGAGTAATATTCCATTGTATGTGTGTGCCACATCTTCTTTATCTATTCATCTGTCGATGGACACTTAGGTTGCTTCCATGTCCTGGATATTGTAAATGGAGCTGCAGTGAACATTGTGGTACATGACTGTTTTTGGATTATGGTTTTCTCAGGGTATATGCCCAGTAATGGGATTGCTGTGTCATAATGTTATTTCTATTTTTAATTTTTTAAGGAACCTCCATACTGTTCTCCATAGTGGCTGTATCAATTCACATTCCCACCAACAGTGCAAGAGCGTTCCCTTTTCTCCACACCCTCTCCAGCATTTATTGTTTGTAGATTTTTGATGATAGCCATTCTGACTGGTGTGAGATGATATCTCATTGTAGTTTTGATTTGCATTTCTCTAATGATTAGTGATGTTGAGCATCCTTTCATGTGTTTGTTGGCAATCTGTATGTCTTCTTTGGGGAAATGTCTATGTAGGTCTTCTGCCCATTTTTGGATTGGGTTGTTTTTGTTTTTGATATTGAGCTGCATGAGCTGCTTGTAAATTTTGGAGATTAATCCTTTGTCAGTTGCTTCATTTGCAAATATTTTCTCCCATTCTGAGGGTTGTCTTTTCATCTTGTTTATGTTTTCCTTTGCTGTGCAAAAGCTTTTAAGTTTCATTAGGTCCCATTTGTTTGTTGTTATTTCCGTGTCTCTAGGAGGTGGGTCAAAAAGGATCTTTCATGTCATAGAGTGTTCTGCCTGTGTTTTGGCAGGCGGATTCTTTACCACTTCACCACCAGGGAAGTCCCAAGTCACCTCTTTAAGAAACATTCCATAATTGTCTTCACCTAACTGATGACTTTCTTCCTTATTTGAGAGCTTCCTAGACATAAGACAGCTTCAGTAGAGGATAAAAAAGTATATGAGAAGTTCTACTCAAACGACTATGGTAAAAAAAAAAAAAAATCTAAGAGCCCTGAGGGAAATAAAGCAGAAAGTTCTAGGGTTGTCAGTAATGGGGTGAGTTAGAGCACTTGCCTCCTAAGAATACTGCTGAAGATGATAGGTGGTGCTAATAGTGAAGCCGTTCTGGTTCTTACTTGGAAAAAGCCAGCTATCTGTTTTCTTCTGTAGGTGGTGTATCTTTATGTGAGTGTAAAAAAAAAAATCTGGAAAGAAGGAATAGAGTAAGATCTTACAAATGCTTGACTGAGGACTTCTAATTTCCTTAGAAGACATTAAGGAGCAAGTGCAGGTCTTTGAGCAGGGCAGTGTTTCGCCACTGCACGTAGAGAGGAGGGAAAGGACCGGCCATAAGAGTGTGTGAGTAATGGGAATTCCTGCCAGTTGGATGTAATGGAGATAACAACAAAGCCATGTTGAGACATGGGTGGATGAAGAGTATGTATCTCTGCTTCTCCAGTGGATGAGGGGTTCAGTCCTTTATACCAACCAAATGACACCCACAGTTCAGGATTTCTTGTATCATGGACTTTGTTTAGATCTGAAAATACCAAGTTTTTCTTTCTCTCCCTTTTTTTTCTACTTTACTTCTGTTATTTATTGAAGGATGGGAGTATAAAGGTCTGGAAGAAGCAGAGGAGGAAAGATTGTTTCAGGTTGGCAAACAGGATGAGAAAGTTGAGTTTATCTAGACTATCTCAGTTTGTTCCACACGAAAAAATTTCTTAACAGAGGTGTATTGCTTTAAAAAAAAATGCAGACACTATATAAAAGTTTGCCAGCTTTCTAAAACCTGTAGTTGGCAATGCTTTACTTTAAATTACTTCCTGCTTTGCTTTCAGTTCTGTTGCTACCCAGGTAAAGAATGCTTAATTCTCAATATAGTTTAGTGCCTTTCTCTAATTTGGCAAATTACTCCATTGTATTTCAGATGATAGTGTGGATCCTTTCTGGCCAGCGTTACACTGTTTCATGGTGATTCTGGATCGCCTTGGATCCAAGGTCTGGGGTCAACTTATTGATCCTATTGAGGCATTTCAAACCATTATCAACAACGTGAGCTACAATAAAGAGATTCAGAATATACGGAACAGCTCTATGAGGTTCGTTCAGTTCCTGTGTCAGGATTTCAAACAATCTGTATGAGGAAGTCTACTGTAATTGACTTAACAGTAGGATTTTTCTCTTCTTTTTATCCTTCATTTCAGTAATTTCTATTTATTCTTAATATTTAAGGTCCAAGTTCAAACCAGAGTCATATTTGGATGATATGGTGACTTGCAGCCAGATTGTATACAATTATAACCCTGAAAAGACCAAAAAGGTATAAAACATTTTGAGAATTCAGATGATATTGTACTGCCTTTATATTGTATAGACAGTGTTTTGTATGGTTAGTTGCATTGCTGATTTTATATGTAGCTATTCTGAATCAACTGTTGCATAAAACCTTTCTGATTGAACAGTAGCTCATGAGGAAAAATGGGCTCTAATGAGAGCGTGCACACTTTGAGAGATTAATTTTTCAGTACATTTCGGAAGGGTAGAACATTTATGGCATGAGGGAGATAAATCACATGACTAGAAATCAAAACCAACTGAAGGAAAGAGGTCCAGAGTACATGGAGGTTTTGTAAATTTAACCTTTTCATGAAACCTTAACCTCAAAATTGAACTGTTTTCAATTTCTTGGGGGTCCATATATGTACATCAAAACAGGAAAGTTGAGAGTGTATTTTCTTGTTTGCAGCTTTTGTGTTAAACCTGTCATGAATGGTGCTTGTTTATCTGAATGTCAGTATCTCTTTCGTTTTAGGATTCAGGGTGGAGATCAGCCATTTGCCCAGATTATTGTCCTAACATGTATGAAGAAATGGAAACATTAGCTAATGTGCTTCAGTCAGATATCGGTCAAGACATGCGTGTTCATAACAGCACGTTTCTGTGGTTCATCCCTTTTGTGCAGTCCCTCATGGATCTTAAGGATCTGGGTGTAGCTTATATAGTGGAGGTTATTCATCATCTGCATTCTGAAGTCAAAGACGTCCTCAACCAGACAGACGCCGTGTGTGACACAGTCACTGAGTTTTTCCTTCTGATTTTGGTGTCAGTGATTGAACTGCATAGAAATAAAAAGTGTTTGCATTTGCTGTGGGTTAGTTCCCAGCAGTGGGTGGAAGCCATCGTAAAATGTGCCAAGCTTCCCACCGCCGCGTTTGCACGGAGTTCTGAGAAGTCATCTGGAAACTGCTCCAAAGGCACAATGATATCATCTCTGTCATTGCATTCAGTGCCATCTAACTCTGTACAACTTGCTTGTGTGCAGCTGATCAGAAGTCTCCTTAAAGAAGGCTATCAGCTTGGGCAGCAGACTCTTTGTAAGCGATTCTGGGATAAGCTCAACTTATTCCTGCGAGGAAATTTATCTTTAGGTTGGCAGTTGACTAGTCAGGAAACCCATGAGTTACAAACTTGTTTAAAGCAAATTATTAGAAACATAAAATTCAAAGTACCTCAATGTAGCACTTCTGTGGATCTGACTTCTCCATGTAAAACGCCTCCTGCATCATATAATAAAGAAGAAAGTGAACAAACAGGGAAGAAGTCTAAAAAAGACAGGCACTGTCTGGAAAACTCCAGCCCAACATTCTCTAAAGAACCGATGAAAGCTGATGCATGTCAAGTGCAAGAGAGTATTTTCAGCAAAGCAGATAATGCCATAGAAGAGGATAATGAGCGAACTTACATAAAAGATTTGAAACTCAAAGACCATCTCTCCGCTGAGTTGTGCTTGAAGCCGAGTAGTAAAAGGCTTGTTAATGAAAGAGCTCGAGGCCAAGTTAAAATAAGTACAGGGAAGCATAAATCTGTAAAAGAGAATTCCTCATATACCCCACAGAATTGTACTTCAAGAAATGGTCCAGAAAAGGTATTTGACAGAGGAATAATAACATCAACACGTTTGTTGACTGATTCTAGCAATGACTCTCTGGAAAAGGTGTCCACATCAAATGAGGATTTCTCTTTAAAGGGTGATGCTCTTGGCAAAACCTCAAAAGCAAAAACTAAGGCACATAAAGATGAAATCTGTGCTAAGTTATCACATGTAGTAAAAAAGCAACACAGGAAAAGTATCACTTTAGAGGAAAACCTGACTGTATCTAGCATTGAAAGTTTCTATTCAAAGAAGGATACAGGAGGTCAGAAAGGAGATGGCTTCATATACAATCTCTCTTTAGGCCCTAATGGTATTCTGGATGATAAAAATGGAGAACAAAAATCTGAAAACAGTTTATTGCTGAAAAAGAAACAAGTAAAGGAAGAAGAGTTAGGCATTTTCTCTACCCGTGAACTCAGTTGTCAAATACTAGAATGTCATGTTGGTAATAAAGATTTGGTCTCATTTACAGAAATGACCAACATTTTTGTGGAGAAAACACCTCCCTTTAAAGATCCTGTGACTGGACTTGAATCAAGAGATATGGAAATTATCAAGAGTACTGCTCAGTTTTCTTCTGATTTAAGAGAACAAGTCCTTAGCAGTCCTAAGTCTGACACCTTAACAGATTCTCAGGTAGACAGAGACCTCCACAAATTATCTTTAGTAGCTCAAGCCAGTGTTATTAAGTTCCCATCAGATTCAACTCAAAAAAGTTTATCCCAGCTACAAAGAAAAGTTAAAGATGATAGAAGATGTTTCACAGCCAACCAAAATAGTGTTAGGGAAACCTGCTGTGAACAGGTCATTATTATTTCAGATTCTGATGAAGATGATGATGATGAAAGAATTGTGGGTTTTAAGAAACACATTAAACAGGATAAAACATGCATTGAGAAAGAATGTCCAGAGCAGCATGCTTCAATAGCTAACACAAACGTGGAACAGAAGGTAATAAGGGAAGAAAATACAGGGTCCCTTTTGCAGTTTGAGGAATCTGATTCTCAGTTTTTTGAGTTTGAAAGTCCATGTGAAGTGTTTTCAGTTTGGCAAAATCAGAAACCAGACAACAAGAATTCAGTTCAAGAGAATGAAGAAAATTCGTGCTTGACTCATGTAGGTGATACCACAAATGATTGGGGTTATGGTACAGATTATGTACCTGAAGAGGTCATTAAAAAAGCAGCAGAGGACATTGAGGAACACGCAGAACCACACAGTAGTAGTATTTCTGTTGAGGAATTTTGTGAGATTGAAGTAAAAAAACCCAAGAGAAAGCGATATCAGAAAGCTGCTATGGCAGAAGCTCCTCTAAGGCCTTCATCTCCTGTCAAAAGTGAGGACCAGTCTGATATTCTTAATGAGAGAGATGTGACTGAAAATGATTTTAAAAGTGTAGACGTAAGGAGTACAACTCCCAGTTCAAGCGTTCAGAGAACCACTACGGTTTCCCTGAAGAAGTCTCCACCAAAGCTTCGCAATTGTTCCAAACGTGTTAGCAGAGTCTCACTTTCTAAAACTCCTAAAAAAACACGTTCGGATACCAAAACAGGGCAGAGTAAAAGTTCAAATATCCTAAGTTGTAGAACAAGTCCTGCTATAGTGCTACCAAAGAAATTTCGCCAGCGTCCTGAACCAACTTCAACGGTTGAGAAACTTGGTCTGAAAAAGGTTGCTCGTAGGGCATTTGACTTGTCCCAGCCGTCTTTGGAGCGTTTAGCTGACTTACGTCACCATGGCAGAACTGTTGGAGCAGTTGATACCCGGAAAAAGACTAAATTAATTTCTCCTCAGACTCTCTCTGTCAGAAATAATGAGAAACTGCTGACGAGTCAAGACCGTCAGCTGCGAAGGCAGATGAGACCCAAATCACAGCGTAACAGAAAAAGATGTTTTGATTATCAGAGTACAGATACAACACGAGCAGGCCCACATGGAGCACAAAATTCTGACAAATTTGTGCCAGAATCAGATACATCAGATTACAGTTACAAAGGAGGAGTTGAGGTAACTGCTAAAAGTAAGGAAAAAGCGTTAATAAAATGTGTGTCTTCTGAAACAGAACCCGTGAAAGCAAAATGCGCTTCTCAGGTAGCTGATGGCCCTTGTCTTTGGAGCCAGGGTACTTCTGTAGTCTTACATGGAGAAGTGCCAACAAATGGAGTAGTTGTTTCTACCTCAGGGGACCCTTTAGGTGGAGGTGACCTAACGGTACATCACTTAGATGTGGCAGCCTTGAGAGAGGGAGATCCTGAATCCAGCAATGACATAGAGGAAGATAATATATTTTTAACACAATGTGATCCTGAAGATATGGATTTATGTTCACAAATGGAGAAAGAGAATGATAAACTCATTGACGTAGTTCATGGAAAAGATACAGTCCAGGTAGAAGAAGGTTATGTGAGTCGGCCTCAGTTGGAATCTTCGAGTAGCACAAAATGTAAATACAAAGATTGTGTTGAAACACTGAAAAACCAGGGTGAATACTGTTCAAAACACTCTGAAGCTAAAGCAGCGGATGAAGCTATATTTCGTAAACCTGGCTTGCCTCTCTCTGCATCTAAACCTTCGAGACCTCCCACTGCTAAGATTTTTAGCTCCAGTAGTACTTCACGAATTGCTGGTCTTTCCAAGTCTTTGGAAAATACGGCAGCGCTCTTACCAACTCTGAAAAATAAGTCAAGTGGGGTACAGTCTGTTTTGAAAGTACCGCCAGTCTCTCTGGTGTCCAAGAAGCCAGTGGCTGAAGTGAAGGGTTTGTGCAACGTTCTCCGTTCTCATACTCCAAATAATTCCAACAGGCAAGGCTACAAAGTTCCATATTGTGAAAACAGATCTTTTTCGGCTTCCCCTCCAGTAAACGTTCTCTTGTCAGCACAGTCCATCTCTGACACCTTCGTTAAAGAGGTCTTAAAATGGAAATACGAAATGTTTGTGAACTTTGATCAGTGCGGACCCCCGTCAACTCTTTGTCAGTCCATCTCAAGACCTGTGCCTGTGAGATTTCAAGATGGTGGAGATTATTTTAATGTGTTTTTCCCTTTGATGATGCTGAATACTTTTGAAACAGTAAGTATATGTTCTAATCGTATACGTTCAGACTTTGAAATTACCTTTCTTTACCGTGCTGAGTACAGCTAAAATAACTGAGCACATTTTTATTTAGATGTAGCTTGTAGATTTCATGTTGAACAGACATTGTGCCCGACACTGTTCTAGATGCTGGTGATACAGAGGAAACACTTAAACTCTGCCCTTCTGGAGCTTACAGCCAACAATTCAGAGTGCTAACGTACCAAGTCCAGAGGTGGCACAGGAGGAGGAAACGTTTTTCGGTGTAAAATAAGGGAAGACTTCTCAGAGGACATAGTCTCTCATCTGCATTTATTTTTTTGAAAAGTAGTGTAAACCTTTACTGAAGTTTTCTTGAGGAGGTAGCAAAGGGCAAGTTACACTGATCAGCACAAAACAATAAACCCCAAATTTCTCATCTGTCTTCCCAACTTCTTATGCCTCATAGCAGCCTTTAGCTGCCTCCCTACCCCAACACATCCCATTCTGGTTCTTCTCTCTTTCTTACTCCCCGACTGGGATTGCCAAGTAAAATACAGGATTCCCAGTTAAATTTGAACCTCAGAAAAACAGCTAGTAATTCTTTAGTGTAAACATCCACCTGCACTTGGAAGGATGTTTTTGGTGTTCTCAAAGCAGGTAGACTTTTACTTTTTTTCAAATTCCTTTAAAAAAAAAGAACCCAAAACGTGAGCATGCAATGAGACTCTTCAAAACCAAGAACACTGAGGTAAATACCCACGTATTCAGTCAGGAGATACTTGGGTGCCTGATACTTGCCAAGTACTATCACAGACCTGGGGGGTAAAGTGGTGAACACGACAGACAAGGCCTCTGCCTTCTGGGAGTGATCATTTCAGATCAGGACCAAAGGCTCTAGAGTGCTCTAGAATGATCTAGAACAAAAGGGAGCGGGCACTTTAGACTGAAAGGTGAGACAGCCTCTGTGAGCGATGGTATTCACGCCGAGACCAGAGTGAGTAGAAGGAGTTGGCCATAGGAAGTATATCCCAGGCAGACAGACTGCAAAGATCCAGCTTAGAATTGTTAAAGGCAAAGGAGATGTACTGCACAAAGAGGCAAGTTGGTGTCAATGTATGCCCTAAATTTCAGCCGTTGTCTTACGAATTATTTTACTAGTGTTTCAAAAGCATTAGAAACAACTAATTGATAAAGGGCCTTCAGTCTGTCTCCTTAACAACAACGTGAAATGGTATTACAAGAATGAGCTTCTTACCTTACAAAATTGTTAGTTCAGTGAACAGTGTATACAGTTAAATAAGCTGGGGAATATACAGAGATTTTCTTCATTTTGAAGCTTATTTTTTTCTTGAACGTTTATCCTTTCCAGAAAACACTAAATCGCTTAGGAGCCATTCATAGCCCTTAAATTTAGGACACATATTTGTGATTTTATTTTTCCCTTAGTTAAGAAGTATTTCTATGTTTATCTTTAAGATTTTTTCCTTCAGGACATTTCTGTAGCCAAAACCTTTTCAAAACAGAATGAGCACAAGTTCCGTTTGTATATACACAAAGTTCAAAATAGTCAAATACTTGTGGAAGGCCCATTATAAGAGAAAACAGCAGCCGCTCTCGCCTCCCCAAGTAATTATTTTTGATCCTTGATGGATCCTTTTGTTATTTACTTCCATATTTCTAAATAACATGCCACTATTTTGACTTGTTAATTTTTCAGTTCTAGACATTTTCTGTAGTTACCCACTACAGGAAGTACCCTCTCTTCCCAGCCCTGTGTTCACACACACCTCTCCTGTTTCCCCATCCTCACTATGGAGTAGTCTTGTAATTTTTAGATCAGTGTTTGTTATTATTTTGACGATATAAAAGGTGTCCATGGCTAAGTCATGTGGTAGCTGTAACTACTTTTTGTTTCCGACTCTTTACTTTCTCTGGATTTATTGTTTACTTAACTTTCTATGTACGTATCACTAAATTAGCTTCAGATTGCCTCTTGGATTTGTAGGTCTCTCAGTATGATCAGGCACATCAGATAGTTGATCAATTTCATCTTCTTGGTTTAGGATGGTTAACCTGAAATGCTCACCATCCTCGTCCTAGGGCTTGCATTTCCTTCTTCCTGTGTTGGATCTCTGTCTCCTGTACCCAGGGTTGTCTGTTTTTGTCACCCCCTCATTTTAGTAAGGCACATCCTTCAAACTTCCTGAGAGAAGAATGTGTAGGAGATAAATTTTGAAACTTTGCATGACTTAAAATTTCTATTTTGCCATCTCTGTCTGTCTTTGTTGTTGTCGTCGTCGTTCTACTTCCTTGGAGACTTTCTCAGCGTCCAAGTCTATTGAAAAATTTTTGAGTGTATTTTTAGTTTCCCGGGCACTCTTGTTCTCTCATTATTCCTTTTTATAGGATTCTGTGCTTTCTTCATGTACACAGTATTTTTTATTACCTGAAGTTAATTAATGATAAGTTTAAAGTTAGTTGAAAGTTTTCCTCTCTTTGCATCGTCCCTGTTTTCCCAGTTGCTTTTTTCCTATTCATTTTAGTGTCTACAGAGCTTTCATGTTAACTCCTTTCTTCGCGTGTCTAATGATTTTTGGTGGTTTACTCACACTTAAGAACAGGATACTAAAAAGCAGATTGGAGCATTGTTCATAATAGCCAGAAGTTGAAAACAACTGAGATGTCCATCAGGAGATGAATGGATAAACAAAACATGGTATATGCATACAGTGGAACATTAGTCTACTATTAAAAGGAATGACCCGTTATATACACTTTGACCTGTTCTTTGATGAACCTTGAAAATATTATGCTAAGTGAAAGAAGTCAGGTACAGAAGGCCACATATTGTGTAATCCCATTTATATGAATTTTCCAGAATAGGCAAATCTGTAGAGACAAAAAGTGGATTAGTAGTTGCCAGGGGATGGGTGGGGGGGGGGGGCGGGAATTAGGACTGACTGCTAATAGGTATAAGGCTTGTTTTGGGATGGTGGGAATGTTCTGGAATTAGATAATGGTGATGGTTGCACAAAATAGTGAATGTACTAAAAACACACTGTAGTGTGCACACTTTAAAGTGGTGAATTTTATATTGTGAAATATATCTCAACTTTTTAATGCTATAAGAAAAGAGGATGCATTTAAATAATGACAGGTCAAAAGAGATGCTTAGGAAAAGAGATACTTTTACTAAAATGGTCCTTTCTTATTTGCACTGTGGAAGTCAAATGTGATCTGAAGGACACCATCACATGGTGAAATCCAAATTAGTTTCATTCTTTATATTAAGATTATATGCTTAGGTATAGTTATAATCTATATTTTGTTACATGTAAGATTTTAAAACAGATTAGAAGCTCTGAGTGAAAGGGATAGGCTTGTTGACCATTGGCATTTTATTGGGAAGCCTCATCCCCACCCTCATGTCACTGTTTTTAGTCTTTTTTCTTCCCCCCCCTCTTAGTGAGGTCAGATTTCCCCAAGAAGAATCTTCAGATCGATTGCCTGGAAAGCATAGGCCTGACGGGGAGCTGACTGTGGGGTGAGGGTGGGGGCAGAGGGAAGGGTCCAGGCATTCAGTATATAAACATTTGCTTCATTCCCTTTTTTAAAATTGTTTTATTTTATTTTTAAAATTTATTTATTTATTTATTTTTGGCTGCATTGGGTCTTCGTTGCTGCACGCGGGCTTTTCTCTAGTTGTGTTGAGGGCTTCAGTAGTTGTGGCTCACGGACTCTAGAGCGCAGTCTCAGTAGTTGTGGTGCACGGGTTTAGTTGCTCCGCGGCATGTGGGATCTTCCCGGACCAGGGATCAAACCCGTGTCCCCTGCATTGGCAGGCGGATTCCTAACCACTGTGCCACCAGGGACGTCCCCCCCCCCCCACCTTTTTTTTTTTTAAGTACCTTATCCCCTCTCTGTCTGCTGCCCCACAGCCAGAGACTGTCACACTGTATAGAGATGAAACCGCTATAGCTTTTTGCTTGGAGCAGGGAGGGGCAGTCTGCCTTCAGCCCTCCTCCTTCTAGAGGTGTATGTCAGATGCTTCCTGCTTAGAGTTCAGCTTCTTGGACTTGCTGAGTTAGTTAACCATTCATCCATCTGCTTACCAGCTTCCCAGATTTTGATACTTTTGCCTCCTCTTCTGTTCTCTTCATCCTAATGAATTAATCCTGTTGTGAAAAATCCCTTGGGTGTTTTAGTGGGGTTTCAGGGGGAATGAAAGGAAATGCCTGTGTTCAATCTGTCATCTTTACCACGAAGTTTTATCTTGTTCCTTTTTTTTTTTAACCATGTAGTGAAACAGCATTGTTTTAGCATTTCTAGTTTATATAGGCCAACATTTATTAATGGTATTATTAATATACCTTGATTACTTTTTTTTTTTTTCCCCCACTGTAACGTGTGGCTTGTGGGATCTTAGTTCCCTGACCAGGGATTGAACCTGGGCCCTCAGCAGTGAAAGCGCTAACAACTGAACTGCCAGAGAATTCTCAGATACCTTGATTATTTTTAATTTTTTCTTCTTTCTGATAAGTCAGAGACTGTGGCATCAACCACAGTCTTGGGCCAAGGCTTCTTACCCTCATTTGGATGTAATTTGACTTCATAATATTGTTTGTTAATGGAATGCTGAAGTGTGTTTCGAGTCCTTTGACAAAAATGCGGTTGGTGTTCTCTTTAGGACATGAAATGCAGTGTTTGGTTATCCAGTTATTATGTCTTATTGCAGGTGGAATGCAATGACATTGCGTAGAATTATCCCTTGCCCCAAAGGGAAACGAGCAAATTCAACTTTTAGAAATATGAGTTTCTTGAATTAAAAAAAGAAAAATCCCACAAGGACTCAGAGGCAAAAAATATACAAATCAGTTTTCACAGCAAAGTAAAGGAGCTGTTACAGTGGAGGATTCCTGGACTGAATGTCAATATTATGACATAGCGTGAGTGTGTTTTGTGTTTGGTAATTGCAGTCATTGTTGCTTTTTGTTGTGGTCATCCATTTACAATGCTTGGCGTCAGTTTATTCATCTCTTGTAAAAATAAAATACAGTGTGTGTGGGGGAAAAAAAAAGAAATATGAGTCTTTTGTGTACTGATGTGACTGATAGAGGACATATTAGTTTTTAATCCTTACGTTTAACACACAAAAGTATTAGATAAATGTGCACTGTTTTGACAGGGACCAATTTTTTTGGTCAGTTTTAGCAAATACTCTTTTTTTCTTAAAGTTTCGGTTTGCAGTCCCCTTCTGTTACCTGTGTGTGCATGCATGTATATGCAGAGTGTAATTGGCAGGCGCTTTTTAGGTTGTGTAGACAAGGAGCAGGCAGAAAGGGGGCTCTTCTGGAGTACCAGCTGTGATTCTTAGTGCCCAAACCCCTTATAGGGAGATTGCACCGTTTTTTAGCTAATTTCCAGTTATAATTTGCTCTGTGAAGGAAACAAAACAGGTTGATATGATGAGCGACATTGGAAGGCTGCTTTTGAGATCGGGCCGAGAGCCAGGAGAGGAGGGTTTTGTGCAGAGGAGGGGGGAGGGTCAAGACTATAATGCTTTGAAGTAGGCCTAACTGAGCATGTGTGAGCAAAGAGATTAGGCTGATGTGGCTGGAGTAAGGTAACTTAGAGGTAAAGGGAAAAGAGGTAAGATTGGAGAAATCAGTCAAGAGCTGGATGGTAGACAACCCTGTAAGTGCAGGTTGGGGTTTCATTCTCAGTACAGTGAGAAGATGTTGGAGGATTTTTAGCTGGTTGGTGTTTAGGCTGGGGGAGTAGAAATATGTAGTAGTTTACTTTAAAAAAAAAAAAAAAACATTCTTAGTTGCTCATTAGAGAGTAACTGTAGAAAGGTAAGCATAGATGCAGTAGACCTGTCGGGGGCTATTATAGTAGGCCAGGAGAAAGATGATGGTAGCTTGATCTAGGTGGTAGCTTTGGAAATAAAGAGAAGTGAATTCATTGGGCGTAAATTTTGGAGATAGTACTCAGTACCTATCTTTTTTTATATATATAAATTTATGTTATTTATTTTTGGTTGGGTTGGGTCTTGGTTGATGCACACAGGCTTTCTCTAGCTGCAGGGAGCTAGAGAAACTCTGCATAGCATCCCCCGTTATCAACATCGCCTACCAGTGTAGTACATTTGTACAACTGATGAACCTACATTGGTAACTCATTACCACCCAGAGTCCATAGTTTTCATTAGGGTTCACTCTTGATTTGTACATTCTAAGGGTTTGGACAAACGTATAATGACATGTATCAGTCCTTTAATATCAGAGTACTTTCACTGCCCTAAAAATCCTCTGTGCTCTGCCTGTTCACCCCTCCCCAGTCTCACCCCTGGCAATCACTCATCCTTTTACTGTCTCCATAGTTTGCCTTTTCCAGCATGTCACATAGTTGGAATCACACAGTATGTGGCCTTTCCAGATTGGCTTCTTTCACTTAGTAATGTGCATTTCAGGTTCTTCCATGTCTTTTCATGGCTTGATAGCTCATTTCTTTTTAGCACTAAATAATATTCCATTGTCTGGTTGTACCATAGTTTGTTTATCCATTCACCCACTGAAGGGCATCTTGGTTGCTTCCAAGTTTAGGCAGTTATGAATAAAGCTGCTATAAACATCCACGTGCAGGTTTTTAACGTAAATATAAGTGTTCAGTTCATTTGGATAAATACTGAGGGCACTATTGCTGGATCCTACAGTAAGAATATGTTTAGTTTCATAAGAAACCACCGAACAGTCTTCCAAAGTGGTGCTACCATTTTGGGAATTCTCTGGCGGTCCCGTGGTTAGGACTATGCACTTCCGCTGCAGGGGGCACAGGTTCAATCCCTGGTCAGGGAACTAAGATCCCACAAGCCACGTGGCTCAGCAAAAAAAAAAAAAAAGTGATGGTGCCATTTTACATTCCCACCAGCAATAAATGAGAGTTCCTACTGCTCCACATCCCCGTCAGCATTTGGTGCTGTCAGTGCTCCAGATCTTGGCCATTCTAATAGGTGTGTAATAGTATCTCGTTGTTTTAATTTGCATTCCTTTGATGACATAAGATATGGAGCATTTTTTCATATACTAATTTACAGTCTGTATATCTGCTTTGGTGAGGTGTCTGTCCAGGCCTTTTGCACATCTTTTTCATCAGGTTGTCTGTTTTCTTACTGTTGAGTTTTTTTTTTTTTTAGTAAATTTATTTTATTTATTTTTGGCTGCATTGGGTCTTCATTGCTGTGCGCAGGCTTCCTCTAGTTGCAGCGAGCAGGGGCTACTCTTCATTGCGGTGTGCAGGCTTCTCATTTCGGTGGCTTCTCTTGTTATGGAGCACAGGCTCTAGGCATGTGGGCTTCAGTAGTTGTGGCACGCGGGCTCAGTAGTTGTGGCACGCGGGCTCAGTAGTTGTGGCTCACGGGCTTAGTTGCTTCGTGGCATGTGAGGATCTTCCTGGACCAGGGATCGAACCTGTGTCCCCTGCGTTGGCAGGCGGATTCTTAACCACTGCACCACCAGGGAAGCCCTTCTCCTTCACTTTTAAAGGATAATTTTGCAGGATTCAGAATTCTAGGTTGGTAGGTTTTATTCTCTCAACAGTCTAAATATTTCACTACTCTCTCCTTGCTTGCATGGTTTCTGAGGAGAAGGTAGATGTAATTCTTGTTTTTCCTCCTCTATAGATAAGGTGTTTTTTCCCACAGGCTTCTTTCATGATTTTTTTCTTTATCTTTGATATTTCATATTCCTTAAGTTTGAATATGATATGCCTAGGTGTAGTTTCTGGCATTGATTCTGCTTGCTCTTGGAGCTTCCTGGATCTGTGGTTTGGTGTCTGATGTTAATTTTGGAAAACTCTGAGTCATTATTGCCTCAAAGACTGCTTCTTTTCCTCTCTCTCTTCTTCTCGTATCCCCATTATGTGTATGCTGCATCTTTTGTCATTGTCTCACAGTCTTGGATATTCTGGGGTGTGTTTTTTTCCCCATTTTTTTTTTCTCCTTGCTTTTCAGCTTTGGTAGCTTCTATTGCTATAGCCTCAAGCTCAGAGATTGTTTCCTCAGCAATGTCCAGTGTACTAATGAGCCCATCAGAGGCATCCTTCATTTCTGTTACAGTGTTTTGTTTTGTTGGGTTTTTTTGCGGTACACGGGCCTCCCACTGCTGCGGCCTCTCCCATTGCGGAGCACAGGCTCCGGATGCGCAGGCCCAGCGGCCATGGCCTACGGACCCAGCTGCCCCGCGGCATGTGGGATCCTCCCGGACCGGGGCACGAACCCACGTCCCCTGCATCGGCAGGCGGACTCTCAACCACTGCGCCACCAGGGAAGCCCTGTTACAGTGTTTTTGATCTCTAGCATTACCTTTTGATTCTTTCTACTTTACATCTCATTCATTACATTACCCATCTATTATTTCATGGTCTCCTTTTTCCATTAAACTCTTAGTATATTAACTATAGTTTTAAAAAAAATAATTCCTGGTCTGATAATTCCAGTATTCCTGCCATATCTGACAGGTTTTAGTGCTTCTTTAGTCTGTTCAAACTGTGTTTTTTGCCTTTGAGTATGCCTTGTAATTTTTTGTTGCAAGGCGGTCATAATCTACTAAATAAAAGGAACAGCAGTAAATAGGCCTTTAGTGATACAGAAATGAGGTATGGGGGAAGGAAGATCATTCCGTAGTCCTATGATAAGGTGTCACTCTTTTAGTGAGCCTTTGCCTCTGGACTAAGAACTTTACACCACATGCTTCTTAGTTTCCCCCACCTCCTTGGGTGAGACAGGATGGTTAGAATGGGCTGGAGCTGGTTTTCTTCCCTCAAGTAGGTTAGGCTCTGATAAAATCCCAGCAAGTTTGACTCTGATAAAATAGCTTCTCATAGATCAGGCCTTGTTAAGAAGGTCAAGAATGCTCTGGTGTATTTCAGAATGTTTCCTTTTCCCCAGTCCCCACCAACCCCCCACCCCCGCTGGAAGCACACAGGGAATTTTCTGCAGTGTTCACTGTGAGGGCCTGTTAGAGCTCCTAGAGGTAAAACTCACCAAAGTGTGGGGTCCCTCTTATGACTGGGTCCCCCTAGAGTTTTTAAGAGAATTGTTCATGCTGAGCCTCCAACAGTTTGTCACATCCAGTTCAGGTTTTCCTCCTGGCATGGAGGTTTCTACTTAAGAGTTTTCTGCTCTGGTAAGTTGTGATTGTATCTACCTTTTTGTCTCTTTTTACTTGTTAGGATGGAGTGGTGACTTCTAAGTTCCTTAAATGCCAAGCTGGAAACCAGAAGTCCCAAATTAATTTTTAATGTTTGTGTCACACAGGAGTTCTAGGTTCTGGATTTTATGGTTGCTTACTTTGGAAATTTTTGCTGTTTAACATTGGCTTTTCAGATGTTTTCGCTTTCTTAATTTGCTTTTTTTGCTTTGCGTAGGTGGCACAGGAATGGATCAGCTCTCCAAACAAAGAGAAATTCCATCAGTTGCATTTACGAAAATTTCCTTCTGAGTATAAAAAATACTGGGAGTTTGTGGGTAAGTTCTTTCTTATGTAACTTGGGCTATATCATATAATAATTGGAGATTGCTGTTTGAGGGAACATAATAATTGTTTGAATTTTCTGGGATATAGGTTTCCTAAGGTGAATTTGTAACCTCTTACTAAGAATATGTTTAAAGTCTTTAATTAATGAGAATAATTACTGGGACAGTTATAAAGTTCATGGTTTTAACCATTGTGCAATCAGAATACCACAGGCCAAAGTGTCCCTAGATGCTGGGCAAGGGAGAGAGAAGGTGAGTGAGGGAGTTTGACTGGCGGGGGCGGAGGGGGTGTTGCCATGATCGTGCGTACAGATTCTGAGTTAATCTCTCTGTCGTCTCTGCTCTCATTTCATGAGTGGTCTGGAGCACGCGTCACAGTTACGTCTTAGTTATAAATAAACCAAGCATTTAGAACCCTTTAAAATAAAAAGTATAAATTCTCCGTCTGCCTCCTTCCCCCTTGCAATCCATCCTACTCCATAGATTCACTTAAGGAAAAAAGCATGTACATATACTTGGGGGGAAAGGTATTATATGTTCACTGTAGAATATTCAGATAATATTAGCCAATAGTAAAATAAACATCACTCACAGTTCCCATCATTCAGAGATAATCCTATGAACATAGTAGTGTATGTCTTACTGTTAGACTTCCTACTCATCTGAGTGAAGTGGGGGTGGGAGGGGGTGGGGGGGTTGGTAGGGTTATTTTACCTAAGTGACTGTTTTCATGTATTTATTCAGCAAATATTTACTGACTTTATACTACCTGATAGTGTATGATTCTAGATGCTAGTTATGTAGCTGTGATGAAAACATAAAATTCCACCTTCATGAAGCTTACATTTGACTTATTTTCACTTAATCTATTATAAATGTCTTTTCAGAGATAAATAATAATAGCATGTTCAGTGTATGTAGTTATTCCATTGTAAGCATATTCCATAGTTCTGTTTAACCAGTAATTTCTAGTTAGACATGTACATTATTTATGGTTTTTTACTGTTAACACTGAATAAATCCCTTTGCTAGATCAAATAGTGTGTGTATTTTAAGACTTTTGGTTCATATTGCCTCTGTCTACCAAAAAGAATACGATTTTCACTTCTAACATAAGAATGTATCTCTTCTCATTTGCTAGTTTAAACTTTTCCCCCAGTTTTATATGGAAAATGTATCTCATTTGAGGTTGTAGTTTTTGTCCTCAAATCTTTATTGGTCTTTTGTATTCTTTGGCAGGGGCGGATAATTGTCTGTTCATGCCTTTTGTCCTTTTTTTTTTTCTATTAGGGAGGTTGTTTTCTTATTTGTGTGCATTGTTAATTTTTTTTCAATTTCATTATTTGCTGTTCAACTTCACATGCAGTTTTTGAGGCAGACAATTTTTATCTTCACATGTTCAAAAATACCGTATTTATTTCTTTACCATTCAGTTGGTTTTAGAAATCAGATAAATGCTTCCATATTTTCTTGTAGTAGGTTTATATTTCTTTTTAATGTTTAAATCACTGATTTATCTGCCATTTATCTTGATGGTATGATAGAATCACATAGCATTTACTCTTGTGTCTGACTTCTTTCATGTAACATGTCTTCGTAATTCATCAGTTTTGTGTGCATCTTTGGTATTTTTTTTTCATTGCTGTGGTGGTATTTCAATGTGTGACTATGTCACAATTTTACTGTTGATGGACATTTTTATTATTATTATTTTAAAGAAGTTTTTTTGGCAGTGCCATGTGGCTTGTGGGATCTTAGTTCCCTGACCAGGGATTGAACCCGGGCCACAGCAGTGGAAGCACCGCGTCCTAACCACTGGATCGCCAGGGAACTCCCGTTAATGGACATTTTTTCCAGCAGTTTAGGCCTGTGTGTCAGGGCTCCCCAAGCCCATCCCTACGTTCAGTGATTTGCTAGGAGGACTCACAGGAATTATATTCATGCTCATGGCTGTGACTTACTGTGGCAAAAGGATACAAAGCAAAATTAGCAAAGGGAAAAAGCAAACCAGGAGCAAGTTTCCAAGAGTCCTTTCCCAGCGAAGTCACACAGGACGCACTTAACTTTCCCAGTAGTGAGGTGTGACAACCCATGTGACACATTACCTACCAGGGAAGCTGAGACACTCAGTGCCTAAAACACCCTCTGCCTAGCTCAAATTCATGACTTTTCACAAGTAAAGTGGGTGTTTGACATAAGCTGTAGAGAAAAAATTTGGCAAACAGGTAAGGTACAGTGAGCCATTCTCATCAGCAAATGATGAGAGGTGTCCGGAAATCCAAGTTCCCAGATTTCCAAGGGGGACCAACCTTGTAAGCAGGCCTTTCTAATGATAGCAGCCTCAGGCCTGCTTCTACACACAGCATTTTATGAATAATGCTACTATGATCATTCATGTGTCTCTTCGTGTTATGTGAGGGTGTTTTTGTGGAGTCTGTCTCCTCAAGTGGGTCTCAGAGTCTCAGGGTATTATGTGTGAGCTTAACGTAAGTAGATAACGCCAAGCCAGTCATGCAGAATGACACGCCCCCACCAGCGTATGGAAGTCACGTTGCTCCATGTCTGTGCCAACACATTTGTGTCGATTGTGCTGTTCATTTTAGCCGTTGCAGTGTGTGTGTATTGATGGCCATTTGTGGTTTTATTTTGTACTATCCTGGCTATCAGTGACATTGAGCACCTTCTCATATATTTAGTAGATGCTTAAGTAACCTCTTTGGGGAAGCACCTATTAAAGACTCCTGTTCATTTTCTGTTAGTTGTCTGTTTCTTACTGATTTGTAGCGAGTTCTTTATATAATCTGGATATAAACCGTTCTCCCACTTTGGCTTCCATTATGACTCTCTTAGTGATGTCTTTAAAATTCTTATTTTATTCTTGTTTAGAATTTATTTTTTAACATAACAAATGCATCTATGTATTTTTTACGGTTAATGGTCTGTGCCTCATTTAAGAAACCTTTCCCTGCTGCAGGTCATCAATATATTATTTTAACATCTAGAACAGGTGTCAGCAAACCACAGCTTGCAGATCTACCCGGTATCCTGTTTTTATACTGCAGAAGAGTAAGGTTTTTTTTGTTTTGTTTTGTTTTTTTGCGGTACGCGGGCCTCTCACTGTTGTGGCCTCTCCCGTTGCGGAGCACAGACTCCGGATGTGCAGGCTCAGCGGCCATGGCTCACAGGCCCAGCCGCTCTGTGGCATGTGGGATCTTCCCAGACTGGGGCACGAACCCGTGTCCCCTGCATCGGCAGGTGGACTCTCAACCACTGCGCCACCAGGGAAGCCCTCTCAATTTTAACCATTTCCAATTTATCGTGATTTTTTTTTTTTTTTTTTTTTTTTTTGCGATACGCGGGCCTCTCAGTGTTGTGGCCTCTCCCGTTGCGGAGCACAGGCTCCGGACACGCAGGCTCAGCGGCCATGGCTCACAGGCCTAGCCGCTCTGCGGCATGTGGGATCTTCCCGGACCGGATCACGAACCCGTGTCCCCTGCATCGGCAGGTGCACTCTCAACCACTGCGCCACCAGGGAAACCCTTTTTTAAGGTTTTGAAAAAAAGATGATGATGAATATGCAACAGACACCATATGTGGCCTGCAAAGAAAAATCTGGCTCTTTACAGAAAGTTTGCCAGTCCCTTTCAAGAGGCTTCACTGTTTGCCAACCTGGAATGGATTTTGTACACGAGTAAGATATAGGGGCCGTGTTTCATTTTTTTCCCTAATGGAAATGTAATTACCCCAGTAGTGTTTATTGAAAAGATTATCCTTTCTCCATGGTCTGCAGTGCCATATTTTTCATAAATCTAGTGTCCATTTAATGTACTGACCTTTTTCTGGACTCCTTTCTTCTTTATTGGATCATTTGCCTACCTCTCTGCCCATATCACGTTGCTTAATTTTACTTAATTAAGCTTTATTATAAACTTTAATGAGCAAGTCCGCCTACCTTGTTTTGCCTTAAGAGTATGTTGGCTATTCTTGTCCCTTTGCATTACCATGTAGGTTTTAGAGAAAAAAAAAAATGTGGAAATTTGTTAAGAATTGACATCTTTCTAATACTGATTTGAATAAGCTACATACCTTCAGTTATTTAGGTTTACTTTCAGTAATGTTTTACAGTTTTCTAGGGAGAGGTTTTGCAGATCATCATTGGTTAGATTTTTTTTCTTTTGGTGTCATTTGTAATTATTTAAGTGACTATCTCTAAAAGATATGGACCTAAAAATTCATAGTAAAACATTATTTTGTTGCTAAAGTATTAACCATGCTTTCTTAATATTAGATAGCTAGACAGTGTTCAAGTTTTCAGTTTCCTCATAAAGAACAATTTATTTCAGCCTGTTTGAATTAAGATCCAAATTAGGTCCACTCATTGACATTGTTAATATGTCTTCTTCAATTATAATTATCTCCTTCATGGATTTTCCCCCCCTTTGTAATTTATTTGTTGAAGAAATTGTGTTGTTGACCCTGTAGAATTACTGCCTGTGTCTTGCTGATAGCATCCCCCTGGTGGTGTTTAGTATGTTTTTCAGTCCTCTGTATTTCTTGTAAATTGATAGTTGGATCTAGAGGCTTGATCAGATTCATTTGATCTAATATTTTTGGCAAAACTATTTCATAGCTGGGGTTGGTGTGTTCCTTTATCAGGAGGTGCTTGATCTTTAATTTCTCTTTTTGTAATATTTATAACCGTTGATCCTTAATGCCTAGATTAATTATTTTACTAAAGGATACAAAATGGTGATATTTTTATTTTATCATTTCTTCATTTATTAGCTGTCGTAGTTCTATAAAGAGAAAGTGCTCCGTTTTATTTGATTACTCAGTAGTATACTTTATAAAGAAGGGTAGAATAAGTATTGATACTTGACTCCTGACCAGTTTTCAAAATAATGACTTAATTCTCTGCAAGTGCTGGGTTGACCAATGAACTTTAAAAAAAATTGTTTTCGTTACAAACACATGGACTTAAATACACTTCTGTTTCAAGTCTTTGTAATTGGCTTCTTCAGGTTGGCTCCTGAGCCCTTTAGACAGGACCCTACTAGTCTTTGAGAGCTTTCTTGCTACCTGATATAACCGATACCATCTATATTTTTTATCCTGTATGTGAGCTTGTGATTTTCTAAGTAGCCTTCGTATCTTTGGGTAGAAAAAGTTATTTCAAGATCAGTATTGGCATGTTACATGCTGTTAACAAGTAATACGTGTAAACATAAGGATACAGGAAGGTTGGAAGAGAAAGATTGGAGAAAGCTACTCATGCAAACCCAACTAACAGAAACTTGTTTTGCTCTGTTAATACCAGACTAAATAGACTTTACGGCAGAAAAGCATTATTTGAGATTAAAAGAGAGTATTTCACAATGATAGCAAGTTCAGTTAACAGAAGATAGGACCATTTTGAATACCTAATACAATATATAAAGAAAAAACTGACAGAACTAGAGTATACTCTTTACATATATGTGAGACCTTTGAACCATTCATTTTTTTCTTTTAGTTTGGAAATTATACCTCAATTTTTACCTCTTGGGCCATTTAGTAGTTCAGGTGAAAACTTACAGCGTGCATGATTCAAAGTTTACAGTTTTAATCGATACTTTGTGTCTCCATAGATAAGGCAAAATCTTAAAAACTTTAACCCTGTTTATCTGTTCCACTTCGTATATTCTTATTGTTATGTATTTTTTAACTCTATATTTTAAACTGTGTAAGACATACAGTTGGTCCTCTGTATTTGCGGGGTTTGCATCATCGGATTCAACCGTGGATTGAAAATATTCAGGGAAAAAAATTCCAGAAAAACATATTTGCTGTGCACCAGCACCTGTTTACATACCACTTATGTTGGATTTACAACTATGTACATAGCGTTTGCATTGTATTAGGTATTATAAGTAATCTAGAGATGATTTAAAGTGTACTGGAGCATGTGCGTGGGTTATATGCAAATACTACACCATTTTACATAAGGGACTTGAGCATCTGAGGATTTTGGTGTCTGCAGGGGTCCTGGAACCAATTCAAGGACTGTACGACTGTACTCTGTGTAGTGCCTTGTGCAGCCCTTTTTTGTTTGTTGATACTACTAGTTCATGTATTTCTTCTCTCCTGGTGCTTTGCTTATCTCTAATATGTTGGTCATTGTCTTTGGAAAGTTATTTAAAAAATAATCAGAGGCCTAGGATGATAGGATGTCTTCTTCCAGAGAGGATTTTTCTTTGCTTCTGCCAGGATTCTGGGAGTACTAGCAATGTGGGATCATCTTAATCTGGTTTAAAGAATTGAGCTTTCCTGAAATACTCGGGTGAATTGAAGCTGCCTTCATTCTTGGGTGTAGTCCTTCATGGTCCCAACCTGCACCTTGAGGGCTACCAGGATGCCTACTCTATCTGTGCAGGCCCTGGACTCCAGTTTTTGTCTCTTTTTTTGTACAAGGCTATCCCAGGTACGGCTCAAATTCCTGGCTGCCCACTCCCTGAAGAGTTCAGATGTTTCTAGGGAAAATACTGGGCTGATGCCTATGGATTTCCACATTGTTCTGGCTCTCAACAGAGTAATTCTTCATTGTTGTATTTGCTCTCTGATGCCTTCAAATAGACATTTCTTACATGATGCATTTTTTAAATTCTTTTTTTTTTTTTTTTTTTGCGGTATGCGGGCCTCTCACCGTTGTGGCCTCTCCCGTTGAGGAGCACAGGCTCCGGACGCGCAGGCTCAGCGGCCATGGCTCACGGGCCTAGCTGCTCCGTGGCATGTGGGATCCTCCCGGACCGGGGCGCACGAACCCACGTCCCCTGCATTGGCAGGCGGACTCCCAACCACTGCGCCACCAGGGAAGCCCTAAAATTCTTTTTTGACTTAGTAGTTCAGTTGACTTAATCCTAGTACTTCGTGCTTTGGTTCAGTATGTTGTTGCTGGATTTGGCAGTTGGTACTGAACTTTTTAATTTTAGAGCTTGCTCTGTTTTCTCAGCCCCATTTATTTTACTACTGTCCTTTCCCCCCTTGTTTGAAATGCCACTAGTAGGCTCAGAATTCGTATGTGTACATGGATCTGTTTCCAGATTTTCTTTTGGGATTTTCAAAGTAGGGCACAAAAGTGAAATTTTCTTGATTAAAAACTAAGATAAACTTCAAGGAAAAGAAATTTATTAGCTGCTTTTTAATATTATGACTTCATCTATTTTGGTTTTGTAGCAGTTTTTAAGAAGACTTTTATAATACTGTGTGATCAATATTTGACAATGCTGACTAGCTTAGACTATCATTTTGAAGTATGTACAAAGTCCACTAGTGCTGTATACTTGCTTGAACTTAGTACAAGGGCTTAATATCCTTTAATCTCATGTAAAATAATTCTGTTAGAATAAATGCTGATTTCTTGTTTTATAGTTTATCTTGAGGAATGTGAACTAGCTAAACAGCTTCATCCAAAGGAAAATGATTTGGTGTTTTTGGTTCCTGAAAGACTAAATGGAGAGGAGGAGGACATAGAGAGAAATCGCATGCAAGATCCCTATGAATATTATTGTGGTTATGTTCATAAATTCCGCCGCACTTCAGTCAGTAAGTACCTAATGAGACATTGAAGCGAAATCTGTCAGCAGCTCATCTTTTAATTTCCCTCTAAATTAGGCTTTACTAGCCATGTATTTGCTATACATTTACCAGATGTATATTTGCTCGATGTTTACCAGACTGTATTTGCTAGGTTGATTACTTAGCATTCAGAGTCCTCTTTTAGTTTTTCTAGACTCAGCTGGAAAAGGCCCAGCATTTATTGCTTTAGACTTAGGATTTAAAACCTTTCTTTTGTAATGTCTTCTCCTTCTAGTAAATTCCTTCATCTGTCAGTGTGTTTGTTATAAAACAGACAATTTGCAAACCATCTGTTTGTTAAATCACATTCCAGCCTTGGTTTTGTGGCTAATTATTGATGAGCAGACCAAACACATAACTAATTGTAAGGCAACTGGAGGGGTTTACCATTTCATCACTCCCATCCATCGTGTTGTAGGGACCTCTCTCCCTAAGGTAGCATAACAAAAATAATGTTAGCTTGAATTTAAGGACTACTGACTATGTGCCAGCCAGTGTGCCCTGTCCTTCCTGTGCACATTTATCATCTTTTCCCAGAGCCCTGCAAAGCAGAATGGTTTGTTCTCTGCTCATTGGGAAATCAGAGTTCAGGGATGTTAAGTAACTTATCCAAAGACATCCTTAGTATTAAACGCTAGGTCCAGAATTGAAACCTAATTTTGTTTGATTACGAAGTCCACACGCTTGATATATGCCAAGCTGCCTTTTTGACATTGCTGCTCTCTTAGTCTCTGTTATGTGAAGAGAATATGTGATCATTATTCCTTCACCTTTTTGCATCGTATCTTAAAAATAGCAACAAAGCTGTTAGGAGTTCAACATTGTGCCGCATCATAACTGGTGTGCCATGTTTACTATTGTGTGATCAGAGCTCAGTTCTTTATGCAAGATGAGTTTAGCAACAGGGATATATAGCTTCATCTGTGCTTTCAACTCTTACAAGTGGTTACATTTGCCAAAGTTCTGTTTCTAAGATTTAGAAACGGTTTCTGTCTCCTTCCCTGAACTCCTCATGCATCCAACTATCTGACATCTCCATTTGGAGATTATTAGACATTTCAAACCTACTCCAAAAAGAAACACTTGATTTACTGCCTGACATGTGCTGTTGCTTCGGTTTTTCCCAACTCAGCATGTGGGACCTCCATCCCGTTCTTCCAGTTGCTCAGCCCAAAACCTCAGAGTCATCCTTGAGTCCTGCTTTCCCTCACACGCTCCATCTAATGCATCAGGAAATCCTATTGGATCTTCCTTTGCCATATATCCTACATCCAAGCGCCACCTCTCCCGCTACCTCCTGGCCCACACGACCATTCACTTTTACCTAGATTTTAGCCTCTTAAGTTGTCTTTTTGTGCTTTTTCCATTGCAGTTTATTCTTCATTCTCAATAAGTGATTCTTTTCATGTGTGAGTTAGCGCATGTCACTTACCTGCGCGGAGCTGTCCTGTGCTCTTGACCTGACTCAGAGTCATGTTCAGAGTGATTAACTGCAGACCCCTCTGAAGTGTAGCTGCATTTACTCTCTTGGTCTTCTAGCTCGCTTCTCCCTGCTTTTCCTTCTAGCCATTCTGGCCTTCTCCCTGTTCTGAAAATAATCCAGGCACCTCACTGCCTCATTGTCTTTGCAGTTGCTGATTCTCTGCCTGTAACCCACTTTCCCTGGTTACGGGCATGGCTCACTCACTTAATGCCACGTCTCTGCTCAAATATCATATCAGGAAGACCTCCCCTGACTTTCCTGTCTACGATAACACTCCCTCACAACCCTCATCACTTCCTCATTCCCCCTCTCGGCTTTCTTCCTAAGACTTACCATCACCTGACATGTTTATTTGCTTATCTGCCCCCTTCTTCTAAAAAATAAGCCTCCAGAGGACAGGAACGTTGCCTGGTTCTTAGGAGGCAGTCAGTAGATACTTATGAGAAAATTATTTAAATGATGTATAAAAAACATGTTACAGGGCTTCCCTGGTGGCGCAGTGGTTGAGAGTCCGCCTGCCGATGCAGGGGACACGGGTTCGTGCCCCGGTCCGGGAAGATCCCACATGCCGCGGAGCGGCTGGGCCCGTGAGCCATGGCCGCTGAACCTGCGCGTCCGGAGCCTGTGCTCCGCAACGGGAGAGGCCACAACAGTGAGAGGCCCATGTACCGCACAAAAAAAAAAAAAAAAAAAAAAAGTTAAAAAACACGTTGTTCTGAATAACCTTTTAAACTGGACACTGTTATTCACTGGTAACTGAAATTGCTTTTTCTCCTTCTTGATAATAGTGCATAATGGGAAATCTGAGTGCTCCGTTTCCATCCAGACTCAACATAATTTACCAGTCAATTTAAATGAATTCGTGAAATGTCTTGTAATCAGCTCTCTGGTGACTACACAAAGGAAGTTGAAAGCCATGTCTTTGCTGAGTGGTCGGAACCAACTGGCCAGAGCCGTTCTGAATCCAAACCCCATGGACTTCTGTACAAAAGATTTACTAACTGCAGCATCTGAGAAAATTGTGAGTGATAGTCATTTGATAACAGGGAAAGTCAGAACATTTCATGTCAGGATGTTAAAGCATCATGTTATTTTCATCTGTCACACATTCCCTTTTGTCTACAACAAAGACATAGTCACCATGTGTGCCCAGTGACGTTTTTAGTGCTTAGTTTTCTTTAATACTGCAAAGTAGTTCTTTGTTAGGTTAGTCAGCTTACCTCAGGAAAAAAGGTAGAGTGCAAAAAGGAATTGAAAATATGCTTGAAGAGCAACATTAAAATGTGAGGTGAACATCCTACTTAACTGTTTGTTAGGTGATTAAATGCAGGAGTAAGAGTAGGTTTAATGGAATGAATTTTGCATTTGAATGATCAGTGGAGCATCCACTGGTATTGTTGCCAGTGTGACAACGAAGTTGTGATTCTTTGTGAACACATATTTCTCACTGTTGTAAGAGTTGTGTGTAAGTTCCAGGAAATTAACACAGAGACAGGCGGAAGGAAAGGAATGTTATTTGAACCCCTGTCTTGTGTTAGGGCTTTCATATGCATTTTCTCAGTCAGTTCTTGTTGTAGTTTATCTTAGGACAGGGCCAAAAGCAAGCTCGTCACACGAGATGAATTGCCGAAGTGCAGCAGTAGAGGGCTGCCGCTCGCTCAGGCAGAACAGCGCCGTCTGTCCTGCTGTGGTAGCCTTTATTAAAGCATTATCTAGGTTTACACTTTAAGACTTGTCTTCTTAACACTTCAGAAGTGCCAAAGCAGCAAGATATGCTTCTATTGATTATACAAGCAATAATTGGCTTTCGTGAGCACCTGCCGTGCTTCGTCCTTGAGCGCAAAAGCAGCACAGAGTTCCCACCATTATTCTGATTATACTGAACTAGCACAAGGAAATCTCCTTGCATTCCCACCACTCTGATTATACTGAGGACACCTCATGGATCAGTGTCCAAAGCACTCAATGCTTCTTCGCAGGCCCCCGGTTTGCCAGGGGTGGGCGGGGCTCAAAGCAATCAGGACTGTTTGTAGTTCTGGCTTATTCGCCAGCCCCCAGTTTGCTTGGGGGGGGGGGCTCATGGGTCACGTCTCCTTTCCATCCTCAGTTATTCCACTACAGTTGTCACCCTCTAAGGAATCCCAGATTTAATGATTGACAAAGGCTGAAGCCCAGAGAGGTTAGGAGTTTAGAGACCTAGCTTTTGAGTGAAACTGAGGTGTAGACTCAAATCTGACCCAAAATCCATGCTTTTTCGACTGTATCACTTGTGTTAGGAAAGGAAATCTTGGAATGTTTTTACTGTCTAAAGAGAGAATTGACTAAAATGGGAAGAACCACAGAATAAAAAGAAGAAAAGTGCAAAACAATTTATTGTGATCAGCTTTATAAGAATCACAAGTAAAAATATAGTTGTTGTAGTTGTAGGTGGACTGAGGCCTGTAGACACTCATCAGTAGCTCTTTCCAGTAGTGAAAGTGGTTCTTAGATTAAGGGTCATTTTGGGGTCTTGCCTGATCATCACCAAAGCTTCTGTCTGACAAAGGTCAGCAGATTCAAACAGATGCCTTCCACTCTCTTGCTCTCCTGTGCCTTCACAGGAAGAACCACTCGTTCTCACTAATGTCTTTTGTATAGATTGCCCACCTAAAAGATTTCAATGAAGACCAAAAGAAAGCAATAGAAACTGCATATGCCATGGTGAGACACTCCCCAGCAGTAGCCAAGATCTGTCTGATTCATGGACCACCGGGGACAGGAAAATCGAAAACCATTGTGGGCCTCCTGTACCGCCTGCTGACAGAGGTAGAGTGTGCGCGAGGGCATCTGTGCCCTTAATTGAGTATGTTGTTTTACTTTAACTAACGTGTAAATAAGTACTAAAGTGCGTTTTTTCCCTTCACTTTTGTGTATCTTTTTGATACTGTGTGGAACTATATCAGATAAAGCAGTAGCAGAGGTAGAGAAGATTATAAGAAATAAAAGGAACAGAAAATGTTATCTTGTGTGAAACTAATGCTAAGGGCTAGAATGGTGGTCTTTGGGCTTCATTATAGGTCACAGCTAATCCCAGGAGACCATCTTGAATGTATTTCTGGGCTACATTTTGAACATTGAATAAAATAAGTGGATAGTAAGGTAAGGCTCAGAGAAGTTACGATAAAATTTTATGCCAGAGTAATTTTTTGGGGGGGGGGGGCATGCCATGCGGCATGCGGGATCTTAGTTCCCCGACCAGGGATCGAACCTGGGCCCTTGGCAGTAAGAGCACCGCATCCTAACCACTCGTTTGCCAGGGAATTCCCTGCCAGAGTAATTTTTTAACATCAATGTAAGATGTAGGTGCTTTTATTTACTTTTAACTATTTATTAGGGGAACTTTCCAATATATGTGGCAGTAGAGAAGAACTATAACGCTGCATAATAGAGCTCATCAGTATTTTTTGTTTGTTTGTTTGTTTGTTTGGTACAAATTGTCGAACCAGAGGAGGGGACTTTCAGATGAGAACTCCAATGCCAAAATCAAACAAAACCGTGTCCTTGTGTGTGCGCCTTCCAATGCAGCTGTTGATGAACTTATGAAAAAAATTATCCTTCAATTCAAAGGGAAGTGTAAAGACAAGAAGAATCCTTTGGGTATGATACTTATGTGGGCTTTTAATTTGTTTTCAATGTTTAGTGTGGGTAACCTTGAATGACAAAGAGCAAGCCAGTTCTGGTAATTTTTTCTACTTGAGGCTGTGGCCTATGTGTACTTACTGGTTTGTTTAATGAATGTTTTGGAGCATTTATTCTGTGCCAGGCCCTGTGCTATGTACTGAGGTTTCAACAGTGAAACCCTCAAAGAGACAGGAAGTGGATGGATCAGTGGGCTGTAAAGGTAGAAGCTCTATAATAGGAGTAAAATGTGGGTAGTTTGAAACACCTTAGAGCAGCCCTTGATTCAGTTGTGTAAGGGTTCGGGAAGACTTTTAGAGAAAATGATATCTAAGATGAAACTTGGAAGAGCAATGAGGCCGTGAAGTGGGGAGAGGACTCTCATGGAACTTACTGTAAATAAAAAGGACCAGAAGCCAGAGAACCATGGATGGTTCAGTATAGCTAGAATATAACGAGCTCCACCAAGACAAGGGCTTTTAAAACTGTGTTCACTGTAGTAACCCCAGTGCCTGGAACAGTGCCTGGCACTCAGTTGGGACTTAGTAGACGTTTAGTGACGCAAAAGCTAGAGCAGTCATCACTTATGGTTACCGAGTGCTCAGTATGTGTCAGTACTCTCAGAGTAATCCTCTGAGCCACGCAGTAAATAACCTATCTACATTTTATAGGTGGAGAAGCTGAAGAGTTGAGATATAAAGTATACCACAGGGATAAGTCTTTTCAGCACAGTTGACAGATTGAAGAGCATTGCCACCGAGGATTCGGGATGCTTGAGCGAATGTGTGAAGTCATTTCTGTGCACTTAACCTTAACACCTGCTCTCACACCAGCCATCCTGAGTGGCGTGGTTGTGGCTCTGGGTCGGGCTGCTCTTCTAAGCACATGTATCTTGTCTTCCCTAACCAAATTTTATTTTCCTTGAGGTTACCTGGCAGTGACCTAAATCAGTTAAGACTCAGTTGGGCTGCAAATAATAGACACTCCAAGTACAGTGGCTTAACTATGATAGAAGTTTATTTCCTTCTTACTCAGAAGCCCAGAGATGGACAGTTGAGGGATGATACTGGCCTGATGACTCTGCTTCCGAGTCTTCAGAGACCTAGGGTCTTTCTACCTTGTTGCTCCACTACGTGTGACCCCCCCCACTCCTTAGTTCACCTCATGGTCAGAAATGGCTGCTCCAGCACCAGTAGTCACATCTAGCAAGTGCAAGGAAAAGGGGACAGATATACTAGCCGTGCTTTAAGAAAAGTTCTGAGACGCTGCCAGTAGCACCTCTGCTTATTTCCTTTTGGCCAGAACTTAGTCCCATGGCCACACCAGCTGCAAGAGCAGCTGGGATGTGTCGTCTTTATTCGGAGGGATCACACACGTGTTTCCTTTATTGCATATGTATTAGCTACATGTAGAATTCATGTGCTTTTAAAACTTAAAATGCATTGTCAGCCGCAGCTTTTCTACTCCCCATTATGTTTGTGAGAGCCGTGGCCCTACGCCTCGCTGTGTGTGGATGCGCTCATTCACGTCAGCGGCCACAGGGCATTTCATCACATGAGTGCACGGTTTATTCGTCATCCATCGATAGCGGTGTAAGTTCTCTTCCTTTTTTTTTTTTTGTTATTTCAAACTTTATTCCTGTACTTGTGCCTGTTTCTCCAGTGCAGGATGAAAACGTTTACTGCAGTGACTGAGTTGTATTGTGTTGTGCTGTACAGCAGCTGAAGGGAGCACACTGGAGTACTGTGTCCTTACTCACGTCTCCTGAGTATTCATACGGGCTGCTAGGGCAGTGCTTTCACACTGTGGCTTGTGACTAGTTTAGTGGATTGTGAAATCAGTTTAGGGAGATCAGAACCAGCATACTTAAACAAGATAAGATAGAATAGAAGAGAACAGAAAAGATTAGAGTGTAGGTAGTGAGGGGTAAGTATTGTTTTGTGAAACCTGTTTTATTGGTGAGGTATGAGTGTACTGGCTTTCAGTGTGAAGTGTACCTCATACTATAGATCACGGTCAAAAGAGTTTATAAAAACACTGGTCTAGTGTATATATACCTAGAAATGAAAATGCTGGGTTGAAGGATTTGTGCAGCCTCTAGATGGGGCCCGGTTCTGCTCCAAAGTGGTTGTATCAAATTATACAACCGAGAACAGTTCCTGCGCGGTTTTCACTTTCCTTTCCCTGAGGGAGGGTTAATAAGCACTTTTTCAGGTGTGGGTTGACAACACAAGAAGGCTGGGACGAAGGTGGCACAAGTGTCGTGTCTAGGTTGGATTTTTAAATTTTTTTGTTAGAGAGAAAATGAAGTCTCTTGTCAGTAAAGACAGCTTTTTTCTTCTTTTGCAGTACTTTCATTTTTGCTTCTTTTCACTATGTCCAGTGGTCCTGGGTGTCCTTTAAGGAAATACCTTGGACATCTCACCATTAAGTGTGATGTTTGTTTCTGGGGTTTGGTATATACCCTTTTATCAGGTTAAAAAAGTCCCCGTCTAATTAGAGTTTTTTTAATGAATGGGTGTTGAATTTTATTGCATGCAGTTTTTTTTTCATTCATATCCCCCCTCCCCCCAACCGCACAGCAATGGAAGCACAGAGTCCTAACCAGGGAATTCCGCTTTTCTTTTCTTTCTTTCTTTCTTTCTTTTTTTTCTTTTTGGCCGTACCCCGAGGCTTAAGGGATCTTAGTTCCCCGACCAGGGTTTGAACCCAGGCCCACGGCAGTGAAAGTGCCGAGTCCCAACCACTGGACTGCCAGGGAATTCCCTACAATGCTTTTCTAATGTGAAAATATCTTTGATTCCTAGAATAAGGTCAGCTTGGTTGTGTACTATTATTTTTTAACACATTGCTGGATTGCTATTGATTTTTTTTTTTTTTTTTTTTTTGCGGTACACGGGCCTCTCACTGTTGTGGCCTCTCCCGTTGCAGAGCACAGGCTCCGGACGCGCAGGCTCAGCGGCCATGGCTCACGGGCCCAGCCGCTCAGCGGCATGTGGGATCTTCCCGGACCGGGGCACGAACCTGTGTCCCCTGCATTGGCAGGTGGACTCTCAACCACTGCGCCACCGGGGAAGCCCTGCTATTGATTTTTTTAAATGAGGCCAGCCTGTAATTTTTCTTTGTCATATCTTTGGTTTTAGTATTGAAGTTATACAGACTTTAAAAATGAAGTTATACAGACATTTATTTGGAATGTTTCATATAAGACAGAGAATTACCTGTTACTTGAAGGTTAATTTGTTTTTAGTGTTGTTTTTGGGGGGGACTTCTTGTTTGTTTGTTTTTTGTCTGTTTTTTGACAGATGGATAAGTTTCTGTCTGCTGAATGTCTTTAATTGTTGGTTTATTCAGGTTTTCTACATTTGAGTGAGTTTTGCTAATTCATATTATTCAAGAAAAATTTCCACTTCACCTTAGGTTTTCAAATATATTGGTATAACATTGTTCACTGTATTCTCATTTTAAAAACCTCAACTGTATTGAGTCACCTTTGTCATTCTCTGTATTATGTATTTAGACTCTTAAGTCCACATGTGGCATGGGCCTATAGTTGGAAAGTCCTAGAAGAGAGTTTGTTTTTCTCCCAGCTAAGCCCAGGCCAAGATAGATTCATGTCTTTTTCATCCCTCCACCTCTTCCATGCCCTCTTGCTTTCTAGTGGGCTTTAAAATCCAAGCCCCCATTATAAAATTTCGATATGTTGATTGGAATGGTAGTTTTGCTGATGTAGATATTTGTCAGACTCCGTAGAACTAAGGATTTTTAAATCTCTGCATTTTATTGTATGTAAATTAAAAAACAAACACCTAAGCACCTAGAGAGTGACCAGCCCGCAGCCTGTTCCCTCCAGGGAAGCCACAGCAGCTCAGGGGCTTTCACCTCTGGTTTTCACCTTTCTCTTTGTTTTTGGCCCCTAGGAATTTCTCTTACATCCTTCTGAGCTCACCCTGCATTTTAAAGGATGTCTGTTTTAATTTCTGGAGCATTTTTAGGTGCTTATAGTGGGTATAAATCTCATCCACCTTTCTGGTAGAAACACAGGTTAGCAATTTTGAAACCTTCAAGTAAATGTTGGTCAGAGAAGATGGCTTCAAATTTTAGAAGAATGAGCTGAACTAGGAACAAAAATATGTGTAGACAGCTGTATAATGAGCTCATTTATTCATTGAACATATGTTTATTGTACTTACGTGCCAGCTGCTGTTCTAGGCAGTGACCAAAACACAACCTGGTTCTTATGGGACCTGGATTCAGTGGAAGGAGTTAGCAAACAAGTATGTGATGTGTCAGATTGGGATAAGTGCTAATAAACGCTGCATGATTGCTATAGTTTAGTTCAGTGAAGCAGTGGGAGATTTTTAGATTAAATAATACCTGAAATGTGCTAACCTAAAATTAAAATGTGGTTAGTAAACCAGTTAAATGATGCTGACAGTTTTTGGAATTACCATATTCCAGAATTTCCAGCTTCTTGTGTCCCTTAGATCCTGGAGTGGCATTGTGATGTGGAGCAGTTTCAAAACCTTGGTTCTCAGTATCCTGCAGAAAGCATATGATGGTCGCGTAAGATTCTGTTTGGGGAATTCAGACATGTATTAATAGATAAAAGTCTTCATCTTCGAAATATCCTATGGTCAAGAAATTTGTTTTATTTTCACTCGCCATTTCCCAAATACATTTTACCATGGAGTGATGTATAGAACGTAGTTTGAGAAGCATTCGTGTAGTAGAATCTCAGCTCTGCAGTGTACTGTTGATGCAACCTCAGTAGCTTTTATTAGGTGGAAAGAAGTCCTTGCCTTGTAGGATTCTTATGAAGCAAATCTAAAAGAATGTGTGTGGGACCTCTAGTGCAATTCCAGGTATTTGGTTGATTAATAGTTCATGTTAGCTCCTTTTGCTGACTGTTAATATATTTGCTTAGAAATAGTTATTATGTACAGAAATTGACAGTGTTCTTATTAATCTCTAAGTGTGACTTTTATCAACAGGAAACTGTGGAGATATAAATTTACTACGTCTAGGTCCAGAAAAGTCTATTAATGCTGAGGTCCTAAAATTCAGTTTGGACAGCCAAGTTAACCACAGAATGAGTAAGTACTGAATAAAGGTATATATTAATTGATTTCTGTTTCTTTTTGTATGGTAGAAAATGGCGTGGGCATTAAAGGTAATTTGGAGACCCTAGAAGTAGTCTAGTTTTGGAAGCTAGTTTTTCTTCTCATTGTGTATGCATATGTATATATTTGTTAGAATGAGCAGTTGTTTATCTTTTATTTTATTTATTTATTTTTTTAAAGAAAAAGAATTACCTTCTCATATTCAGGAGATGCATAGAAGAAAGGAATTTCTAGATCATCAACTAGATGAACTTTCCCGCCAGCGTGCTTTATGCCGAGGTGGAAGGGAACTACAGGTATCTAAACATTTCTTGATCAGTGTTTTTTAATAGCTCGTAGATAAACTAGTTGGTGAGTATTTGATGCAATTCTTTCATTGTGGAATAGCATAATTAGTGTATAAAAATGTACACAGGGCTTCCCTGGTGGCGCAGTGGCTGAGAGTCCGCCTGCCGATGCAGGGGACACGGGTTCATGCCCCGGTCCGGGAAGATCCCACATGCCGCGGAGCGGCTGGGCCCGTGAGCCATGGCCGCTGAGCCTGCGCGTCCGGAGCCTGTGCTCTGCAACGGGAGAGGCCACAACAGTGAGAGGCCCGCGTACTGCGCGCACACACACACACACACACACACACACACACAAAATGTACACAGAAATGGTATGCCTTACATTAGGGGTTAAACTTTTTTTAAAAGAACAAGATAGTAAATATTTTAGACTTTGCAGGCCATGTGGAGTCTGTTTTAGCCACTGAACGCCACTGTTAATGGCATGAAGGCAGAGTAGGTAACACATAAGTGATGCCCCAAGGGTTGGCCTGCTTAAGCAGAAAGAGCGTACCTGCAGTACCCTGAACAGAACTGAATCATACACAGTATTAAGAATTTATTGGACTTCCCTGGTGGTCCAGTGGTTAAGAATCTGTACTTAACACTGAAGGGAGCTCAGATTCGATCCCTGCTCAGGGAACTAGGGATCCCTCATGCCGCACAGTGTGGCCACACAAAAAAAAGAATTTATCAAATTAACACCTACTAATTGAAACACGGGGTGCTGGTTGTTGGGTTGCTTTAGAATGAGCTGATGTTTAAAAACAGACCACAAGAGAAATCGAAATCCAAATAGAGAAGTTTATTTTCACAGGTCTTGAAGAAGGTATAAGGCATGCCTTGTGGGGCGTGACAGGCAGGTCAAGGGAGAGTGCAGACAGAGAGAGGCAGGCCCTGGCGCACATGTCATTATCAGAGTCCATGGGTGGAGTACTTTGGGGTTCCCAGGCTAGGACTGGATTGGCCAATTTTAACCGAAAGAGCAGGGTTTTGGTAAGTTGCTTGGAGGGTCTTATCTAAAGGGCATATAAGGGGAAGGCACTGGATAGCAGGGGAGGCTGTTGATCACAAGAGCTTATGTTGGCTGGTGGGCTGGTGACTCCACAGGCTGCCGTCTAGGGCGTGCGTGTGTGTGAAGGGGCCTAGAGTTAGTTTGGGGTCTCTGCAGGCTGCTTGGCCAAACAAAATGGATGCCAGGGCAGCAGTACCATGGAGTAGCTTAGCTAAACTCTGACACACAGCAATACAGGAAGACTGGTATAGAGAAAACACACTGGGTGAATCAGTTTTTCATTGGTAAAGTACTGGCTCACCCTTTTGAAATGTGAGGCAGTCCATTGGAAAGCATTTTAAAATGCTTAATTTAATTTTAATGATGGCATTCTGATTTTTTCCAGAGGCAAGAATTAGATGAAAAAATTGCCAGAGTTTCAAAAGAAAGGCAGGAGCTTGCTTCTAAAGTTAAAGAGGTAAGTAGTTCACCTGTAGCATTTTCCTGGTATTACTTTTTCTTTTTTTTAACTTATGAAATAGTTCAGACAACCTGTGGTCTTTTCTCAATTACATTTAAAAATTTGGGGGAATTCCCTGGCTGTCCAGTGGTTAGGACTCTGTGCTTCCATTGCAGGGGGTGTGGGTGTGATCCCTGGTCAGGGAACTAGATCCCGTGTGCTGCAACTAAGAGCCCACATGCCACAACTAAAAGATCCCTCATGCTGCAACTAAAGATCCCACACGCTGCAGGGAAGATCCCACATGCCACAACTAAGACCCAGCGTAGCCAAATAAATAAATAAATATTTGAAAATACAGGAAAAAAAATTACATGTCTGAATTCAGGTAGAGTGACAGTGGCTGGGATGTGGCCCAAGAAATACAAGCACCTTTTTTCTCAGTTTTTGGCTGAAAGCATATACTCTTTTTACTTGTTTTTGATCGCAAAAATCCTTCTATAATATGTATAACTTTTCTCAGTATTCTTTGGATATAAAAATATCAACTAACATTTAGATTGGTCAAAGCTAGGATGAGCCAGGTGTGTACCCCGTCACCAGAATGCAGCCCTTAATGAAATGAATTGGGGGTCAGGGAAAGAGACCGGTTACTCAACCGGTAAAAGAGACCATTACTCAACCGGTAATGGTATTTGTATTTTTGAGCTGAGGTTTTTCTCTTGAATGTATTATTGACCTTCTCTGTGTGGCTAAATAAGTATAATTGAACTTAATGCATATTTCCACTAGCAGTTTGTTTATTAAAAATTATGTGGAAAGCTTTTTATTGTAACTTGAAGCTGAGCCCAAAATTAATCTTCCCACGTTTAAGGATGAATTCCATGTTTACCAGTATTATGGTTTTTGCCACTGATCACGTTGTTCTGTGAGCCATAAAATTAATTGTACTTGGCAGTTTTACTCATTAGATGGCTGAGAGGAGACGTATGTGACAGTTAACATGTGAGCACCAGAAGGCCACAGTCACCAGCCTCTTCTCACACACACGCCGTGGCATCCATGGTTGAATCTATCATATGTTCAGGGATGATTCACGACAGCTTTTTCCGGAGGGGAAATAGGCTAACTGAATCTCTGATGAGAGTACTAGTTTATTAATTTGAACACTGAATGATATGCGTTGTGAGGTGTCATTCATACTGTCAGTCTCCATCACAGTTTATTCCATTATAGTCTGGACCAAGGTTGTAGGATTCTACTGTGGAAGTAGAATGCTTGTCAGTTTCACAGGCGTTTTTGTTGGTACTAGCCCTTATAAAAGGGAGAACAATATTATGTACTTAAAAACTAACAGAAAAGGGTATGTTCAGGCTTAGTTCTGATCCTGGTTTTACTCAGATAATTGCTTCACAACTCAGTAGAATTACTTAATCTTTGCTTATTCTGATACCTTCCCTCATACATCAGGCTGTAAGAATTGTAATCCACTTCGTCCAAATTAAACCCTGAATACATTTTTCTTAATGTGCTTATTAAATCATGTTCTGAGATTAGACTCCACTGCAAAGTGTTCTTTCTGGTGGCTTCTGATTATCTTGAATGTTTCTGCTGTTTTCTAGGTTTGAGGTTCCTACCTTTTACTAGACATTATTCTGCCACATAATAAGTGTAGTTAGGAATTTATATACAACTGAATGTTGATTAACTTTTATTCTCTTAGGTTCAAGGACGCCCACAAAAGACACAGAACACCATCATCTTAGAGTCCCACATCATCTGCTGCACACTGAGCACGAGTGGTGGTTTGCTGCTCGAGGCTGCTTTCCGTGGGCAAGGGGGTGTCCCCTTTAGTTGCGTCATTGTTGATGAGGTCAGTAAGCAGTCGGCCATACAGCTTTGCCTAGGAGTAAGGAGTAAGTCTTAGATGAAGAGTGGCTGCCGAGATGTTGACAAAGTGGTCTTTGCATCTGATTTTGACCTGCCATTACGTGTGTATTCTCTTATGTTGAAATATGCTGCTAGTGACCCACCACGATGAAAATTGCTTTTTCAGTAGTGGGACTGTAGTCTTAGGGATTCCTGATTGTTCTTCATAAAATCCCTCCTAAGGATTATTGTAGCTCCTGCTTGGGATATCTCTGGTTACCTTTTGAAGCATTTTTAATATAACTCTGGACAGCTCTGAGCCACCATATTTTCAGCTAATATCTTTATTCCTACTTCATTCATTGAGCAAACATTTATTGGGTACCTACTATTTGCCAGGATGTAGAGCCAGAAGACAAAAGAGATGGAAAACGAGGTACAGAGAACCCATCCAGGAGATCCAAGATCCAGTATTCACCAAAACGAAGGAATAGAAAAGATGGAAGTGATGAAATAATTGAAGAAAATGCCATTGAATTGAAAAGAAGCTTGAGTCTTGCAACTGAAGCAGCCTACTGAGGAAGAAGGAAGAGAGTGGGATGGGGGTGGGACACACAGACACGCAGTCCCCTCAGGCATGTGCCCAGCAGGGACAAAGAAGACAAACCGAGGACGTGACATGGCCCTTCTAGCTTATGGCTGCTTCCCAAGTGGTAGTGGCACCTGAGTGGTGGCTGACTTCAAAACGTGTGTGGGGTTTTTTCCCCCCCTTCGGCGTTTAGAATGTTTTTGTTGTTTTGTTTTCTAACCAAAGAAAGTTCTTATTTTTGATCTTTGGTGCAGAAGGAGAAAGTGTATGTTTCTGAATGGTTAGGACTCTTATGAATTGGATAGACTGTATATAGATAAATAAATAATAGAGATAATTCTGATTATGTCTCCATTCTGTACTCTTACCAAGGCCGGACAGTCTTGTGAAGTTGAAACTCTTACTCCGCTCATCCATCGTTGCAACAAGCTCATCCTCGTAGGAGATCCTAAGCAGCTCCCTCCCACAGTCATTTCTGTGGTACGTTTTTTCACATTCGTGTTGCTTTAAAGTGGAAGGGGCTTGTTTGGGGTTTTTTTGTTTTGGGCGGTGGGGCAGTCTTTCTTGGATCATCATCTCTTATTTGCAGGGAAAAACAGGGAATGGCTGAGAAAAGAGAACCACTGTTGAGAGCCTTCATAGTAAAGGTCTCCGGAAATGTTCCTCTTTTCATAATGTGCTTATGCGTATGTGACAGGAGCAGTGTGAGTGTCACAGACCAGAAGTTTAGGAGGAGGATGTCCCATGTGCAGTGAGCTGTTCCTTTGGGAAAGGCAGTGTGCAGCTGTTCTAAGGGCTGTATCTGATTTATTTTAGTAACATAAACACCAAAACAATAATAAAATAAAAACTTTAAAAGCAAGGAAAAGAATCCAACCTCCTGATGTATATTTAAATATGTGCAAATTTGAGGAAAACAGTATCAAGAGAAATTATTCTTACAGTAACGTTTTCAATTTTAGGATTCTGTATCCTATAGTGCAGGAAAATGCCAGTGTCCCTCACATCCTCTGAAAGGGAAGGTGGTGAAAGGAAAGAGGTTGTGGGCTGTGCTTGTGGGAAGATGAGCACCAAAGTTGTGGTCCCCTTCACTTTGCTTCTTAAATCTCACTAAAGATAGCTCCTAGAAATGCACAGCAGAATCAGGATTCAGATGTTTTGGGTAATCTTCATAGGTCTAGATGATGGTTTTGAAATTTAATGAAATTTGAGCATTTTACTGATACATAGATTATTTGTACAAATAGAGAGTAGTGGCTGCATAAACAGTCCCAGAGAACAGACCATTTTCACAGCATTTCTGTTACGTTATGGAAAGAAAGCAAGTTGTTTTTGTTACTACTGTTCTTTGACTTTGGAATCATCAAAATGATAGTGCGGTTCTTTGACGTCTGAACACTCGTGCGTGACTGTTCAAGGGAGTAGCCTAGGAATGCCCGCGTCCCTGAGTGAAAACCTCGTCCATAGGGCAGAGCTGCTGCAGGGGGCTCTGCTTGTGGACAACTAGGAGGAGCCAGCTGTGCCCTGCATTCTTTGAATAATGCGGTATTTCAGAAACCTACTCATTTAACTTCCTGAAGGGCCTTAGCCTGTGGTTAGTGAAAAGGGTTGTCGATAGGCCTCAACTTTACTGTCTACTTTGGTGATTGATTAAAAACAGCAGAAGTGAGAAAAATCCATTTGGACTTTTATTGTTGCAAAAATAAATAGAGGCTTACTGAGAAAATTTCAGAAAATAATTACAAAGTTAATTTTCTCAACATGCCTTTCTAATCCTGGGGATAATTACTATGAACAGTTCAGTGAGTATTTGAACTGTTTGTGGGCATGTGCGTGTTGACTTTTTTTTCAGTCTGTGTTCATTGAGTGCCAGGCTAATTCCGGCACTGTTTTTAAGTTCTGGTGTCATGACAGTGATGAAAACAGACAAAAATCCCTGCCCTCATGAAGCTGACATTCTAGAGGGTAACAGACAGTAAATAAGTTACTAAATTCAGAATGTCAGATGGTTATAGGGAATGTATAAATTTGTGTATATGTATGTAGGTTTTGACCTTGTTTAAAGGTGGCAGAATCAGTCTCTACCAAATTACCTTTTTTCCAGTCAGTAAATAGATCAGGAATATATGTTCATGTCAAAACATTAAAATCTCCATCATTTTGTAGGATGGACTAGTTTTTTTTCTGGAAGTAGTTGTGTTACCTCATATAAACCATTTTCTTTTTCCCCAGAGTGAAGTAAATGAGGTTTTTTTTAGCTATAACTTGAATAGATAAACTTTGGGGGGGTATAGATGAAATTGCTAAGTGTCTACTAAAAATATTCTCTTTAATTATACAAACCTATTTAATATCACATATGCAAATAATCACATATATGAATAATACAAATAAGAAGTAATGCCTATTTTCTCCACTCTGATAGTTTGTGAAACAGGTTTATTAAAACTTTGCACGTACATCTTCAATGCTCATATTGTCAACATCACTTATAAAGATTGCATCATCTTAGTGGGTTTTCCAGAGCACATTGTTTGCTTCTAGATTATTTAAGATATAATACTTTTTGAATCTTGATATGATGCTACCATTGAAAAGTATATCCCAAGGCACGACCGTGATAACATTAAGACAGTTTTCTTCGTTTGTCAATTAAGTCACTGTATTTCAGATCACAGGTTTGTAACCCTTTCTTGGATTTATGAAATCAACTTAGTTGCCTGTCTCCTCCACTAGAATGCAAGTTCTGTGACACTTGATCTTATTCACTGTAGACTCTCAGCACCCCAAGTTTTAGCTGCTGAGTATATGATGGGTGGATGAAGAAATTGGTCTTTCAGAGGCTTATTTACAATGACATTCATTATTTCTAGTTATGAGAGCATAGCCCAGAAATAATTGTTAAAATCTGTGTTACAGTTCTTTGCTGCGTTTATCATCGATTCTTTCAGGTGACCCCTGTTAGCACCAAAATAGCGACAGTTGTGGTCATTCACAAGATCACATCTCATTCATAAGCAGTATGTGGGTTTTCTAAATAAGGAGAAAATACCTTAACTTTTGTAGTCAAGCTGCATGGCTTTTCTAGGGCTGGAGTTGGAAACATCTTCTTTCTCTGAATCTTTGGTTGTTGGCAATACCTCTAATACATTTTAGAGCTCGGCGATTGTTTTTTTAATAGTGGGAAAAGTACAAATGAATTCTTGGAGATTATTGCTTTGTTTTCCTCCTTTCAGAAGGCCCAGGAGTATGGCTACGACCAGTCGATGATGGCCCGCTTCTACAAACTTCTGGAAGAGAACGTGAAGCACAACGTGATTGGCAGGCTGCCTGTCTTACAGCTCACCGTTCAGTACAGGATGCACCCAGACATATGTCTCTTCCCTTCTAATTACGTTTATAACAGGAACTTGAAAACAAATAGGTGAGTTCTGTTCATTGCATGTGTTCACCTGTTTTATTTGTAGGTTTGGCTGCTCAGGAAGAATAGCTCTTTTGTTGTGCTTTTAGGTCTTGTTATTAAAAACATAAAGGTTTAATAATTTTAATTATAAAAGTCCTATTGATTGTAGCAAATGCAGATAAACGAAAAGAAAGGGAAAAACCCAACCCCTATTTATGCTACCCAGAAGTAATCACTGGTAACATTTTGTTATATCTACTTCCAGTCCTTGTACTATGCACATCTTTTTTTACTTTTTCTCTTTTGGGGGGGAAAAAAAAAGCACACCATGCTCTACATAGTATTCTGTAGCTTGCTTTTTTCACTTACTGTAGTATGAGTAACTTTCCAATCATGATTGTTATATTTTAATTACATGGGTCATTCTCCCTAGTACTAGAATAGAAATGAAATTCACTTGCTACCTTTCACTAAAATGTGTTATTTAAAAGTATTTAATTTTATTTAAAAAGAAGGTCCTTCTTGTCCTCTTACTTTCCCTTGCTCTCTTCCCCAGAAAGAACAAATGGTAATAATAATTCTAAAACGTTTTCTCTTGTAATTTGACTTGCATTCTAAGTCGTGGCTGCTCTTTTGTAGAATCACAGAGGCCATTCGGTGCTCATCTGACTGGCCATTTCAGCCCTACCTCGTGTTTGATGTTGGAGATGGTTCAGAAAAGCGGGATAATGAGTACGTCCTCCTTTTTCTTCAGTCCCCACTGATGGTCCCAGAATTTTTATATTGTTTTTGTTTATATTTAAATTCAAAATATTTTCCATATAAATCTCTCTGCCTAGTGCCAGTGCACAATCATTTTCTTTTAGCTGGGTTGATAACTTCACCTTTTCAATCATAAATTACTGATGTATTTATATATTTCAGTCTTGATTTTTTTTTTCTTAACTGGGTAATGGGGGTTATGTTACCTAACATGCGGTCAGCCCTTCAGTAGATCCATGCTGAGATCACAGCTGTGAGTAAAACAGACGTGGCCCCAGCGCAACGCTGCTGTGGTCTAACAGGGGAGACAGACATTAACCAGGCCATCACCGTGGTGATTAATGATTCCGGTTGGGTTAAGTGTTGTGACGGATAAGTACAGATACAGTTGAATCAAGGTGTGAGGCAGAGGGTGGACAATGCTTTCAGCATGTTGGATTGTGAATCAGGTGGTTTGTGAATGACAGCGAAAAGGAGCAGTGGTTGCTAATTAGGAAGCACCTCAGAGGAGCCAGGGCTTCTTGTGAGAGAATAGAGGAGGAGCCCGGAGGCTGCATTTGTTAGCACAGATAGAAATGCCACCCCTGTATCATGACGTATGAAGAAATAGAAATTCCACCTCTGCATCAGGAGAGAGCTGCAGAGCAAGTGGTGTCCTCCGTGAGAATAAGATATTAGTTAATAGTGGTGGAGGGAGGGGCCCCTCAGTGAAGAAGTTAGAAATACGGAGCAGTTGGCTGGGGGGTTGCTGTTCCAGAGGGATTGTGGAGGTTGTAGTGGGGTCTGTTGGAATGGAGCAGAGGATTGAGAGTTTACCACGTAAGTATTATGGGGATGGATGGTCATGAGAAGAGTGTTGGCCTGAGAGGTGACCAAATAAAGATTGCAGGTATGGAAAAGAAAGCTAGCTGACTGGGTTGTCTGTATAGTAAGTCTTGAAATTAGAATAGTGAGTATTTAAGCCTTTAGGGTGAGACAGATAAGGTAGCCTCAGGAATAAAGGTGCGAGTGCAGGGCATCCTCCAGTGTGCACACGTGTTGCATTTGGTATGGTGATGAGGGAACGCATTGGAACGCATTGTAGTTCGGGAGATGAGTTGGGAGTGCAGGATGAAGCCAGCAAGGACAGAGGGACGTGATCCTGCTGTAGGGCCCCGTGTTTGTTCATCTCTGGGGGCTGGGTCACATTTAGTCTGTGTGGCTGCCATCCTCTCGGTCATGTGGTGCATGATCTGCGTGGCCTGTGGTGGGGAATGCAGGAAGGTAGTACATCGGAAGCACTTTTCTCAGTGTTGGGAAGATAGTAAATCCTTAGTGTTGGCTATTCATTAGTCATACCTTCATTATTATTATGAATACTTTCGTTCTCACTGTGGCTATCCCTGTTTTAATAAGTGAAGAAACTGGTGCCTTAACGTCACTTAACCCCAACCTCTTTTCTCTCATACAACTTCGTGTTTCACTGGGCAGTTATTTTTATATTTATCCATATGTACAATATTAATGGTCATTATGACAGCCTCTTTGAATCACTGCTGACTGAATAAAGATGAAACCTACCTGTGTACACGTTACTGTAGTGGAAAACAAAGTGGAACTTAACTTAGCGATTGGACTGCTATTAGTTTTGATGTGTTGTATTTTTTGTTTTTGTCTTATTTAGCTCATATGTAAATGTTCAAGAAATAAAACTGGTAATGGAACTAGTTAAACTTATGAAAGACAAAAAAAGGGATTTTACTTACCGAAACGTTGGCATAATAACCCATTACAAGGCTCAGAAGATGATGATTCAGAAGGATTTGGACAAAGAGTTTGATAGAAAAGGGTGAGGCATCTCTATTTTTACAGATATTTCCACTTTTTCTGTTGAATTAAAATGAAGAAAGAGGGGATAGAAGGAAAGAAGAAAAGGAAACTTAACTCTAGGGAGTGGTCTTAGACCCTGGTAGTATAGAACAAGGAGACTAGGACCCTGGCTCCATAGACTTGTGCTGGGAGGGAGTGTGGTTACACTTGTAGCCCCTGCAGATGGAGTGCCTCCTGCCAGTTCAAATGTCATCACTGTTACACTTGACAATGGAAGTGACTGAGAAATTCTTCAGGCCTTTCCCTTTAGTTGGGTGACTTGTTATCTGAATTCTAACTCTACTGAGAATCATGTATTCACATTTCACTTAGAATAAATTATTTAACCCTTTTAGTGCCTTCACGTATAGGATGAAGATCTTGTTTTTGTCTCCTTTATACCTCAACAGTAAAATTAAAAATTAAATATTGGAAATGCATTAACTCAAAAGTTTCTGCACCTAGAAACACACAAAGTACCAAAATTGACTCTAGAAAAAAACAGAAACTTTGGATAGACCTATTAAATGTAAAGAGATTGAGTTAGTAATCACTTTCCAACAGAGAAAAACACAGGACCAGACTTCACTGGTGAATTCTGTCAGACACTAAGAATTAACACCAGTCCTTTGCAAATGCTTCCAAAAAATAGAAGGGAAGACTTGCTAACTCATTTTATGGGGCCAATATTACCCTGATACCAAAGCCATGGAGACATCACCAGAAAAGAAAACTATGGACCAATATCCTTTATGAATATGGATGCAGAAATTCTCAACAAAATAATGGCAGCTGAGCTCAACAGCATATTAAAAGGATTGTTTACCACAGTCAAGTGGAATTTATCTCAGGAATGCAAGGTTGGTTCAACATATGAAAGTCAGTCAGTGTGATATATACCATATTAAAGGGGGAAACCCCACACGATGATCATCCGAATAAATGTGGAAAAGACATTGGACTGAATGCAGCAACCTTTCATGATAAAGATACTCAACAAACTAGGAATAGAAGGGAACTTCCTCAACCTAATAAAGAGCATCTATGAAAAGCCCACAGCTAAAACATCATACTTGATGCTAAGATTGAAAGCTTTCCCCCTATGATCAGGAAGGATGCCTACTCTCACTGCTTCTGTGCAGCACTGTATTAGACGTTCTGTGCAGAGCAATTAAGCAAGAAAAGGAAATAAATGGCATCCATAATGGAAAAGAAGAAGTCAAAGTGTCTCTTCACAAATGGCATGATCTGGGACTTGCCTGGTGGTCCAGTGGTTAAGACTCCATGCTTCCACCGCAGGGGGCATGGGTTTGATCCCTGGTCAGGGAACTAAGATCCTGCACGCCGTGTGGCCAAAAAAAAATTCCAAAAACACAAAACCAACAACAACAAAAAACAAATGGCATACTCTTACATATAGAAAACCCTAAAAAAATCTATGGAAACTACTGGTCCTTATAAACAAGTTCAGCAGAGTTGTAGGGTACAAGATCAGTATACAAAAATCAGTTGTATTTCTGTACACTATAGAGAAATCTGAAAAGGAAAAGTTTTTAAATGCCATTTACAATAGCATCATGAAGAACAAAATACTTAGGAGTAAATGTAACCAAAGAAGTGTGAGCTCATACACAGAAGGACAAAACGTTGCTGAAAGAATTTAAAGAACTAGGTAAATGTAAAGACATTTCACGTTCCTGGATCGGAAGGACTTAATATTGTTAAGATGGCGCCATTCCCCAGGTTGGGCTGCAGATTCATTGTTATCTCTGCCAAAATTCCAACGACCTCTTTCTACAGAAGTGGACAAGCTTATTCTAGAATTCACATGGAAGTGCAAGAGACCCTAAATAGCTTGGCAGAGAACAATGTTGGAGGGCTCGCACTTCCCTCTTTCAAAATTTACTACAAAGCTATCAACACTGGTACTGTCACAAGGGTAGACCTATAGACCAATACAATAGAAGTGAGGTTCCAGAAATAAACCCATACGTTTATGGCCAGTTGATTTTCAACAAGGGCGCCAAGCCTATTCGTTGGGGAAAGAGTAGTTTTCAACAAATGGTGCTGGAATAACTGGATATCCACATGCAAAAGAATGAATTTAGACCCCTGTCTCACACTGTGTACAATAATTAACTGAAAATGAATTAGAGCCCCGAGTCTAAGAGACAAAATTATAAAACTTATAAGGAAACAAAGGTAAATTTATGTGACCTCAGATTAGGCAACAGATTCTTAGATATGATACCCAAGCACAAGTAACCAAAGGAGAAGTAAATCGGCCTTCGTAAAAATTAAAAACTTATGTGTTTCAAAGGACACACTATCAAAAGAGTGAAAAGACAAACACACACCGTGGGAGAAAATACTTGAAAAATATTTATCTGACAAGTCATATCCAGAATATATAAAGAACTCATACAACTTAATAAAATGATAGTCTAACTTTTTAAGTGGGCAAAGGATGTGAATAGCATTTCTCAAAAGAAGATAAACAAAAATCCAACAGGCACATGAGAAGCTGTTCCACATCATTTGTCATTAGGGAGATGCAAATCAAACCACAATGAGGAGCTATTTCGCACCCACCAAGATGACCGTCATCACAAAAACAAAACAAGTTTCGGCAAGGATGTGGAGAAATTGGATTACTTATACATTGCTGGTGAGAAACTGTGGAAAACAGTTTGGCATTTCCTCCTAAAGTTGAACATAGAATTACCACGTGACCCAGCAGTTCCACTCCTAGGTACATACCTGAAAGAATTGAGAAAGGGTTCACACAAAAGCTTGTACATGAATGTTCGTAGCGACATTATTCATGATAGTCAAAAAGTGGAAACAACCCAAATGTCCAAAAATGGTACATAGGTAAAAAATAAATTGTGTATCTGTACAAGCGAATAGTCAGTCGTGGAAGGAGTGAAGTACAGTTAACAGTCTATGACACGGATGAACCTTGAAAACATTATGCTAGGTGAAGGAAGCCCAACACAAAAGGTCCCATGTTTTATGATTCCATTTATATGAAATTTCCCATATAGAAAAGTCCATAGAGACAGACAGTAGATCAGTGGTTGCCAGGGCCTGGGGAGGGGGAGATGGAGGCTGATGGCTGACAGGCACAGGGCTTCTCTCCTGGGTGATGGACATGCTATGAAATTAGATAGCGGTGATGGCTGCACACCATAGTGAATGGACTCAACACCACCAAATGGTGTACTTTAAAATGGTGAATTTTGTGTTACGTGAATTCTATTCCAGTTTAAAAAGATAGCATTAAAAAAGTAAGAAATACTACTGTATAAATATGTATATTTAATAATTATCTTTTTTCAGTAAATATGTTTCTCTTTTCGTAAATAGGCCAGCAGAAGTAGATACCGTGGATGGCTTCCAGGGTCGTCAGAAAGATTGTGTTATTGTTACATGTGTCAGAGCAAATGCCATGCAAGGTTCAATTGGGTGGGTAACTGTCATTATTGATTCTTTGCTTGTTTATGATCCAGAGTTAGATCTTTTTAATCACTGTTAGAGAATACCATCATTTGCTTTATTTTCTTATATAAAAAATTGAGTAATACCGTGAAGGTTTCTTTTTTAAGTTGTGAAGTTGATCCACTGTTAGGTCTGCTTCTCTTGGTACCTTGTGTATTAACCCATGTCACAGTGTGAATCTGTTTTTTCACTTGATGAGAGTGAAACAGATTATTGAATCCAGTATATTTTGCAGGGGCATGTTCTTCTCCATGGTATTTGTCATAATTGATCTACTATCATATTTTTAGGATCTTTTAAGGCTTAAAAATCATACCATTAAAATTTCCAGTATCTCATCCCAGTCAAAATAGGAAATCAACAGACAGATGCATGACTTTGAAGGAAAGCACTGGGCATCTTGTTTGTTTGCTGTCCTTAATGGGAATTGCTTCTGTGCCAGGTCCTGCACCATGACCTTAAAGCAGGAGCCCAAGAGAAGCTGTCTGAAACGCCTGTGTCTCACCTACACTGACATGCCGAGTTATTCTGAAGAAAGAAGTAACTTTTTTTTTTTCCTTCTATTGCTTAGGTTTCTGGCAAGTTTGCAGAGATTGAATGTCACCATCACACGAGCCAAGTACAGCCTCTTCATCCTGGGACATTTGAGGACCCTGATGGTAGGTACATTCTAAAGGACCAGAGAACTCCAGAGTTTGCTCATCATGACTGATACCGGGTTGAGGTTTTGTTTTTATTTTTCATCAAAGTGGAAATGATTTCGAGGCTACAAACAATAATGAGCCTCTTCCCCCTGGCTGTTATGTCCTCCAGCTGCTTCTTCCTGGGAGCTTTTATAATGCCTAAACCGCTCACCCTTTCTTAGCCAAGACCCAGGTAGGTATCCGTAGTGTACTCTCAAGATGACCTTTAAAAAAAATTGTATCTACATCGTAGAATTGTTAAGAAGACATGTAAACCCATATATGTAAAGTGCTAGAAGATTGGTTAGCACTTAGTAAACACTCAGTAAATGTGGCTCTTAGCCTAGCAAGCCAGAGAGAGGGGGAATTTGCAGGAAAGTGCTTGGATCTTCATTTCTGTCTTGGCACTTAGAGCAGCACTGCTTGCTGTTTCCCTTGAGGGGTGAGTGGCATCAGAGCTCGTCCATCCGTACAGATACTCCTCTAGAAGAAGGGGCAAGTTTACATCTGTAGTCGACAAATAGTACAGCTTAATTTGGTGAATCACAGCTGGATAAAGCATATATTTGCTGCCTGTCTCATTAGGTGTAATAACTCAGTTTCCCTAATTTCTGTATTTAACAGTCATTGTTTTATCTCAGGAGAGGTGCCAACTCAGTAGGTTTTTCCCTTGTTTTGGTTAGTTCCACCAGAGGGCGCTCAAATACAGTCTTTCTCATTCAGCTCTTACCTAGATCTCTGGTCTTCAACCTTCGTTGTTTGTGTACCCCCTTGAAAGAATGTTTGAAAGCTGTGTATCCTCCGTTTTTAAGTTTATATTGAAAATTTTTCATCGTTCAGTGTTGATAAAGATTTTGTTTCTAACGTATTGTAAATATTTGACATTTTAAAATAAAGCTATTGGGCTTCCCTGGTGGCGCAGTGGTTGAGAGTCCACCTGCCGATGCAGGGGACACGGGTTCGTGCCTCGGTCTGGGAGGATCCCACATGCCGCGGAGCAGCTGGGCCCGTGAGCCATGGCCGCTGAGCCTGCGCGTCCGGAGCCTGTGCTCCACGGCAGGAGAGGCCACAGCAGTGAGAGGCCCGCGTACCGCAAAAAATAAATAAATAAATAAAAATAAATAAATAAAGCTATTAAAAATAAATCCATTATGCCACTCTTAAGTATATCCAGTGGAATAGAGAGCAGTGTTATTCTTTCTGCTCTTTAAAATTGAATTGCCATTTATACTGTTTAGGATAAAATTCAGTGGGGGTAGTTTATATATTTTCATAATTAAAAGCCTTTCTGTTAATATGACTATTAGGCTTTTCTGCCACAAAAAATTTACATGTAAATTTGAAAGTTTAAAGAATTGGTTTTCATAACTATTTGGGGAAACTGTGTGAAGGGTGCGTGGAACCTCTACTGTTTTGGTAACTTCCTATGAATCTATAGTTACCTCAGAGAGTTCTTTAAAAAATTATTTTTCCTGTGACCGTAAGGATCTGAGTATTAACGAACGAAATCTTGTCAGTTGAGTAACATATTAACAATTACTTTCACACAGTTGAATTTTGATAATGTTCAAACCAGAAGAGTAAAATGTTTATAGAGCTGTGTCTCTTAGATGCCCTGATTGCAGGAGCCTTCATGGGCACCCCTCTGTTTACCACCCCCTCTATTTGACACCCAGGCATGTTTACCTTCCCTAGCCGTGCGCCCTGTGGTCAGATTTGGGACAGGTGAGAGTTGTGGTGGTTGTGAAGGATGGAGTGGAAGGGCAGAAAAGCCCCAGGAGGACATAGGGGACTGGGGTTTGGAAGCTGAGGTTTGGAAATTGATTCCCAGAAAACGTGCTCACATCCCCCCCGAGGAAGTCTCTGTGAGCCCCAGAGTCACCGTCACGCAGATTTGAAGACCACTGATGTCTAGCTGCGGTATAGACGTTATTATCTTCACTCTGGGAAGCCAGTGTGACAAAAAGAGACCGACAGAACAGAATAGAAAAACTTCCAGTTTATCATTTGGAGTTTGCAATCCAACTTAACGTATTTGTCCTTGGGCTTCCCCCCTCCCCAGCCTCCTTTTTTTTGGTTCTTCAGCCCAGTTTCCCTTATGGAGGTGGAATCAGTGATTAAGGCACTTGGTTTCCTCTGAGAAATCAAGACTAATAGCCCCTTCTCAGAGCTGTTTTTGTGATCTAGGGATTGGATTAAACAGCAAGTTCAGGTGCAGTGGAATTGGCAGAAATAGCAGCAAGGCCATCTGCTTTACATCTGCGTTCCAGCCACAGGGTAGGACGCTCAAGAGCTCTCCTGAGTCGGAGATCTGAGCCTGGTACTGCTTACATGCACCTTCCTGGTGCATGCGGTCACCGTACCGTGCACTTGATTTACACGACTTACTTTAAAAGACCCTGTGAGGTCTGCATTGCCACCATAGTTTAACAAATCCAAGAAGCCTTTAGTTATATAATGTGCATCATTATTTTATGTTCTGCTATTGAATTGTGACACTCTGTTTTCACTTAGAATTTTTGTTTTATAGTTACTGAAAGAACTCTTTTAGACTTTCGACAGATTTTTATTGGGTTGGCCAGAAGGTTCATTTGGGTTTTTCTGTAACATCTAAATGAACTTTTTGGCCAACCCAGTGTCATACCACTCTTGTTTATACATAGGAAATACAGCAAAATAGGTAGACTAAGATACCCCTGAAAGCATCTCACTTTCAGACTAACACTCTGGTCGTCCCCATTCACCATCCCATGTACCCTTGCTCACGCTCGAACCGTTCCCTGTGCAGTCAGTGTCTCATGAGAGGGCCCCACTGTGGTCCTGGGGTTTTTTCCAACTTCTCATCTCCATTCTCCAAGTTGTAGTGCTGGTACTTTATTGTCTTATCAGAAGATGTCTGTGGAAAGATTTTTCAGGCAAGAGCCAGGACTCATTCTTTTTAAAAGTGGTTTGTTGACTAAAAGTCAAGAGGTTGTAGTCGCCCAGCCATGAATTCCTCCAGGATTACATACATGGAAACTGCTGCCTGGCCAAGAGGTACCCCGAAGTCAGAAATGGTAAAATGTGAAAATAAAGCGCATTTTATTTATTTTATTTTATTTCAAAGCACGTTTTAGAGTCATTTAAATAAAATACTATTCATACTTTACAGTAAGGAAACAGGCTCAGAGAGGTCAAGTGACTTGACCAAGGTCACACAGCAGGTCAGTACTTTGTATGCAGCTTCACTGCTATACCCTTACCCACCTTCATGAATAGTGCAGGAGCCCCCATAAGGGGAGCTATCCTTTTCTTCTCGTTCCTTCAGTCTCCGTCTTTTTTCCTCCCTCATACTCTCTCTTTCTTCTTTCTAAAGAGGCCCAAGTTCTGATGGTTGTAAAGAAGCAATTTATTGCTGAGGAAACTCTAAAAGGAAGAGAGGAGAGATGCGGGAGTTGGGTTTTCGTTTTGTTTTGTTTTGTTTTTCCCTTTAGATGTGCTTTTCATAACTTAAGCCCTTCTAGAAAAGAGACAAAAGTGTGACAGTATCTTTGGAATAGTTATCTCAGCGGATTAAGATGGTTTAGCCCTTTGGAGTTTGGGAAGCCTTTGGGAATTTGATGAAAGCTGTGGACCTCTTTCTAGAACAGTCAGCATGCACTCAAAAGTTAGAGCTTTCTGAAACCAAGCCTTCCTCTTCCAGAATGTTAGCCTTGGCCGGAGGCAGGCAAGACTCTAGGATCAGCAGTGTCACAGGGAACTTGGTGGGATGACGGAACCCTTCTGTGTCCGTGTTGTCCAGGATGCTAACCCTAGTCACATGTGGCTGCTGAGCACTTGAAATCTGGCTGGTGCAGCTGAGGAAATGAATTTTTAATTTTATTTAATTGAAGATTAAATAGCTACATGAGGCTACCGGCAGTTGGTACAGATTTGCATGACAGCTAATTCACCACGTGGCCTGAGTAACAGTGGTAAAATGGTGGACGTTCTTTCTTAGAGGTGGTGCCCAGTGTTCTTTTCTAGCAGTGTGGCTTTATAGTTCTGTATTCCACCTTATTTTTCCTTTCAGCCTTGTCTAACAAGTAATGGATTCTTGAGAATCTGTTCACGAAGGTATACTTACTATTTGTTCAGAAGTGAAAGCTGGAACCTCTGCTTCCCAAGCATACGAGTGTTTCTTTGCGATGTAATTTTCTTCCTTCTCTTTGTTTCAAGGAAAACTGTCATTGGAATCAGCTGATTCAGGATGCACAGAAGCGTGGTGCCATTGTTAAGACTTGGGACAAAAACTATAGACAAGATGCAGTGAAGATTCTGAAACTCAAGCCCGTACTGCAGAGAAGTCTGACTCACCCTCCTGCTATCGCCCCAGAGGTGTCCAGACCCCAGGGCGGAGTGCCCAGCAACAAGCTAGACAGTGAATTTGCCAAGATGTCTATTGCTTCTTCCCTGTACCCCTCACCCTCTGACTCCAAAGAAGCCACTGTCACTGTTACTGCAAATGACCCTGAAAGGCCACCCATTCAGGACTGGCTTCGGGACCCACGACTACTTAGGAGGATGGGCTTGGGCTGTGAAGCCAAAGGGAAATGCCTCAGTGAGCTGCAGCCCTCGAGCCCCCAGTATCCCGGAGCAGCGCCTCTCTCTGGAGAGCCAGGCTCCCCCGGAAGGCACCAGGATCCGACCAGTATCGGGCAGCAGCCCCCCGCCAAGGGAGCTGCTGTGAACAACCACAGACCTCACGCGCAGTGCGACCCTCCAGCTGATAGTACCGATGCTTCCACGAGTAAGAGAAAATGTGCCCAGGAAGGGGAGGCAGTCAGCCACAGGAGGGAGACCAGGGCCTTCCCTGAGGGGGATCAGGAGACGTGTGGCTCTCTGAGCCACCACACAAAGAGGAACTCAGGCTGGGACGAGAGGGGGCTGGAGGAGGAGGACAGTAGCTTGAAGAAGAGGAAGCTTTCATAGTGGGGCCAAGTGAGACTGTCAGCCACAAGCATTACTGCAAACTTCAGGTGACCAGCTAGTAGGACTGTCCAGATAAGATTACTTTTTTCCTTAAAGGAGTTTGTGTGCTGTTGGAAAACAGAAAATGTATCCTGACACATGGGCCTCTTGGTCATCTTCAGTACCTTTTGTCAGTTGCAGAAGCTTTCAGAAGGCATTTGTGTATCAGTAATAATGTCCTCGAAGTCGAAGACTTAAAATGTTGATCTCTTGTTCTTCTGTAGAAAAGGTCAGACTGGAGAGGATGCTGTAAAAGTTGGAATGTATATTTGTGTAGCAAATAACAGAATCCTTTTAAAATTTGATCTGGTAGACAGCTTTTCTTTCCCCTGCTTAAAGTGTTAATCATTTTCAACAGAACAGACCTTATATTGAAAAAAAAAAAAAGAAAGATGGGAGGAGGGCAGGTCCTTTCAAAGATTATTGTAGCAAACAGACATCTTTAACAGCCCAGGCGGCCTGAGAGAAGCGAGTCAGTGCATTGGGTCAGATGCCTCTAGTCCTGTTAAATCAACTGGAGTGTCCTGGGCAAGACCCTGGGAAGCAGAGCTCTGTTAGGTGAAATTCCACTCATGCACCTTTTTAGACAAGGCACCTTGGCACAGGATATTACATTTCTGTGACGAGTTCGTCTGCCTGTTGTAGTGAGCGCATAGTTCTCTAGCTAAAATTCTCATTCTTCGTGAGATAGAAGAATGTGAAATGAAAGAATAATTCTTGAAATGTCATTCAGATGCCCCCAGCATATTGTGAATTTCCTGCAACTGGTAGGTTACAAATCCAGTGGTTGCCAAGTATTAGATCAGTGCTGGGGTGGCTTGTGGAAGCCTGTAGATCAGCAAGAGAATCCAACTCATGAAAAGCTGGATGTTTAGCATCTTCCCAGGGATTCTGGTCACCAGGCAGCTTGGGAACCAGGCAGGGCAGACCAGATACAGTATTTTAGGCAGGAGAGAAACATCCTCTAAAAAGAGAAGGATGGGGGCTTCCCTGGTGGCGCAGTGGTTGAGAGTCCACCTGCCAACGCAGGGGGCACGGGTTCGTGCCCCGGTCCAGGAAGATCCCACAAGCCGCGGAGCGGCTGAGCCCATGAGCCATGGCCGCTAAGCCTGCACATCCGGAGCCTGTGCTCTGCAACGGGAGAGGCCACAGCAGTGAGAGGCCCGCGTACCGCAAAAAAAATAAATAATAATAAATAAATAAAAAGAGAAGGATGGGAGAGGAGTGCAAATACTTGGCGTTGAGAACAGGAAGAGAGTTGACAGATTGCGTCTGATCTTTGGAAACCATCGTAAGTGACGCAAATACACCGCTGTGGTGGAAGATCTGGTTAGAGGGGTTGTGCTTCTGTGAAAGGAAGTGGCCACGGTGGGTGGAGATTAGAGAGACTTGGATGAGGGCAGGGCTGCCTAATTTCAAAGTCCAGTTTTCCAAGCGCACACACACTGCTGTTGAGGTATCCCAGACTGAGAATCTGTGTTAGTAACAGTTGACCATTGTTTGAACTAGCGGTTTGTAGTGAATGCTGTGCAGCCCTAGGTAATTTGGGGGAGAAATCACACATTCCTGAAGATGAATGTGCACCATTTGAAACTTTTTCGGTCATCTGCATTTTTTTTTGTTTTTTTTTTTCTCCTCGGTACGCGGGCCTCTCACTGTTGTGGCCTCTCCCATTGCAGAGCAACAGGCTCAGCGGCCATGGCTCACGGGCCCAGCCGCTCCGCGGCATGTGGGATCTTCCCGGACCGGGGCACGAACCTGTATCCCCTGCATCGGCAGGCGGACTCTCAACCACTGCGCCACCAGGGAAGCCCAGTCATCTGCTTTTTAAGCAAAAAGGGCTTTGTGTTCATCAGGAATTCTACTGAAGCAGGTTATTAAGAGCTTTAAAAAAAATGTTTGGTTGCCAAAGGTTTAAACATGCTACTTCTTTGTTACCCTTGTCTCTCCCTCTGGTGTCCAGACCTCTGCTGATGGGATTGAACACTCCTGTCACTCGGGGAGCACGCGCTCTGTCCCCACAGTCAACCTCTGCTCCCCGTTCACGGAGGCAGGCTGAGCCCCACTCTGGGTCAGGGGCTTCGTAAGCTTCCTGCCTGGCCTTTGGCAAGAAAGCTCATTGTTTAAGTTTACTTTCCTACTATCTTGGTAAAATGCTTCACTTAGCAGACACTTGTTGTGACAGTTTAGAGAATCTAAAACCTGTAAGCTTATAGAAGAGGCATGCTGGAAAGAGCTGGGGTCAGGAACTTCCCCACTCCGCTCACACAACACGTGAAGTAAGCGCTCCCCACTGTACGTACTTTGCTGCCCCACCCAAACGATGTTATTTCCAGTTAAGTTTGGTGCCTGTTCTCACACGTTGTGTTCACTTTTGGTTCACCTTCCACCTAGTCTGGTAACGCGAGAATTAGTGCATCATCCCTTGTAATGAGCAAGCCTGTGTCCTGACAGCCTCTCCCAGCAGGAAACAGTCATACCTGACATTGCATTGGAATCGATTTGTGGTTCCAGTTGGTGTATGTATTTGCATTAAGCATTTCATATGTACAGTGTGGCCTTTCTTGATGTGGCTGTCATAGCAGTGTTGTTGATTGGTGGTTAACCTTACTGCAGGTGAAAAATACAGCTGTTACTTTTGTCCTTGCCATGGAGTTATAAGAAAGTGGCCTTGTCTTCTTTCAATCTTAGTTCTTTCAACATGAATATATTCTACTTAAAAATTTGTTTTGCTTCTTTGTATATGATTTGCCTTGGATTTACTGTGCAGTTTATTTCTGTGTTTTCATGTATTATCAGGAGCAAATTTGATAAGTACATGTGAATAACCTCCTGTAAATGAGTTTTATAACAAAATTGTAGTAAACTATTTTCTAAAGTTAGTTGTGCAGATTGATAATTTTTTTGCTGTAGTTTTGATTCTTTCTATGCTCTGAATTCCTAGCTGGGATTTGGCAAGCAGTAGCCCTGTTGTCTTTGTTAAAACCTGAATATTAAGAGAAAATGGCAGAATTAAAAGTGGAAACAAGAAAACTGACGTGGGTTAGGAGTTATGTGTTTTTGAATGAAGGTTCAAGGTACCTCCCAGGTACTCCATTTAGTCTGCCATTAGATTTATTTTATGCCGAACTTATCTGGTGACGATTTGCTTTATTCAGGTTTCTCATCCAGTCCGCACCCCCAGCTCTCCTTGCTTCTCAGCTCTTCTTGGAATCTTACCCATAAGGTTGCAGGGTGCACTGTGGCTAGTTGTGGTGTCAGTTACACGTTGACATTTGGTCCAGAAACGCATGCTCACCTCCAGGCTGAGATTGGGGAGCGGGTGAGAGAGGAGGGACAGATGAACAGTGACCCACGAAAGGAGCTCCCGGGGCACCGATGGGGGCGCAGGGAATAGATGGCCAAGTTGGGGGTCACCACTGATGGTTATAAAAGTATAAGTCGTTTTATAAAAGCAGTGGCTTCAGGGGGCGGTGAGATGTGCTGTGCTCCGCCAGGACGTGGGCAGCGCCAGCTTCGCTGGGCCTCCCGCTTATTCCGGGTGGAGGCACCAACCACCCACGAGGGTAAAGTGACGTACGTGTTCTGGGGCGAGGTGAACTTGCCAAGTGACCTGATGAGAGGTGAGCGCTCCGCGATGGCCATTTTATTTATGGAATTCGTTACTGCAGCAGCTGTAGCAGTGATTTTTAAAGTCCCTCCTGACCAACACATGCGCTGTCACCACCATCTCCTGGGTTTCGCCATTTATTGTTTGAGGAATAAATAATTCGGGGAGGAAACTGAAATTTACCTTGAGCTTAAATAGAATTTCCAATGTTTTGCAGCACCGTGAAGGCGGGTTCTGTACACAGGGGATCCCTCCATAACTCTTAAAGGACCTGAGTTATCGTCACCCCGTCCTGCTGTACAGAAGGCATTTGCCAAGTCAAATGGCGTAAATGGTGTCTGCAGTTGGATGGTGCTCGGAACCACGGGCACTGCCTTTGTGCTCTCTTCGTTAGAGCTTGGGCCCAGCCGTGCTGGTGGACACTGTTGCCTTTGGTCTAAGCAGCATTGCTGCAAATTGAATTGTTAGTAGTTTTCAGCCTGGGAGGTGCACTTTGGAGTCACTCCCGGGCCCTACTCTAGAATTCCTGATTTCATGGGTCTGGGGGCAAGTACTTATCGCCTTTTTCTTTTTTAAACTTAAGCTTAAACTCACTCTCAGGTGTTTCCGTCGAGTGGCCAGCCTTGCGGCCTGACTCCTAAGGGTTCAGGAGGAAAGGGGAGCAGCCTTGGGGCCCATCGGGGTCACGTCTGCCTTCCTCAGTAATGGTCCCCCCACAGGGGCCCTGAGCGGGGCAAGGCCCACCACCAAAAGCCATCTGGCCATCTCTGCTTTTGTGCAGAAGGAGATTCCCAAGGGCTGCACAGTGGGGCTGGGGAAGGAGGTCTGGGAATATATCCAGAGAAAACCATAATTCGAAAATATACGTGCACCCTGATGTTCATTGCAGCGCTATTTACGATAGCCAAGACATGGAAGCAACCTAAATGTCCATCCCCAGAGGAATGGATAAAGAAGATGTCGTACATATATACAATGGAATATTACTCGGCCATAAAAAAAGAATGAAATAATGCCATTTGCAGCAACATGCATGGACTTAGAGATGGTCATACTGAGTGAAGTAAGAGACAAATTATCATATGATGTTACTTATATGTGGAATCTAAAAAAATGGTACAAATGAACTTATTTACAGAACAGAAATAGTCATAGATGTAGAAAACAAACTTATGGTTACCAGCGGGAAGGGGAGGGGGAGGGATAAATTGGGAGATTAGGATTGACATGTACACACTATTATGTATAAAATAGGTAACTAATAAGGACCTACTATATAGCACAGGGAACTCTTCTCATTAGTCTGTAACGGCCTATATGGGAAAAGAATCAAAAAGAATGGATATATGTATATGTATAACTGATTTGTTTTGCTGTACAGCAGAAACACAGCATTTAAAATCAACTATACTCCCATAAAAATTTAAAAAAACAAAACAAAAACTACGCTGCCGCCATTCAGGTCACAGGGACATCTTATCTTGGTTCCTCTGGTCAGAGGGATGGGTTTTCTATGAGGATTTTCCCACAGTCCCCACTCACAGGGGCCTCTTTTCCTGGTCCTCCAGAAAACTACAAAACATTGCTGCTGCTTCCTTTACCGAATACCCCCCTGGTCATTGTAAGTATCTGAAATAGTTAATTCTGATCTTTTTTTATAGTCTACTGCCATAAAAAGGAAGGCATAAGGGCATCACTCTTCTTTTTAAAGTGCATCTATAAATTAAATCTATTTATTTTTATTTTTTTAATTAAACTTTTTTAAAGAAAAAGTTGGAAAGTTTTATTTGGGCCAAGTTTGAGGATTATAACCCAGGAAGAGCATCTCAGAAAGCTCTGAGAACTGTTCCCTAATTTTCTTTTTAAGCCCTTTAATTGCCACCTTTTCTAGTATTTAAACTGATCTAGTGAATCTAATAAACTCATAAACACGGTGAATCTCCAGTTCTTTTAAAAAAATACCATTTACATACATACACTAGTATGTATAAAATGGATAACTAACAAGAACCTGCTGTATAAAAAAATAAAATTCAAAATATAAAAAAAAGAGAAACCAGAAAACCTGAGGTTTCTTTTCCTCATATCAAAAAATAATAATAGGGCTTCCCTGGTGGCGCAGTGGTTGAGAGTCCGCCTGCCGATGCAGGGGACACGGGTTTGTGCCCCGGTCCGGGAAGATCCCACATGCCGCGGAGCGGCTGGGCCCGTGAGCCATGGCCGCTGAGCCTGCGCGTACGGAGCCTGTGCTCCACAGCGGGAGAGGCTACAGCAGTGAGAGGCCCGCGTACCAAAAAAAAAAAAAGTAATAAAACAAAATACATACCATTTAATACAGTGTTCTTAAACTTTTCCATTTAATCCTAAACTGAGTTATTTAGTAGGTTTCTAATTGAAATAAACTAATCTGACATGAATATGCCAAATTCTCTTAAATGTTACAAACACTTGAGTCATCAAATATACTTTAAGTAACAAATAGAATTTGATATAAAAACATCACTGTCTTTTTAATTTACTACATCAACTCAGGTTTAATTTTCAGTCTTCACAAAATTAGAAAGCAGCCACTAAGGGAAGTTTTTATCTTCCTGCGTGAATTAAGGTTGGCATCCCAAAGCAAGTTAGAAAACAGGTATGGGACCTGGGGACGGTGTATGTCCACAGTGACTCTCAGGCCACCGATCAGCACACTGGGGACGGCGTATGTCCACAGTGACTCTCAGGCCACCGATCGGCACACTGGGGACGGCGTATGTCCACAGTGACTCTCAGGCCACCGATCGGCACACTGGGGACGGCCTGTGTCCACAGTGACTCTCAGGCCACCGATCGGCACACTGGGGACAGTGTGTGTCCACAGTGACTCACTCTCAGACCACTGATCGGCACAGACCCGGCTCTTAAAACTTCTGTGAAATAAATCATATACATCAGAGTGTATGTAAGACAGACGTAAAAGGAAAGACATAATATAATAGACACCCGTGTACCCCCCCACCCCATCATAAGAAACGGCACTGCTGACGCCTGGAAAGGTCACTCTCCATGTTTCTTCTAGACACTCCTCCCCACCACCCCCTTCCACTTAGTTGTAACCCGAATTCTGAATTCTGTAGTTTGTATAAAGTTTCACTGCACACCCCCAAATTATATTTACTTAATTTTGAAGTTTATGTGTTATATACGATGGGTATTCTGGGGCTGACTTTTCTCCCCCTCATCTTTACATTTCTGAGATGACTAGCCGTTATCCGCTCTTTTTGGGTGGAGGGTAGTATTCCATTTTAGGAACACGCCCCAGTCTGCCCGTTCTACTCTGATGGACTTTGGGGTTGTTACTGCTTTTCCCGTCGCATTCCTCTGGTACCCACGTAGAAGAGTTTTCCCAGGCAGTGCTCAGACGTTTGTCACGTAGGGACACAGGACAGGAAGGGACTCCAGAGCACCTGGACGTGGATGCTTCTGGGCCTGAGGCTGTGACTTCAGAGCTCCAGACGACAACACGGTCAGGTGCTCCCTTCCCCAGGAAGCAAGCCGTGAGGACAGCATGCCAGGTGGGGCCTGATTGGAGCCCTGCCCTTTGCATCATAATCCCCTTATCCCACCAGTAACCCCCTTGATCACAGGAGCCAGACTTTGTGGGTTCCATTCTTTGCAACATAAATGCCTTGATTTGGAATACCCCTTACCTAGCAGTCTACTCTCAGGCAGTTATGGGGTCTAGAGACACATCCTGTGGTACTAACGATGTTGGACTTACATCCACCTCTCGGGCAGAGTGACAGCGGCAGATGTAAATAGATCCCGGTAGCTGGAAGATGTCCACAATGTTATGGTTAGGTGGCGGTTATAGTTTTGTTCTATATACGTGTATATATGTGTGTGTGTGTGTGTGCGTATGTTTGTATATGTGTCTGTATATAGACAGGCAAACACAAAACGTTTCTATAGGAAAAAAGACATTCACCAAAATGCTGATAGAGGTTAGGTAGTTTTTTTTTTTTTTTTTTTTTTTTTGTAGTAGACTATTTTCTTAGAGCAGTTTTAGGTTTGTAGCAATATTGAACAGAAGGTACAGAAATTTCCCATAAACCCCCTGTCCCCACCAGCAACATCCCCACCAGATGGTACATTTGTTACAATCGATGAAGCTACACCGACACGTCATGATCACCCAGAGCCCACAGCTTACATTAGGGGCTCACTCTTGGGGCTGTACAGTCCATGGCTTTTGACAAACGTGTAATGACTTGTACCTACCATCAGAGTATCATACAGAGTATTTTCAGTGCCCTGAAAATCCTCTGTGTTCTGCCTATTCTAGGGGGTAAATGTAAGTATTATATTCTGCATACATTTTTTCATTTTTCCATTTGTTGTACAGTGTGCATGAGTTACTTTTACAATAACTTTATTTTAAAGAAGACACACCAGTTCTTCAGTCATTTTCTCTCTCTCTCTTTTTGTTCTTTTTTTTTTTTTTTTGGTTTTCTGGCCACCACGCAACTTGTAGGATCTTAGTTCCCGGACCAGAGATTGAACCCCGGCCCCCAGCAGTGGAGGCACGGAATCCTAACCACTGGACTGCCAGGGAATTCCCATCATTTTCTCTTTTTTAAAAGGTGTTGCCCCAGAGTCTGTGGAAAAAGCCGTGTTAACAAACCTTCATCATGTCCTGTGATGCTCCGGTTTCCGAGGTGGGCCGTGGGATGTCAGCAGTGTGGTACCGCCACGAGCCTTCCACAGGTGCTCACCATCTCTGGGGCTGTGTAACCTCCTCTTCCTCATGGAGGGCCCCCTGCCCTCACATGGCCTCCTGGCCTTCCCATCCTGTACCCCCAGAGCCAGGGGACACAGTGGGGGCTTAGGAAAGGGGTTATTGAATGAATGGCTAGAGGGACAGCTGCTCTGGGAGGAGACCTCCAGCCACCTTCCCTATCAAGGGAAGGACGCTGTGCCCAGGACACCCACCTGGGCCCTCCGGTCCTGGCCCTGTGGACCCGAGGTCCCCACAGTGCCAGGTGCGTCTGCAGCTGGGGTGTGATTGAACTCACCAGCTGGGCACCTCCTGACCTTGTGATACGAGGTGTCCCGGGCTCACGCAGACTGTCTCTGTCCAGCCATGGAATCGGACTTCACTCCGAGGAGCCCTGGTTCCTCTTAGGGGAGGAGCATGTTTAGAAACCAAGATCTGGGCTCCAGCTTTTCACCCTTCACAGACCACCAGTATTGGCTCCTCTGCTGGAAGCTCTTTCCAGAACTGAAGTCCCAGGAGGAGCAGGGTTGCCACTGGCCCAGCAGATCAGGGCCTCCCCAAGGTCTGCCTCCTATGTCTTGGTGAGCGTGATGGGAGTGAAGATGCCCTGAATGTGATCCCCTCCTTAATCTCTTCCTCCCGGTGGAGGATGAAGAGGGGCTGTGATGCCTATAGGGAGGAGAGGGTGCTCACTGTGCCCGGGCTGGTGTTGGGCATCAGGGGAGGCAAGCAGTGTCTGCCTGGTTCCTTGTGCCCTGGGACCCGGCACGTGGAGGTCTAGGGTATGTGCTGGGTGAGGCAGGGAAGGAAGGAAGGAAGGAGAGACCGAGTGATGCGGCCCCCCCTTGGCAGGCTTTGGTGGGGGAAGGAAATGGATAACAACAGCTGACACCGGTCACTTACTTTGGGGCAGCACTGCATGTATTAACTTCTTCAATCCTCACAATAGCCCCATGACGTAGGTGCTGTTTTTCACAACCCCATTTCACAGGTAAGGAGACTGAGGCACAGAGAGATGGAGTAACTTGCCCAAGGTCATCCAGGTGGTGGAGAACAGCTTCGAACCCAGGTGGTGGGATTGAGAGCCCCTCAATGCCATCCCTTCTGCCTTTAGAAACTCGCTATCCCCCGCCCCCCTTCCCCACACCCCCATGCTGCTCGAGGGGAGAAATGTGGGCACTGGGTCAGCTGTGAGATGTACAGCGCAGGACAGGCCCCAGTGCCTTTAGTGTCAGCTGCAGGGCACAGCTCCGGGAGCTCCCGGGACTCTGGGACCCATTCCAGCTGCTCCTGGCCGGGTCCCCAGGGCCACTTGCTCGGTCAGTAAAGTAGGCGTCCTCTGGCCAGAAGCCATCTGTAACACGGCTGCCGCAGGTTCACCCACCTGACCTCCGGCCTCATCCCCCGCTTGCTGGACTGAAAGGTCTTCTGTGCCTCTGGGAGCCCAGCCACAGGGGTTCTGGGGGCCTGGCCAGACCCTGTCACGTGGGAGAGGTGCATGGGTGGGGCAGTGGGCGGGGAAGAGGGCCACTGGTGGGGGCAAAGAGGAAAAGGGTGAAGTTTTTCATGTCCTTTTAAAATTAAAAGATCTCCTTTGATAGGATGTATTGCTAAATTTTGTAAAGCAGGCTAAAGAAGGGTGTGTATAAGATGAGGCTATCATTGCTAAAATAAATAAAATAGAAGGAAAAAGTGGCAGCTTTGCGGCTCAGTGTTACAAGCTTGGGCTTCTGCCCCAGAGAGACTGCACTCGCAACCTGGACTCAGCCTCTTCCTGGCTGTGTGACCCTGGGCAACTTGCCCACCCTCTCTGTGCTGGATAGTCATTGTTTCTTTGTGCCCCTCCTCTGGATGGGGAAAGACAGCCCACCTCCCTTGAGGGAGTGGGAAAAGCTGGACAGAAGGGTGTGGGCACACTGTGTGTGGCCTGCCGGGGACGCCAGCAGGAGGCAGGCCTGGGCCAGGGTGGTGCCCATGGCAGCATCAGGGCCTCACAGGGACAGCAGCGATGGCTCTCTGGCCAGGATACTGGGTGGCGCTCCTGGCTTCACGGCACCACCCCGCCTCACCCCGTGCATCTGGCGTGTGTCTATGGGTCCTATGATCTTTCAAATACTCTTTTCTGCTTAAATCACCCAGAGTTGTCTTTTGGCGCTGTGCCCAAGATCTCCGACCACGACGCTTAGAGCCTCAGTGTTCTCAGCTGTAAAATGGCTCTATGACCAGAGCTCACTTCTCAGCTTCATCTCGGGGATCCTTGAAAGAAGATATATTCAACCTCAGCGCAACGCTTAGCACGGTTTTAACAAATGCTGGGCAAACGCTCTGTATCTAGGTTTGTTTTATGGGAAAGCACTGGAAATGTACTTCAGAAAATATTAACAGTTATTAGCTTTGGACGGAGGATTGTGGGTGATCTTAAGTTAAAAATTATTATTATTTTGCATTTCTGTTTTTTTCTAACTCCCCTGCACTCATGATTTGTGTTTTATAAAGGGGAAAATAAAAACGAGTAAATAAGGCTTGTCTTCCCTGGGCTTTGACCCTTAACCTCAGGCTTTTACCCTGGCCTGAGATGTGCAGGGATCTCTCGGGGACTCGGGGAGACTGGCCCAGCTGGAGGTGCAGGGCCAGGGCAGGGGTGCGGGCATGGGGGGAGCACCCTGCCCAGGCCTGTGGGGAGATGCCGACAGCTGCTCCCCAGGTGCCCATAAATGCCTCATAACTGTAAAAACGCCGACGCAGCAGGCCTGCTTATTTAGAGGGGGCAGGTGAGGGCAGGGGGCAAGGCATCTCCCCTGACAGCAAAGCCATTCGGATGACGCCCGGCTCCCCAGGGCCCCTCGCTCTGCCCTGGAGCCGCTGCAGGGGCGGAGGAGGGGTGTGGGCAGGAGCTGCAGGCCCCACCGGGTGGACAGCCTTTTGCCTGGGCTGCCGAGGCTGCAAGGCCTGGGTTCACACTCACGCTATCCTGAGTCACCTCCTGTCCCTGCTTCTTAGCAAGCATGCCTTCAGGCAAGTTACCTCCCATCTCTGAGCCTCGACTTCCCTCTCTGTTAACTGGGTAGACAAGCCCTTCCGCTGAGAGCATTCTCAGCATGGGGCAATTTTGCCCCCACTTTGCGGTGCCCGGAGGGAGGGCTGCCGGCACCTAGAGGCTCGAGGCCAGGGATACTGCTAAACATCCTACCACACATAGGACAGCCGCTCCCCACCCCACCCCGAAAGAATTATCCAGCCCCAAATGTCAGTGGCCCTGAGGGTGAGAAACCTGCCCTAGGGTGAAGGTGAATGTTAAGTGTAATCATGCGCGCCCCGTGCCCGCGACAGTGGCTGTTACCATTCATGCTGGGAAAGGGGAGCTTCTGCCTCTCAGAACCAGATGTCAAAACATGAGGTCTGGGACCAGGGCGCACCATTGAAAAGAGGCTGGGCTGTGACTTTGGGCTCTGCTAACCTTGTTTTCTCCTTTTCCCCACTGCCTGAAAGATGTCAGAGTTTTCCGAATGGGCACTGGCAGCTTTCCCTCCCTCCTCCGGCTGAGGTCAGGGCCTGAGCCGAGTCCTCGGGGACCTGGGCTGCCACTCTGATTTACAATGTGCTCCACCTCCCCGGCCCTTGCTTACACAGAGACTAGTCACAGGGAAGCTGACAGAGCGCTGCTGGTCTGGCAAGAGAGGTCAGGGCGGACAGAGTGCTGCCCACTGAGGACCCCTCTTCCCAGACCCCTCAGGGCCTTCCAGGGACACACCCAGGGTGACACCAAGGGGTATGTGTGTGTGTATGTTCAGTGGAAGCTGCTGGTGCCCGACCCAGAGCCCGTCTATGGGAACCCCCCCCTCCACTGCTGTGATGCCTGTTACAGCCGCCCATCTTCTGTACTGGGGGGCCCCCAAATGCAGCATGAAGCCAACGGCATGAGACTGCCCCCTTGCCTCAAGACGTGATTTAAGCTCAGAGCCCCGGTGGGTGGACCAGGCTGAAGCTGGGCATCCTCACTGGGCTTCCCCGCCCCATCCTAATTCTCTCACTCCCTTTCACATGTATCCTGACAGCACACCCTCCGCAAATCCACGCACTGAACCCCTGTCTCAAGCTCTGCAAATAAGGGACCCAGACCCAGGACTGTGTGTGTGTGTGTGTGTGTGTGTGTGTGTATTTGGGGGTGAATGATCATGGTTCCTTCATATGTTAATATCATGATGATTAGGAGGAAGGCGACCATGCTTACAAATTGCACCCTGCAGTTGGTGTTTTATCTAGAGGTGGATTTTGGTCAGCCTGCCCTGTGCTCCTTTGAAGGCGGAGGCAGGTCCTGTTCTGGAAGGAGGCGGCTTGACAGGCCCTGAACTCCTGGGCCTAAAGCCACTGCCATCTGTTGTCTTCGTTATGGGCAGTGTTATGACACAGGGGCTGTGGCTAAGCAGGGGTAACGTTGTAGTGTCTCTGCATCAGTGGACTCAGAGACCAAGATGCTGGGTGGGGAGGGCCAATAACTTAGGAATTGGTAAGTCTACGTGTAACAGAAAACCCAAAGACCAGCGTTTTAATCACATCAAGGTTTATTTTTTCTCACACGTTAAGAAGTGTGGAGATCAGCAACTAGGGCTGGCGTCCCCTGCCCTGCTAGGTCCTCAGAAAACCAACTTCCACCCTCTCGGCTCCACCATCCTGTGGGGGTGGCTCTCCCACCCCATGCCACCAGAGCATGGCGAGAGGGGGGAAGAGAAACGCCGGGGCCCCAAACTTGGCCAGCTGAGGCTGGGTGGGGAGTGAGGGGAGGACAGGCTTCTACGGAGCTTTCTGGGGGCCCCACCCATCACTCCTGCTTATAGCCCATTGGTCAGAGCTGTCACATGGCCCCTCCCGTCCACGAGGACCCCAGGGATGTTTTCTTCTAGCCACTTGGGCCACGGGGCAGGGGAAGGGGCGGAGCTGAAAGAAGGCACTTTCTTGGGGTTAGGAGCAGAGGGAGATCTGGAGGCCAGAAGGGGGTCAGTGTTTGACCCCGAGAGGCTCTAAGCATATTTTATATCCACCTGTAACCATGTTGTAATCTCTTGTCATCCTCAACTTTTGTTAAACTCCGTCTGAGCCTTGCTTTGGGGACTTGCCGGAGGAACGCAGTTTTAAACTTCCCAGCCTGGAAAGAGTGGCTGCAGCCAGAGGGTAACTTTAGGGGGTGGGGAGCGGGGGGGGGGGGAGGGGGGGAGGGGTCGGCTGTAGGCGCAACAAAGGACCAGAATCTGATCCGTGGGCTGGGAATCTTCCAGGGCTGCTGGGAAGTAAGCAGGTGGGCAGGGAAATCTGGATCTTCTTGAGAGACAGCAGGGAAATCCAACTCCCAAGGGCCAGAAAGACCCACGGGCACCCCAGAAGCACAGGGCTAAGCTGAGGCACCCCTTTCTTTGGAGCTCCCTTTCACAATTCCCACACTGCCCCGGTCCCCTCAGCCGTCACCTTCCTGATGCTCTGGAGGGAAAGAGGAAGGAGAGAGGAGAGGGGGGTCGGCTGTGGGTCTTTGCGTTGCCGCCTCCACCAGCCTGTGCCCACCCTGGCATGTGACCATCAGGGGGCTCTGGAAAGCGGTGGCAGCAGCAGACACTGGGCCTGAGGCTGGGGTCCAGCAGGCCTGATAGGACCCCCCATCCTGATTTATAAACCGGAGCATCAGAGTCGAGCCCTGTTAGACGGCTCTGTCAGTCGCTTGCCTTGCACTTTTCAGCGAAGGTATCAATGTCCACCACATGCTTTTAAATTTGAGGACAACCAAGGCAAAGTGCCAATAAGCTCTGGATTTTTTTTTGGTGGTGGGGGGAAGGAGGGAGATAACCTCCCAAGTTTGGGGAACATTGTAGGTCTCTGCAGGGCCAGGCCTGGCCACATGGTGAGAGAGCTCCGGTGGCTACGCCTGCCTGTCATTCACAGAAGGGCCTGGGGAAGGGACGGCCTTGAGCGCGAAATTGCTTCTTTAAGGCTATTTTGTGGACTCCCCTTTAACTCCCACACTTGCTGGGTAAAAAAGAACAGAAAGAAAACAGGCCCTGGAGGCAGCAGTGAGCAGATTCTTTACTGTCAGATTATACACCATCAACCACCCCCGTGGTGTCCAGCGTCCCCGCTCTTTGTCCCTCCTTATAGGGGCAGTTAATACAAACAAAAATAGTTCTCTACAAAAGTAAGTTTCCAGCCCTCCTAACCCTCCTTCCTAACTCCCTTCCCCCAGACAGCGAGCTCCTTGGTCACCAGGCCTCTGGAAAGGCCTGGGGTCTGGTGGGTTGTAAGGGAAAACAAAGAATAGAAAAGAGAATCAAGTCAGCGACTAGAGGTGTAGGCAACTGGATTTTCGGGTCCGCTGGCTGATGGTGAGCCAGGGACAGGCGCAGGGGGTGTCTGCAACAGTCGTGTGTGTGGGGGGGGTGGGGGGGAGAGGGAAGCAGGAGGCAGGACCTGGGGCTGTTGGGATGAGCAGCTTCTCCCACGCCCCTGTCTCACCGCCAGCTAAAAAAAAAAAAAAAAAGGAAAGGGTCGGTGGGTAATATAAAAGAAAAACTAAGACCGAAATCGCGGGCCGCTGGGGCCGCGACCACACAGCATCCCCTGCTGCAGCGCCGGGGCGGGGGCAGGTGCCACTTCGGGGGGGACGGGGCGGGAGGACTCTGCTGAGTAGCACCTGGGAGCAGCTAGGGCCGCACCCTTCTGGCCGCCGGGCCTCCGACGCCGGCCCCCGGGCTCCCGGCTCTCCGGGCGCGGGGCGCAGGGCGCGGCGGGGCGCACGGACCGCCTCCCCCCACCCCCGGCCGGGGTTTCTCCGCGGGTCTCAGCAGTCCAGGCAGGTGGCCAGCCGCAGCAGCAGCAGGCAGCCGAGCAGCGTGGCGGGGCACGGGGCGGCCCCGGGCGCGCGGTCGCAGTCCAGGCCGCCGTCGGCGGCGCCGGGGTCGCAGCGGGGCTGCTCGCAGCGCACGCCGGTGTAGCCGCGCGGGCAGGCGCAGCGCTGGTTCTGCACGCAGGTGCCGCCGTTCTGGCACAGCAGCTGGTCGTCGTCGCACACGTTGGCTGCGGGGCGGAGGAGCGGTTAACTCGGGTGGCGGCCCGGTCCAGCCCTCCCTCTCCCCGCCCCGCGCTGGAGTTTCAGCCCCTGGGACGTGCGAACACTGGGGGCGCGGCCTGGACCGGGGGTGTTGGAGACTCAGGGCGCATTGGCGCGAAGCGTCCCGGCGGGGATGGTACCAAGGGCCGCGCGAGACCGGGACCTTGCCTCCCTCCCGCCGCTGCCCGGCTCTCCCCGCCCCGGTCCCGGCACTGGCCTTGGTGCGGTTCTTCAGACGCACCTGCTCTCCCGTCCAGAGCTTAGCACGTGCAACTCCACGTGCCTGGGGCGCCCTTCCACCCTCTTCCCGTGGCTAACGTCGGGTCTCCGCTAGCCCCTCACTTCCTCGGACTGCCTCCCTCCCTCCCTCCCCGCAAATCCGCCAGCCTCCAGCCAACTGCAGCCAACGCCCGGCTCCACTTCAGCCTCCAAGCTCCTTCCCGCTACCGACTCTACACCAGCTAGCATCAGGCCCCGCCCACCACCCGGACCCTGCTTCGGACAACACCAGGCCCCGCCCACCTACAGGGCCCCGCCCCGGAAGCACCAGGTCCCGCCCCTGGGACCCACCCACCGACCCGGACCCGGACCCGACCTGGGCGGCCTCGAGGCCCCGACCCGGGCCCCACAGCACGCGGCCCCGCGCAGGGGGGCGGCGCGCACTCACGGTAGCAGCCCTGGCGCCAGTAGTGCGTGGGGAGGCAGTCGTCGCACTTCGGCCCCGCCGCGCCCTCGCGGCACTCGCAGAAGCCGGTCTCGTTGCACCGGTCGTGCACGGAGCCGATCTGGTTGCAGTTACACTCTGGACGGACACGCGCACGGCGAGCGATCAGGGGCGACGTGCGGGCGCCGTCCGCACGGGCCCACCCCGCCCGGCCCCGGCAACCCTCCCAGCAGGATCTCCGCACCCGCCGCTGGACGGCGGGGTGGGGACGCCTGGGGCGTCCAGATCTCGAGGGGACAGTTTTCATTTTCTCACATCCACTAAGCCCCTTCCCCTCTCTGGCTCTGGCGCTGCATGGCCCGGACCAGCCCCTTCCCGTCCCTGGGCCTGCGTCTCCGCTTCTGTAACTGGAACGGGCGCTGATCCCTCCCGGCTCCAAAGAGCTATGACTGACAAGTGGGAGGAGCCTCAGCGGAGGCCACCGGCCATCCGTCCTGGGGGCCGGGGTGTGTGTGTGGCGGGGGCAGGGTGTAGTCGGCCTCCGAAGCTCCTCTCCAGGGCGGGTGGAGGAGCAGCCCCAGAGGCCTCCCGCTCGCCCTGCTCCGTGGGAGAAGCCGAAAGCCCCCACTCTGGGAGTCCTTGTCGCCTAGTGCCGGGCCCGGGGGTGGGGGGCGGAGGCAGACAGGCAAGGCAAGAGGAGGCGCTGGGGGAGACGCCTCTAATCGGATCCAGAGGCCCTGCCCTGTCCCTGCTGCTGGCTGGTGTGACATGGGCAGCACGGTTCCGTTGGGATCACTTTAGAGTTGTGATGAAATTATCTGAAGGCCGCTGCCATAATGCAGACTGACAGCTGCAGCTTTGCGGGCGGCTTCTCCTGTGCACAGCCGGGGCTGGCCTGCTGGGCGGGGGATGGGCAATGGGTTCCCAAGGGCGCTGGGCATCGGAGGGCTGAGAACTGGCCTCTACGGGAGACAGTCTTCCAGACTAGTGAGTGTTGTTTGTGGGCCACATGTTCGGTCTTTTGGGATGGCCTGCCTCTGCCTGGGCCCAGGGCCCAGGGCCCCTATAGATTTCCTTCTTTACCCCAAAAGCCAGTCCAGTTTAAAGAAAGCCAACCGTCTGCCCACTGGGGGTGGAGGGCATATAAAGTGTGAGAAAAGAATTCATTTGAAGAAAAGCTTCAGTTCCCCCAAAATGGTTGAAAACCCTTGATCTGATCCACCTCCCTATTTTACAAACAGGGAAACAGCCCCAGAGGGGGGAAGAGAATTGCCCAAAGGCACACAGCCCGGCAAGCCCTAGAACCCGTCTTTGACTGGAACTAGTGGTTCTGAAATGCCAGTGCCTGCAGGGAGGACCACATGGGGAGGTAGGTTATTAATAGAGCGGATTCTGTATTTAGAGTGGGCCCAGGAATTGGCGTTTCCCCAGCCTCCCCCGGGGATTCCAATGCAGGGGTGCCCCGATCCCGTCTAACGCTGCTCTTCTGCCTCGCACCCTGGTCCACACACTCGCGTGCGGGGCCCCCGCCTCCCAGCCGAGGGCTCACCAATGCACACGTTCTCGTCGTCCAGCTCCGCGGAGCCGTTGCGGTAGTAGCCCAGACGGCAGTGCTGGCAGTGCTGGCCTCGCGTGTTGTGCTTGCAGCTGACGCAGGTCACCACGTTCAGGAAGTCGATGTAGCTGCAGCGATTGGAGTGGCCGTAGCACTCGCAGTCTGGGCCGGCCAAACGTGAGAAACACCAAGGGTCAGAGAACAAATGGCAAGCGTGCCTTCTCGCTGCCCCTCCCTGGTGCATTCCGGAAAACGGAGGCCAGGGGTAGGACCTGGCACAGGATGGTGCCCTGGGTCTCTGACACTTCTGTACCATGTGGGGAGAGATGGGCCTGCTAGCTTCGAGCCCGAACGAGAACCAGTGTAGGCCCAGCTCACAGATTACCACCTGGCCCCATGGACAGGGCACCAGGGAGGGCCAGTGGGCAGCATCCACTAAAAGCCTGGCTGGGTACCAGGGCAAAGTGCTTTCTGGAGGGAGGCCCTCGTGATGCTGCGGGTGGTTAGATATGATTCATGCAGGGAAGATGGGTCATGCCGTCAGACCGTGAGCTCAGGGAGGGCGGTGCCCGGGTTCATGGCATTCACCATGGTACCCCAGTGATTCAATGAAGGGTAGACGCATGCATGAACGCTGGAGAGGATGGAAAGGGCCAGGAGCTTCCTCCCCATGCTGCTTTGGAAGTTGGTTGGAAGGAAAACACCCACCTGCAGGACCCTTTCTTATTAGCCTGAGCTGTTCTGCAAATCTCATTGGCATCAGAGGGCCTGCTCTTGCACGACCCTGAGAGTGAATGCTGCCTTAAAGTTTGTGCCCCCAGCATCTCACCTTGACTCCTCCTAGCCCTGGCCCAGCTTCTGACTCTCACCGGAGGCACCTGTGACCACCTGGGGCAAAGGCCCCGGGGTTTGGAGGTGGCTCCCATGACATCATCAAGGGGCGGGGTTTGGTGAGGAGGGTCACCTTCCCTGCCACAGAGGGGGGCATCCCTTGGTGTCCCTCCTAAGAGGCTCAACACCCCCTTGAACAAGAAAGGATGCCGGCTCCCCGCTGTGAGACACCATCTGTGTATCTCTAGAGGAGAGGATCCAACCCCCATTTTGTGATGTGAGAAGGAGGGACTGACCAGATGTCGAGGTCAAGGGCATGGGAGACCTCAGAGAAATGAGCCTCTGACATGTGCCCAGGAGGAGACGGTGAGCATTCCCACACCATGGCCTCCTGGACCTGTCCCCTTCACCTTGTCCCTCCAGGGACAGTGAGAAGGTGAGGCATCCTCCAGGTGTCCCAGATCTTGCTTCAGCCAAGATGAGCCCCTGGGCCACACCTCCCAGGGAAGCCAGGACAGGTTATTCCTGGCAGCTCCTGTGCCTGCCCCCGTGCTAGCCCACTGTACTTCGGACTCATACCTGCTCCCAGCTCCCTTGGGGAGGGGGGACTGGAGGCGAGAGAGAGGCTCCGTTTCACCTTGACCCAGCTACTCGGGGAGGGGGCATCGGTCCACGCACTGCATTGTTTTGTTTTGTTTTTTTCCAGTGGAGGTGGGGGGAGAGGGGCCGGAGGAGGGGCTGATCAGCCCCGGGGCCTTCCTCTTACCTTCGAATTCTTCAATAGGCATCACTTGAGGAGATTTGGGCCTGAGCTGGAAAAGTCTGGAGGCCTTGGCGGGGGCGGGGGCAGCGGCGGAGGTGCCCGCAGCTTGGAGAGATGAGAAAGAAGCTCTTTCATCAGCTGTGGTCCAGCTGCCCAGGGTGGGCTGTCCTGGTCGAGGTAGAGCTCAGCACAGGCTCCCAAGGTGCCCTGGGCAAGCTCTGAGCAGCTTTGTCACCTGCTCAGAGACGACACAGCACAACCAGGAGCACACGCAGAACCGGGCCTGCCTTTGGTCCCGCCTTGGACATCATCTACACATCCAGCTGGATTCATCCTTCCAAAGTATTCTCTATCTGCCGCATCCCTTATATTGTGCTAAATACTTAGCTGAGGCTGGACAATTTTTTGACTGGTTGAAAACATTGCTTTGCACACCCTGGTACTCTTGCTGTCCCCTCTCCTCTCCAAACTCCCGGGAGCATCACGTCCAGCGTCTGTAGCTGGTATTCGAGATTTGGCCATCTCCCTTCCTTTCTGAAGCAAACTCCCTGCTCCAGCCAGAGTGAGTCCTTCCCCGTCCAGCCATGAGCACAGACTGCCCTGCCTTCCACTGCCCAGAATCCCAGCCCCGTATTTGCGGGGGAGCATGCCACGGTCTCCTCGGCTTCCACCTGGGAGGCTGTCGTGCCCCAGTGGGTCCAGGGCCGGGAAGTGGTTGCTTCAGCCTGCTCTCCGGGGAGGACGCCCTGACTCAGAGGCCGGCCAGGTTGCTGGGAACTGCAGACCCTCACCGTTGTGGGTTCGGCTCCGGAACTGCTTGCCAGCAGGGGGCGCCCAAAGCCCTGCTCACCACTCACAGCTGGCGCGGGAGGGAACTGGAGGTGTGGGCTGGGTTGCTGCCTAAGCCAGGCATTAGGGCTCAACGTCCAGGGAACCGTAACCCGGGACCGGGGACAGCGTCCCATCTCGGAGACTCAGGCAGGCCCTGTGTGCCTCCTGGGTGTGCCCACGATGGCTACAAATGAGCCCGTGGGCCCCCACGTGTTTCTTCCCACTGCGGTGGGAGAATGAGGCTCTGGGCTTGGTCCCAGTGCCTTCCACGACCCTTCCCCGCATCTCGCTCAGTCAGGCCGCTTCTCCCTGCCACCCCACCGCCAAGCCTTTGCCCCAGCTGGTCCTGCCGCCTGGAAGGCTACCTTCCCCCTTCATCTACTCACAGCCAACCCCCTGCAGGAAGCCCTCTCTGACTCTGAGCTCCACCTCGCCCAGGGTGTCCTGTGAGCACGATGGTGGGAGAGAGAGGGTTACTGTCATCAGGACAGGGTCTCCACTTGCCCCGGAAGCCCTTGGGGCTCAGGGTTAGGGTTAGAGTGTAGGACTGAAAGGGGTCGGGTGTGGTGATATCACTCGGGCTAAGTAGGTGAGAGTTGGGGGTAGGGGCAGGCAGAGCTCCAAGGCCCCTCCCCTCGGCGCCCTTGGGCCCCTTGCCACCCTGCGTCCCCACCCCGTGCCCCTGCTCCCTCCACTACAGTCTCAGAAGGAGCTCCCCGCTCCCCATACCTTCTGCACTGGAGGACACCTGGGGCCAGGGGGCGCTCGCCCAGAGGGGGGCAGCAGTAGATGGCCTGATCCACTCTTAGGGGAAAGAAGAGGAGAAACCAAGTTATGCAAGGGGCTGGGGCTGGGCGTATCCTGGGGACCTACTGAGGCATCACCGCATACAGGCCCCTTACAAGAAGCAGTACTATAAGAAGCGGCTCTGCCTACGCTGGCCAAATAGAACTGGGTTCAAATCTACAGGCGAGGCAGCGTCTACACTACGGCAGCCTATGAAGGGCACACGGACACCGGATGGAAGCGGGACCCATGCCCGAGAACCTGCGTACTTTGGGCAGTCCTTTCTTCAGCGGGACACCTGATTCTTGAATCTCCCTCCCTGTGTGGCCCCCGTTCACACTGAAGGCTAGAGTTAGATCAAGTCCCATGTATCTGGGCCCAGACCTCTCTGCGCTGGAGTCTCTGGCCAATGGCCGTAAAGGGGGCATGTGTTCTGGCTAAGACATCAAACGTGTCCAGAGGGTCCTCTTCCTGTCCAACCCCAATCTAGGGACTGGAGCATCCTCCCTGACCCCTAGATTGGGCCCATTTTCACCAGGGACCCCAACGTGAGTCAGCCCCCAAATGCCACCGTGCCCATCTCCAAGACTAACTGGACACACAGCAGGGGACGCAGGTAGAGCTGGCAAGGCAAGGAATCATTCTGTGCCGAATTTCAAAGGACAAACCCAGAGGGACAAGGGAGAAGTCGGATTTTTTCCGCTTCTTAAAGGGATTACGCACGATGCCGGTTGGTGGGGAAAGAAAAAGAAAATCTACCAGCTAAGAAGTGTGGGAGACTTTCCAGCTGGGACCCAAGAGCCTCTGGACATGAAATTGACATTTATGCGATGTTCAATGAGAAGAGGCTGCCGGTGTCCAAATTGGCAAGGGCTTAATTAGGGCCGCGATAAACCCGCCCTGAAGGCACTGTGCTTTACAGCCTCTCTCCCACCACCCTCGGCGGCCAAGCTGGGGAGAGGGTCGATGGTCTTGAACAGCCTTTCTGCCGGCAGCCCCTGCCCTCCGGACAGCTTGACACTGGCAGAAGGGAGAAACATCTGGGCCAGGGGTTCAAGGGCCCAGGTGGACTTGGGCCAGAGCGCCTGAAGCACTTCTTGGGAGGTACCTGGAGAGAATCAGGACCTTCATGGGGGCCTGGGGGTGGAAAAGACTGGGCTGTCCAGGGACAGGCTCAGGTATGCAGGAGGAACCTTCTCGCAATGACCTGTGTCACTTGCCAGGGCCAGATGGAGGCCCCGTCTGTTCCTTCGGAGCTGGGGAGCTGTGCAAGCCAGGCCTTAAAGGCGGCACCACCTCCCAGACCCCCGAGGCCTCGGGGCCGTGGCACTGGGTGGCTGAGTGGGCAGGAAGCATCGGGAGTCGGTGAGCCCCGAGTTCAGGTCCTGCCTGTAATCTTGAGCAACTACTTCTTTTTTCTTTTTTCAAAACAGCTTTATTAAGTATAATTTACATACCATGAAAATCCAGCTGCTTCTTCCTAAGCCTTCATATCCTCACCTACGGGACTACGAAAATAACAGCCCCATCTCACGGGGCTGAGAGCAAGGAATAGAGTACAAGCTCCTGGCCCAGGAGACGTCCGAGCTCCACTAGCTGCAGCGAGTCACGACTCGTGGGGTGGGGGGAATGGGGGCCCAGGCACAGGCTTCGGTTGCTAAGGAGGTCTGATGATCCCCAAGGCTTGGGACACTCAGGCCACCGGCTGTCACACCGCAGCCGCCTTTTTCTCTTAATGCCTGCAGCCTGGCACTGAACTCAGGATGCAAAGTGGACCACGACCCCACTGAAGGACGGTCCTGCCTGGAGGGAGGGGCACGTCCTTCTCACCACCTGAGTCCTAGGGACCCTCACGATTCAAACCTTCTCTCGTCCAGGCTCACCGCCCTGACTCTGATGCTTTCCTTAATTCCTAGCTTTGCAGTTTGCACCCCTCGTACCACGTCAGAAGCAGCTCCAGAAACGGGGTCCGGGTTCCTCAATGTGTGTGTGTGGGCGTCTGGCCTCCCACCCAGACGGATCACCGTCTGCAGGCAGACACGGGACCTACCACGACTATTTTTGGTCCCGTGTGCCCATCACAAGCTCAGCAAAAAAAGCGCAAGTCTCAGGCGGCTGGACCAACTTGTGCCCGGAGCCCGGATTTCCAGAGTGACACACGTCCTCCATCCCAGAGAGGATTCCTGGGCCAAGAGGCCATCCCGAAATCCTCGAATCTCCCGGCTGGCCCCCTGCCCCCCGCAGATGTCTCCCGTGGAGAAGGGAAGGAGGGAGAAAGAAAAGAAGTGTGATGTGTCACCCTCTGGTCCAGTGGAGGAGCTGGGCATTTTCCACGGCATTCACTGGCTGGGAGCGTTCTGAGCACCGACCCCCAACAGGCCAAAGCCGGAGTGTCGGGGATCCCTCCCCAGGGGACAGAGGGGTCTCTGCCCGTTGGAAACACCACCCTTCCAAGGGTCCACGAGCGTCAGAGAGAGGAAGGGCCTCTGCACTGGCTGGCTGTTTGACAAGTTCTCTCTCTCTGCCCAAGGAGTAAGGGGCACCTTACCCCGCCACCTCCTCCCTGCAGAGGGGGTGGGGCAGAGGCGGGGCACACTGTTGGGGACCAGGGACCTTGGCCACATCTTCCCGGCATCCTCTGGGAGGGATGAGTCCTTTCAGACTCCTGGCACTCGCGGTAGGCAGGAGCCGGTGGGATGCCCCAAGTGAGGCCGGGTGAGACAAGGGGGCCACCCCAGCACCCCAAGCCTTGAACACACCCCTGGCCTGGCCCTGCCCCGAAAGGCCCAGCAGCCCAGAGTCTGAAAACGCCAGCTCAGAGGCTCCCTTCCGCCTTGCTGATCTGAGGAGTCTACCTTCTTGGCTAACCCTGCACTGTCTGTTCCTGGGGGTCAGCTGCTGATGGGCAGGGGGCAGAGCCGGGGCTAGGATGGCTGGTGGGGGCGGGGCCTGGGCCGGCTCCCCTGGGCACCCCCTGCTAGGTCACCCCGCCTTTTGGCCAGGCTGAGCAGTGCCCTGGTGTGGGTGGGCAGCAGGAAGAGGATGCAGGACTTTCATGGGAGCCCTGGATGCCCTGGCTGGGCCCAGTGACAGGTGTGTCCAGGCAGCCCGGAGGGCTCTTGGCGCCACGCCCTTGCGGCTCTGGGATCTAGCATTCTCTACGCTAAAAGCCAAGCCCCTGCCCTCCCCAGGGCTGATGCTCCCACATCATCGCACATCACAGAGAGAGGCAGGGACTCGGGCCAGAAGTGGGGAAAGGCAGGGCAGCTGGGGCTGTAGCTGGGCACCCACCTGTGGGCTGTGGGGTGCTGGGGGCCATGGGGGCCCAAGAAGTGGATGTGGAAGGGGCAGGAGTGGTGGGGTCCCCCCTCACGGCCACAGCGGCCACAGGGGCTTTGGGGACGGGGTCTTTCCGGGACCTGCTGATGCCTGGTAAGAGATGAGAAAAGCAAGAGAGGGTGGGGGAGTTGGTGGGTGTGGAGCAACGCAGAGGGGCAACTTAAGACCCCCACGAGTGGACCAGCGTCCCCGCCAGGTCCAGCTTCCTCTGGCCCCCTCTCCGCCCGCTGGTGCCCCGCAGGGAGCAGCCCCGGGGCTGAGTGTGGCCCCAAAGAGCCCTGGCGGAGGGAGGCGGCGCCCCTGGAAGCCTTCCTGAGACTTGGGGTCTGCACTGGCTGGCTGTTTGACAAGTTCTCTCCTGCTGAATCTGAGAGCAGATGGCGATACCCACCTAGGGGGGCGGTGGCTTCAAGGATGAAATGTGATAGTACGAGTATCCTGCTTAGCCGACGCCTGGCACTGTGCGTGCTGGCTGATGACTTCGTGATAGGTGGTCACCCCCTACCGCCCTGCCTCACCTTCCCTGTGGAGCTCTCGGGACTCCCCTGACCCTCCTTCAGATGGTCTGGCTGCTCTGGGGCCTGAGCTGACCTGGACGCGTCGGGATCCGGGCTCACTTCCCTCAGCCTCCCCGTGGGCGAGCGGCTGCAGAGGTGATAGCTGCGGGCTGCCCGGAGGGAGGCCGAACCCCATGGTCAGACTGGGGGGGAGGGGTTCTGCCACTGGTCGGGGAAGGTGACCCCCACTCTTGCCTGGCAGGAGAGGGGGCAGAGAGTGCCCCCGGGGGGCCAGGGGACCTTTCCAAAGCAGCACCAGCTGAGAAGCTAGGGGGAGGAACTGTGAGACACGAAGGAGGGGGAAGAAGCAAATGGATTAGAGGAGCGGGTGGTGAGGCCTATGGACCCAGGGGGACAGGAAAGCCCTGTCTCTTCTCTCCTGCTCTTCCCAGGACATGCAAAGAGCCTCATGCACTGAGGGCCCCAGTCGCCTTCCCAGGGTGGTGGTGACCCAGGTGTGTACTTACTGCCAACGGCAGAGCCTGCGGCGGCACCTGCGGAGAGAGAAGGGTCACAGCAGAGTAAGGGGCCCGGCCACCTCCTCCCTGCAGAGGAGGGGATGGCAGGGCTGGGGAAAGGAAATCAGGGGGCCTGGGCACCTCTCCGTGCAGGGATTGGGTCAGATCATCCATTCCATCCTCACTGGCGCCCTGAGAGGGAGGGGCCCCTATGAGCCCATCTTGCAGATGGAGAAACTGAGTCTCAGCGCTGTGACTTACCCTATCAGGGGACCTGCTGATAAGCCTCCGCTGGGGGCTTCACAGGCACCCTTCTCGTTTGATTTTAGACTCTCGGGTCCTCCAGTGCAGGACAAGGAGGCGGGTGGCCATTCTCTCAGGAGTGATGGGATTTCAGAAAACATGAGGGTCCCCAGTCACGGGGACAGACTGGTTTACTGGAAGCTCTGATGGAAGTTACCACCAGAGGGAAACCGTGGTGCATGCTCCCACCTGAGGAAATGCAGGGACGGCTGAACGACTGATTGGAAGATGATCGCAGCGCCTGCCACGTGTTGAGAGCTTTCTGCACGTCGGCACGTGCTGAGTGCTGTCCCCACCTGGGCCGTTCAGTCCTCACACAGCCCCACAGGGGCTTTTATTAGGGTCCTGATTCTACAGCTGAGAAAACAGGGCTCAGGCGGAGAAATGGCTTGTCCAAGGCCACACAGCTGTGAGTGGCAGAGGCCTGACTCCGACCCGGGCCTCTCTGTCTGTGCCCTGGGGATGATAGGGGCCCAAGGCCACAGTTTGACCTGGGACTTTGGGTACCAGGGCGGGAATCGTCAGTCTCAGAAGGAAGGAGCCAGGGCCACAGCTTCCCCTCCAGGCGGTCCTGACAAAGGACGGAGCGTGAGGACACCCCTCCGTGCCCCGGGAGCCCTGGGGTGGATGCCGAGATGTGGGCAGGGGGACGTGTGGCGTGAGGACCTTCCCTGGTGACCCTGGCGGCGGGACAGTGAGGGAGGCCTGGGAGGATGCACCTGGGGGCCCACAGTGCATGACCTGCAGGTAAGGGTCTTAGTCTGTGGGTGCCGGGGGACCTTGGGGGATCCTTCCAGGAGGAGAACAGGGTCCAGAGAGGAAGCAGGGAGGTGGGGAGGCCAGCAGGACAGATGAAGGGATGAGCCTGCGAGCCAGAGGGAGGTGACAGCGATGAAGGAACGTGTTCAAGAAACGATTCTGGCAACAAAGAGGTGGGCTGGGCAGGCGGTGAGGGGGGAGCCGGGCGGCGCTGGGCTGTCGCCCAGAGCGCTCTCCGTGCCTTTGCAGGCCAGCAGGTGCCGTGACTCTGGGAGGTCACCCTTCAAAGGCTTCTTAAGCGTTGCCCGCACACGCACAACATGCCTGTCACAGCCTTGTTGCGAGGCTTCCGGCTTTGTCAGCCTAAAGTTGCATAAATCTTTCACCGGTTGGTCGCGGGGGTGCCGATGGAGGGGCTCCTGGGAGCGTGCCCAGGAGGGGCGAGCTGAGCGGTGCCGGCGGCCCAGCCTGGCTTTGGAGCTGGGTCCAGTGGTGGCATCTAACTTGCTGCTAAATTAGGAGGGCACTGAGGGTCACTGGGGCTCTGTTTGTTCATCTGGAGTGTGGGATAATAATGAAAATAGCACCCGAGGGGTTACTGTGAGGGTTGAGAAGCTGTGTATGGAAGGTGCCCGGTGCAGCCTCCTTGTCAAAGCACTTGACCAGTGTCAGCAAATCACTGGGGCGGGGGCAGCTGGGGAGTCCCACTCTGGGGCCAGCCCAGGCCCCCTTGTCCATGGCAGCTGGGGGCTCCCTGGGACTCTTGATTTCAGGGGGATACCCAGGGACTATGTTGGGGGCCAGTGATGGGGGCCCCCAAAGCATGTTCATAGTGCAGGCGTGTGTGGGCGCACCCCGAGGATGACCTCTGGCACAGGAAGGCTGAGCCGGGAGAGGAGAGGGCCACGCAGACGGCACGGGCCAGGCCCTCGGAGGAGCCCTCTGTTAAATGGGGTAACAGGAGACCCGCTTCCTGGGGCCCCCCTAAGGGCTGAGGGAGTGGGGACCCCATAGCACTTGGCTATGCAAATGCCCCATAAACACTGGTGATGAGGGATGGCGCTGCTCTCCACGGTTAGCCCGGAGCGAGGACTCCCTACCCCTCCTCCCTGACACCCTCTGGGCCTTCTCTCCTGCCCTGGGGACAAGAAGGGGAAGAGGCCAGCGGAAGGATGCTCATCTCAGGTTTCCAGCAGGATGAAGGTGTGCTAGAGGTTCTTGACGACAAAGCCTGGCGCTTAGGAGCTTGGTAACAAGGGTGTGCCTGTGTGTGCATATGTGTGTGTGCGCATGTGTGCCCACGTGTGCATGCGTGCCTGTTTCTGTGTGCACACCTTTGTAGGGAGTACATGTGTGTGCATGTGTGTGCGTGATGGGATCCACAGCTCCTGAGGTCGAAGGCTAGGGGAGACCATGGCCTCACTGGTCCGAGGGGGCAGTGGGCGGGGGGGGGGGTCCCGGGTGCAGCGGCCGCTCTGTGTACGCACACGCATTGGGAGAGCCGTGGGGCAGTGGCAGGTAGGAGCCAGCCCGCCAGGACCGTGTGCGGAAGCTCCTCTTGCACTTGCCGCAGTCAGGGCCTGTGGTGTTGTGTTCACACTCGCACTGCAGGCTGCCCTCGCGCACGGAGCACAGGTTGGCGTGCAGGTTGCACTTGCACCTGGGGGGACATGGAGGGGGCAAGGCGTCAGTGAGCGTGTGGGCGGGCTCTTCCAGCTCTCTGGAGGGGCTTGGAGGGTGGCCTGGAAGGGACTCTTGAGGCCATCTGTCCAACCTGCCACGACTCTCCTTCGGGACAAATGCTCCCGGATTCAACATTTTGAGTCCTTCCCCAGCATGAGGGGTCCCTGGCTCCTACCTCTCAGTGAGGGGGGTGGGGGGCGTGATGAGATGCCCTTGTCCCAGGTGCTGAATTTTTAGTAACGCAGCTTCTGGTCACCTTTGCTCTCAACCATGGAGGGTTGGCAGGTAGCAAGAGTTACCTGTCCCTGGTTGTGGAGACGTGGACCTGGCCCCAGGCTGTACCTCTGCTCTCAGCCGCGGCCCACACCCATGCCCTTGAGGGCAGAAAGAAATCCCAACTCCCCAAACCCTGTCAATTCATCCACACATGTATTATTCATTCATTCATTCAAATATTTATAGGCAACTCATCATTCTGAAACCAGTAAATAAAGGGAAAGAATCAAGCATTTGTCTCGCCCGTCCTATAAAAAGGGTACCTCCAGGTAACCAGTAGTTGATGAGGGGATGTTTCTTTTTATAGAAGCATTCCAGCTGATAACTGAAGAAGGAAGGACAGAATTTGAAAGTCACCACGTAGCATCCCCTACCGAACGGATAGCTCTTGGCACAGAGCATCAATAGAGAGAGACAACCAAAGAAAAAGTCTCGTCAAGGCAAATTGAACTTGAATCTGATCAACGCTCTGGATCCAGCTACAAACTTATAGGAAATACAGAGGACAGAGAAACATACTAAACACCATCAGGGGGACGCAAGCAACAAAACCCGGAAGTGATGATATAGTTTATAAGACGGATGAATTGCAAGGGGCAAAACTTGAAATGGAGGGAGAAGGGACCCAGATCAGGAGAAACCTCAAAGGCAAAGCAGTCAAGTGCAGATCGTGGACCTCATCTGGATCTCGGTCAGACAACCTCTAAACTCAGATAAACAATGTATATTCGTGAGACAACTGGAAATGTGAACACTGACTACATCTGGTGATATTAAATTAATGTTTATTAAGTGCAATGGTGGTACTGTGGTTACATCTTTAGAAGTCCTTGGCTTTAGGGACACACACGAGTATTTACAGATGAAAGTATCTGATGTCTGGGATCTGCTTCGGAAGAACACAGAAAGGGAAAACATGGGCAGAGATACAGATGA